>NC_086172.1:152836680-153515680 GCF_023053635.1 Elgaria multicarinata webbii | reverse complement strand
CCTTGGAGGCCTGACTGGCGCTGACATTGGCCTCATTTCGGTGCTAAGTTAAAACATGGCTTTTTAAATCAAAGCCTTTGAGGGCTAAATTTGCCTAAAAGCTGTACATAGCTTTAATTGTTTTTATTGCTTTTAAATTTTCTACTGGTTTTAATTTGTTAATCGTTTATTACGTTTTTAGCTTTGTACATTAGTTATTGTTTTATGCTGTCTGAATTGATTTTATCTGTACTTCGCCATGAAATCCCAATGATATAGGGTGGGATACAAATGTTTTAATAAATAAATAAATAAATAAATAAATAAAGGAAATCTTGCTCTCGCCCCATCCATCAGCTAGAGGACTAGCCGATGGATGTGTGAGTGTTTTCGTGTTGAGGGGAGGGTTGCATTGCTATCCATTGCTTCTAAAGTGCCTTGAGAATCATTTGATTGAAAAGCAGAATAAAATCTCCATAACAAACAAACCAGCAAGTACAGTGTGCAATGGTTTCCTTATCCTTCATCCCAGGCTACATCGGTCAGCCACTTGCACATTGGTATCCAAAGAGGGCAAAAGAGACTGCATAAAATATGCATATCCAAATTTAAAATTATAGATGAGACTTTAGAAATCATTGCTATCATTTATGAAAAAATACAATTCATCTCACCATAGTGGGGAAAATGGTGGCCAGGTGACCCTTGTGGCTGCTCAGTCTGGGTTCCAGCTGCTGACTATTGATGGGTGATGTCAAGATTTCTGCTTTCCCAGCTTTGTATGGCTCTTGACCTTTCAATCAGTCATGGAACAGAGAGCCCTTCAAACAGAGGACACTTTCAAATAGAGGATTGTAATCTGAGAACCCTTCAAACCAAGGAGTATTATGTGTAAGGTGGGATATATGGACACCCTAAGACCACATCAGTTGGCACCCAGCAAAATTGATTTTTTCCTCCTAGTTGTGTTGCTTTTGTTAGTGGTCCTCTCTATGGAGTGGTAAGAAAGGAGGGACTCCATTGCATCCAGAAACTTTGGAAGCTTCAAGGGTTTGGCTGGCCCTTGAACTTTGCTCCTTCCTTTAAGAGACCCCAGGAGGCTGGAGTTCATGAGATCTGAGCAGTCAAATTTTCTTAGCTGTTCTTAACTGGATGTGGGGAGACCCAGAAGCATCATGGAGAGAGAGAGAGAGAGAGAGAGAGAGAGAGAGAGAGAGAGAGAGAGAGAGAGAGCGAGCAGCAGAAGAAAATATGAGAGTAAACATTATGGGGAGGGCTGGTATGATACTACTCACTGCTTCCCTCCCATCACAAATCGCCAACTAAGCATCCTGAAATAACGTGAACTTAAGAGGAAAAATTGCTGATGTCCAATTAATGCAGATGAACATTGTACTCTTTTTGTTATTAAAATGATTAGCCAAGTGCATATATGAAGTAGTGTGGCATCAAAGGTGTTATATGAAGTAATGTGGCATCAAAGAATCTAGATGAAGTGCAGCTGAGGATCCAGACCCTGATCCCCACAGGAGCTCATGCACCAGATGTGATCAAATAAAGGCAGTCAGGATGCTGTGTTAATTCTCATCTCTCAAAGCAGCAGCACAAATGGATTTGCTTATATCCATCATGCAGAATTTTGCTGCCATAAAATATGCTCCCTATTTAGAGAAAATATGCATGCAATTGAAAGCCCGTTATCATAAACCTGTATTGCATATCTAAATAAAAACTCTGAGATGCACAAACGTTGTCCTTCTACAAATGGAAGAGTTTTTGGTCTGTCAGAGGGCTCGGCTATTGGAAGGCGGGATGAACTCATTTTCTTGCTGCCGTGCTCTGTGCCGCCTAAAAAAAGGACTCAAAAACAAAACTGTCAATATCATACTGCGCTTTTACAAATCTATGGTGTGAACACACTTGATTACTGTGTACAGTTCTAGTCACCACACCTAAGAAAGGATATTGTAGTGCTGAGAAAGGAGCAGAGAAGCAACCAGAATCATCAAGGAGCTGGAGAAACTCCCCTATAAGGAAAGATGGCTGTCGGGGGCTGTTTAGCTTAGAAAAAAGGCGAATCAGGGCAGACGTGAGAGAGGTGCAGAAAACTATGCATGGTGTGGACAAAGTAGGTAGGGAGAGCTCTCCTATAATATTTAAACCCGTGAAGCTCATTGGTGGGAGGTTCAGGACAGATAAAAGGAAGTACTTCTCTGAGCAAGTAGTTAAGCTATGGAATACACTTCCACAAGATGTAGTGATTGCCACCAACTTGGATGGCTTTAAATGGGAATTAGACAAATTCTTGGAGATTAAGGCTATCAATGGCTACTAATCATGATGGCTATTTGCTACCTCCCATATCAGAGGCATTGTGCCTGTTCATGCCAGTTGTAAGGGAACATGAGTAGGATTGTGCTATTACACTCATGTCCTTTTAGGGGGTTCTCCAGAAGCAACTGGCTGTCCCCTGCATGAACGGAATGCTGGACTACATTTATCTAATGCAGCATGACTCTTCTTATGTTCAGATTTAAAACAAAAAACAGCAGCAACAACACACACGTAGAATGATTTATTCTGTTCATGGAATGGTAATCTATATTCAGGGTTTCACTGAGGTAAATGATCCCAGTGAAGTCAATGGGACATGGGAATTATGAAGGTTGGTGAACTTCCATTGCCAACTTTGATGCATAAGTGAGGCCTAGGGCCTTCCTAGACGGGGCTTTAGCCCGGTGCGAGCCCCGGGCTCACCCCTGTGTGTCCAGATGATGCACAGGGTATCCCAGGCTCAGGCAGGGGTGAACCCTCCCTGGGTCTGGGGTAATCAGCACTGCTTGAGGCCCGGTTTTTCCTGAGCCCGAGACCACAGGCATGTAGCCAGGTCCACCGCTTTTCCCGGCTACCGGATTTACTCCCAAGTAGCCAGGGAAAGTAGTGGATGGACCGCAGCACTCCACAGGAGCGCTGAGGCCATCAGGTCTATGGGGGGACATGGGGCGGGCGGAAATGGAGGCCGGGGAGATTGGGGGGAATCGCGACCCAGGGGACATCTGGGGGAATTGCGGGTGGGGGACATCGAGCAGGGGATCGGACATCGCAGGTGGGGCGTGGGCGGGGGATTGGACATCGCAGTGGGGGGGCGGGCAGGGGATCCGACATCATGGGCGGGGGGGGGCAGGCGGGGAAAGGAGAATGGTGCCAGGGGGAGATTGCGGGCGGGGGGAAGGAGAACGGGGCCGGGGGCAGGAAGGAGAATTTAAAAAAACTGAAAAAAAACCCTACTTACCTTTCCTGGCTCCTGCGCTGCTACTGCCACTTTAAAAATAAAAAAATGGTGGCTGCTACGGTTCTCCTCCAGAGCTCGTCATGGCTCGTGTGTGAATAAGGGCAAGAACTAGCGTTATTCATAACACAAGGTCTCCCCTCCTCTCCCCCAGATTTTCCACCAGGTCTAGCAAGGTCCTTAGTCATAGCTAGCATGAGCCCAGGAGCAAAAGTAATAGGACACTAATCTGCTGTCTCTATACAAAGGACAAGGAATGGAGACTCCCTCTATCCTGGGCATGCAACCACACTCTAGGCTGTGGCACGAGGGCATCCCAGGCCTGAAGGCATGTGAGACAACCGTCGCATGCAACCTACTCTTCTTCAGGAGCAGGAGCAAGGTTTGCACATCAGAGGATGAGGCTCCTTGAAACACCTTTGAGAAGAAGCTGAGGCTAAGGGATGGGGCTCCTTGAAGCTGCTCAGTGGGCTGAGAGTGGTGGGGAAGTATACTGGACCAGCCTTTTCCCCTCTCATTTGCTGCTTAGCAACAGTGGCCTGCGTGTAGCCAGAGTTCTGTTACTGAATGTCAAGAGGGAACTAAGTGGAGACCAGGGAGGGACAGGACTGAAAATTCTGCTCCTTGCCCCCACCCCAACTAAGGTGGCCATCTGTTCTAATTTGCCAAGGACAGTCCTCTATTTGAAGGTTTGTCCAGTCCAAATCTAGTTGAAGGATAAAGAACCATAAGAAAGGGGAGCAGAGGCCTTGAAGTTGCCCATCAACAGTTAGCACTTGGACAGGGGACAGAGCAGGGCACATGCGTCATCTGGTTACAGTCGTCTCTACTATGGTGAGATAAATTCTGTTTCTATTTAAGCGATAGCAGTTATTTCTAAATTTTCAACTATGCAAATGCATCAGCAAATGCAAATCTTATGTAGTCTGCCTGCTCCTGGCATCTTATTTTTGAAATATGTCTCCTCTTTTTTGGTGTAAGTGGCCACCCCAAGCCCCTTTCACCACCCTGTTTCACACTCTGCTGCTGCTTGGCTTTGCACAAGATCAGGATCACATCCGTGTTTAAATTCATATTAAAACAGAAGTAAAAAGAATTTTTCAGGGATGAAGACCTGAATGCCTGAGTAGGTTTGGTGGTACATAAGAAAAAACCCTCTCTGTACCTGATAATCTTGTTTCAAGTTTAAAACGATATGAGAAGAATGTAAACTCTCTCTCTTTCTCTCTGTTGCCTGCATAGCTTTTCGTCTTAACGTCACATATTTGTCTAAAACCTCCACATGCTTGTGTTTTCTGTTATATAAATCTCTGCATGCACATATACATTTTGTGCTTATATTTGGCTTTGAAAGCTTGACATTTGGGAGAACAGCTCTGACAGCGAACAGGAATTAAAAATAGAATGCAGAGGTATTTAGTGCAGAGTAAAAATCAGATCTAAATGGTGCCTGGATGCATCCGTGAGCTATTCTGAGTCATGAATAGTTTATCTCCTTTTAATCTTTGCACTGTTTCCATGTTTTGCAGTGAGGTACTTGAATGAGAGACGCCAATCAAAAGTGATGATGAAACACAAAAAGCTGCATTCAACATGCAGCCGTGAAGCTCACAGTTGGAAAAATAGGGAGAAATTACTGTTTTGTCCACAATAAAAGATGTTATCATCATCATCATCATCATCATCATCATCATCATCATCATCATAATGCAGACATTGGATGGCTGTTATGCACTTAAAACGGCCATTCATGATGGTGGAACACATTTATCAGATATGACATGAAGCTCGGTGATGAGGTTATGAACTTGGAGATGATAAACAAACAGTTTTTATCTATACTGGACTTTGAAGAAATAACGGAGGACCAGTTCAGATTGATAAGGTTTCCATGCATTGCTCTCTGAGGGTCAGTTCACAACTGAACATGGGCACATACTGTATGGTATTCATGTGACGGAGGTGCCTTGGCCTCCCATGCTCTCCCTCAGCAAACCTTGAATGGGAATCTGGAGTTTTACACTGATGTGATTAGGGCCTACTGGAGTTATCCATCAAGTGTGAAAAAGATGTGTGCATAAGCTTTGAACTGTGTACAAGCAGGAAGGTGGTGGTGGAAAGCAAGTGGGGGTTCAAGGTTCCAGTGATCAAGGGGCTGGAGCAATTCCCCTACGAGGGAAGATTACAAAGGCTGGGATGGTTTGGAAAAAAGGCAAATAAGGGGAGACATGTTAAAGTTGTACAAAATAATGCATGGTGTGGAGAATGTGGATACAGCACCATGTACATTGATGGTGCTATATAAATAAATAATAATAATAATAATAATAATGAGACCTTTTCCTCTTTCTCTTATAATGCTAGAACTTGGGGCCATCCCATGAAGCTCTGGACAGATTTATTTATTTATTTATTTTATTACATTTATATATATACTGCCCCATAGCCAAAGCTTTCTGGGCGGTTTACAACAATTAAAAATAGTAAACATTAAAAGTATACAAAATTTAAAAACCATAAAAAACATAAAAAACAGTATAAAAACAACAGTATCCATTTAAAAACAACAATTCTGCGGTCCATTGAAAACAAACTTAACGTTGTTAAATGATGTTAAATTAAATTAAACGTTGTTAAATGCTGTTAAAGATAAAAGGAAGTTCTTCTTCACATACCACCCAGAGAGCTTTTGCTATTGGGTGGTATAGAAATGCGATAAATAAATACCACATAGTTAAGCTATGGAATTCACTTCCACATGATGTAGTGAATAGAATGCTGGACTAGATGGACCCTTGGTCTGATCCACCATGACTCTTCTTATATTCTTAAGGCCTCTATGTGACGCTGAAATGCTTATGAATGTTCATGCATTTTTTTCAGAACAAATGCTCAAAGGTCAGGATGGTCCAAACTTATGATTGGACAAATGAGAAATTAGCAGAAACTAACACTGACCGATTCAACCCTGTCTAGCTAACCCACATGCCAAGGCCATTTGTGTACCAGCTTTGAGTATCACTCTTGTTGTTCCCACGGAGGCCATCTCATAAGAACTGGGCTCTCTCTAAGGATTCTGCTACTGCTTCGCAATGATGATTTCTGCAGTTGTCACTCTAGCAGAGCTCATGCATGCATGTTGATCACTCCAGTGATGGCTGGTATTTGTGAAAGAGCCATCAAAGAAGAAACACCCAGACACAATGCAGCTAAAATTAAACAGTTTTATATTTTGTTAATTTCAGTGGGAGTAATATAGGCTGCAGACCCAAGCAAATTTACTGGGGAATATGTTTCACTGATCACAGTGGTCTTACTTGCAAGTAAAGAGGCATAGGTTAAAATTGCACAGTATGTATTTAACAGCACAATCTGGAATTAATCAGTAATAAGTCCCATTGAGTTCAATGAGACTTACTCTAGTGATGTTCAGATTTTGTGAAATCTGTCCTGTGATGTTATGCAGATTGTGTGGCAATGATTATTCTGACATCCACTCACAGTGAAATATTTGGTGTGCAGAAAAACATGCAAACAGTACCATTAAAGCGTTCACCACAATTTACGTAATTTATGTTAGTATGTAACATTTATCGCATTGCTCTCCGTTCTATTCAACTTTTCCCTGCATATATTTTCCAGAATGGCATATTTCCCAGCATAAATTTTGCATATTTTTCCAATGAATTAATTTGTGTTAATTTGAAGAAAGTAAAAAAAAAAAAAGATCAAAAGTCCACAGATTTTGCATGGCCCAAGTAGACCAGACTGCAGTCGATTCTGCAGGATGTATTCTTAGAAATCCATATCCATTTCAGTCTGTTTTGGACTTTTCCAGCATCTCTAGCTTACTCCCAGGTAAGTGGCTATAGGATTGCTGCCTACCTTGCCTGTTGAAATGGATGCTAAATATTTCATTGAATAATAGTGATGGGTCAGTTTTCTACAGCTTGAAATAAGCAATAGCTAAAACAGCTATTCTGAAACAGCTCAGAAATAATATCTCCAAAACTCAGAAATAGTTTGGTTGATTTTCTGAACAAATCTGACTTCAGATTTTAATCCAAGTCAGAGAATAACTTTGGGGCTCATAAAGCTCAATTCTTCTTTGAGGTGAGCTTTATGACCCCAGTAGCTTGAACCTGAGCCTCAGCTCAGCAGCTTTGTCAGCATATCTAATGAATAATCTGTATTGTCCCAACCCTTATGGTAATTAGAATAGCCCTAAATATGAATAAGTTATCCCCAGAATCTGCCAGGACAAAATAGATTGTGCTTGTTAAATAAGGACCAGTGGAGCATACATTGCAGTTGCTTTTAGTAGCCTTTTCATATACTTTTATCTTATGATCTACCTACCATACTTTATGGCAGCAAAACTTGTTTTTTTTATTAAGGCTATTGCACACTGCAAACCCTTGAGGACTAGGCAAGTTATAAATCTAACTGAATAAAATTAAAGGGAACTAGGTAGGTAAAAGCAAGTTAAATGGACTGTGCTTGATAACAATTGAGTCAGGATTCCAGCTAGTATACTTTATCTAGCATATAACTCCAAAAGAGAAACTCCTCTTTTCTTCCTCTTTCATTTGAGTTTTGCTGCCTCGAATTTTGCTGCAGCCCTGGAAAAGTTATTCTCGGCTGTGTCAGCATTTGGTGGAAGGGAGTATCAGGGTAGTGCTTAAACGTTCCTGCCTTGGTTAAACAGAAATTTAACACTTTGGGCATGTTGGGCTTCTGAAATTGAAACAAATAGGCCTATTGATGATTAACGAGAATACATGGCTGAATATAGTTCAAATATCAAAAGAGTGGCTCATTCTTCAAACCCTGGCAACACTATAAAATAAGGAAACCCAGCTATCCCTTTACGGTTCTCTGTGCAGCCCTTCGAACAAATTTACAGCCATGTAATCAGCTGGGTGCTGTATACCGTCTGATAAGTAATGTAAAATATGTTTGGTTAAACAAAAAGTGTGACACATTCCACTGCGCTGTTTCAGTTGGCCTCGCTTCCTGTTTCCATCTTGCAGATTTACAGGCCTTGCCTGAAACAGTTATCAAGGTCCTTTCCTGTGCAGAAAATGAAATTATATAGATCAGGGGATTCCCCCCCTTTCTTTTCTCGAAAGTGGATTGAAAGCAATACCACACCCTTTTAATTAATTGCTCTGGCCTCTTCATAGTCCAAGGTATTCTGGGTCCAATGTCAATGAAATGGCTGGAGTCCTAACTCACTTCATATTGGTCAGGTCCAGAGGTGCAATGAAGCCAAGATTGGCAGGAATGTATCACTGGCACATTTTTTATTATTATCAGCAGGGACACTGAAGTTATCTGCTGTCCCTCCCCAGAATTCCCCTTTCCTTTTGAACTTAGCTGCAATCCTCACAGTAGCTGGGAGGAAATATTTTTTTTTTCGTGAGCACCCGGCTGATTCTGTGAGTCTGACAGACTCCCCTGCGTCTGCCCCCCTGGACCCAGTTGTGTGCATGCAGCACAAGCGTGGAACCGTGCCTGAGTGCTCACGAAGGCCCTACAACCACTTAGTAGCCATCTGCTCTTGTTACCAAAATTGTGCACTTTGCCTGCTGCGTCAATGGCAGCTGTAAAGGCCTCATTTACGCCAAAGCTCTGTTCTCACCTTTACTCTTGTGTAAATGGGCCTTTACGGCTGCCATTGATGTAATGGGGGGAATTGCGCAATTTCTGGAGCCTTCATTTGGCGACGTGGCTTTGGAGACTGTCGTGATGAATGCCTGCAGTTCAAAATGTATCACTACAGCACTGGTCAGGTAGAAGAGGGCAGAATTTGCTTTTGACATCGCTTTTGAGAAACGTACGTAGATTGTAGCTTCACTGAAACTCTTTGAACTTCCGTCACATTCCACAGTTGTTTTATCCAGACATGACCCTCAAAATTTGCTTCGTATTTCACTCTGCAAGGATGTCTACGAGATGCTCTGGTTCAAATTTTGGCAAAGTCATCCAATGGGTGGAATTTCATAATTATGGAACAATTCATTGGAAATTCTTCTCTTTGAGCTTGAGCTTCAGCATATCCTTCAAGGACGCCGATGTAAGCATGTACTAAACAGTAGAATGAATAGCGATTTCATCCCTGTTAATCTTGCATTACGATGTTCAAGCAGTGAGAAAACAATCACTTCCTTTGGGGCAACACTATTATATTATTAGGAGGGCCGTAATTATTTGCACCCGAAATGCTGTTTTGTTTGGTCACACATCTCTTCTTTCTGACAGATGCCCATGGAGTGGCAACAGGCTTGATAACCTACAAGTGGTGACAATCCCCTGGGAACAACACTCCCTTCCTGGCATGTTTATGACGTCGGAAAGGGGATTAACTTGGATAACAGTGTCTACAGCCTTGTCAACCCACAGAACTGAAGTGCAAAGTGAGTCTAGCCAAATCTTTCAGACACAGCTGAGCGGAAAATGGGCTCAAGTGACCTTCAGCTGTGACCCAAAAGTTCATTAATACGTTGTATTTATTCAGTGAGGCTCCAAGGGCACTTTACAGACTTTAGATGATAAGGAGTGTGTGAGATGGAGTTATTGGAAGCAATCCTCGGCCCTCTATTCTGAATACTGGGAATGGTATGGATGTGTATGTGTGTGTGGCAAAGATATTTGATGAGGAAATGCAATTATGTGGAGGAACATTCACGTAACTATGTGAATGTTTCACATAGTTTCACATAGAATGTTTCACCATCAGCCAATGGTGACACATCCTCCATAACGGGTTGCATCCAGGATCAGCCTTTGGCAAGAGAAAGACCGTCCACTAGAGAAAGGGCTGCACTTGTGGAAAGTCCTTCTGTCCAATTTTGGGGGATCCTCCTCCCCCCACACCACAGCTCGCTCCATCCCAACTCTCTGTGTAGTATGTTCAGAGGGCTGGAGTGGAAGCTGAGGGAAAGAGGGTGTGCAGAAGTCCACTTCCGTAAGCATTATGGATTCAACTTAAACCTGAATCCAGTTTGAGGCTGCCAAAATGGTCACATGAATTCCTTCCATATATTTTTTCTGCAATTCCATAGGATGTGGTCAACAGTTACTTTACCATGCAAAACTCCTGAGGGAAAAACACCATTCATCCAATGACAGACTCTAGTCTACAAAAGCTTATGCTATGATACATATGTTAGCCCTTAAGATGTCACAAGATTCATGGCTGTTTTTGAATCTCGTTGATTTAAGACCTTATAACTAGGGGTGTGCTCCGCTCCGATTAGGAGCGTAGAAGCAGTAGCGGATTGGCCTGCTCCGCCTTACCCAGAGGCGGAGTAGGAGCGGACCGCGGACCCCCTAGAAGCAAGGCGAAGAGAAGCGGCCATTTTTCGGAGCTCCGAGTTCAGGCGGAGCGCTCCGGTCGCCATCTTGAAAACATTTCGCCATAGGATTGCATTGCGGCAAATAATCGCGCATAACTAGGTTGTTTTTGAAGCTATCGTTCTAGAAATTCTTGTGCTCAGAGAGTCGTGGATGGGGGTCATTTTGAGACCACTCTCACCTCTCTGCGTTGTCTGGGTCGCGTGCTATATTTTTGTGAAAATCGGGTCAAACGCGCGGCTCAAACGGCGTTTTCGGCTTTTCGCCCATAGGATTGCATTGAGGGAAAGAATCAGGGATAACTGGGGGGGGGTTTAAGCTATCATTCTGAAAATTCTTGTGCACAGAGAGTCGTGGATGGGGGTCATTTTGAGACTACTCTCAACTTTCTGCATCGTACGGGTCGCGCACTAGAAGTTTTTAAAAAATCGGCGGGAAAAATACCTTTTTCAAAGGGCTGAGGGGCAGAGTCAGCTCCCGGTCATGATGATCCCAAAGTTGGAGGAGGGCATAGGCAAAACAGGTAACTTGGGATTCTGGGAAACTTCTCTTTCTTCATCTGAACGGGCTTTTCCCCGTGTTTTTTAACACAGTAGCCCCACCAAATGCACAAACACAACCTGAAATCATATACTAAGCCAAGAATAAGAGATAGAAACACAGCACTGCTCCCCACCCTAACCTTGGTGAACAACTGAATCGATGTGGTGCAAGGGGATGAGCTCCCCTAGGGTATCTCATCGTGGACGTGCCCCCACTCTCTCCTGCACTGGAAGGCCATTAGAGCCTTCCAAAGAGAGTAAAACGGTGGAGCAATGCCTATCATGAGTTGAAGTGAATGCTCACTTTTCAGTGGTGGAGCAATGCCTGTTATGAGTTGAAGTGAGCGTTTTACTTCTTCTCAGAGCTGTTGGTGGCTGTCTTGAACTGGCAGCTACTTCCCCCTCCCCCGGGCACGTCCCCCTATTGCTGGTAAAAGACAGATATAGCCTTTTTTAAAAAATTCTTCTTGCTGTTTATTGAGCAACACTGCTGCTTTTAATTCCACCCCTCCTTTGTTTATTGATTGATTTATTCCATTTTATATGCATTACTGGCTTATCCTTGGCTCACTTCCTTATGCCCCCAGAAATGCCAGCTGCATGCCTGCCTGCCTTCCCTCCCTCCTCCCCTGCCCACCTCGCAGGGATGTTGTGTGTGGGGTGCCCGATTTTCATAAATTCGCCAAAAATCAGGGGATGATGGGATTGCTTTGAAACTTGGCGTGCGTGTGTATATCCCCATGAGGTGTCATGGTGCCAAACATGAGGTTTCTAACTTGAACAGAAAAAAAGTTGTATAATTTTTTAGCTTTCAATGCAAGCCTATGGGGGGGGGGAAACGGAGCTCCGGATCCGGATCCGGAGCTCCGGGCGGAGCGGAGCGGAAGTGGGCGGAGCGGGGGCGGAGCGGAGCGGCCCGATCCGGAAAATGGCGGATCTGCAAGTGAAGCGGAGCGGGGGGTCCGTGCACACCCCTACTTATAACATTAATATAATGCATCAGAAATGATTGTATAAAGTCATCTTGAATTCCTGCCTAATTAAGGATTGTAGCTGATGGGACATTAGTATATGTCAATATCTTTAATGTATCATGGGCATCAGATTTCTAGGCATGATTAAGAATGCTTTTGTCTAATTCAGGAACAATATGTTCCTACCTGTGCCTGGATAGCCTCATCTGAGGCCCTGATCCAAATGCCTCCACACACTGAATGGGTAGGCCTTTTCTGCAATGGCCCCCAAATTGTGAAATGTCTTCCCCAGAGAGGTCCTACTTTGTGGACTTTTTGATAACAAACAAATACCTTCTTATTCTTCCAGGTCTGTTATACTACTGCTTGCTTTTTTTTCTTTCTTTAAAAAACACACACCATTCTATTTGTAAATATAGCAATAACAAGAATAACAGCAACACGGACACACACAAAACAAAACAAAAGAGGCAGGAATTATGCTTAATTTTTAATATGTGTACTGCTGCATTTTAATATCATCTCTGTTTTTCAGTTTATCTCTTTTAAATGCTGATTTCTGCTGCTGCTTTTAAAATAATACTCTTTAATGTGTTGTATTTTTTATTGTTTGCTGCATTATTTTTTGTTTTCATTATGTATCCCTGAAAGGATGACTCATAAATTTAATAAATAAATGAGGAGAAGGAGGAGGAGGAGGAGAAGGAGGAGGAGGAGGTCTAGATTGTTTTAAGTCTTAAAATGGCTGTTTTATTGATTTCAGTGCAGTTAATTGTTTTGGATTTTATTTTACTTTATTTATTTATTTATTACATTTCTATACCGCCCAATAGCTGAAGCTCTCTGGGCGGTTCACAAAAATGTTATTCTTATTTTATTCTTTTAAATGTGTTCTTGTATTTTATATTTAAACTGTTCTGTGGTATTTTAGTTTTTTGCTGTTTGTAATCTTCCCAGACAACATTAATTATTGAGCAGGTTAGAAATAAAATAAATGAGACAGAGAGAGAGAGAGAGATGGAGAAGGTGGAGAAATCCCAAAATACTTCAGTGCAGGCTGAAAGCCAGTAGTTGGCATAGGGATCATCTACACCAAGCAGGATATTCCACTATGAAAGTGGTATGATAGCAGTATATAAAAGGCAGGAGCCACACTACTGCTTTATAGTGGTACTGAAGTGCACCAACAACTGTTGGGGCCCATGACACATCTACACTAAGCAGGATACAACACTATGAAAGTGGTATGAAAGTGGTATATGGTATGTGTCAATGGGCCCCAAATACTGTCAGTGCACTTCAATACTAGTATAAAGCAGTAGTGTGGCTCCTTCCTTTTATATACTGCTTTCATACTGCTTTCATAGTGGAATATCCTGCTTGGTGTAGATGAGCCCATAGTCCACCATCTGTTGTGGTCTACTCTCTGGCTTATTGGATGTTACCTTTACCTAGAATGACAGCTGGACTCGGAAGGTAGGCCTTCGTGAGCAGCTAATGCCTGTCTGCAGATGAGGCAGGACAGTCAGGCCAAAAATGCATCCAGGCTACTCTGCGACTTCCACTTCCTCCTCCATGGCTAAAAGGCAGCTGGTGTGTACATAGGCAGCCTGGCTAGCACCAAGGCTGCTGGGTAAAATTATCTGTCTTGTGGCACTAGCAGTTGGAAGAGAAGACAGTTCTTGAGTGGTTGCCCTGGATATAGTATGTATGTTCAAGGGGGGAAAGAGAGTTCTACCATGAACTAGGGAGAGCATATCAGAAGTCTCAACCCACCCACCCCCACCCCCAATATGTGGAACCAGACCTATTTCAGTAACTTACAAAGCTATACTTGGAAAATGCACTTCACAAAGAACTCCTTAATATGGGGCCTACAATATATATGGAGGGCAGGGATGCTTTTCATCACTCATTAAACAGAAATACCAAATAGCTCAGGGCTACTACACAGTCAGCCTCTTGCTTCAGACATCTTCTACAGCAGTGAATAATAATAATGATGAATGTTCTTTGGAATTTGCTTTTTTCAGTACAAATATTTAAGTTTCAGCAGATCACTGAGGGTCTGATAAAACACTAAAGTGTCATCTGAACTGGATTTCAATTTCTTTTTAATAAGAGAATATTTCCCCCTCCACATTCCAACAGTTAGATCAAATGAAATCAGAAAGGCCATTTATTGTTATCTTCAAATGCAATTCACATGAACATGATTGCTGAGGGCCTCTATACTATATTCCAGCTAAAGATATGCAGGACAGCTTTTGGTCTCAAATTATTAGTCACTAGCACTGGATATTATTTTGCGCTGATGATACAAATCCTCTGTCTGATTTTGCAAGGAGATGGGGAAGAAGAAATGACACTGAGTGTAATGTATTTACCAATCCCTGGTTACACTTGGAGGAAGCTGAAATGGTTATTTTCACGGCATAGGTCAGTTCATGCCATCAAATTATTTCCCTGTTGGAATAAATCCCAATTGTCCTCAAGTTTGCATTGTGGTGCGAGGTGCAAAATAAGGAGACGAGACAACAGTATGTGGTATCAAATTTGGGCCACATTTTATTAAATGATCTGCAAAGGGAGACTGGGCGGGCCCTATGCTACGCCAGCAACTAGCTAGGTGTTCTAATGGGTGAAACATTCTATGTTTGGAGGGTGGAATCAATGATTGCCACTCCCAGGCCATACCCCTTTTGGGGAGGGTAGACCTTCCCATGCCGGTCATCCCCCAGGCCTCAGAAGACTGGTTGGAGAGACATGGCTCGGCCTAACTGATCATCCTTATCCCCCCCACCGGGGCCATAGAACCCCCTGTGGAAGGCCTCAGAAGTCACCAGTTACCCTGATCAGTGCCACTGAATGATCACCATCCCTTTCGTCTAAGCATGCCCAGCCCTATCTGCCTGTAAGAAAAATGCAACCAAATTCACCTATTTAATGCGATTTACCTAAGACACTCCCTTCCTGACTTACAGTGTGGATTAGGCAAAAAGACCCATAGCCCCGGCCAATTTGACAATGGGGAAAAAATCCTACTCGGCCCCCAACAGGATGACTAGCCAAGCCCACACTGCATACAGGGAGGGAGGGAGGAGCAAAATGTGAAGAGGCCCACAGGTGGGCGGGGGTGCCTAATATAGGCTGTGCAACGCCCAATGAGATGGTGCCACCTCACACAACCAATGGCGAGGAGCCACGTCTCCTCTCCACTTGCCCCCACCCACAACTGCCTCCACACAGCCATGCGGGGGAAGGGCATTTCATGTGGAGAAGGTAACATATGACCCGGCCCACCATGGATACAGCAACAAGCCACCTGGAAGGGACACCTGTTGTGGCTGGAAAATGACCTAAAACAATCTTGGGAATTGCCACCATGACGCTGCAGCTGTATCCATAGAGATTTAAAGCTGTACAATAAGTTCTTTTCCCTCAGAGAGAAATGATTCATCATGTAGTCCCATACACGATGATTTTGATAGATAGATGGATAGATCAATAGAATTATACACTTAATGAAATAGGGAGCAGGGGTCATGGAGCTGAGAAAATGAAAGTTCAAGCAAAAAGTGGGCTGGGGAAAAAATCTCACTCAGGATTTAGCGATAAGAGGGCCTCTGCCTTGCTATCAAGAATGGGATGGACAGCCACAGGACCTTTGGAACTGCGGGGAGAGGATGGCTGTGGTTCAGCAGCCAAGGCAAGTGGGCTCATAAGCCATTCAGAGGTGTGTTCATGCGTGTGCATACACCCACACAAATGTAAATCTTGATTAAAACTAGGCAGTGGAGAATTTGGCTACATGTCCTAGCATTATATTAAGTTCACTTTCCAGTAAGGTATCATGTTATATCCATTTGCAACATTTGATGGGATCACTATCCGCTTCTTGGCTGGCTAGCACAGCTCTCCCTCTGTTAGCCTTGCACAAGGGACTATGCATTGGCTGCCCCGCCCCCATCCCCTGGCAAATGTTCCACAAAGAATTGCACAAGGGCCTTGCAGAAGGCTGGGAGGAGTTCACTACTGGTTATGGATGCATGAAATCCCTGCTCTCCCCACCTTGCACTACTGGAAAAAAGAAACAATGACCAGATGGAGCATTAGCATCTCAGTGACTACCCACCACAGTCCGTTATGATTAAATTCCTGCCAGATCCACAGGTGACATAAATCAGCCAGATTTTGTGGTTTGCAACAGAGCAGTGCCCATTTGTGCTAGCTGAGAACGCACCTGTTCCAGTATGCTAATGGACCCAGTCATATTTTCCACTGGGATCAACAGAGCCCTTTCACACTGGCATGCTTACAAAGCTTTTGAAAAGATCTCAGGAAGCGTGGGCTCCTGTTGCCTGAGATAACTATATAAGCAGGCTTGCATTTATCCAGTGACGTGTCTGCTAGCGTTAACTTGGCTCACGTCACCTTTACCACCTTTAATTCAAGGGACCTTGAGACAAGCTGTAAAAATAGAGTTGGGAGCACCCTGAGACCATAAGGTGACTCAGGAAGGGGGTCAGGCCTTCTGCTATTTGCTTAGGAAGAGATACCCTTCTGTTACAGCAGGGGAGAGGAAGTGATGATATGGGCAGGTCAGCATAGGTCCAGTTTGCTCCGGACAGCTGGGAGATCAGAGGTTAGACACGTGCTATCTTTTGCTATGCAGCATGCATGAATAACAGAATTTTATGGGAATGGTCTACAGCGGCGATTAGTCAAACACGGCCCTTTTGCAATACAGATGATGTCTGGGTCTGTCTGAGTTTACTTTAGGTTTTAGATAAGGAGAGACCATGAATCTCTCTTTAACAGTCCCTTGAGAAACCAGACACCTGGACCTCAGCAAAGCACAAGCCTGCAAAATAGTCTTTGTAGAAGGGTTAGATTGAAATGTAAAAGCTTATTTTGTTCCCATGCAAGGCCGAAGGCATTTTAATGTTAATTTGCACAGAGAAAGCAACACATTTTATTTGGGTATTTTTTTTTAAAAAAAAAAATTTAAAATGTGCATATTCTATCAGCCACCCTTGAAATGTGGACATATTATTTGAACTCCATGCTTTCTTTGGGTATCTGTCTGTTGACGATGCAACAGCTGAAAGTAAATCATTTCTGGATTGGCGGAAAGTGGGGAATTGTGATGTGTTGTGATAGAAATGTCCAAATATTGACCTTTGCCATTGCAGTCACATTTTCTCTCTTGCGTTTGACTGCATTTTCAGTCACATGTGTAGCACATCACTTCTAGGTTCAAGAAGCTCATCTACCCAAATGACCAGCGCCGAGGAGACTTTCAAGATGGGTCTGTGAACATGAAAGATCACTTAAAGCATACTAGGGCACCTCTGCTTGGATTTGGGGCCTCGGCCTGAGGCGATGCACAGCTCTAAAGCATACTGTGGAAAAACGTTGCACATATAAATGTTAATGTCTTATTATGTTTAAATACTTTGTATGACCTCTGTGAGGGTAGAATGTAACTGAGTAGGCCAGAGGCATAGCTTTGTTACTGTGTATGGAGCCTTAAACAGTTGTGGTTGCCTTGGTTACAGGTTGTTTAAATGACCAAGGTTAGAAGTTATCTTTGTTTTGATTGGTCATGTGAGTCAACACAGATGATTGGCAGTTAGAAGTTCTACAAGAAACATGCTTGACCAGTAGATTTTTTTTTAAAAAAAAAAAAAGGTCAGGGACAACTGTATTTACAATCAGTTAGAGAAAGTTAGGAGGCTGGATGACAGGGAGCAGGACAGGCTGGTGGTGAGCTGAAGAGAGTTCATAAAAAGAGAAAATGAGTTTGAACGAACTCTTCTGGTTGGAGATATGGGATCTGGAGCTGGTACCTGTGGAGAGTAGGAGTCCAGACTGCAAGATGGTGATGCTCCAGGCAGGTAGCAGAGCCCAGTACCAGGGGGTTTCAGACCAGATCTACACCAAGCAGGATACTGCACTATGAAAGTGGTATGAAAGCAGTATATAAGAGGCAGGAGCCAAACTACTGCTTTATAACAGTATTAATGTGCACTGACAACTGTTGGGGCTCATGACACATACCACATACCGCCTTCGTACCACTTTCATAGTGCTATATCCTGCTTGGTTTACATCTGGCCTCTGTCAGAGGTTTGACCAGAGGGATCTCTGATATGGTACCATCATCCCAAAAGTTAGAGACAACAGGAGGGATTGAAGGCAGAGGAAGACTGCTGTACAGTATTCATTCATGGTTCTGAGGAACTGGTGGGGTGGAGTTCAGGGGAATTTTATCTATGGGGCTGGCAGAGGGAGCTATTGAGTACTTATTAGCAGGGAATACTTTCTTATTAAGTACAGTAATCAAGGATAGTTCATTTATAACATTTAAGCATTCCCATCCTATAATTTGAAGAAAGCTGTATCCTCCATGTATAACAATCCCTTAATAAACATCTTAGTTTTGTGTAAGTTGCTTCTAGCTTAACGGTGTATGAGAAATTAATTTCAGTTCATTTTTTAAAATCAGGATTTACCCAGTTCTTACCTTCCAGACCAAACATGGACTCGGACATGATCTGCAGTCAAAATTCATACGTTTTTAAGCTTGCAATGTGATTCACAGACCAAAACAAAACAACAACCCTATTTGACAGCATGCTTACATTTGAAAAAAATGTGTACGAATAAGCCTCAATCAATGGGAGAAAAATGTGTGCATCTCAGAGATGTGCACACTTGATGTGTGCGTGTGGAATAATACTCATAAAATATGCACACATTTTAATGTAAAAAAAAACCCCTCGTAATATGATATGAACTCAAGTCGGAATGAGTTTCAATTTGGCATTTGGAGAAATTTGGCAAGTTCGAGGTTTGCTGATTCACAAAGGCTTACTCTAGCAGTGGTGTTAATCCCATGCCTATGCCTCAGTTACCAGGCTGCTGATGTATGAGTAGGGATGGGTGAGTCTGGGTTGCACACCCATTGCTGGACCCCTACTGGCTGCTCACCCCTGCTTGCTGTGCATGGCAAGCTATTGGGTGGTCTTCAGGCACCCTGCACCCATCTGCCCAATACCTCATGGAGCCAACATTTTGTGTAAAAAATGGTGGCTGTAAAGCAAGCATTTAGGCAAGATTACAGGCGTAAACGATTCATTTATGCCTGTAATCTTGCATAAATGGCCCCTTTACAGCCAACAAATATGGCCCTTTTTTACAGCTGTCATTTATGAGAGCCAGTGTGGTGTAGTGGCTATAGTGTTGGACTGGAAGTTGGGATATCCAGGTTCTAGTCCCCACTTGGCCATGGAAGCTCACTGGGTGACTTTGGGCTAGTCACAGACTCTCAGCCCAACCTACCTCACAGGGTGGTTGTGTCAGGATCTGCCCTGCTGCAGAGTACTTACAGGAGCCAGGCCCAGTGTTGGGAGCTGTCCTGCTGTGGAGTACTTGCAGGACTCAGGCCCATGGCCAACATCACGCCAGGATGGGCTGATATAGACCAGCTGGGAGCAGCTAGGGGAAAGGGCTGTATAAGACCAGCATTTCTGCTCCAGCCTTTGCCTCAGCAATGTGTTCTTTTGGTTGTAGCTGGTTCCTGAAATGCTGGACCCTGCTTTACTGTACTTAAACCTCTGTTTTGTTGTGACCACGTCCCTTGCCTCTGGCCCTGTTGGAACCCTGCAGCTCTTGGACCCCTGCTTGAACTCAGGTTTGTCTTTGGCCTCTGAAACTGGCTTATTCCTGGACTTTGCCTCTGGCCCTGCTTAGACTTTGTGTACTCCTGGACTCTGAATCCTGCTCATGCCTGGACTTTGCTTTTGCCTCTGACCCTGCCACATCTTGCTAGTATTATTAAAGTAAGGCCTTTCCAGACTACCTGTCTTGTGTGGGGGTCTGTTAAGTTTTAGCTCTCCCACGTCCTGGTGGCTTAGCCCTAGAGTCTGGCCACCTGTGTCTTGGATCATTACAGGTTGTGAGGATAAAATGGTGAGGAGGGTTATTATTTATTATTTATTTATTTTAAACATTTATATCATGCCCTATATTATTAAGATCTCAGAGTGGCATACAGATAAATGTATGCTGCCTTGGGTTCCTTGCAGGAAAAAAGGAGGGATATAAATAAATAAATCTGCTTTTATGAAAAAGTCAGAACCAACATTCTTATGCAAAACGGCAGTTCAGTAAGGGATAGGGCAAGCGCTAGGGTGACCATATTTTGGAAACCAAAAAGGAGGACAATATGCCTGCCTCAAGGAGGTGTGGCCACCTCAACATGCCCACTCACAAGGAGGGGCCAACTTGACATGTCCAGCCCCCAAGGGGGTGTGGCCTTGGTAACATGTCTAATCATCATCCATTATCAGTACCACCACTATCATCTATTATCATTACCACTATCATACATTTTCATTATCATCACCATCCATTATCATTAACACCATCATTAGCAATATCATCATTCTCATCATCCATTATCATTATCACCATCATTAGCAATATCATCATTATCATGAACACTTATCTTCCATTATCAATCATCATCCATTATCACCATTGTCACCAATTATCACAATCATTAATATCATTATCATCATCCATTATCAATCATTTATCATCATCATCATCTCTCACCAAGCAGTCAGCTTACAGTCACCTTTATCTACTGGACAGGGCTATGCCTGAGCACGTCTGAAAATTAAGCCACATATGCCACATGGCTGAGGGATGGCCGATTGGGACCCTGGGGATAGGTCCAGCCAAAACTAAATTGAGAAGGAGAATGGCTGCCAGCCATGTACCTTCCTGTTGGCTGGTGTTGCTGGCATAGTCCTCCTTTGTGCCTCCGGTCCCGCTGCCTGGTCCACCTCTGCTGGATCTCCTGCTGCCACCTAGTCTGCCGCTGCTGGTTCTCCCGCCACCACTGTCCTCCTCGTCCTGCTGCTGCCTGCCTTTGCCACCTCATCCACCACCGCTGTTCTCACCTCCACCACCTGGTGCACCACCGCCGCTGCAGGTCACAGCTGTCCTCCTCCTGGTCCACCACAGCTGGTCTCCCCTGTCCATCGTGCCACCACTGACCATTCTTCCACTGCAGAGCAGAGCCACCTTGCTCCTTCCATGCCAGCTGCTGCTCTTCTTCTGTGCAGATCAGCCAGCAGCCGGGATCTTTGGCGCACTCTGGAATCGCGCAAGTTCTTGGCTGCTGGCTGGGAAGTCTCACCGGAACTCTTGCAAGACTTCCCACTTTGGAAAGATGGCTGCTGGCTACCAGGCGAACACAAGGCTGTAAATTGGGGCCCAGTAAGGGTAATTCCGGTAAGTTTGGGCCCAGCTCTGGTTCCTCTGGTCCTCCTGATTTCCCCAGAGTTTTCTGGAGTTTCCCGGTGGGTATGGTCAGGCTAGCAAGCACAGGGTTTGGAGAACTGACATCCAGGGAGTGAAGCCAGCAATTTCTTTCCAGGCCTTGAACCCCAGATGGATGTCTGCACCATCCTTATTTATGAGTAAAAGTTTTGATAAGCCAAGCCTAATTAAGAAATAATTCTGAAATGATTATTTATTTATTTATTTATTGCATTTCTATACCACCCAGTAGCCGAAACTCTCTGGGCGGTTCACAATGAAGGTAGGGTTCAATCATGTCCTTCCACTAGTGCTAATGACATTATTCTAGTGAAACAATGGGACAATATTTCTCCACCCTCTTCTCCCCAGTAGACCCCCCATACACCCAAGAATCTGCTCCAGGGATTTCCCAAACCTCAGATGAAGATGTGGGGAGCACACAGGGGACTCTAGGGGGGAGGGATGGTGCTATGACACAATTGGATACTACCCTGAGCAAAATGAGAAAAAACATTTAGGTTTAAGAGAAGAGTTATAGCACTCTTTAAATTCACTCAGGCCTTTGCCAGACCTACCTGAAAGTCCAGTTGGGAGGAGGGGCGAGCCTGCGCCGCAGCTAGTGCGGGCTGTTGCCCCAGTCTATACATCAGACACGATGGGCTAAAGAAAAGCCCCATCTCGTCTGCCTTTTTTTTTCATTTTTAAAGGGTCGGGTGCGCAGGAGCACACGATCGACAGAGGTAAGTTAAAAAAAAAAAAGGTTTCCCATCTCCCTCTGGCCCCGATCTCTCCCCTGCCCCATCTCCCCCCCAGCCGCGATCTCTCCCCGTGCACAGCTTCTCCCGGCTAGACCTTCTGCGGTCCCAGGCTCAGCCTGGGACTGCAGAAATACTGGGCTACAAGTGGAGCCCATTATCCTGGGGCAAGGGAGGGTTGACCCCTGCCTAAACCCGGGATCCCCTGTGCATCATCTGGATGCACGGGGCGATCCTGGGTATCAGCTCGGGCTAACCCCTCATCTAGCAAAGCCCTCAGACTCCAAAATAAAATTTTAAAAAAGCATGGGAATTGTAACCTGATGAAATCAAGTTAACTTCCATGCCATGGAAGTAGTGAGCATATTCTACAATCTCACATATTGTGCTGCTTACAACTGAACCTCCCTGCACTTACTCTTTCACTTGGTCTTTCAGACACAATCCTCTTCCTCTGCAGGAGAAAATAAAACAGTGTCAGAATGAACAGAACAGGACTAGAGACTGGTAGGAGAGCATTCCAAATTCCCTAGATGAAACAGTATTCAGTTTCGGGGCAACTTTCAATCACAAACAGATGTACAATTTGTTTCTGCTTCAGTTTTCATGACAAATCATGAAGTAAATACAACAACAGATTAAACAACCAATGCAAATTTTAAATAGCAAAAGAATAAAGAATGCTTTGCTGGTTGATAAATGTTGCCTAACATTTCCCCAAAAGATAAAGAGTTATTTGAACTTTTCTAACTTCACCAACAAGCCAATATCACATTGCTTTGTTTCACTTTTATAGGCAAGTGGAAATAGGCTTCCTCCCCGCTGCCTTGTGGTGTTGTTCAACATGAATAAATATTCACATATTTGCAAACCACCAGAGCTGTTAAGATCAACTTGAAACCCTTAATGAATTAGTGATTGATTTCTAATTTTCCCTTTCATCTCTTCTTCGCTCTTTTAATTGCTGCGACATAAACAAGTGTGCAGGCCTGAATGCAATCTGAATACAGATGCTCCATGGAATTCCTGGAAAAGCTAACAACCCCATTCTAGTAAGCATACAAACATCATAAGAGGGACGAGTAATTAAAACACAGCAATCAACTCCTAACCGTCACATACCAGAACCGATAGGAGAATCTGGGGGCATTTTGATAGCACATTTTCCTTTTGAAAAGGGGTGGACAAATATGTCCCTTTCATTTCTCTTTGTTTCTCATTCCTCCAATCTTAAATTTAGTTCATCCCAAACACTGCATTTTTTTCCATTCAGAAATTCAGTCCCTTTTGAACTTTGACATTTTTTAAAAGCTTGAATTAAAATTCATATCCATTTTTGTGCAGTTATCCTGATGTTATTGAAAGTTATTTCCCTTAAATTTTGAACATTTTTTCAATGTTATTTCCCCTAATATACACATTTTTTTTTTACACATGAAATCAGAATTTTAATCTTGCACGAAGGATTCAGATGGTAAGATGTTATGTGTTTTCAATATTATTTTATGGAATGCAGGCATGGACGCTTAAGAACAATTGGGGGAAATTGAATCTTTCAAAATGTTGATATAACAATGCCTGTTGAAGATATTGTGGACTGATCGAGTAACAAATGAGGATGTACTACGTAGGGTAAGTGAGCAAACGGAATTAATAAATACCATCAAAAGAAGAAAATTGTGATATCTTGGTCATATTATCCGAGGAGAAAAATACACCATATTCCAACTTATTATACAAGCCAAATTGAAGGCATAAGATCAGTGGGAAGAAGATGGTCATTGTGGTTAAAGAACTTGAGGGTATGGTAACGCTACACTTCTATACAATTATTTAGAGCAGTGACGTCAAAAACAATAGCTGTAATGATAGCTAATCTCCAAAATGAGAAGGCAGTTTAAGAAGAAGAATACACATTACTGTGTGCACTTTCCCTTGATTTATGGATTTTGGTATGTCCTGAGGGGTGGGTGAGGGGATTCCATTGCAAAATTCAGAGAAGTGTGAAGTTTGAAGGATAACTGAGTTTGGGTCCACATATTGGTTGAAAATGGAAAAGTTAAGTAAATTTGCATTATGCAAACTGAATGAATCCTGCCCCCACCCCCATCCTTACTTAGGGATCACATTTTTTAAAAGGGGGTGAAGTAAATCAGGGAGGAAAGTAAACAATATTTCGAGAGTGGAAGTGAAGCCCCTTCACTGTGTTTGCTCTCCTGCAGTAAATTGAGAAGAAAATTCAAGTTAGCAATTTTTTGAGTGGTTCCATTTGAATCGGGGGAGGGAATCATCCATGAATGGCTTACGGTTGGGAAGCCTCTGTGGCATCACAACATATATTCCCACACCTCATCCATCTACAGCAGGGGTGGGCAACTGTGGTAGGTCTGGGGGACATTTTCTCCTACCCAGACCACCCCCCATAGGCTGCAGGGCACTGCTCAATCTGAGGGGTGCCTTCCCTAAAACTGTTTTTTATTTAAAATGGTGCTTTAGAACACAGCAAGGTTTAGATTAAATTTTTGGTGCTCTTTAGTGGTTATGAAGTGCCAAAGGGGCCAAATATAGCTTGCAAGCATCCTATATTTGCAACTGTTACCCAGAGAACCTTCTCTTCTGCTGCTCCCAGACTGTGGAATGGCCTGCCAGAGGAGACTCGTCAGCTTGACAGTCTACTAGCATTCAAATGTTTTGGTAAATTCTTATCAAAAATAAAATGAGGTGAAATTAAATTCACACCCATTCCTTGGTGCCACTGACATTCCAGGAGGAAGTGGTACATCTATAAAATCTTTCACTTGCTGCTACTTGGATGCTACTGGCACAACGTCTTGTCTGACCAGTGCCTCTTTTCTTGGTTCCAACTGTACTTACCTGGCTGGGCAGCTCCATTGTTGTTTCAGCAACTTTGCTTTGAAACCTGCTCCATTCCCTGGTGGACAGCTTCCCTTTCTCACTGGTAGATGGTAAATTTGAGCTTCACACCTCCAGTATTGGCAGGAATGGGACACCAGGTGGGAATTCCACCTGTACCCCTTGGAAGAAGGGCAGACCAAAACAAAACAAAAATGTAAGAACTAATTAATTGTAACCAGTAGTGCCAGTGGGCTCAAGTAATTGAGTCAAGCTACATGATGTAGCCACAAGAGTATGGGGGATTTCTCCTTGCCAACAGCAAGTTTTTTGTATACAGTGGAAGAGATCTGTTCCAATATATATATATGGATCCCCATTGTTTATCATGTGTTTGCTTATGTCAATGTACTTCTTTCAAGTGTCAGTGTGATATAGTGACTAGGGCTGCACTGAATGTTTATTTATTTATTGCATTTTTATACGGCCCAATTGCCAAGGCCCCCTGGGCAGTTTACTCTCTTCTCCAGAGCATCCCCTCCCCGTTCTCTCCCCCTACAGCTTTTCCTGTGCCATTATTTTTGATTAGTTAAGGCTTCTTGCTTTCTCCCAGAAAGATCCCAGCCAATCAGGAATCACATAGTGTGGTGCGTTGTAAGCAACTGGGTTTGGCTGCATGGCAATGCCACTTAAAGGCAAGCAAGTCAATTGAGAATCCTGGCGATGCTTCCTGGTTTGGGTAATGTGGATTATCTCAGCCAATTGGATCACTCATTGCCCTCCTCTGCAAACATTTTTGCCCCTCTTACAATGCAACTCCTAAGACACTGCTGAAGTTTTCATGAAAAGTGCCCTTCTTTCAGGTCAGCTCTAGGACAGACTAGAGTGCTTGCCATGGAGAAGGAAGACTTGGGTTCAAATGCCCCACACAGCAATACAGTGACTATCTCTTATTTTACCCTATCTCATAGGGTTTCTTGTGAGGGATAAATGGGATAACTGCCTTTATGATGCCAGACAGATGGATGATAGATAGAATCAATCTGTAAAGTATGCATACATATGAAAGTCACAATTGATTAATGTTACTGCACATAATGCACAATAAACTGTCTTGGAATTTCAGAGCTCTGGATTTCGGAACAGTTCGTATCCAGCTAATTTTGGGTCTGTAAAACTCTCAGGAATACTACTTGAAAATGCATGCTCTTTTTCTAAATCAGCAGCATAAAGAAAACACTCTTAATTATTTCCAGTCTTTTCCGAAGTGTACAGTGTAATTAACGATGATGTGTTTTTCACAGCTAATTAGAGAATAGTGTAGCACCAACTAATTGGACACAGTAGCACCTCAGAAGGGCAATAAAACAAGTTTGTTGCCTCTTGAGATTGGCATGCATGTCGTGTGGTGTGTAGAATAAGGTTGGGAACATTGTTGGGCCCTTTGTTCATTCTTCCATTCACCTCAGGATCAAGGTTGCTCATTTTGTTGCATTCGCTTTATAAACGGATCTCCTCACACAGTGTACATTTTTTGCTCCACAGCAATTAACCTTGTCCAACACTCTATTTCATATCTGGCATTACTGCTAAAAAGTCTGTGCCATTTGTGCTGTTTTCATAATGACTGGTAACTTGGCTTCCTCCCACATGGCCTTTGTGACATGAGAAAACCTCATCAACTGTATGCACCACTCCAAATCCACCACTCCAATAGATTCACACATGAAGGACTGATTCTTCATGAGAAACCCTTGCAGAGTCAAAGGCATATATTTTGAGAGGTTAGCTAAAGACAAAACTATTCAGGGGTTTTACATTGCCAAGTTTTAAGTCTGCATTTAGTTACAAATCCTTATGATTCTACTCTATCGAGAAATTCTCAGATTGACACCACCTCCTTAATTTGCTTGCAAAGGAGTTAAAAACATTCAATACTTGTGGTATGTAGCAGATCAGGTTTAGCAAAGATCACCTTAATCCATTAGGTTGTAAAAATACTTTACTGCAAACTGCTTTCCTGGCAAGCTTAGGAAGTTTCTGAAAACTGAAAAAAGGTTAAAATGACCATGACATAGACAAAGTCAAGAGATCAGATCTCAGATCAGGGCTGGGAGAGTGATTGGCCTTAGAAATGAACAATGTCTCCTATCTCATACATATTGAACACAAACTCTTACAAATACAAATAATTTAAAAAGAAAAGAAAAACCAAACAATCAAACCCTGAAGTATCTTCCACTCTGTGACGAACATCTGCCAGTTTTGCATGGTGGTGCTTTAATATGGAGTAAAACCAAAATTAAAAGGCACGTTCTGCTCAAGACATAATTTATTTGCTTAGCCTGAGGTCACATAGAATCTGTTACAGCATAACCATATGTTGTTTTGGTCTATGGTTATAAATAGGGATAGACAAATCTGTCTATATCTGGTCTGTGTCAATTTCACATGTATTGCATCTTTATATTTCCAGTACATAGAGACACAGTAAGCTGCCTTCTATTGAGTCAGACCTTGGTCCATCTAGCCCAGTATTGTTGACACTGACTGGCAGTGGCTCTCCAGCATTTCAGCCAGGATTTGTTTCCTTGCCCTACCTGGAGAAGCTGGGGATCGAACCTTGGACCTTCTGCATACAAAGCAGGTGCTCTTATCACACTGAGCTATGGACCCTCCCTTGCCAGTTATAGGTTTTTGATAGTAGTGGAAGCTATACATTTTTGAGGGCCCTTGAGCAAGACAATTTCAATGGGTCCCCTCCCTCTACCTTCTCACTGTGGCTGTTGCCAGCTGTCGTTGCTCCTCTTTCTCCTTAGGCTCTTGCGTGCTTGACAGGCAGGGGGCCAGTGAGCAAGTAGACAGTGGCATCTACTGCTCCTCCTTGCTCTTTCTGACCACGTCCATCATCTGGGTTTGAGTAGGAAGCAGGTGAACAAGCAGGGTGCAGTGTCGAAGAGGAGGACCAACTCCGAGAGCTAGTCAGCAGGCCCCTGCAGTTGTGTGGGTCCTTGGCAGGTGCCCATCCATGTCTAACCTTGTCTAACCAACCCTTGCAATTCCACCTGGGGGCAGCAACAAAGTACCAAAGGGAAGAGCAAACCTGAGTGAGATGCTATATTTGGACTGCTCTCAATTTCGCTCACAGATCAGGGCAAGACTGGTCCCCTGACACTATGGAAAAAAGTGGAGAGGGGACGGTCTCCCTCTATTATATGATTAGATCCCAAGGTCATCCAATGAAACTAAATGGTGGGTCTTACTGGATGAGTAGACCATGTGATTAGAAGGCAGAGCTGTCAGTCACCAACATGGAGAGGTTTAATTGCAACACTTGCTGGAATCTAGGTTTGGCCCAGCTGCTTTTACTGCCTCAGAGCCTCCAGTATTGTTAGAAACACTTATAACAGCTGAACTGTCATGTCAATCTAGGACCCATATATATGTATGTGTGTGTGTGTGTGTGTATTTAATAGCAGTAAATAAATATTATGCCCATAGTTCAATACTAGATTGGAATAAACAGAGTGCCCAATCTTGCCTAACCAATGGATGGTTGCTCTAGCATCTGTAACTGAAGCTTCTACGGATCTAAGGATATGTCTTAGTAAGAAAAAAAAATGTTTTGGGTCTATTGGACTCCACAGTGCCTTTTCAATAAGGGTTTGTCTAACTTGCACAATTGTTAGAGATGTAATGCAACTAATGCTTCTTTAACTCACATGTTTTGGCAATGCCCTGTAGCTGCCCCTTTTTGGGAGGAGGTTATAATAAGGATGAACTTTGTACTGAAACAATCTATAATATGCAATAATGTGCATGTCCTCCTAAATTACCTACTGGCTTCTTGGAAGTTAACACCTGGTCAGCGTAGGTGGATCTTCAGAGCCCTTATGACAGCCAAAAGACTTATACTACCACATTGGAAGGAAATCCACACCTTCCATAATGCAATGGATCGAGGACCTAATAACATTATCAACTTTTGAACGAGGGTTATATAGACACAATTTGCAAGTGGATAAATATATGGATATCTGGTCTGCTTTTATTGAAACCTTTGCATAACTCCTTTTTTCTTTAACGGTACATATGATGGAAATTTTATATATACAATGTATTTTTCCCCATTTTCACAATGTATTTTTTGTTTTGTTAGTTGATATTCACAATAAAAAGAGAAATTAAAAGAACAAATATGGAGAGCTTGTGGAGAAATATATTCATTTTTGAAGGTAGACTTCATGGGTCTTTGGGTTGCTCTGGATCTGGATCGCTAGCAAAGCTTCAGGAGGATTCAAATTCAGTCTGCTTTGGAGGAGCCATTCTTCAAATCAGACGTCTCTGAAATCTTTCCAAGTCAACTCAATTTGCTTCAGGATTTTGATGACTCAAAAGCACATCCCTACTAGACTTCCCTTTGGTCTGATCCAGCAGGGCTGTTCTCCTGTTCACTCATGCCACCCCATACATCCAACTAGTACATAGATAATGTTGAATCAGCATCGAAAAAGGCATCAGTATAGTTATAAGTTGTGATATTGAATGTACTCACAAGACATGGGACTTTTGCCAGCTTACATGCCCTTGTGCAGATTAAATGTGAAATGCTATGACATTTTAAAGTGTGTTCTTCAAAATGCCTCATTGCTAACAAGACCAGACCCCGATAATGCTTTTGTTTTTGTTTAAACTTTGATGTACAGCTGTTTAAATAAATTGGACTTTAGGGGATGACCTGTGGAAACATTTACACTTAAGCTTTCTTCTCTTCCTTGAGCATGAAGTCAACATTTTGTTTTTTTTCAAATGGCATGAAAGGGCATTAGCTGTGCTTCCTGTTCAAAGGAGAGGAATGGTGGCAAGGGCAAACGAGCAGAGGGAAAGGTCAAAAGGGACTAAGATGTCTTAAGGTGCCCTCTTTTGGATAATCATTGACTTCTACATCATGTAAAAGGCTTATTTATGTTGAGAGCAGCTCCATGTCAAAGACCCATGGTTCATTCGAGGAACTCAGAAATGTATAGACAGGTGTTTAAAGATCTGAATTTGTCCAGAATAATACTCTCTCATCTCTGGAAAGAATGGACTGAATTGTTATTTTTATAACCATTGTAGGAAATATTAATAGATGGTGACATCTGGACCTTGCTCATAGATTAATGAGTCCCCCCACCCCCGGGGATCTGAGATGCTGTGCTCTTGACATAGAAAACAAAGCCCTATGAGGAGAGACTGAAAGAATTGGGCATGTTTGGCCTCTAGAAGAGAAGACTGAGGGGAGACATGATAGCACTCTTCAAATACTTAAAAGGTTGTCACGCAGAGGAAGGCCAGGATCTCTTCTTGATCCTCCCAGAGTGCAGGACACGGGCTAATGGGCTCAAGTTACAGGAAGCCAGATTCTGGCTGGACATCAGGAAAACTTCCTGACTGTTAGAGTAGTATGACAATGGAACCAATTACCCAGGGTGGTAGTGGGCTCTCTTACACCAGAGGCATTCAAGATACCCAGGGTGGTAGTGGTCTCTCTTACACCAGAGGCATTCAAGATGCAGCTGGACAGTCGTCTGTCAGGGATGCAGAGCCTGCCTTATCATTAAGCAAAGTGATGCAGTTGCCTCAGGCAACAAATGCAGCAAGGTGCTGGAGGAGAGAACTGTGTGCCACATGGCTGGCCCTGTGTCCCCTAAAATAGCCAGCTGCTTTTAGGTGTGGTGAAGTGTGCTGTCCCATTGCCAGCATTGAATAAATATCCAATCACCCATTCTGGTGGCTTTTATACATGGAATAAGAGGGGGCTGGATGGATTTTGTCTTGGGCTGGACATGCTTGAGTCAAAGGGGATGGGGACAGAGGAAGGGGGTGTAGACTTATGGAGAACCCCAGTGTTCCAGATTTGGTCCCCAGGCCTGAGGTTTCCCACCAATGGTCTATCTTGTCCACCATTCTGTTTCTCACAATAGCCCACCATATAATTGCCTTATTTTCAGCATTTCTCTCCCAGCCTTCTAAAAAAAAAAAAAAAAAAGAAACTCAAGGTAGCTGGCAAGGGACACAGTTGACTAAAAAAGCAAACATCCAATAAAAATGAAAGAGTACATTAAAAGTACCATTACTCTGAGATGCTCACAGGCAGGAAATGAAGGTGATCACACTTTTCCCACAGTTTCTCCTCAGTACGTGGCATTTAGTGCCCTACAGCTACTGCTGTACCTGCAGCAAACACAGTTGTTATGTACAGTGTGGAGTCATCACTCTCAGAAGCCCTGTGAAGGTTTGAAGAGCCATGTTCAACAACCATCCTGAATAAAACCAATATTTCCACTAGCTCTGCAGTGAATAGTTATGGATGTTTGAGATATAATAAACTCTACTGCTATTGCAAAGCAAAACACTTCCTATAACTATAGGTATTATGAATCCCATCAGCTGTATAACTCCCCCATATGCTTTTGTAGTTCCTTGGGTTCCTTTGGGAGGAAGGACAGTATATAAATAGCAATAGCAATAACCATAACCATAATTTCTTTTTAAAAAATCACAGTAGTCTGAGGGATCAAGTTAAGCCTTCTAACCAAGAAGATCTTGGTCATTCCAGGGGTGCTGAACCTCAGGCACACAGGTCAGATCTGGCCAACTGGGGATCCCAATTTGCCCCCTTCCCCTGATGCCACTCCCTTTTTCATGTTTTGTTTATTTATTTATTTTGCAGTAACTCCCTCCCCCTCATTCTTAAAAGTTGAAATGCCTCTCCTACAGCTTAGTCACCTGCAGTACGCTGGTATATTTTTGTATTTTGGCCCCACTTCTTTTGCCATTAGCAAAGCTTCTCACAAATGGAATTCAGACCTTGGGTTCAAAGTGGTTCGACACTCCTGCGCTATTCCAAAATGTATGCAGATCAGTTTATTTATTTATTTATTTATTTATTATTGCATTTATATCCCACCTTTTTTCCTCCAAGGAACCCAAGGCGGCATACATAATCCTCTTCCTCTCGACTTTATCCTCACAACAACAACAACCCTGTGAAGTAGGCTGGGCAAAGACTGGCCCAAAACCACCCATTGGGTTTTCATCATCATCATCATCATCATCATCATCATCATCATCATCATCCTTACCCACCTCTCCCTCTGGATCAAGGCAGGAAACAACAATATTAAATACATAAAACTAATTCAAAACATAAAACCAATACATTATTAAAACCTTTTAAGACATTTTAAAATTTGACTAGGTAGGCCTGCCAGAAGAGATCCATCTTTATAGGGTTTTTTTAAAAAAATATATTCAGAAACACTGTTAAGTTGGAGTATCTCTCCTGGCAGGCCATTCTACAGTCTGGAAGTGGCAGAAGAGAAGGTCCTCTGGGCAATGGTTGTCAGCCTAGTTTTTCATGGTTGAGTGAGACTAGGACTCAGATCTCCCGACTCCCAGTCCAACACTTTAGCCACTACACCACACTGGCTATCAGTAATGGTTAGCTGGTGGTGAGCTAAAGACATTTGTCCTCAGAGGGACTTAATTCTCTTTACTATTACAGAACACACACAAACCGCCCCCCCCCCCACACACAATAAAAAAACCCCGGATCAACAGCTACATGACATATATATTCACCATGGGCATGCCTCACTGGCACATTGTTTTAACTGTTTTAACTGCTTTTACTGCTTTTAAATTATATATTGTTTTAACTTGTTTCATGGTTTAATTTGTTTTTAACTGTGCATATTTATTGTTTTATACTGTATGCTTTTATCTGTACACTGCTCTGAGATCTTAATGATATAGGGCAGGATATAAACATTTAAAATAAATAAATAATAAATGCCTGTGTCTGCACATGTATCTGTGTATCCATACACAATACTGCTGTATCTCCTGTGTGGGAACCTACCATGTGTATAGAAATTTCTGATAAAAAGGACATGAATTCCACAACACAGAAAAGCACACATGAAAATAAAGCCCCTTGATATGAGTTCTCTTCTTCTCCCTCTCCTCCTCTTCCTCCTCCTCCTCCTCCCTCTTCCTCTTCTTCTAGCATAGACTCAATCATTACTAACCACTGTGAACAAAACAGTGCTCAATAATGGAATAAAGATCAGCTCATGAACAAGAGCTGACAAACTTTAGTGTCTTCATCAAGCAAACATGGTATCTTTCTCCCTATATTCCTTCCTGGAAGGAGCTAGAGTAAGGTTTATCTGGGACCATAAGAAGGTAAAGTAAGTACTGACCTACAATTCTCTTTTAACTTCCATCATCAGTTGAAACTATTCAGTGTTTTCTATTATTATCATCATCATCATCATCATCATCATCTACTTTCTACAGAGGTTTCAAAGATGTGAACATAAAATACAAGGCATCAAAACAACAATAAATAAAACAACAGAAGCAACATAATACAAATGAACTAGCAATAAAACCACACAGTTTACTGTGTGCTACAAACTATACCTGGCTGTAGCCTGTGTGAAGAGATGTCTTTTAAGAAGACATCTAAATGTCAGAACTGGGGGGTAGGGGCTGAATCACAGTGGAACTGTGTAATTCAGCTCTATCCCAGCTTGCTTCCCTATTATCATCCAAAACATCAGGATATGGTAATGAACCTGTAGCCTTCCAGATGTTGTTGGGCAACAAATCCCATCATCCCTGATCATTGGGCTTGATTGAATTGAAGTCCAACAACATCTGGAGGGGCACATGTTTTCCACACTTGATATAAAATGATCTAATCCGGTTTAATAACATTGACAACCGAAATCCACAAACCATTTTACATGTAGCTACAAAAGAAGTAAAAACACACCCTTCAATTTATTTATACAAATAAATAAAAATGCCTTGGGGAATTCGAGGCTTCTTTTCTCTCTCTCTCTCTCTCTCTCTCTCTCTCTCTCTCTCTCTCTCTCTCTCTCTCTCTCAGAAACATAGAATCATAGAATAGCAGAGTTGGAAGGGGCCTACAAGGCCATCTAGTCCAACCCCCTGCTCAATGCAGGAATCCACCCTAAAGCATCCCTAACAGATGGTTGTCCAGCTGCCTCTTGAATGCCTCTAGTGTGGGAGAGCCCACAACCTCCCTAGGTAACTGATTCCACCGTCACACTGCTCTAACAGTCAGGAAGTTTTTCCTGATATCCAGCCGGAATATGGCTTCCTTTAACTTGAGCCCGTTATTCCATGTCCTGCACTCTGGGAGGATCGAGAAGAGATCCTGGCCCTCCTCTGTGTGACAACCTTTTAAGTATTTGAAGAGTGCTATCATGTCTCCGCTCAATCTTCTCTTCTCCAGGCTAAACATGCCCAGTTCTTTCAGTCTCTCTTCATAGGGCTTTGTTTCCAGACCCCTGATTATCCTGGTCTCACCTCTTCTTTTACATAAAACAAACTACCAAGTATTTGTGGGGGGTGAGGGGTGCAACTAGAAACAGTCATCCACAAAGCATTTCTTGGAGCAACAAGAGCTGAGGAGCTGAAGCTGTACATGGACCTACAACTGAAAATGATGCAAGTCTCTCTTGTTTCCTAGAGAGAGGATTCTGTAGCCACTCATTAAAGTTTACAGGTAGGATAGTGCCTATCTAGGAAAGCTTGCTCGTCATCACTTCCTTGACCTCCCTCTTGCTGGGTTGAGTACAGGCCTGGCACCAGCTCACTGCATACTTGGGCAAATGCTGGGGCTCTAGTAGGACACATTCCTGCTGCCATTGGACTGCTGCAACCACTACCAACAATGAATGGGATTGAACTGGGTAGGGATTGGGGGGTTGTAAGCACACAACTGGGTCTGGCAATGGCACCAAGTGAAGCTCTCTGGATCCATGAGGTATGTTTGAACTTCCCGGCACCACTATCTTCATTACACCAGCCCTACTCCCAATGTGTCTTCAGGGACAGCAACAGCATACTTAAGAGGACGGGACCACCACAGTTGATGCTAGGCAGCTGGTGGGAACTGAGGTTTGGCTCAGCCGTGGCACTGAACTCCGGACCTGTGTGCCTGAACTCAGCAGCATCACCGCCTTAATTGTGCGATGTCAGGGGTGTGACAGGTGTGGCTGACAGATGGCAGCCCCAGCAAGTATAGACATGCTCTGTGGCACCTTCAGCTCCACTGCTTCTCTTTGGCTTTACACAATATCACACTTAGCTCCTGCATTTCAAAATTTACCATTTCAGCACTGGTCCAATGGCAGGCAGCAACCTGCCCAAGATCATCTTGGCCATGCTGGCTGGGGATTATGGAAGCCGTGGTTGTAACACAAGTACTAGGTGCTTGGTTAGGTAAGGCTCCTCTGAACCAACCACAGCTGTAAAATATCTGATGGAAGGAAACGGATGCTTCTTGGGACCACAAAAGGTTTCACCAAAAGGTATGTCCCTTTTGGCACTCCAGAGCAAATAATAATAATAATAAAAATCAAAGACACCGTCCACCCTTGTATGTTCATAACACACAGTGAAACCTTCTTAATGTTCTTCCCCTAAAGTAGCCTTGCCTGCATTTTTCTACCTACATGAAAAGAGAAATGAAGTAAACCACATGCCAGTGCATGTCTGGTTAGAGAATGGAATTAAATCATCTTTTGTGCTTGCCTATAATAGGATGAAGAAGATGACAAAGAGAGAGAAAACGAGATTAACCAAAATGTTTGCCTGATAGTCTTGTTTGAAGTAAAACATCCTATAAAGTCTGCATTGGGTTCCTTAGACAAACAATTATTAATCCTTTAGGCACAAATTAAAAGATCACAGGCATGTGTTCTTTTAGTAATCACCATGGGGAATAAGGAATGCAAGTCGTTCAGTTTTTTGTTTGTTTTTACCATCTTATGCCCCCCCCCTTTAAAAAAATGTCTTTCAGAGCCGCACAGACACATCGGAAGGTGCAGCAGTTGCAAAATTCAGAGCAAAAAAGTGGGGCTTAATTGATTGCAGCATGAGGTTTGGTAGGCAAGGGTCTACTTCAGCCTCCCCCAACCTTGTGTTTTCCAGAAGCTTTGGACTACAACTCTGAGCGTCCCTGGCCATCGCCAATGCTGGTGGGAGTTGAAATCCAAAACACCTGGAGGGCCCCAAGTTGAGAAGGCTGGTCAATTTCACTGTGGTGTACTGGACTAGGAATGGGACTGGGGAGACGCCGACTTAAACCCCCTCTCAGATGTCAAGCTCCAGGGATGACTTTGAGCCAATCATGTTCTCTCAGCCTAATATACCCCACAGAATTATCATGAGGATAAAAGGGAGGGAGGAACATGTGCACTGCCCTCAGCTCCTCAAAAGAAGAATGGGTCAAAAATATAATTAGTATGAACTAGCCTGAGAAGATGGCGAGTATATATGTGGAGCAGCTGCAGTAACATCTAAGGCAGCCTTCCCTAACAGAGTGCTCTCCAGAGGTGTTGTACTACATCTCCCACCATCCCCAGACAGCATGGCCATTGGGTGATGGGGATTGTAGTCCATCATGTCTGGAGGGCACCAGGGTGGGGAAGGCTGATCTAAGGAGCAGAAAGTGGACATCTTACATCCCCTCCCACTACCGGTACCTTCATCACTCATAATTGTGAAGAGCCAAGAGAGCCATGCTGTCTAGTTGCCCAGGTTAGGAGAAGCCTCAGGAAGAAAAATATCAGGTGTTACCTGTCTCTGGTTGCTATGCAGCACCTGTTGAGGAGATGTCGCTCTTCATCCTGGCCACCATGGAACCATTAAAGAGCAGCACTGGAAGCAGGAGCAATATGGAAGCGTTGGGGAGAGTACACCAGAGATTGGCAACCTATGGCCTTAAGTCCACATGCAGCCCTAAACCTAATTTCATGTGGTCTTTGACCTGATTTCAAAAGCTCCTGGAAGCGATCAGTTCAGATCCCTGGCAAGAGAAATCTGTCCTTTCTGCAGCAATCCACTGGGTTGAGAGGAGGAGGAGGAGAAAGAAAGGGATGGCTCTGCCTAATTTTGGCTTTGTACCTGCCCTCTGTTGGCTTTGGCTCAACTTACCACCAGTATATTCCCTCAGAAATTGCTCCTGAGGGACTTTGGCCCTCAGGAGAAGAATGGTCCCCCACCCTTGTTCCTCACCATCATTCCCCAAGTGGCTTCAGAAGTCAGCAAACAAAAACCTGATTATCCTTGTGGTGTCTAACTTTTCTCTTACTGACATCTATTTGGGGGGGGGGGGCTGTTGTCAGGCCGAAAGGCAGCATATATAAACTATGAATGGATGAATGAGGAAAATATACACATCCTTGAAAGGGGCAATGGAAAGCAAACCATGCTAATGAGGTACAAGTGAGGCCTTGGACAGGAATTTCCCCTCAGGCTGAAAGGGGATATTGGCAAGGCCTTGGAGGATACATAGCCATGCCCTTCTAAAATGCATGTAGACACATGGTTAAGATTAGTAACCCCTAAGAATGAAAAATGAACTGGAGAACAGCAGCAAAACAACAAAAATAACAACCACAGAAAGCACCCACCCACAGAACAACAAACAAACAAACAACAGCAACTGATAAATGTTACTTATCAAACCCTCTCTCAGCTACCCTCAACTTTGCTTGAGGAGGAATCTCCAAATTGGCTTCAATTTTTGCTTTAGGCAAAAGTCAGGTGATAACCTAGAGATGTTCAGAATCCGAAGAGAAATTCTGCCAGCGCTACTGAAAACTTTCAGGCTCCACTTAAAACTTTTCAGATGGTTTGCCATGCTGCTTGCTGTAATATACAGTGACCATATGAAAAGGAGGATAGGGCTCCTGTATCTTTAACGGGTGCATAGAAAAGGGAATTTCAGCAGGTGTCATTTGTATTAGGGCTGTGCTCTGCTCTGATTCAGATCACGAATCCAGAGCAGAGCGACCTGATCCACCTCTGCCAAAGGCGGATCCGAATCGGGTCAGGGAGCTGCAGATCAAAGCGAAGCAGTTCACCTTCATCCAGAGCTCTGAACACAGGTAAGTGGGGGTAGGGGGCTCACCTGGTGCCACCCCCACAGTCTGTGTGGTGCCGGCGGCGTAGCCAGGTAAGGGGGGAGGAGGGCTTACCTGTCTCCATCGTGGTCTGGCGGCGGCTTCAACTGAGGCCCAGGCCTCAAAGCAGAAGCAAGCCGCTTGACACCTGCTGAAATTCCCTTTTCTATGCAACTGTTAAAGATAAAGGACCCCTATCCTCCTTTTCATATGGTCACCCTATAGTAGTGCACTTCTCATTTTGCATAAACATGGATAAGATCATGCTGCATGTCCAGTTCACTGAGGGCCAAACCACAAATTATGTGATCCACACTTTTTAGAAGGTGTCCTTAAACCAGCCACTTTTACTCTGGAGAAAAGGCATCTGTGGGACCCCAATTTGGTGCATATTCCTTTTCCTGATTGGGGTCTGGTGCCAATTTTCTGCCCGAAATATCCCTCCCCTCCCCAGCTGCTATTCTCTCCTCCCCCTTAAAATGCTGTTTTATGCAAACAGGGAGTCTGTTGTGGTTTGTTCTAGATCTGGGCCCCATGCTTGTTTTACCTTCAAAATAGAAGTGTCCAGTTCATGTATGCTTAAAAACCCAAACACGTGTGTAATGTGTAGCTTGTCCCTGATTGCACTGAACACAAGGCCTGGTGAAAGGCATGGGAATGAAGCGATCAATGCGATATCGGCTTTTATTCTTTCTCTTCCACCCCCTCTCCTCCCCTCCCAGCCAATTTACCACCCGGCCTTTCCTTTTCATGGTTTCTTTTCCCAAGGGTTTCAATCCTTCCTTGTAACCTCTGCACACTTTTCCCAGATGTGTGACAAAACATTGCAATTTCAGGACTGATTTCTGAAAACAAAAACATTCCAGAGCCTGTGATGTCTCAGATCCACAGGGTTTTTGTGTACCGGTGCCAGATGAGTTCAGAAAATCTGTGAGGTCTCTCTTTAAGCCATCCACGAAGGGCTGGTAACATGAGTATGGCTTGTGTACACAGCACGGCTGGGAAACGTGCTTTCTTAACAAGAAAGGAAAGTAATAGCGGTTGCAATAACATTGCTCTTGGGTTTGTGGGTTTCTTTTAAGAGTTGTAGGAGCAAGCTATAAAATTCATGTGCTGTTTGTCCTGTTAAGTGGGAGCAATTGATCCAAGGCTCTGTCTGTTGACAGCTCAAGATTTGAACGCAAAACTGGGCTCCTCTCTCTCTCTCTCTTTCCCTCTCTCTGGTTATTGGATGTATAGCCTGATCCTATGCATCTTTTACTGGGAAGTAAGTAATTCTGCGTTCAATGAGTGTTATTCAAACATATTGCAGCCTCAACTCTGTGCTCAATGATTGTTACTCACACATAAGTGTGCATGGGGATTGCAGCCTCAACCTTGAGCATGAATGGAAGCTTTTGGAAAACCTTTGCACATTCCTGAACATTTTTTTTAAAAAAATCTCTGTGTGTGTGTGAGTGTGTTTTAAATGTATATTTTTCATAAAAGAATATATGCAGCTCGAAATGCATACTTTCCCCAGTTGAACAAAAAAGAAAAACAGGTCACCAGTGCAAATTATTATTATTATTATTATTATTATTATTATTATTATTATTATTATTATTATTATATTTTATTAAATTTATATACCATAGCCGAAGCTCTCTGGGTGGTTTACAAAAGTTAAAAAACAGTGAACGTTAAAAAGTATACAAAATTTAAAACCATCAAAAATATATAAAAAACAACAGCATAAAACAACAGTATCCATTTCATGAGAGCAATGGAGAACATGACCTTGTATCTGCCAGCCATGCAAATGAAGAGCCGGTCATAAAAAAGAGGTGGCAACTCAAAATCAGCACCAGGATGATTGAATACCCAGACTTTTAAGAGTAAAGCACGTAAGATCTTAGGCCTAGATGAATGAATCTGTCAGTTTGGGCCAGTGCGACATCCAGGATGGGAGGAGAGACATTGCACGAGTGGAGGTGGCCATTTAAAAAAAAGTTACAGGAGCTGGAGCGCACTTGTGCTCCAGTGAAGGGTAAGTGGGGGGGGAAACACCCACTCCCCCACCCACCCCGATTCCTCTTGGCCTGACTCCTTATCTCTACTGATCCCCGCTACTTGCGGGGAGGAGGGAAGAAGCAGGGATGGGCGGCCACACACCTCCTGCAGTCTCGGGATGATCTCTAGACCATGGAAGGAATCGTGTTTTCCCAGGGATTATCCCTGTGAAAATGCGTCCTCATCCCCCCTATCCCCGGGAGTCCCAGTGCGTCATTTGGACACTCAGGGACTTGGCCGTGAGCAGCCTGCATTTTGGGGCCGGTGTAGAAACGACATCTGTGTGTGTGTGTGTGTGTGTGTGTGTGTATGTGTGTGTGTGTGTGTGTGTGTGTGTGTGTGTGTGTGTGTGTATATATGTGTGTGTGTGTGTGTGTGTGTGTGTGTGTGTTGCTACTTATCAAAACCAAACTGAACTGAAATTCTCACCCATGCACAAAGGAGATATATTCATCAATATCCTGATGTCACATCCAGCTTGGTCCAGGTGAATGAAGCATACAGTTCATGTTCCTCATAGTGAGAATAAAGCAGGCATAATATCAGCTTGTAGGGCCAGGACTCACTCTCTCTCTTTCTCTGTGCTCACAATGGTGGATATCTTGTTTATTGCTTAGAGTTCATGTACTTCAAGGCTGTTTTGTAAAATGTAAGGAAGCCTTGACTTCCTTAGCCTTATATTTCACAAGTTCCATCAAATATTTAGAGGCACAAACCAAGCATGATGCAGCAGCAACAGATAAGACATTCAGCTTCTTGAACAAGCTGAGGAAATCTGTGGCTTTAATGGTTTATGACAATCTAAAAACCAGGTCTCTTCCAATCTCTATCACCATTTGGGATGTCAGTGATTTTAAGCTTGTTGAATAATGTCAGATGTTATTTGTGAATAATTCATATGACAATTCGCACAAAACTAACTAGATCAAACTCCTTGGTTATAAATTGGTTCATGAAAAGACAGATGGGAAAAACAAGAGCACTAATACAGAGTGTTTACACATCACTAAAGTAGTTTATACAGAAATAATACAGTAAGTATCACTATTAAGAAGAAGAAACAATTAGAGGGAAAATACTAAGGCAACAATCCTCTGCCCGCTTACCTGGGAGTAAGCACCATTGAAAATGATGGGACTTACCTCTGAATAAACCTGCATGGGATTGTGCTGTAAGAGGAACCAATGATGACAAATAAACACAACTTCAGGACATTTTTAAAGGTGGGTACTGGAAGTAGGATTAAAGATAAATATGTCTTCATGAAATTCATAATTTATAGAATTGATTCATAGAATTAATTTATAGAATTCCCTTCCGTAAGATGCCATGATAGTGACTAGCCTGAAGGAAAGGAAAGGAACCTCTTGTGCAAGCACTTGAGTCAGTGTGGTGTAGTCGCTAGAGTGTTGGATTGGGAGTCGGGAGATCCCGGTTCTAGTCCCCCTCAGCCATGGAAACCCACTGGGTGACTTTGGGCCAGTCACAGACTCTCAGCCCAACCCACCTCACAGGTTTGTTGTTGTGAGGATAAAATGAAAAAGAAGGAGGAGGATTATGTATGCCACTTTGGGTTCCTTGCAGGAAAAAAGGTGGGTTATAAATGTAATAATAAATTGAGTCATCATTACTGACTCCTAGAGGGACGCCTGCTTTCGCTGACATTTTCTTAGTAGACTTTGTAGGGGGTGGTTTGCCATTGCCTTCCCCAGTCATGGTTACCTTTCCCCCAGCTAGCTGGGTAATCATTCTACCACCCTCAAAAGGATGGAAGTCTGAGTCAACCTGAGCCAGCTGCCTGAGAACCAGCTTCCGCTGGGATCGAACTCAGGCTGTGGGGAGAATTTTGGCTGCAGTAACTGCCGCTTACCACTCTGCGCCGCACGAGGCTCTAGTGACTAGCCTGGAAGGCTTAAAAAAAAGTTAAACAAATTCATGCAACATAGGGGTATTTATTTATTTATTTATTTATAAGAAAGGTATTTTCACAAAAACATTTTGCCCAAAATTTAAACAATCACCTTTCCTTGAGATTTCAATATTGTTTCTTTAAAATTAAAAACAAACCCGACAAATTCTTTTCTCTCCCTCTCAGCTAAACCTAAAAAAATTAAGTACATTACCTTTCAATTGCAGTGGGCGGGAGATGAAAAAGTGATAAAATTTATAATGCACATGTATAAAAATACGTTACTCAAGGTTCAGCATAATAATTTAATAGCTTTTTGCTGTTTCGTAAGTATCTGGAAATGGAACAGGCATTTAACAACATATGCTGAGTTTGTTTGTTTTTAACGGACCCCAGAATTGCTGTTTTTATAATAATACTGTTGTTTTTATGTTTTTAAACTTTGTGTATTTGTTTTTAATGTTTACTATTTTTAACTTTTGTAAACTGCCCAGAAAGCTTCGGCTATAGGGTGGAGCATAAATGCAATAAATAAATAAATAATAGGGGTATCAAGCACATGCTCTGTCACTGAGCCATGACCCTCCCCGAGCCACTATTATAAGAAATATTAAAATATGGTGATATCTGCACCTTGATTTAAAGGCTCATCCAAAATATAACAGGGAGGGAGCTAAGCATATATTCATGGGCAGGGAGGTCCACAAAAAAGAGGCCACTACTGAAAAGGTTCTATCCCACATGACCACCAACATTGGATGAATGAGTAGGGCCCTTCTACAGATCTAAATGTCTGGGCAGGTTCATACATGTGCAGGTTGTTCCTCAAGGAACTTGGTCCCAAACTGTTGGGGCCCGAAGGCTCCAAATTCCAATGTCTGACACTAGTCTAGTCTGGATTTCACCTAGGGTCCATAGCTCAATGATAGAACATATGCCTTGCATGCAGAAGGTCTCTGCCAGTCAATGTTGACAATGCTGGGCTAGATGGACCACTGGTCTGACTCAGTATAGGACAGTTTCTATGTCCCTAACTTTGATTCCATGGCAGACAACTCAATGGGAATCTTGTTCCCTTACAACTGACAATGTGAAAACCACTTCTGTACTGTGCTACTCATCAGATGGTATCAAAATACTACAACTGGAAAATGATGCAAAATGCCAACCGCTATGCTAAGCACAAAGCACATTATTCAAAGCCAATGTAAGTCTGAAGAGGGTCTCAAATGGTGCAATAACATTCAGAATGGAGAATTCATTGGCAGAAATGCATTTGTATCACAAATTTGAAAATATCACACACACCCTTTTCTTTCCTGCCTGAGATTTCACTTACTTTGCCAACCATCCATTAGATCTGAAAGACTTCCAGGCATTCTATAACATGGAGAAATTAAAATTGGGAGGTGAAAGCTTCTATATCATTAAGGGCCCACCCTCCTTGCCACATTTTAACTGCCATGAAAATGAGCTTGCCCTCCCACTCCACACACCCCAGTCATTTAATAGGTTTCTATATATTTTTGTGCTCTTTTCTGTTCAATTTCTGCTATATATTTTATCAGACACAGAACACATATGCAGCAGCTGTATCTGTTTTCCCAAGAGTTTGCAATTACAACTTTTCTTTGGAAGGGCAGGGGAATGATTATGCCTTATTATTTGTGCCAGGGAAAAAGAAGAAGGAAAAGAAAAAGGAGGCGAGTAAGTGGCTTATTCTTACAGTTGTTTATATATGGTGTACCATAAAACTGCACAGAATTCTTGGAACACGTGTGTTGCTGCTGGATTAAATATCCGAGCCACTGATATACATCGGTTCATGGCAAGCTTGCGACTTGTTGTCGGTGAGGCAAATGGAAGAGTAATTGTACATGCAAAGTTTAAGTTTGCATTGGCCTCTGTGCAAAAGCAATAGAGTCCTGGAGTTCATTCAGATGAAATGGCCCTTCCTATGCGTGTGCGTGGGGGTGAGGGGTGAGAGAAATAATGTTTTTCAGAGAAACATTATTTATATATCAAATGTTAAGGAATTAGACTGCAATACTAACTACTCCAGATCCGCTGGTCGGAGGAGATTAGTATGGAGCAGATATTCTCCCTGAGAGCGAAGAGGAGCTATGTCAGTGGGTGGGATGGGGTTTTGGTGGGGGGAGGGTATCTACTGCAATTTACCCAGTAGATATAGCAGTGGATTCTGATTTATCTTCTTGCCAACCTGTGCTACAATGGGCATAACTCTTATCCAATTGATGTCATTGGCCAAACAAAACTCAACTCATCTTTAATGGATCTGGGCATCTGAAATGTATCCTCATGTCTTGCCAATCACTTTTGCGATACAATTTAAAATTATACACCTTGTCTTCAAAAAAGGGAACATGATGTATATTCCTGGGGCCCTGTGTACATGAAAAGCTTAATCTGGCTTTAGCATTTGGGCTGTAGGATTGTGCATTATTTGGGAGCACTACTAGCTCTGGTTAAAAGGAACCTTGGGGAAGTCCTAATGCCTACTTCAGAAGCTCCTGAATTAGAATATGAGAGGGGCCCATATTCATTTTAACCAGGGTTAGAAAAAGTCTCAAGGCCAAAACAGGTAATATTTTAAATCTGTATCTAGTAGCTATACTTACTTTTCTTTTCTTTTTTCATTTTCACTTTAGAATAGTTACATGGCACCTGATTTGGATTGGAACCCTAGCATGGGAAGGTGGAGGTTATGGATAATTTCAAATCTGGATTGGGACCCTGTGACTATGTAGAGTAAAATGGAAGGGGGGGAGTGTCGCTCCTAGATAGGAATTTAAAGTAATATCTGTTTGAATATGATGAGGAGAAATCATGCCTGGAAGTGGAAGTGCTGGGGCTGTGGGAAATGAGCACAAAAGCTCACTCCTGAACCCTAAATTCTGATTAAATGTAAGTCTATACATGTCTCTTGAAAATGAACAAGACCTTGTTCAGACAACACACTAAGACATGGTGGTTAAGCAATTTGACCTAAAAATTATGGCTTAGCGTGTCATTTGAACCATGACTCAGCATGTTATGTAAATCATTACTAAACATGGTGTTTAAACATGGTCACTAACCATTTGCTACAAAAGATTTAGTGGCCTAATCATGGCTCAGTGTGTTGTCTGAACAGGCCCATTATGATCATTTAGAATTGCTATTATTATTATTATTATTATTATTATTATTATTATTATTAATTGCATTTATATACTGCCCCATAGCCAAAGCTCTCTGAGCGATTTACAAAGACTAAAACACAGAACATTAAAAACAAATATACAAAATTTAAAACCGTAAAAAGTGTAAAAACAGATTACATACAATAAGTGCAGGCAGCCTGGGATACTGCATTGAGCAGGGGGTTGGACTCGATGGCCTTGTAGGCCCCTTCCAACTCTGCTATTCTATGATTCTATGATCTATCTGTTCTAGGTCAATTAAAAACTCAACATATGCTGTTAAATGCTTGGGAGAAGAGAAAAGTCTTGACCTGGTGCCAGGTGATTTTCATTGGGGAGATCATTCCATAATTGGGGGGCACAACTGAAAAGGCCCTCTCTCTTACTGTCATCCTCCACACTTCCCTCAGAGTAGGCACCAGGAGGAGGACCTTAGATGTTGTGCGTAGTGTCATGTCCGGAGAGGTGCTCCATCAGGTATTGTTATCATTAGTTCTGTGCCAAAAAATTCTCCCACGAAAATTCCGACCATTCTCATTCAATTCAATAGAAAAGAAATTGCTTTTGAACAGAAACTAAGAGAAGAAATTTCGGAGAAATTCACATGGGTTTGGTTCAGGGTTCTTGTGCTTACCTTATAACTGAGGAGTGTGTGTGTGTGCCCTTTTCTTTCATTGTACAGTCACCCGTCTGACAACCTGTAGCCTCCTTGGCTTCCTGCACTTCCAGCTCAGGGGAAGACATCATGAATTATTCCTCCCATTGGGACTTTTCAGACCAGGAAGTGCAGGCAGCCTGGGATACTGCAGAGCAATGGTGAGATTCAGCTATTGGGTGGTATAAAAATGTAATAAATAAATAAATAGAAAGAAAAATATAGACAGTACCCTCGGCCACCTCACACTGATTAATTAAGATCAAAATCACCACCGACACAAATTCAAAATAAATTATAAAATGCCCTGAGAATGAGGCAATAAATAAATAAATATGGAAGCCCCTTTCACGCGGGAAAGAAAACGTTCAGGAAATTCCTGGCCTTTTTCTAGAAATTTATTTCTCGAAGCCCCTAGAAATAAAAGGACGCTTCAGAATTTTCTCTATATTTTCTTCATTTTTGTGTGTGTGATGGCTGCCTTCTCTCCCGTCAATGCCTTGGAGTGATGCTAAGCATAGGGGGCATTATGGAGGATGCAAACTGCAGGCCACTGTTGATGCCGCTTGCAGTGGCAATGCAAAGAAACCAAAAACCCTTAGGAAAAGAAAGAAAGGAACTGTTCTATAACCCTTGCCAACGGTGATGCCTATCTGTGTGAAATTGTGAGAGAATTTATCCTCCCTCTGGAGAAATTCAGTGAAATTGTTTCTCTACCCACAAATAGGGTGGAGATTTTTGAGAGGCCGCTTGTGCACAGCTGTAGTTATTACCACTTAACTGTTTGTTACAATGCTATCACCACTTTGTATTTTGTGGCTCCCCAAATATCATGTTGTAGCATAGAACATGAATCCAATGAAACGTGAAAAGGCTAAGGATGGAATTTAAGGGGAGGGATCAGGATCAGTGTAAATCTGCTTGCATGGCCTTCCACCATCCTTTTACGCTGTATTCCATATGCAGGATTAAGTCTTGCCCTTTATGGTACCCTAAGAGCCAGTGTGGTGTAGTAACTAAAGTGTTGGACTGGGAGTTGGGAGATCCGGGTTCTAGTCCCCACTCAGCCACGGAAACCCACTGGGTGACTTTGGGCCAGTCACAGACTCTCAGCCCAACCTACCAGACAGGGTTGTTGTTGTGAGGTTAAAATGGAGAGAAGGAGGATTATGTACATCAACTTGGGTTCCTTGGATGAAAAGAGGTGGGATATAAATGCAATAAATAACAAATAAATACATAAATTATTAAATAATTAACTACATAATATAGCCAATGGATGAATCTTCATTTGGTTCTATAGGTACTAGCTGCTGAGCTAACCAAGAGGTGATAAATAAATGTAGTGCATTTTATGCAACTGATGCTTGCTTACACAGTTTGTGGGAGAGGGAGAAAATTAAATGGCACGAGATTAAACAGATTAGGTTAAATTGCTTGGGTTTCCTTCTGGACATTTTTAATTGCTGTTTCATTTTCTGTTTGCTGGTAAGGGACAGATTTATACAGTGTACCAAGTCAGATCAATGTGCGTTAAAGGCAATCCATTTGGCCGAGCAACAGCAAAGACCACACATCACACTCCCTTTGCTAAGGGCTGCAAATAAAGTTATGGCAGTTTCTGGTTACGCTAGTATAAATTATTCACTGGGTAGCTGATTATTAAACAAACCTAAAGAGATCATCTGATGGCACTGGGGAATTGTTGGCAAGATTTCATTTTTCTTCTCCAAAAAGGCTGAACCGCATTATTGTTCGTCTGACTCGAGTTTGGGACATTCTTCATTAATTGCTTATTCAGAGGGAAAATATTGGCTTGCCTCTCAAAGATGTAACACAACATGTACAGATACTTTCCTGTTTATTTTGCAATCTCCTGCTTGTATCACTGAAAGCACCATCTCATCTTAACTTGTTGTAACTATTTAGCAACTCGGATACTTGGTTTGATTTATAGCTGTCTACTTAAGTTATTTATTTTGTCCCCAAGCTGAAATGCCTGACTGCCTTACAGAATTTATGGTGTTGCTCTTCAAGACATCCTTATGAGATAAGGGTTGTTTTTTTAATTACCTTATTATGCATGGTGAAGAGAAGCCCACAAAGATGACAGGACACATGTTCAAAGGTCCCATTGAAATACAACAAGCAGTAGATTCTGGGATGGAGAGTCAAGCCATATGATTCATGGACCATAAGAGTATGTGTCACTCCCCACAATGGCTCATGATCTCCATGAACCCAGCATGGCATCCTATTGATGACACATTTGTCTGCTCACTAGTCTCTAAATTCTTGGCACTCAGAGAAAGCCTTAGCCTTTTGTTCACTCAAGTATGAATTCAGATATGTGTCCAGTGTATCTTACTGGTCACTTGCCTACATGGCATAAACTACCCTGGTCCTCTGGTGGTGGTGGTGATCCTTCAGGTGGAGTGCAACCATATCCATAATAGGTAATCTATCTAATCCTTGGTCATGGGAATCACCTAGCCACAGTGTCAGGATTCAGCCTCAGCTTATTAGCCCTTATCCAGTCCACCACTGCTTCCAGATGCTGATCTAGGGCCTGCACAGCCAAACCTGACTTAGATGTCACAGAGAAACAGAGGTGGATGTCATCAGCATGCTGAGGGCACCATTACCCAATCTACTACTAAACACTCCCAATACATTCAGATGAATGTTAAATAGCATTGGGGACAAGATGGTACCATGCAATACCCCACAATAAAAAGTCAGAGGGGTTACAAACAATCACTCAAGGCAACCAATGTAATACTGTGCTTCCTATCCTCAACATGCAGAGCCAGTCCAGGATGAAACCATGCTCAAAGGTATTACAATCTGGTGCTGAGAGATCAAGGAGAATCAATGGAGTTAGATTCTCCTGTCTCTCCCCCTCATAAAGCCCATCCAGGGCAACCAGCGCTATTTCTGTCCAACACCCAGGCCTGAAACTATGGATATTGGAGAAATCTGGAAAAGAATCAAATTAGTTTGAATTTTTGTGACTCTGACCCATGGATTCTGCAGCAGACTGGCTTTTCCCCTGTTGGGCAGATTCCATAGACTCGAGGACCATTTTTCTAAGCTTTGGGAATTTTGCGCAAATTGCATAAAAAAATACAAAAAGGTTAAAATACAAAAAGCTCAAAAATGTGCACTTCCCCCTTAGGCTAATGTGTGAAAATGCACATTTTGAGAGAATGTGTGCATTTGGGGGAAATGTGTACATTTTTGCATGTGTGGATTTGTGCAAAATCAGAAGCAGAAAAAATCTGATTCTGCCAATGGGTGGATGACGGAAAGGTGCCTGACAAGCCATAAAGCACAGATGGAACAGATTTTACACAATCTGTACATCCCTGCCTGAAACGAGATTAAAATGGGTCTAGATTATCTGTTTCCTCCAAGAGTGCCAGATCCATCACCATCCTCTTAAACACCTTTCCCAGAAAGAGTATATCTGCCACCAGCTGGTAGTCATGATATACCTCTGGGTCCAGGGTGAGCTTTTTCAGGAGCTAATGCGATGAGCAGGTGGTTGGACTCAATGACCTTTACGGCCCCTTCCAACTCTACTATTCTATGATACTCTTTAAGGGGGATAACATGCAAATTGATTAATTTGCATGTCACATTTTTAAGCAATCATTTTATTTTATTTTTAAGCAAACAAGACAAGGGCCTAATCTACACCAAGGAGGATATTGCACTATGAAAGCGGTATATTAAAGGCAGGAGCCACACTACTGCTTTATAGTGGTATTGAAGTGCACTGACAACTGTTGGGGCCTGGCCGTTTCTACACCTGCCTTTTTCCTGGGATCATCCCAGGATCATCCCTGTGCATCCAATGACACACAGGGGATCCCGGGAGCAGGCAGGGACAATCCCTCCATTTGCCTGGAATAATCTTTAAGTGTAGAAAGGTCCCCCATGACACAAACCATATACCGCTTTCATAGTGCAATATCCTGCTTGGTGTAGATTAGGCGATTGTTTGCAACGGGAGCATAGGGGTAGTACATGCATTACAGCTCCGATGAAGAGGGAGTAGCAAGTTTTAAATGACTCCATGTGGCAACTGTCTCCAGGGGAAGATCCATACATGTGGTGTTTCAGTCATCAAATAGATTATGCAATGTTCCCCAGGCTGGTACAGATTTTATTTCCTTCTCCCACTCCCGCTCAGAGATTTGCACTAATGTGGAGAAAATCACCCCACCACACGATGAGTTGAAGCCCCCAAACAGCACACCACATGGTGACAGCCACCATGTGGAGTGATTTAAAATGGCCTCACAGCCTATTTAGGATTACCACCTTCAAAAGGGTGTTTAAAATGCTGCTTGGCTGTACAAAGACACCATATGAACAACAGGAGCAGAAATGGAGTCAAAGCAGATGTCTGTTTTATAAGCCAGTCGCCGATGCTATGATGCCCTCTTTTTTGCTTCTTCAAAGATGGATTTGAATTTCAGAGTTAAGAACCCGATTTGAATTAGAGTTGCAAGCAGTCCATGAGTCTTGATGTAAGTATGTCATTCAATTCCATCAAAGAATATAGAAAGACGCAAGAAGCAGCATTATACAGAAGCTATCTAGCCTGTTAGTGTTATTACTATATAATCTGTCCAGCATGACTTTACACACATTGTATGCCTATTCAACCTTTTGAATGTTTCAGTTTTCCTGCCTGCAAGGAACCTTTGCTGGTCCAGTTTGTCTGCCAACGGAGACAAACTACATGGCATAAACTACCCCGGTCCTCTGGTGGTGGTGAATCAGTGAGAGAAGACTGTTGCCTTTATGTCTTGCTATGGGCATCCTGGGCCCGATCTACACCAAGCAGGATATAACACTTTAAAAACGTTATGAAAACAGTATATGTAATGTGTCCTGGGCCTGAACAGTTGTCATAACCATTATAAACTGTTATCAGCAGTAGTGTAGATCCTGCCCTGGTAAACAATAATCTATATTACATGCACTTTTGCTCTGTTTTAATGGTTGTATGAATAACTAACCACCTGCACCTTGGTGATCTGGGCTGAACTTAGAAACTATGGCCATCCTGTTCTTAGCGGGTGTCTTTTTCTTCTATGGCAATTCAGCTTCTAATTCAGACTGAGGGCAGGGAGTGCAACATCTTGCTCTTGCACTCATTCTGATGACTTAATGATTACACCATGTGTCATCTTCCCAGTTGGGGGTGTCTGGGGGGGGGTGAAATTACAGTTTTGTGAAACATTTCATTCCTTCACAGCCCACTGCTCCAAGCTGAAAGCGTTTTAACAAAGAATGTTTGCCCCATCATTGATTTCCCATAGTTTCAATACCAGGTGGTACAAGACACAGAAGTCAAAAGCTGTGCAGACACCATGCCTGCCTTGTTCAAATAAATCAGACATCTTTCTGAAGCATGTATGATGAGCTGGCAACCCATGTGCCATGAATAGTATAAGAGTAAAGATTTGCAGTGCACCTTGGCAGCAGCCAGATAACTTAGGCCTGGTTGTGACATAAACATAGGCCTTGTGTCAAATTGTGACTGTTTCCTCATGGTAAAGCTATATCCCTCTTGTGCATTTCTACCTCGTAGGTCGCACAATGGCATTTGCTGTGGTATTTTGGATAATAAGGAATAAAAAGCAGGAAATAATATGATGAAAGGGGCGTATGGAATGTGCAATGTGCCCCAATGCTTATCATTAGTGCTGTGCCGAAAATTTCTTCCATGAAAAGTTCGACCATTCTCATTCAAATTGGTAGAAAAGAAATTGTTTTCGAAAATACATTCAAAAGAGAAGAAATTTCAGAGAAATTCTCATGGGTTTGGTTTGGGGTTCTTGTGCTTACCTTATTTATGAGATGGCTGAGGAGTAAGCTTTCTCTACCTGTATTGCATTGTACAATCTTCTGACACCCTGTAGCCTCATTGGCTTCCTGCACATCCCACTCAGGGGAAGACATAATAAATTTATTCCTCCCATTGGGCCTTTTCAGATGTACACCATGTACATTGATGGTGCTATATAAATAAATAAATAATAATAATAATAATAATCAGGAAGTGCAGGCAGCCTGGGAGACTGTAGAGTAATGGTGAGATGTGTAATAGAAAGAAACATACAGACAGTACCCTCAGCCATCTCACAGGGATTACTTAAGATCAAAAACACCACCAACACACATTCAAATACATTATAAAATGCCCTGAGAATGAGGCAAAAAATAAAAATAAAAATGGAAGGCCCTTTCACGGGGAAAAGAAAACTTTCAGAAAATTCCTGAGATTTTTCTTTTTTTAGCCTCTAGAAATAAAACAACACTTTTCAGAATTTTCTCCATATTTTCTTCACCATTATTTTCTTGTGATGGCTGCCTTCTCTCCCCTCAATGCCCTGGAATGATGGGACATTGTGGAGCGTGCCAAATGGGGGCCAGGCTGTCAACACAGTTGATACTGTTGCCAAAGGGAGCCAGGCTGCCACTTGCAGTGGCACTACAGGGGAAAACCCTTAGGGGAAAAAAGTAAAAGAAAGGAGCTGTTTTACAACCCTTGCCAATGGTGATGTCTATTTGTGAGAAACTGTGGGAGAATTTCTCCTCCCCCTGGAGAAATCCAGAGAAATTGTTTCCCCAATTTCTCTACCCACAAATAGGGTGGAGAATTTTGAGAGGCCGCTTGTTCACAGCTCTAGTTATCAGTGCACTACACTACTATAAAGCAGTAGTGTAGATCTATCCCTAGTCCCCTATTGATGTCCGCCTCTCTTGCACTCTGCTACTTCCTGCTATGCTAGAGGAAAAGCTACACCAAAGTAGTTTGGAGTGTAGTCTGCATCACTAGAGTGATGTTAACCCTTTTCAGGAGTTCATTTATGTAGAATCAAGATGTGTGGGTAGAAGGAGCATCACAGTGGTAGGCCCGCCTCCTAATCTATCCACTTTCAACAGAACTTCTGTACAGAGCCCTCTAAGTGTACAGCTCTACAGACATTGTAATGAATATGCATAGGTAAAGGGCACAGAGCCTGCTGTTCCCAAATAAGCATTCATCCTACTTGATTGTGGCTTGAAGAGGGCTACAATTTCACAGTGAGACTAGGGTAGGATCTACCCTACTGTTTTCTAAAGGCATTGAAGTGCACTGACAACTGTTGGGGCCCATGACACATTCCATATAGCATTTGCAAACCATTTGTTATATCCAGCTTGGCATAGATCTGGCTTAGCTCACCACAAGAGCTTTCCATAGGTATCTAGTTCACCATCGTGGGAACAGAATGCTGGATGTGATAGGCCTTACATCTGACCTAGCAAGGCTCATCTTATGTTCTGGAGTAATCTGTTGCCACTTTAAAATCAATGACTCAGTATGAAGGAGCAGTATTGTGAATCTATTACTGAATCAATGTTCATTTTATTTGGGGAGGGGGGATTGGGTCCCCCAAACCCCCCAGCATTTATAGCATTAACTGCAACATTCTCTCCAGCTACAGTTCTGGACACAACATAGAATCCTGGAGCAACATTTCAGCCTATCAAAGACTTTACTGGACAGCTTCAGGATGGCTCTGAGCTTAATAATAATAATGATGATGATGATGATGATGATGTTCTCCTGTTGACCTTCAAAGCTTTTCACGGTCTAGCTCCTGCCTATCTCTCCTCTCTCATCTCACACTATTGCCCCGCTCGTGCTCTTCGCTCCTCTGATGCCATGCTTCTTGCCTGCCCAAGGGTCTCTACTTCCCTTGCTCGGCTTCGTCCATTTTCCTCTGCTGCCCCTCATGCCTGGAATGCTCTTCCAGAACACCTGAGAACTACCAACTCAATCACAGCTTTTAAAACACAGCTAAAAACTTTTCTTTTCCCTATAGCTTTTAAACTTTGAGTTTGTTCTGACTCTATACTGTTAGCTTCACCCTTCCCGGTGCCTGTTTACACTTCCCTGTGCCTGTTTGCATTCTCCTTCCCTTCTTATTGTTTACTACAACTTTATTAGATTGTAAGCCTATGCGGCAGGGTCTTGCTATTTACTGTGTTATCTGTACAGCACCATGTACATCGATGGTGCTATATAAATAAATAAATAATAATAATAATAATAATATTTCTTACCCATCCCTCCATTTGATCGAGGCGGGGAACAACAGTAAATATAAAATACATAAAACTGAATTAAGAACATAATATACATTGTTAAAACATCCTAAAAACGTTCTAAAAACATCCTAAAATTCCCCTGTATAGGCCTGCCAGAAGAGATCAGTCTTGATAGCTTTCTTGAATGCTATCTTCACATGCAAAGGGGAATCGTGTTTCCCTCCCATTGCTTTGCCTCATGCTCCAGTTCCACAATAGGGATGATCAGCTGCTTCTTTCTTCACACACTGAAGAAAGAAAAAGTAAACAAAGACCATGTGGCCCATTGATGTGGACATTTTTATTGCTCTGCTCTCCCTGCACACAGCAGGAAATGGTGGCACATTTCGCTCTAGGACGAAAAATTGGATTTTCCAGCATTGTTTTTTCAACAAAAAAATGACCAGAAGGTGCAGGAAGCACACAGAAGGTGAACAACATTGTGGAAATGACCCGTGAATATCTGTGAATGCCCAGTAACAAGCATGCTATAAAACACTCATCTGATGATCCTGTCATAGGCCACAGCTATACCTAACGTTTATCCTAAGATCATCCAGGGTTCGCCCCTGCCTGAGCACTGGATCCCCTGTGTGTCACCTAGATGAACAGGTTTGACCCCTGGACGATCCTGGGATAAACCTTAGGTCTAGCTATGGCCTTAGAAGAGCATCGGCAGCTTAAACAGAGAAAACAAAGTTTGTTTGTTTGTTTCAATCATCTTTTTTTACCCCACTCTTGAGCTGAAAAGGCTCCCCAAGTTTAGGTGCCTCTCAGTGGCTTAGTACTCAGCAAATATATCCCATTTGTCAACTAAAATCTGCCATGCCTGTTTGGAATGATAAGATTTCTTGTTTAATGATGTCTACGGAATTACTGTTTGGTTACAATGCCAGTTTGATATTTCATGTAATATTAATAACTTCTCTTTGAATAAAATTAGCACTAAACTAGCAAGTCAGTGAAAGGCTGTGTAAAGCTGAATTATTATTATTAGCACTCTATAACCATTCATTTTACATCAGATTCCCTTGCAGAGCACATTATCGGCAATCTCGTTGCCAGTTTTGCCAAAACGAGTGCTATAAATTCTTTGAGGGATGCACAGACTTTGTGGAGCTCTCAAATCTTAGCATCTTGTCTGGTCCTATGGAGATTGCCGAATATTCCCGGTGAAGTCCAATATCCTTTTAATCCTACTTCTTCTGTTATGCACCTTACTGTGACTTGCATAATAGGGAGTTATATTTCACCCTGTCCACAAATTGTATCCAAAGTACAATAGTAATCACCTCATTTCTCTGCTCTTTGGTACTCCTACTGAAAAAGAGAACCCGGATCAGTCATGTTAAATGATATTACTCCACTTGGCAGAGTAGTATGTGAACTGCCCCTTGGTTCTTTCACAGTCAGGGTGCAGCTGGGGTCGCCTTGCTTCCTACAGTTATTCCTCATTAGGCTGGTATACCAACTGCACCCTTATCTGGACAGAGATAGCCTAGCTACAGTTATCCATGCTCTGATAACCTCTCGTTTGGATTACTGCAATGTGTTATACGTGGGGCTGCCTTCGAAAATGGTCCGGAAACTTCAGCTGGTCCAAAAGAGGGCAGCAAGATTGTTAATGGGGACTGTCCAATGAGTCCACATTAAGACTGTACTTTTCCAGCTGCACCAGCTGCTAGTTCATGTCCGTGCCCGATTCAAAGTGCTGGTATTAATATTCAAAGCCCTAAATGGCTTGGGGCAAGGTTATCTGAAGGAACACCTCCTCTCAAATGTTTCCTGCCCAGACCCAAAGATCATCCTCAGGGGTCCTTCTCCGTAAGCCTGCCAAAGGAAGTGAGGCAGGAGGGTCTTTTCTGCTGTGGCATCCCAGCTGTGGAATGAGCTCCCTAGAGAGCTCATTCCACAGCCTTGCACCTACATTGTTCTCTTTCTGGCACCAGGTGAAGACCTTTGCATTTTCCCAGTATTTTAGCATTTTACCACCATAGGCCTAATCTACACCAAGCAGGATGTTGCACTATAGAAGTGGTGTGAAAGTGGTATATCAAAGGCAAGAGCCACACTACTGCTTTATACCAGTACTGAAGTGCACAGACAACAGTTGGGACCCACTGACAAATACCATATTCTTCTTTCATAGCACTAAAACCTGCTTGGTATGGCTCATGGCTTTTATATACCACTTTCATACTGTTTTCATGGAGCAATATCCTGCTTGGTGTACATTAGGTCATAGTCTTTTAACTCTGCTGTTTTAACTCTGTATTTTAAATTTAAAATAAATTTTAAAATGGTTTCAGACTCCATTCAAGGTGGTAGTGTTCTGAGTATTTAGCCACTCTTTCTATGAGGCTTTTATAAGGCTATTTCCTACCCTGGAATTTCAGGGTGGAAAGGACAGCTATTCTAGAATACGATAGGAATGTAGAATACTAGAATGGTTTTGTTGATATGAATCAACACAGCAGCCTGCACTTCTGGACAGACACCTCTCATAGATGGTTTAATTGTAGGGCTGTGCTCGGCTTCGCTTCGGATCTGAGAAGCAGAAGGCAGAGGCGAAGAGGGTCAGGGGGGCAGCGGAGCATCACGGAGTGGATCGAGATGAAGGCGGATCCTTCGCCTCAATCCAGAGCTCCAAAAAAAGGTAAGGGGGCCTTATCTGGCGATGGCGCCGCCCGTGTGGCGATGGCGGCAGAGCCAGGTAAGGGGACAGGGGGTTCTTACCTGGACCGTTGTTGCCCGTCGCCGGTTTCACTAGAGCCCGTGGCTGCGGGCTCTAGTGAAGCCGGCGACAGGCCGCGACAGACCAGGTAAGTGGTGTATGCGAGGTTTTTTTTACCTGGCCCTGCTGCCACCTGTGCAGTGATGGCGGCAGAGCCAGATAAGGGGGCAGGAGGAAAGGGTCTTACCTGCATCCATCTGCGGTCTAGCAGCGGCTTCAGTTGAGCCCAAGGACTCAAACTGGAAGACCAGGCTGCAGCTGTTTGAGTCCTCGGGCTCAGTTGAAGCAGCCGCCAGACCACGGACGGATGCAGGTAAGGGGGGAGGAGGGGGGGCCTTACCTGCTGCTGCCGCTGCTGAGCTCCGATTCAGATCTGGAGCTCTGCAGCGAAGTGAAGTGGACCACTGGCGGATCAGTGTGGAGCGGAGCGGACCCAATCCGGAAGTTGTGGATCGGGATCAAAAGTGGTTCGGGGGGTTCATGCACAGCCCTATTTAATTGGTTTTCCTGCACATTGCAGAAGGTTAGACTAGATGATTCTTGTGGTCCCTTCTAGCTCCACAATTCTATGACTCTCCCTGAGGGCGTGGCTAGGGCGACTGTCACAATGAATGACTTCATTTCAAAATGTACCACTACACCACTGATGGTACAGGGCTATATGTTCAAGTAAAATCCCATCTTGCCATCTTCTTAAGCTGTTCATGATTGCTTGGAGGGGGTGAGTGCTTCAGCTAGCATTTAAGGAACATGCAACTGTCAGTATCTCAGGTGTCTGTCTGCAGTCATGAGAAAGCCTGATGAGCCAGTAGGCGTTGCTTAGTCATGCTACACCCCGCACACAGGAGTTAGAACTTCACACTATTGTTCCTCTGTCTGTTTTCATTAAGTCTCTCTGCAGAGTTGAGTACGCCAGGGCCCTGCAGCACGTTGACTTGGGATGAGAAGCATCTCCCCTCCTACAGGTTGTCTTCAAGACTTGATTTAATTTACCATTTTCTTCAGCAATTTTCTTTTGTAGCACTAAAAATAAATAAATAAATCCCAAACCCACACACCAACGTTTTGTAAATGAAAGAGTGAATTAAACATTTCACTTTAGTAATATAAAGAGCAAAACAGAGGCTCAAGGAATCTAGAAAAGTCACATAAACATACCAGCTAGAGAGGAAATAACTTTTCATCACACAGACACAATTCTCTGTGACGAATTTTGACCACATTTTTTTTTAATGTTCTCTGGCTGGGCAAATGCTCAGTAAAAGTTTGGTCTTTATCGTCAACACTTAACATGCACAGATTATGTAACAGAAGTCAATAGTCTCATACCTGATACAATTCATTCAGAATCTAGCACCTTTTAAGAACCTTGCTGGATCAGGCCATGGGCAATATCCAATGTTGCCCGTGCACTAGCTGAATCACCTGCCTTCTTACACAGAATCCCCAAAATTCAGGGCTGGATGAAAAGGAGAAAGGAGATTATTCTCACTTGCAATGGACCTTAGCACTGACTTTGACTTGTTGGCAAACTCTGAGTGAAAGGATTTAACATCAACTATTGAGGCGAGAGAAAGAAAACACACCTGCTTTAAAAGTGACAGCTCACCACTCCCCTCTTGCTTGGCTCCGTCTACCATTTTGGAGTTCAGCTTTGGAACTGAATTAATACTTCCCCCAAATGCTCAGGTTTCGGCAGTGGCCAGGAGTTCATTTGCACAGTTAAAGCTAGTGCACCAGCTGTGCCCATTCCTAGAGATGTCGGACCTGGCCACGGTGACACATGCCTTAGTTACATTTCGATTGGATTACTGTAACACGCTCTATGTGGGGCTGCCTTTGAAGATTGTTTGGAAACTCCAGCTGGTTCAAAGAGCTGTAGCCAGATTGTTGACCAGGGCTGGTTACAGGGAGCACACAACTCCCCTGTTAAAACAGCTCCACTGGCTTCCAGTCTGTTTCCAGGCACAATTCAAAGTGCTGGTTTTGACGTAAAAAGCCCTATATGGTTCGAGTCCAGGTTATTTGAAAGAACATATTCTCCCTTATGAGCCTGCCCGTGCTTTGAGATCTTCTGGAGAGGCCCTTCTTTCAGTCCCACCATCTTCACAGGCGCGCTTGGTGGGAACATGGGAGAGGGCCTTCTTGGTGGCTGCTCTGGTGCTCTGGAACTCTCTTCCCGGGGAAGCTAGGCTGGCTCTCTCCTTGATGGGCTTTCGGAAGCAGGCTAAAACTTTTTTGTTCCAGCAGGCCTTTGGAGAATAGTTTGGCCCTCCATCTATGTTAATGTCTTATAATTTTATTGTGTATTTTAAATGTTTATGGTTTTGTTTCCCACCCCCCCTGTATATTTTAAATTTTGTAAGGCTGCCTCAAGGCCCAGCATTGGGCAAAAGGCGGGATACTACTACTACTACTACTACTACTACTAATAATAATAATAATAATAATAATAATAATAATAATAATAAATGGCTGTTCCATTAAGCTGGTCTCTGGTATTCTGTGGCGCTTGTTCAGAAGAGTTGGGACGCTAGCAGCAAAAAGAAAGACACCTCCTTGCCTCGATTTGCCTCCTTGCCAGAACTAGCCCAGGGTCAAGATCTGGTTTCTCCTTGTGTCCATGTTGTAGAGTTGGCCTCATTGGAATATGAAAGACAGACATTTTCAGCCTTGAATGCTTGTTCATTCCCTGTCAGAAAGTCTCTTAAAGGACAGATAAACTGCCAGATAAACACTGAATATGGCTGCTAGCACAATTTTTAAAAAGGCACACAGGGATGGAAGATCCAGGAAAGCCCCGTTGCCTTGAAGGAGGCAGGACTGGATCGGAGAGGAGGGGACTAAGGAGAATGTGTCATGCAAAAGGTGTGCTTCCTAATTGGAACACCTCCTTCCAATCTCTAATATCCCCCTGCTCACTCATAAAACAACCCATTTGCAGGGCAGCAATTCCAGATAAGGAAGAGTAGAGCACAAAAAGGTTGATAAAGTGGGTTGGTTCTGCAACACACTGAGCACACTGGTGGTGCTTAGCAATTCTTAGGATTCTTCAGATTGTTCTTTAAGTGACATTAAGAAGTCACTTAAAGTGCCAGAGCAATCAAAAGGCAGAGTAAGGGAATCCAAGAGATATGATGAAGTAATTGGGCTGAACACAATCAGACGCGCCTCTGCTGTTCAGTAAAATTGAAATAAAATCTAATGCCTTAAGAGTTTTAAGACCATCATATTGCCAGCACCAGTTTAGCACATTCTGTATTGGTTTGAAAGTGTAGAGAGAGTCAGAAGGCACACATAAATCCCCCCCCCCAGCTGTACCAACTGTGAGACAGAAAACTGTCTTGCATATGTCACAGGTCAATAGAAATTAGGGTAGGGAGATTTCCAGCCAAGGAAGGCACCGTGAAGCACAGAATGAGATTTATGAACATCTTAGAGGCACTTAAATCCTAAAGCAGGAATTGCTTTAAAGTGAGTCAAATGGAAGTCAGTGAAGAATATGCGCTGCTGTCTGCTAAATACAAGGCATTTGTAACAGTCTGCAGATCAGCCCACAAGACCAGAGATGGCTGGTTAGATGCTCATGTAATACATTGCAATTTGACAGAGGAAATCCAGCCTGTGTCAGCAATAGCAGGATATCAGTGCCAAGAGTGTTTTAAGTGAATAGGTCATTTCCATTTCAGAGCTCATTATTAGCAGGTGAGTACCCTCCCATCCATGTTCCTCAGCAACTGGTGCACACAGGCTTACTGTCTCCAATACTGGAGATAGCACACAACCATCAGGGCTAATAGCCATTGATAGCCTTTGCCTCCAGGAATTTATCCAACCCCCTTTTAAAGCCATCCAAATTGGTGGTCATCACTACATTCCTCCCTGCTGCTGACTGGCTATGGCTGTGGTGGCCTTAATGGTCACCCAACTGCTTTACTACCCCTCTACCACAGAGTCATTTTTTACCCTGATGAAAAGACAGCTGAAGCCCAAGTGCCCATGCTGGGCTGGTTTATAGATAGGGATGCTGCAGGAATCCGTCCAGGGTGTGAAGTTTGCCAGCTTTCAGCAGCTCAGGCCCTCAGACTCTAGCACAAATTCAGTTGAAGAAAAATATATGAAATACAAGTAACACTGGCCAAAATTGCACATTTCTTACATAAGCTAAAGCATGAAAATGCACATTTGGGAAGGGATTTGCACATTTCTGCAAGTGCAAATTTGGCAAATGCAAATTTGCGGAAAGTGGGGGGAAATTAAAGGCACCGGATGATCTGTAAAACTCAGATGGAATGGATTTTAGAAAATCTATACATCCCTAAAGAAGGGAGAGAAATAGCAGGGGGTTGGACTCAATGGCCTTATAGGCCCCTTCCAACTCTACTATTCTATGAGTCTATGATTCTACTTCATATGTTGAAGGGAGATGGATGATATCTTAGGGCAGAGGGCCATTTGAACTTTCCAGGGGCACCTGACTGGCCACTTTTGTAGTCCATGGATGGATGAATCTCTCACAGTTGGAGTCTCTCAGTTTTCCAATCTTGTTTTTGTTTTTTAAATGACCGTTTGAAAATGTGTATGCATTTCACCTGGAGTAAAAGAGAAAATATAGATGGTGCAAGGCCTGTTTGGGAAGGGAGTTACTTCAACAGGGTGCTAAAACTGAAAAAAGGTGTGTTTTTGCTCACCACCTGCCTTACTTTAGATTGGAGCGGGACCTGGAGGATGGCCTCTGAGATTGACTTTCATGGCCAGTTATATTCATGCAGAAGAAGGCAACCTTTTAATGAAATAGACAAAGATATTTCCATTATATCAACCTTCATTGTTTTTTGTTCAAAACAAGGAAGACAGATACCATTTTTACATCTCAGGCTGGTGAGCAGATTGTTTATTTTTATATAGTGTCATCACTACTAGACAGAAGAGTGTAGAGGGTCCCCCACCACACCAAAAGGCAGATCCCTGCCCCAAGCTGCACAGAATCTGAAGTCTGTGAAATGTCCTCTCCTGGTAATGATGCCTAAGTAGGCTATACTGTGAACTCTTCTGTCACCATCCAAGCTCCAGTGTGCCATATAAAACTATAACTATAACCACAATCCTTTATGCCTACAGAGAAAAAGCAAGCAGATGTGATTATTTAAGTGTGTATATACCTTTCTATATGGTACTATTTTTCATTGTCTACGCTTCCAACTACCAGTTCTCTCTTCTTTGCCCTTCTGGAATATCTCATTTTTATGTCTATAAAGCTCCCATCTTAGGTAATATAATACTTTGCATTTATATTATGCCATTTATCCTACACTGCAGAAGTACTTTTCTTGGCTGGTGACAGTGATGTTTTAGCACGACTATTGCTTGAAGTGGAACACAATGGCTGCCCAGGAGATATAGATATATACACACACACACAATTACACACACTCCAATAGAAATTTCATATTTTCACAGGATATTCTTCCAAGGTTGTTGCTGACAGCCCCATCACGAGCACAATCCATAGTATTATTTTACTCTGTGAGGGGTGTAATTAGACTCAACTGTAAATAAAGGAAAAGATTACCAATGATGATGTCATCAATTCACTGCATATTTGGGACATCTTTTTAAATGAGAGACCTAGAATGTATCCTGTGACCAGTAGGAATTTAAAATATGAGTCATGCAGAGCATTTGTACGGATGTTGATTAAAAAGCAATTCCTACTGTATTAAATGGAGCTTACTCCCAGGTAAGTGTGTATAGGAATGCAACCTCAGTGCAGAATCACACAATTGTTTGGGGATTGCTCTCTCTCTCTCTCTCTCTCTCTCTCTCTCTCTCTCTCTCTCAGTAGCAGTGCTTATACCTCCACCTCTACCACCTCACATTCATTTGTGTCATGACCATAACCAGCTTGTGCATAGTTTAGGATACATGTCGAACCTGGGCCAAAGCTTCTTGTAAAATCTTGAGTGTTGCAGCCTTTGGGATCAGGAGGCCACACCATGATTTGAAAGGGTAAACCTATACAGAGAACAAATTTGACAAGTGGGCATTGAACTTCTTCTAATAGAAAACACAGAGGCTGCAGTGGGTGGGCAAAATTACCTGCACTTGCCTTGGCTGCTGCCATCCGCCCCCCCCCATGCCCCGTGATCCTCTTCTGAGGCTAGGTGAGCACTTGCCCCCTGCTCTGGCTGCTGAAACCATGTACTACCCCCACTGTGTTAATGGCGGCCAACATTAACGCAGCAGGGGGAAATGCATAAATTCTGGAGCCTCCAGAAATCACACATTTCACCCCACTGCGTCAACCCTATATACTTTGAATGTGGAATCTTTTTCAATTGAAGGCCACATTCTTTAGGGGGTGATCTGTCAGGGGATGCATGCCAGTGGTGGGTGGAGCAGTAGCGAAAAGTGGGTATGGCCACCTCCTTCCCCCACTCTCTTTCTGCCACCTTCCCCCACCCTCTCTCTCAGCCTTCTCTCCTTCTTTCTCTTTGCCCAAACGACTGCTGTGGGAGAAATAGATTACAAATTGTTCTTGCTAGAGGTCTGAATAGCTTGTTTGCATTGCTTTGAAATTATGCCGAGGCTCAAATATGGGAGTATGTTGCTCACCTAGGACTGTAGGTTGCTCACTTAGCTAGGAGTAAATTCCACTAATTTAATTGAGACATGCATAGGATTGCACTATAGGTTTTGAATTATTCCAAGTTGGGAAGATCTTAATAAGGACAGATAGATTTTGTTAAATCCATTCTGTCTGTGCTTCATGGATCATCAGGCCTCTTTCATTCCGTCGTCTGCTTGTTCATGGACTCAGATTGTTTTGCAGGAGATTTCATTCTACTTACACTATTCACATGTGTGCTAAGTTAATGCAAAATCAGGCAAGTCTACCCCAAAGTGAAAAAAAGAAAGACAAATGCTCAAATTCTCCCCAAATCTGCATCTTCACATTTTACCTTTGGGGGAAAATGCATATTTTTGGTCAGTGTTCCTTCCTTCATATTTTTGTACAACTAAATTTGCATACAATTCCTGGAAAGTTTAAAAAAGAAAACACCAAAAAAGTGTTGCAAGCCCATGAATATGCATGACTCAGAAAAAAACTGGTCCACTATGGAATCTGTGTGTCAGATTCGTAGAAATCATAACCCATTTGAATCCATTGTGGATTTCTCTGACATCCCTAACTCTTCATCAGGAGATTTTCCCTCCAGTAATTGGGCTTCTGATAATAGCTGGAACATGAGATTTAATTTCCTTACTGCTCAGACCTGATAAGAGATTTGAATTGTGCTGAGACTAATTTTCATTCAAAATAATTAAATTCAACTTTTTAAGAATCCCAATACAGGCCAGCTAGCTATTAAGAGAAGTGGGGATGGGGTGGGTGGGATCTCTTCTTTAGAACTGCACTTAAAATCTGCTTCTAGGAGAACTCTGGCTTAACTACAGAAAACCTGATAAGGCAATGAGATGAGACCATCTTCTGGATCAATATAATCTTTGTCTCCACCACTGTTCTTAATATATCCCCCCAAACTCAAAACCACACTGGGATTCAGTATTTATTTTATTTTTTTGTTAAACAAATCTCAAGAACCACTTACCAAACCATGTTCTGAATTCAAATAAACCCCTTCACAATACTGAAATGTGCACATAAATATATATTGTGACGCAACCCAAAAGTGCAATGTGGTGAGATTAGATTTGGATTTCATTGTATAAATTTGCCATTCAGTTAGGTTCATTTCAGTGCAATCCAGCTCAGAAGGAAGCCCTATTGAACTAAATGGGACATACTCCCAGCTGTAAAATGGCAGTCTGGATCAACATTTAAGCACCTGGTTCTCAAAAATTCTGAATAGCTATTGAAATGGTCTCTCTCCTGCTCTGCACTTTTGAAAACGGTTCAGTCTTTAAAGTCTTAGTTAATTACAAGGCCCCAGTGTAAAAATTATTCAAGTTAAAAAGCAGTGGAGCACCTGAAAGCTGAAATGCAGCCTCATTAAAATATGATTTAGGAGGATTAAACCCTGCTTAGGTCCCATTTTTATATCTGCCTAAATCATTGCTGATTATCTTCTATCTCCATCTTCTACAACCTCCTGATACACCTACACTTTTTGCTTCCCTTCCCTTTGCCTTTTATGCAATAGCTTCAGAATTCTATGGTGGCTTTCATGGTTGATTTAAAGGTTGGTTCTTCTTTGACGTTGTGTACTTTGGCATAGTCCTTCTGCAACATGAGCTTGCTTGAACCCTCCATGTCTCCTGCATCACCGTCATTTGACATTAGCAGGGACAGCACTGGGAGAGAATCATAGAATAGTAGAGTTGGAAGGGGCCTATAAGGCCATTGAATCCAACCCTCTGTTCAATGCATAAATCCACCTTAAAGCATATCTGACAGATGGTTGTTGAATCTGCCTCTTGAATCCCTCTAGTGTGGGAGAGCCCACTACCACCTTAGGTAATTTGTTCCATTGTTGTACTGCTCTAACAGTCAGGAAGTTTTTCCTGATGTCCATCCGGACTCTGGCTTCCTGTAACTTGACCATTCTGTGTCCTGCATTCTGGGATGATTGAGATGCGATCCTGGCCCTCCTCTATTGTGACAACCTTTCAAGTACTTGAAAACTGCTATCATGTCTCCCTTCAGTCTTCTCTTGTCAAGGCTAAATGTGCCCAGTTCTCTGTCTCTCTCTCCTCACAGGGCTTTGTTTCCTATGTCAAGAGCACAGCATCTCAGTGCTACAACCCCAGTTAGATTCAGGTTTCCCTGCAGATACTTCAGTCTTAAAAGAACAACAAATAATATTGGAAATCATATTCACAAAATTTGCCCACCCATACTTTGATAGAAAGCACACACATATATATGGCATGTGCATGTAGAATTAAGCATGTGTAGTGTTACCAAAACAAAAACAAAACTCCCCTCAGAACCCATTGCCTAATCCTTTTGCATGTGTGCTCCTCACTTGATAGTTCAGATACATATTGTGAATTCTTGGCTACAGATACCTAAGGACAAAAATTTCAGTGATATGAATCATCTGAAAATTCTACTTTGAAAACAGAAGTTGAGTGGGAATAGAAAATATGGAAAAAACACCACACACCTCACTTACCTTATGCATGGCACTGGCATGATTCTCTCCTAGGAGGCTTTCGATGTCAGGTTCTGGAATATATTTCTGGAGTATATATGGGACAGATAGGTATCTCTATGTATGCTGTATTCACACTTGATGTGACATTGAAGCAATGGAGGCAGGAAAAGGATGTCTCCAAAGTGCCTGTGGCCCTAGGCAGGTGTATGATCACAGAGAATTCCCAACTGTGGAAGGATCTGTAACTGCATTCAGGTGAACATAGTTGCAGTCTTCATTCAGGCCTTCCTACTTAAACCAGGAAGTTTGGGTGTGTGAAGAGAAGGTGTGTGGAGAAGTATCCCGCTGCATTTTTCTCCCTCTCTCAAAATATGAAAACCCAGGTTCAATCAATCAATCAATCTTTATTTACAGTCAAAAGACCACCATTACAACATATAAGTACACAGATGTAATAAATTACATGATGGTAAAGAAGAAGGGATCCAAAATCTGTAAAAATGCTAATCAGTAGGTTTAAAATAATTATCAGATGGATAGGTTTGCTAGAGTTGGTGGGGTGGCAGCTGCTTCCCTGTCACTCCCACTTACTTGAATGTCACCTCCAACAGTAGAGCCAGAGGGCTCATAAAACTAAGTTGCTGTTCAGCCCTGACTTAAGGACATAAGAACACAAGAAGAGCCATGTTGGATCAGACTGAGGGTCCATCTAGTCCAGCATTCTGTTCACACAGTGGCCAGCCAGCTGTGAAGCAGGGACCAACAAAGCAGGACACAAGTGCAACAGCACCCTCCCACCCATCCATATTCCCCAGCAACTAGTGTATATAGGCTGCACGACTGGATTTAAGTGACTCTTCACCACCCCATCATTAATAGTCAACACATGTCAAGAACCTGGAGGAACTCTGCACTGCCTTCTCCCTCTCCCCCAAGTGTCCCCACCAAAGGGTTAACATGTAATGATGCTTCCAAAATTACCTCCAGACAATCTCTCAAAGACCAGGTATGCACAATTAAATGCAGCAAATATGTTCCAAAATCCTCAAGTGGACTATCTGGAGCATGAAAAGGTAACACAATCCCTTCTCGTTCAGCCTTCTTTCCCCTGTTCCTCCTCTCCCCACTTCTCCTTTGCCAGATGAGACTTCTTTGTTCTGCTCCCTATTGCATTGAGATTAAAGGGCTGATCTTCTCTTTGAAAATGATGTCACTTCCCCCCCTTTTTTCCCCCCCTTGGCATGGAGAGAAAGTTCATTACAAATCTGCACTGTGACTGATGGCTTTGAACAGATACGGGTGGAGAAGACGGGGAGGGGGGACACATTCAGGCAAAGGTATAAAACTCAAAAGAGACAAGCTGACAGTTCAGCTAGCAATGAAAAAGATGGAAGGAATATGGAGAAATGGATGTTTGGTGTAAATATCTCTCCCATCGTCTCCTTTATAGCCACCAAAGAGTTTGCTTTTATTTCCTTGATGGTTTCCATTTTGAATCGATGCCATGGATTAGGGATTATTTGAGAATTTGCCTCAGCTGTGCCCGGCACCTCCAATTACACTGTTTCACACAGATCAGTACAAAGGCATTTATGGTAGAGTGCGTTTCTTCTTCATTAGTAGAGGTTGGAAAACAATTTACAGTGGGGTAGGTTGACTCTTGTCACAGTTTATAGGGGAGTTGAGATGATTGGCACTTGGAGGGTACCAGGAAATAAAACCAGGTAGTGTGTGTGCCTCTGCATATGGATGGATAGATTAAAAATAAGTAAATGATTAGAAAATGTGACTTGGAATCTATCTGCCTTTATCCCATGAACTAGTATTTAACATCAAATGACATCAGGGAACCATTGCTACATATCTTTCCTTTTTAATAGTTATAAAGGAAAACTATATAGAGAATAGATAGATGTTTCAAGCTATCTGTACATATACAGTATAATGGGACACTGGCAGCTGGTCCTAACTCAAGTTTGACAAACACATTCACTTTCTGAATGTACAGAGTCTAGAGACATACAAAACAAACATGCTTTTCACCAGCTTCCCAACTGCACATCCCTTGAGTGTACAATGAGTTCGGCTGGATGTTTGGACATCATGATCCCACTCCCTACTCCATGTGTTAAGCATATCCAATTTATCACCCAACAGGATTACAGAAGGCTGTCTCTATTTGGGAAACCTGTGACGTTTAACTGGGAGAAGGCCCTCATCCCCCAGGAACTATGGGAGAGAAACCACACAGCAAGATTGTCAGAGGACGCATCCTTCAGTGCCTTTAGCAGGTAATCAGTCAGTTCCCTTCCTCTTCCCATACCTATTTGCATAAGAGATTTCTAATTCTAATCAGCATGAAAATGTTCTGAACTTCAAATGGGTGCATAGCAATCAGCTGGAATAATCTACTGAATAACCTAAAGGAAGTACAGCAGCAGTCAGAGAAGTGCTTGCCCAACAACGCTCAAGATCAGAAGAAGATGTATGCTTCGCAAGGCATCTTCTTCGATTACAATGCTATACCAAGGCATGAAGCTGAACTTGCAGATCCTCTCTTTGCCACACAGTTATTAAAGGCAGAGACATTTATTTCAAGTCAGGAAGTGGCAAGCCTCTGCTGTCACACAGCCAAACACAATATGGATTAAAGGACTTCCACATGCCCTATCTCCAAAATGTGACTGTCAGGTGTTCATACATTAGTCCCCTGCGAATGTAACTCAAGGTGTTTCTTTCGGTAACATTCTCAGCCAGGCCTCGTGCTCGTGAATGTCAAAAGAGAAAGAAAAAGAAAAAAGTAACCTAATAATGTGAAAAAATGCTGAAGGGGAGGGGGAGGACCCAATTGGTTGGATTAATTTGAAGGGGGGAAAGTAAAATCAAAATACATTATTCCCTCTTGCCAGACAGAATTAATTTTTCCCTCACTTATGCACTCGCTATATATATTTTTTCCAGTCTAGTTATTTTTGCATGTAGAAGTGGAATAGAATTCTAGCTTTGAAAATTATCTGGCGTTATAATGAAGGGCTCCCTCCTGCCCCTAGTCTTCTCTATTTTTTTCCTCCATGATCTTTAAACTTGCTGTGGCAGCAAATAAACACCAAATGTACCGGCTGAGTGTATCATAGCACAATATCATGAAACATTGCAGTAATGTACCAAGTTACAGGAAGCCAGATTTTGGCTGGACATCAGGAAAAACTTTCTGACTGTTAGAGCAGTACGACAATGGAACCAGTTACCTAAGGAGGTCGTGGTCTCTCCCACACTAGAGGCCTTCAAGAGTCAGGTGGACAGCCATCTCTCAGGTATGCTTTAGGGTGGATTCTTTCATTTAGCAGGGGGTTGGACTATATGGCCTTATAGGTCCCTTCCAACTCTACTATTCTATGATTCTATGAACTCTGAGGCCAGCGCCCAAGCATATATGTACCAGGTCAAGATATTAATATATTGAGATACTGAGGTCAAGATACTAAGGCCACAGCTAGACCTAAGGTTTATCCTGGGATCATCCAGGGTTCGCCCCTGCCTGAGCACTGGATCCCCTGTGTGTCACCTAGATGAACAGGTTGGACCCCTGGACAATCCAGGGATAAACCTTAGGTCTAGCTATGGCCCAAATGTGCAATTATATGCATGTTTAGAGAGAGAAAACCAAGCTTCCTGTATTCCCAGCCATCATGCACCCTGATATTTAGCTTTTCTCAATGAGGCATTTATTATGTACTTTTCATTCCCTACTTATGGATCTTCACAGGTTCTTTAGTTGGCATTGTGACCAACTGTTTTTGCTTCTGTTTTTAAACAGTATTTTCAGTGAGGCGTTGTGTGTGTTTTTAAAGAGCAGGAAGATGTGGCATTATTTGTGAAAGCAAAAGAAAACACCTTTGCCACGTGTGTCATTACATTATTCCACTGTACCACAGTGCTACCTAGGGGTTTTGTAGAAGAAAAGCAACAAAGGAAATGCTCCTCATGTAGTGTTTGGATCTCAGTTCTGCAATGAAACTGAAAATAGATGCAGTAGATTAATAACCTTTTGTCATAGATCAGTAGTAGATAACATGCTTTACCTGCACTAGGTTTAATTTCTGGCATCTCCATATAGGACTAGGAAGGAATCCTCCCTGAAACCCTAGAGAGCCATTAATGCAAGTCAGTGGGGCTATTCAGACAAGACACCATGGTTAGGATGCTAACCCTTTTGCAGCAAATAGTGAGTGTGTTTAAATTGTGGTTATGTAGCCACCATGGTAAGGAATGGTCACACAATATGCTAAGTCATGGTTTGTATGATACGCTAAGCCATAATGTTTAGCTTAAAATGCTTAACCACTGTATGTTAGTGTGTCATCTGGATAGTGTGTCACTGTCAAAAATACTGGGCTCAATGGACCAATGGTCTTTGGTGCAAGGTAGCTCCCTATGTTCCTAGTAGGCCCAAATCCTATATGCATCCTATATACTAATAGCAAACTCATTCACCAAGAGTAGATCCTTATGTAGCCAGAAAGGTAGCAACCACATACAAGAGGGATGTATCAGCAGGCTTGAGGAACCTCGAGGTTTGTAGAAGTCCAGGGCAATTGAAACAAAACAAAACAAAAACATCCAAAATCTAAGGGGGAAACCTAAAACAATCCAGTAAGGTCTAAGCATGTTAATTCACCATGGAATGGTGATTTATTTTAAGGAGGGGAAAATGAGAAGGAGCAACATAATGAAGTATATTGGAAAAGGGCATGGCTGGCTGGAACCCGGAACAATTGCACCCCACACTGCAATTACAGATCCCACTTCATCATGCCCCCACTGGATGAATCTTCCTTCAAGAAAGAGATGAATCTCTCAAAAACTGTGGGTAACCCAGTTCAGTCACTGTCACCAGACCAGTAGGAGCCTGGGCCCTCAGGGGAGATGGCTGCAGGTCCATCTCCATCAGAAGGATGGGTTCAGGCTCTGACTCTGAAGCAGGGCTGAACATTCCTCTGCCCTAGGAGCATTGTTGCTCAAGTGGCAGGCCAGTAGGGTTGCAGTGAGAAGGAGAAAGTGACTCATTATGATTAGGACTAGAGCACTCTAATGTACAGCAGCTGGGCTCTGGGTGGGGCTCAGTAAGCTCTGGTGTTAAAACCCTTTAATTTCTGCCTAGTCAGTGCTGGAACATCATAACTCTGGTGTATTGCACCTTGTTGTTTGGACCTTACCTTGACCAACCCCACTCTACTGATCATTAGCCCCTTCTTGATTCTGCCTCTGGACTGTGCAATGTGTCTGACTACTCAACTATGTTTTGATTTTTGCCTGCTCAGCGTCATTACTTTGCTTTTTGGTTAGCCCTTGCATGCCAAGTGTGCTGCAGTCAATACAAGACACACTTCTACTGCACTTAAACCAAGCCTGGAGACAATAACAGTTCCAGAGACTTGAAAGGTGTGCAGTGAAGGCTTTGTTGCTCATAATGTACACAACATTTTTTTGTGTTACGTCATTTATGGCAAAACCAAAACAGGTATTGTAGGTTTTTATTGTGCTCAAAACCCTGCAACACTTGTTCATTCTGTCAGTAGGACAAGAGCTGAAGTTGAGATTAAAGTGGAACCTGACAGTGGAACAAAGTAATAATGGAAAAATAATGACAGCAATTCTGGTTCTCTCATAATACCTTCACCTCTTCTGAAAATGATCAATTCATTCCAGGGCAGGATCTACACTACAGCTTTAAAGCGCTTTATAACAGTTTTGACAACTGTTGGGGCCCAGGACACACTCCATATACAGTTGTCAAAACTGTTATAAAGCGCTTTAAAGCAGTAGTGTAGATCCGGCCCAGCTTTAAAATGATTTCCTGGTGGCATTTAAAATTGCAGTACCCTTAACATTCAGATCCACACCACACCAAGGGCTAGTCAACTGCCGAAGGTGGATTTCAAAGCTTCTGCTTCTTTGACAGGTTGATTCTACTCTCCCTTAAGACGTTTCCAGATGACTGGGAGGGATTTTTTAAACTACCAATTTCTCTTGGAATGTGATCTCAGCCACACCTCCTCATTTGCTATGGAAAATTCTACAGCCATCAAAACTGAAACAACCAAATAAGAAAATGACAAACAAATTTGCAGACCCTGCTGATGTGCAAAAGTCCTCAACAACACGTCTTTGTTTAGACAGATCCCATGCCCAGAGGCACCAAATGGTTTGCATTGTGCTATTAGGCAGGGACAGGCAAATTTAAATCATCCCTTTATCAGATTGGATTGTCTCAATGCAGCATACCTTTCGAGGCCCTTTAACAAACACCTTCCCATTGGTCATGTTTCTGGAGGAACCCACTTTGCACACTAAGTGACTGTCAAGGGCGATATAAGCACTGGTGAAATATATTGACAAAACACCTTTTAAATTTGTTTTCCTTTTCAAGAAGCAGTCAAAAAATTGTGTCTCATTAAAAATCAAGTAAAATTAACCCCCCCCCCCCAAATCACCCTTCTGTCTACTTTATAAAGCTAAATGATGTGTACCTTTTGACAAGTTTTTTGGCACTTTTTGTTCCAATTTGTAGTGCTGCGACACTTTCCATGAAATGGGCTATTTAATATAAGCTGTGCAGGTGTGACCTCTTCGTGTTCCATCTGAAAGAATTAATTTCTTTCCTTTATCCCTCCCAAGGCCAAAATTTGGTCCTTTTACTGAAACTTCCACCATTAGATCCCCCACCCCCCGGCCCTCGAAAAAAGGTTAAAATGGGATTCTCTGAAGAGTTTCCCTTTTTTATATATTTCGGATCCAGACAGGAGGAAAAGCTTGCTGTTTTCAAAATGAATTTGGCTTCTGTTCAGACCACCTGTTTGATTTAACCACCTTTCTGACTGCTGTGGCCCTGTTCCTGCCAAGAGAATGCCGTGCTGGTTCACGGACGCCAATGTGAATGTGAGACATATTTTTACACCCCAGTGACATATCTCGCCAGTGCCTAGGGTGACCATATGAAAAGGAGGACTGGGCTCCTGTATCTTTAACAGTTGTATTGAAAAGGAAATTTCAGCAGGTGTCATTTTTATATATGGAGAACCTGGTGAAATTTCCTCTTCATCACAACAGTTAAAGCTGCAAGTGCCCTGCCCTCTTTTAAATCTGGTCACTCTAGTATAGCTCCTGCACCTTTCTGTTGTGATGAAGAGGAAATTTCACCAGGTTCTCCATATATACAAATGACACCTGCTGAAATTCCCTTTTCTATGCAACTGTTAAAGATAAAGAGCCCTGTCCTCCTTTTCATATGGTCACCCTAGGCCCAGTGAAGCAACTGCCATGGGACCATGCACATGCAGTTATTGATGATAATGGCAGCAGCAGTCTGATTCCATGGAACATAGGGGGATGCTTTATACCATTCAGGTCAGTACTGTATACCACATATATCAATTGGTACATCTAGTTCAGTACTGTATACACTAGCTGGCAGCAGCTCTTCCAGGTTTCAGGTAGGTGGCTTTTCCCATCCTTGTAAGTTGAATGTGATTACAGCCTTCCTTCAGAACTTTCTATTCAACAAAGGAGGGTTGAGAGGGAGGGTACTGGGCTAGCACACACATCCCCATGTCACCTTCCTAATATAGCTTCTAATGTAAAGTGACCATATGAAAAGGAGGACAGGGGTCCTGCGTCTTTAACAGTTGTATAGAAAAAGGAATTTCATCATGCATGTATGCATGTGGTGAAATTCCCTCTTCATCACAACAGTTAAAGCTGCAGGAGCCCTGTCCTCTTGACCAGATACAGAAGAGGGTGAGATTCCTACAGCTTTAACTGTTGTGATAAAGATGGAATTTCACCACGTGATTCATGCCTAACAATGACACCTGCTGAAATTCCCTTTTCTATACAATTGTTAAAGTTACAGGAGCCCTGTCCTCCTTTCCATACGGTCATTCTATTCTAATGCTACATGGCCTAAATAGGACTAAAGTCAGTTGGGCCAAAACAGACTATGAGACTCATCAGGCAGAGGGATTTCCCCATTTTCCTACCATTGCTATGGCCTCCTCCTGTAGTCCCACAATAGCAACTATCTCTTTACACAGGGAGGAGAGAAAGAGGAAGCAGCAATGACCACAGGCCCCATTCAGTGGGCATTTTTATTGCACTGCTTTTCTTGCACAGAGCAGGAAATGGTGGCAAGTTTCATATTTTTTTTTAAAAAGGCAGATTTTCTGGGGTGGGTGGGTTGCAATAGAAAGACAAGCAAAAGGGGTGGGAGGCACATGGGAGGCAGATGGCTTCTTTCTAAAGGATGTGCAAAAAACCATTAGTGGGCAGTAGCAAGTGGGTGATCAAACACTTGTCTGATGATCCCCAGTACCTTAAAACTGTATCTAGCAGATATGTCTCCTCCCTCCATTTTAACTCTACAGTAGGTTGAAGTCCCCCAATCCAGATCTTAAAAGCCCCCACCCTATTTTTACTCTAGAGTAAAATTTTAAAAACACATCACTTCTAGATACAGTTTTAAAGTAATGTCCATTTTGGACCTTAGTGAAAGTATCAGAGGTAGTTGGTGAGATGACAGAAACTCAGTGGTTTTGGGATAAGAAGACTTGCGGGGGGAGAATTAGGGTTAGAGTTAGTTGTTAGGGAAAATATAGAGTAGATAGTGGGATGATTGATGTTAGGTGAGGTCATTAGAGAAAACCATATTTATTGGTTTTATCTATGACAAGTTCTGGATGTTATGGCCCATAAATAAAGGTGTATTCAATGTATTAAGTTCCTGTATTCTGGTCTGGGTGGATACTAAAGTTTGTACATCTCATCCAGCATGCTGACTTTGGGTTAAATACAGTTAAGTAGAAGGGAGAGTCATCCTGCTCTCTCTAAATAAGTATGTGGTGGCAGAAGGCATTTTGGGGAGTATTAGGGGAAGTCTGGACACAGTGGACCAGCTGATTGGCTCACCCAGTGACCTCTAGGGCCTTGGGAGTTGTAGGAGATCTTACACAAAGTCACACAATCTCTCCCACTGAACCACAACTCTTCCAATGAGATCTCTTCCTTTCTTACCATAGCAGCTGAGTAGACATCATGAACACTTCTACCTGAAAATAGATTTTTGGTACAAGTTTGTGTGACAGAGAAAGGATTTTAATCTCTCTGTTCTGGCCTGAAGTAGGAGCTCATAGAGTCCAGGATAACAAGATAGGCCATATGTAGAAGCAGCTAGAACAGCTCCTAGCGAGCAACTTGTTCTGACAAGTTCCAACATCAGTCCAGAAGTCCTTCCCTTTGAGGCCTCTGGAATCACAGGCTCAGGGTCTCCAGTTCCACAGTTGTGCTTGGGCCTGGTGCCTCCTTTGTTGTCACCACTGGTTCCTCAGCCTCTCAGTGTCCAGGTCACTGCTGGATTCTGGGGTTATGACACTGAGCCTAAATGAGGCGAGAGAGAGCTGCAACCGGTTTAGATGGGTTAAGCATAAGAAAACATGCTCTCTAAATAAGTATGTGGTGGCAGAAGGTATTTTGGGGAGTATTAGGGGAAGTCTGGACACAGTGGACAAGCTGATTGGCTTCGGTTCGGTTCATAAAAGCGATAGCGGAGAGACCTGATTCGCCTCCACCAAAGGCAGAAACGAATCGGGTTGGGGGCGCTGCGGATCGAGGCGGAGCCAGGTAAGGGGGCAGAAAAGAAAAAGAAAAAGACCACTTGTGAAACATAGTATATCTATTCCATAACCGTCTCAAAGATGAAAATAAATTCCTGCATTTATTGCCTTCCAAAATGTAACTAAATGCCCTACTTTAATATTGCTTGGGGTGGGGCGGGGAAGACTTATACACCTTTACTACTTTTAGATACATCTGATCCTGAAGAGCTTCCTTTGAAACATGACATTGTAATGCCTGCATATTTAAAACATGGCTCATTTAATAATGCATGAGTAGAGGAACAGAATAATATATTTGTGAAAGACAGTAAAGGGGGGATCCAGAATTTTAAAAAGCTGCTTTAAATATTAATTAGATTAAAATTGAGCCTTTCGTGGCACATGTTTTCCCATTTAACTTGTGAAAAGCGCTACCAATTAACTTACCAAAAATGCCCTGCTGTGATCCTTAACGTGGGTTGTTATTTTACTTTTCTCCAACAGGGGTGAAAATGAAATGGCGAGAGCTGTCACGAAACCTGCCCCTCCAATGGAGGAGGTAGATATGTGGCCTTGATTGTGATGTGAAGTTTGTTAAGTTAAGCTTTTGCACCACCTGGATAAACGTATGGGATTAACAAAAAACAGATTGTAGAAAGTTATGGGTGAAATTCGCCAAACACGTCTATGCAATTTCTATCCAGTGTCACTCTATTAAATTGTCAGACAGACCAGTCCCAGCCCTTTACCTATTATCCAGATGTCATTGCCTTTTCCTATATACATCTTGCTCCGGTTAGCCACCAGTTTTCTCACAGTATTTGTGAAGAATGGAAAGAGGGAGAGCAGGAAAGACCCAACAGGAAGCATCATAGACTTAGACCTCATGAATCCAGGAATGTCCTCAAACTTCAGGGGTAGTGTTACCCCATCCAAAACAGACAATTGACCTATTTCTCAGACTGTTAACCCACCCATCCACCTACAGTGCTTCTGTCTTGCCAGGACAGTTTATTGGCCCTCATCCAGCCCACCATGCATACAAGTACTGGTCCAGACCTGCAGGGCAACACCTGATTCAGATGTTATGGAGAAATGGCACTGGGCATCATCTGCATACGCATGACACTTCACTCCAAATCCTTGGATGATTCCTCCCAGTGGCATTGGCTATAAAATAGTGCTTGGTGACACACCATAGCTCAAGGGCCAGGGGGCTGAGGAACACTCACCCAATACCATTCTTTGAGAGCAACTGAAGTAGGTAGGAGTGGAAAAACTGAAGAAAAATGTCCCCAGTACTCATCCTAAAAGAATTCCATGGTCAAGGGTATCAAAAGAATTCCATGGTCGAGGGTATCAAAAGCCACAGAAAGATTGAGTAAGATGAGCAAGGCTGGACCCCCTTTATCTCTTACTTGACGAAGGTCATGAAGTACAGTGGCCAATGTCAATTTGGTCCCAAAACCAGACCAGAAGCCAGACTAGAAAGGGTGTAGATGATCAGCATCCAGGGTTCAAGAGGAAACATAGTTTACTGCTGCATGACTGCATGTCACCAGGCCACATTAACTGAATATGTGAACTCTGCTTAATATATTTTTGATATTAGCAGACCATAGGTCAACATCTAAGGCCCTCCTCTGGGTGCCTACTCCGAGGGAAGCGCAGAGGACAGCAACAAGGGAGAGGGCCTTTTCGGTGGTGCCCCCCCCCAATTATGGAATGATCTCCCCGATGAAGCCCGCCTGGCACCAACATTGTTATCTTCTCGGTGCCAGGTTAAGACTTACCTTTTCTCCCAAGCATCCAACAGTATATGCTGAGTTTTTATCTGACTCCAATAGCTTTGGCCTGTCTGTGTTTAAAATTTGTTATAAATCTTAACTGTTTTTTAATGTTTTAAAATTTTGTATACTGATTTTTAATGTTTGGTCTTTTAAATACAATCTTTTTAATCTTTGTAAACTGCCCAGAGAGCTTCAGTTATAGGGCCGTATAGAAATGTAATAAATAAATAAATCTTGGTTTCAAGAAACTGCGCTCCCCGCCTCCTCCTTCGCCCCTCATAGCCAGCGTGGTTGTTGCCAAGCTCTGCCCTCAGAAACGGAGTGTGGAGAGGGTGAAAAAGGGGGCGGTCATGGGGGCAGGGAGGGGAAGAGATTGCAGAAGCAGCAGCTTTACACAGCTTCCCATGTGCCACATGACCTCCCCACTCATATTTATTTATTTTTATTTATTTTTTATTTATTTATTTAAGTATTTTTATGCTGCCATTCAGCCAAAAAAGGCTCTCATGGCGGCTTACAAAAGTATTTCTTGACAGTCCCTGCCCACAGGCTTACAATCTAAAAGACATGACACAAAAGGAAAGGGGATTGGGAGGGAGGAGGAGGAGGGGGAAAAGGAAAGCAAATTCAGGCACTACAATCTTAGTTGGAAAGTTCAGCAGTTACAGGGGACAGCAGGAGGGAGGGGGCTCTCAGCTGGAGCTGGACCCAGGCACGGTGGAGAGATGCCTGGCTGCTGCTTCCTCCCTCATGGTGGCCTCTGCAGAGACAGTTGGTAGCAGGAGGGAGGGGGCTCTCAGCTGGAGCTGGACCCAGGCACGGTGGAGAAATGCCTGGCTGCTGCTTCCCCCCCATGGTGGCCTCTGCGGTGACAGTTGGTAGCAGGAGGGAGGGGGCTCCCAGCTGGAGCTGGACCCAGGCACGGTGGAGAGGTGCCTGGCTGCTGCTTCCCCCCCATGGTGGCCTCTGCGGTGACAGTTGGTAGCAGGAGGGAGGGGGCTCCCAGCTGGAGCTGGACCCAGGCATGGTGGAGAAATGCCTGGCTGCTGCTTCCTCCCTCACTGGTGGCCTCTGCAGAGACAGTTCTGAATATGCCAAAGCACGATTTAGACAGGCAAAATTGCTTGTCTAGACATAAGTGCAGGGTGCCTGGTGCACTGAAGCAGCATCCCCTCCATGTTCCAGCTGCCCTGCATAGGATAGTTGTCTGCCTCCAATTTTGGAGGCTTGTGACTATCCCAATAGTTATTGCCCCATACAAAATGCAAATGGAAGCCAAGGCTTGTTGTTGCCTTATGGTATATCTTGTTTAAATCATGGCTTGCTGAATCCAGAATTTTAGGTTATCGCTGACATGTCTGCTCCAATCTCCACGTTGAAACAGGGCACCCAGCAAAAGCAGATTGAAAACAAAACCACTTTGAAAGCTGGCAAAATGGGTAAGAGAGAAACAAGAAGCAAAAACAAACCACAGTGTGTTTGCTCATTGGCAAGCCAATTCATGGCTAAAGCAACAACCATGGTCAATATAAACCATGGCTTAGCATTATGTGTGAACACAGACACTTGAAGTCTTTTCTTTTTCTTTTTTGCTGGGCAAAAGTGAAATACTGATATTGTGATGGAATAAGTAGACAGCAAGCTAAGACAGTTCTATCATACCATCTTAAAATGTGGTGTTGGTTCACAACTTGTATAAGCATGGATTAATGATATATAATTATAAGGGATTATGTTATCCAGCATAGCTTTTCAAGTACTGGATAAATTTAGCTTTTGTTTCATCTACCTTTCCTCCATTTGAGTGTCTAGCTCTAAGGGTGTACATTTTTGAGAATATTAGACCTGAATTTACCCAGAAAACTTTAGCTCCAATGAAGAAAATGCCCCCACTTGACATTGGGCCACATGGATTTCAGAATTATGTTCTGCCTCTCTTTCTGTGAATATCCTTCTATAAATCCTATTCATTTCCTCGAATTGTGAGTCTTAATGCATAAACAGCAATGATTAAAAGGTGAGAGATTTTAAGCAGCGGCTTCTTCTCTCTATGCCATCCACCTATTCTCCAAAGTTTGTGCTTTTTCTTCTTCTTAATTATGAACCATGTATTGTTCATCACTCCAGATGCCACTTAAGATAAGACTGAAGCAAAAACCAGCCTCATTAAAGACGCAATGCGATTCCTGTTTCACTGCAGGCAAATGTTACCATGTACAAGAGAGACACAATGAAGAGGGCATAAAACCATTTTCCAAACCACAGTTATGGAAAGGATTTCACGCTATTTGAACAATCATATGCTAATCCTATATTTAATCCTCTAATGCTTCTATAGACACAGACTAACCTATTTTAGACATGGTTAACCAAACAGGATAATCTCCCCTTCTCTCCATAAATGCTTGTAAAATAATGTTCATTATCGTGCATGCAATCAAGATCGGCCTCCTTTCATCCTTAGACCTCATATTACACCGCTCCCTCTGACATGGGGTTGTGCGAGATGTCAGGGAAAAATATCTCCCTGCACACCCACCCTGAAGGGTATAATATTGCCTGCTGAGACAGGTGAAATGTGGATATTAAAAACTAGCAAGATGCCCATCATTATGATGGATGGACTGTGTGGAGGGAAGGCTTTTGTATTGCAAGGATCCCTGAGGGTCGCATTGCATCTCTGTGTGCAGAGAAATGTTATGCCTTTCTGCAGGATCTGTGCAAATGAGAGCCAACCCATTTCATGTCAGAGAGGCAGTGTGATGTAGTGGGTAGATTGTCAGACTAGGGTGACCTGGGGCAGGATCCATTGTGTCATTCCACTAGCACCAATGGTGAAACTAGATTCACAACTAGCTACGAGAAGAGTATCCAACTAAAGTTACATGTGCGTCACGGTTGTGCCACTCATTGTGCATTACAGTCACTCAAGTGTAAGGGGCAACCACTTGCACAATGGAAAGATTTAGTGGACCTCCGCTAGAACTATTTGAGTTTGGGGAATGACACTGTTGGATACTGCCCTGGGGGTTCAAATCTCCACTCAGACATAAAAAAAAACTACCTAAAGATCATAAGAACATGAGAAGTGCCATGTTGGATCAGACCAAGGTCCATCTAGTCCACCACTGTGTTTACACAGTGGCCAACCAGCCATCAGTCAGGGACCAACAAAGCAGGACATGGTGCAACAGCACCCTCTCACCCACATTCCCCAGCAACTGGTGCACACAGGCTTACTACCTCAGATACTGGAGATAGCACACAACCATCAGGGCTAGTAGCCATTGAGAGCCTTCACCTCCAGGAATTTATCCAACCCCCTTTTAAAGCCATCACTACATGGCCATCACTACATCCTGGGGTAGTGAGTTCCATAATTTAACTATGTGCTGTGTGAAGAAGTGCTTCCTTTTATTTGTCCTGGATCTCCCACCCATCAGCTTCCTGGGATTTTGAGAGAGTGAGAAAAATGTCTCCCTAGCCACATTCTCCACACCATGCATAATTTTGTACACCTCTATCATGTCTCCCCTTAGCCTCCTTTTTTCCAAGCTAAACAATCCCAGTTGGTGTAACCTTCCCTCATAGGGGAGATGCTCCAGCATACCTTCAGCCAGCACTCTTTCTCAGTCTAAACAACCTTACAGGGCTGCTGTGGTGATGAAGGGGGAAGGAGGCCTGAGAATCAGGAGCTGCAGGCTCTGCCTACTGAATTCCATGGCAGGATCTACACTACTGCTTTATAACAGTTTATAACAGTATTGACAACTGTTGGGGTCCATGACACATTCCATATACCATTTTCAAATCACTTTCAAAGTGTTGTATCCTGATGGTATAGATCTGGCACAGGTATCCGCTTCAGACAGAGGGGCAATCATTGCTCTAGCATTGCTCTCATTTTATTTGAGAGATGCAGTATTAAATATCTCTCCAAAGAAAAGGGTGGTGATTGAAACAGTCTTGTTAAAAATATAAAGTTGCAGTTTGCCATTTCATGCAACCCTATCATTATACTTGAAATGCTAGGAAGAAAACTTTCTTTCTTTCTTTTTACATAAGAATGCCTTGAAACACTCACCCACCCCAATATCTTTTACTAGAAAGAGGCGGGAATTGGAGATTAACTGTACAGCCCTACGCATGTCTAACAAGAAGTAACCTCCATTGAGTTTGATGGGGCTCACAAGCAAATGTGCTGATGATCTGGCAAGGTGAAGTTGTGGCAAAGCAGAGGCAAGATTACATAAGGCAACTAGTTGATCCTCAGATTACAAGGTAACTGTCAAGAATTATTGGTTGAATCACTGTCTCCCTACAGCTGCACCAGGATCAAAACTGAGAAGCAGCAACTGGCTGCTGCTGGTGTTAGGAAGAATCAGGCTTGCATCTTTCTGCATAGTTTCATTTTGGGTTTTGCTTTTCTTTCATCATGCAAGAAATAGATGAAAACTTAGGAACTGTCTTTTACACAGAGAGAAAGATAGCTCCCAAAAAGGGAATAAGAAATGTTCTTCTTCAGCATTTAATGGACTGAGAGTCTGATGTATCGCACAAGCACTTTGTTCTAATCCATCAGCTGTTGTCTAGTATAGGAACCAGGCACAAGAGGTACCAGAAGGAAGATGGCCAGCATTGGAGAGAACAGTTTTTCCCTATGACTTGCTCGCATGTAGCTGGTGCACCATTTCCCCTGCGTAGGAAGACAGATATTTGAAATACATTGTAAAGTCTGGGATTTTATTTTATTTTAATATGAAGCTTCCAGTAAGCAAGAAAATAAACAGGAGTGGCTGAAAAGCTAACAAATTCCTACTCCTAAATTCATTTTATTTTATTTAGTTCAGTCTTGATATCCTCTGACAGTTCCATCTTTCAAATCTCATTCCTTGGGGAAAGGCCTCTGCGACGCCACTCCCTCACACACAAGGCTTTGAGGCGCACACCTCCCTCAGGCTAAGTACCACCACTTAAATATCTGAGGAAGGGGTAAAAAGAAAAATATATATAACCTTTCCCCTATAAGCAGAGGGAAAAGGTAAGGAGATTTGGAAAAAGGCTTTTCTGTAAATATAGCAGGCTGAAGGTTTAATGTAATGGGTTTATTTATGAACCAATAGAGCAGAAGACACAACCAAACTGACATGTGGTTTTATGGTAGCAAAATAAAGAAAATTTTTATTGTTGTTTACAGTTCTTAGTTCCTTCAAATTTTATTCAAATCCTGCCTATTCTTAAGAATACTGGTAGTAACAAATCTAATAATAATAATCCTTTCACTCACTCCTCACACAACTCCTGACAAGAAATCTCACAGCTAAGCACATCTTCCCTCCAAACCCCAATCACCAACTGAACACCTCAGACCACTCAGCTCCCTCATGTATATACCCCTCCCCACTTTCCACAGCATCACCAGCTACACCCACTCAGTCCAACATTCTGTACTCTCTAGCCATACTCACTCAGACATACCTAAGGGAGTAGAAATGTGGGTAACGCCACAGCCTCTTTCTGAAAACCGGAAGTACTGCTATTAGTCAAAATATAAGGCAACTCCCTATATTTTCCAGTGCGTGTCTTTTGGAGGACCAGAGATATCCTACTCTGCTCTATATATCTCCTTCTCTTAGGAAAGTCAGACTTGGGACCCAAACAGGGTCACCAAGAAACAAGAAGGGATGGGAATTGCATGCTTAGGGAAACCTTGAGGTTCAGCGTTCCACTGAGCATTCAAATACCCATCCCTTCATGTTTCTTGCATCTTGTTTTCTCCTGTAACCTCTAGGAGAACTTGGCACATGTCATGACATGCTGAGTTTCATTGTGCCCTCTAGTCACAGCCAATGAGTGTATAGAAATTCAGTCTGTTGATGTCACAACATTCATTGAGTATCCCAGACATTACAGAGGAGACAGTATGCCAAATAGTCTGGCTATTTCAAGATTAATGTGGTAGAAGAAGAGCCATCTGCTGATATTGGCAGTGTGAAAGGATAGTCTGGTGAGTGGGTATTTCATAATAATCAACCCTTTAGACATAGTTGGTGCTTGAATGATCAGGGATGGATTGTATGTGTGTAGGGCTCAACAAGTCCCAGAATCCTCTTCTCCTCACTCCCCCTGCAAATTGCATCTAGATCATTTCCTTTGTTGCCTTCTAAACATGGTTCCCTCTGACCCTCCACCATAACTCCAGAGCTGGACGAGTTATAGACACAGTTCCAATATACACAGTTCCAGTTCTTCAAGCCTGGCTCTTATTGCACGCTCCATACCATGCACAAAAAGAAGGAATGCTGAAGAGGACAGTGATTTGCATGCGCTAAGTTATATGTACAGATGCAAATATAGAAATAATTACTATAATTTAAATACAAATGACATACATCTCACCATATTGGGGAGGACTGCTGTCCAGGTGATGGGCAACTTCAAGGTCTCTGCTCTCCCTTCTTATGGTTCTTTATCTTGAAACCTGAAGAAAGAGCCCTTCCAACAGAGGGCCCTCCTCTGTAAAGTACTGCACATGGTCTATTCTGGGAAGCTGTAGAACATCTCAAGAAGTACATGACAACACATTTCCATTTTAAGTAGTAACCATTTTAAGTGGAGAAGGAAACACAGGGTTTCCATTTCAAGTGGTAACCATGAGAGTATACCCTTACCCCGTTCAATAATCAACCATGTAGACATGCCCAGACAGTGTGTGTTTCAGAGAAATGTGAAGGGCAGATAGCCAGATCTGCAATCTGTATTTCATGAGGGCGTGATTTACTCCTCATCAAATGAAGCAAAAGAGCTATAATTAGGCATATCTCACAAACTTGGAGGCTGAACAAAGGCACAGTTTACACTGTCTTTGACAGTCATAGACTCAAACATGATATCTGGCTTCGGAACATGGCCTGATTGATCAGATAAAGCATGCTGTTTGCCAAAAAAAGCAGACTACCACATGTGCGCTCATGTGCTGTCTCTTGGAAACCCTTTGGGGTTATTATTGGACTGCAAAGAGCCAAGCGTATTTTCTTTCCCTTTTTGAGGGCTGCTCATCCCAAACAAGTCTTGAACATGTTATCATTGCATGGGAAGAACTTAAGGGACACATATGGCAAGATCTGGCCAGAAATAGCCATAGGAGAGACCACTTTTTATACATTGTCTAACTGCTTGGGAAGAACAAATTCAGCTCCAAGGAGTAAAGGTCATAAAGTATATGGCATCCCAGTAAGTCCAAAATTATGCACCATAAGGGTTATAAATGATGTGGAAATAAAGAAAGGCAGAAGGGGGGAAATGGCAAGATGTCAGTTTAATGGCAGCCATATATAGTGTGGTTTAAAGAGAAGAAAGAAGCATTACCCTTTCCACATGTGTGAATGTCTAGCAGTTCTTCCACTAAGCACTCTGCTGATCACAGCGAAGGTTTGTATAGAGCTTTAAATGCTATCTTTATAAGTCTGAAAGCACATCAGCGATAACAGATCTGTTTTGGAAAAGATCAAATGCCTTCCCCATCCTACAGCTGAGGAAGGGAGGGGGTGGATATTTCTCTGCCTTGAACCGGGTGTTGTTTTCATTTTAGCTGTGCTGATTCCATCATCATCCATTTGTGCTGACGGTTTATGGGAAATATTTGTCAGACAAAGCAATTTTCTGAAGCAAGTTTCTGAAGTTTTATGGATACCCTTGCCAGGGAAGGGAGAAGCAATCCAAGAGGCAAAAAGAAGAGCTGCTTCACATGGACACTTGGCCAGCAGCTTCTCATTAACCCTGACCATGAATCATTTTTATTTATTTTATTTTATTTCTTTTATTCTAATATGTTTATCCCACACTTCCCTTCCCATGGAGATGCTCATAGTCACTAACAAGATAATGGGCTGGATCCAGACTTATTCCTGTTTAAGCAGGCCCATCAAATTCAATAGCGCAAGTCCCACTGAAGGCTATCAGCGGCTACTGGTCCTGATGCCTCTTTGCTACCTCCAGTATCAGAGGCAGCACACCAGTTGTTGGAGAACAGGGGTGGAAGGTGCTGTTCCACTCATGTCCTGGTTGTGGGTTTCCTGTTGACATCTGGTTGGCCGATGTGTGAACAGAAAGCTGGACTAGATGGACCCTTTGTCTGATCCAACATGGCTCTTCATGAGTTCTTATGATTTTAGCGGGGCTATTCTAAACAGAATTAAGTCTGGGTTAAACCCATAACAGCAAATAGCAACAGAAAAAAGCACAATAATCCAGTCCTCAAAGTAACTAAATAAATAACAAACACATCTCCAGACTAAAAACAAAATGAAAACAAAACAGTTTAGGGAGAATCTGGGGTGTCAGAACTGACAGATGCTAGGTTGAAGAGCAACCCAATTAGAGCCTTGTTGAAAAATGTGTTCAAATTCTGGTGGAACATAAACAAAGAGGGTAGTAATCTAAGTTCTTACAGGGACTTCCATATATGGGGCACTGCCACAGGAGAAGTCTTCTTGTGTGTGGCCAACAAGCATAACTCTGAAAGCATGTCTTACACAAGAGGACTGCATTAGCTGATATTTAAAGATGGACAGATTTGCATGGGAGTGGGGAGAACTACTTCTTCTGGCAGTGGATTCCATAAATAATTATGTGATTTGGAGAAGTACATCCTTTCGTTTGCCCTGAATGGTGATAGTCACTCACTCAGATGGCTTAAAAAAATTGAGAGATTTGTAGAGAATAAGTGCATCAATGTCTATTAGCCATGGGAACCTCCATGTTCAGAGGCAATATATCTCTGTGTATTAGATGCTTTGGGCAAATTATTTCAGTTGACTAGTGGCCATCACTATCATGACCTCTTTATGAAGATCCAAGAATATCAATTTAGCAAATGGACACAAATAATGCTGGTGGACTGTCTGTCCCAGGAAGGCAGTTCTTATTTGGGGGGAAATGAAAACGTGGTGGTGTCTGATTTGAAAAAATGCAGCCTTCGTTGGGCTCAACAGATTTCCCCAAACCCCGGTGTGTCCTCTGGATTTCAGTGGGGTTTCTTGCGTGGAAAGGTGTTTGTTGGATGTTCAATCTCCAGTGTCAACATCACTTGACCAGCTTTGGATTCTATGCACCTTGACTTGTGGAGGTGAGTGGGTGTCATTCCCTGGTCCACCTCAGGCAATGAAATGTCTTGAGCCTTAGATGTCCATATCCGTGTGGAAAAATGGATAACCTCTGTTTTGAAATGACCAGGTACAACTTAATTGGCACATGTCTGTTCTCCTCTTTCCCATATTTCCTCTCCTTGATTTTGTCTTTGCCAGAAGCAGAACAGACAGGAGTGATAAAAGAATGCAATTTTGTGGGCAACAGTTACCCTCATTGAATAGAGAATGCTATAAATATTATATTAGAGAGACCGAGCTGCAGGACCAAAATTAAATGGAAAAGAAAGAATGGGGTATAAGAGTTGGCTTCACAGTGCTGCAAACCCCGGAAACTAAACAGAAAGTAATTTCTCCCCTTGATCCTTTCAAAATGCCTTTGCAGTGAGCTAAGGGTGGGTGGATCACCTCGATTCACCTTGATAGTAAATCCTGCCAATACTGAGCAGAGTCTACACTGTTGCTGCATGTTGGCATTACACCAATGTAAACTAGGCACTGTAGCATCAGACCAGTTTTACTAGCAAGGTCATGTCTAGTTTACCACTTACTAAATAGTTTAAAGCTGGAGGGCACAGAACTGCCAATGTGAGGCTGGCTGACTCACTCAATTGCTCAACTTGCCAAGCATCACATTTAGCCTACTGTAATGTGCTCTACATGGGGGCTACCCTTGAAGAGCATCTGGAAGCTGAAATGGGTGCAAACTGCAGCAGATACGCTGCAAGCTGGAGCATGGTATTGGGAGCATGGTGCTCCAACATTTGAAGATCTGCACTGGTTGCCAGTTGCTTTCTGGACTTAATTCAAGGTGTTGGTTTTGACCTTTAAAGCCCTCAATGGCAAAAGGTCTGGCCATCTAAGGAACGTCTTGACCTGTTTGGATCATGACCTGGTATTAAAATCTGCAAGAGAGTCCCTTCTGAAGATACCATCACTTTATTTATTTATTACATGTTTATAGTGCCCAATAACTGAAGCTCTCTGGGAATAATTAAAACCATAACATACAAGTCAAGAGTTAAAACTTTAAAAAATACCATATAAAACCAAAATAAGTTATAGTCCAGGGAATGGCTGAAAAGATATGATTCCATGCTCCTCCTATTTTCAAAGTTGGGCTCCTGGTTGTCCTTGAGAATTAGGGCGTTGCTAGACCTGCCGGGATAAGCCGGCAGGGAGGCAGGGCGACGGTGCGCTAACTTTAGCGCGCACCGCCCAGCCTCCTAGATGGCTGATGCGCAGGGACTACGGAAGCCCTGCAGCGTTGGCCATTTTTTTGTTTTAAAGGGGCCACGTGCGCCCCGAAGACTGCGGACAAGGTAAGGTTTTTTTTTACTTAAGCCCCCCCATCTGCGCTCCCTCGCTGTCCCCGTCGTCGCCCTCCGCCCCCCCTCGCCATCTCCCGTGTGTCGCCCTCCGCCATCCCCTCGCTGTCCCCGTCGTCGCCCTCCGCCATCCCCTCGCTGTCCCCATCGTCGCCCTCCGCCATCCCCTCGCTGTCCCCATCGTCGCCCTCCGCCATCCCCTCAGTGTCCCCATCGTCGCCCTCCGCCATCCCCTCGCCGTCTCCCGTGTGTCGCCCTCCACCATCCCCCTCTCCTGCCGGTCTGTGTGTGAGGCTTTAGGCCAAAGGACTGGACCTTTAAGGCTCTCCACTCTTCTGGAAGGGGGCAGAACCTGGGAGGGATAATCTGGCACAAGATTGGTAAAAGGTCCCCAACTGAACTCCAGAAGAGGAGGCCACCTGCTTGCAGCCATCCAAGGTCCTGTAATTTCAGCTGGACTGAGCCACCATCAGGAATCCATGAGGTCCTGATGGTGGTAAGGTCAAATGAGTTTCCTGGGAGAATTTCATTGAACGTCTCTCCATGCTATGCCTCATGTATGAAGCTATGTGACATATGCCTCTTCTACAGTAGCGGCATGTACAGTTCCAGACACATCGCCACAAAGGTTGCATAGAAAAGTCATAGACTGAGAACTGCTCAAACTCAAATTATGCATGAGTTCTCTTCCATGCTATGCCAATCTTTAGAAAGAAACAGTCGAGTGCTCAAGATGAAGTCATGAGAACCTTACTCGACTCAAAGAAGTGGTTTCTTTGGGGAGAAAATGGTTTCTTTTGTTGCTGTTTGTAGCTGTAGCATAATGCTAAGTCCCTCAGTCCCATTAAGAGAGAGAGAGAGAGAGAGAGATTATTCTATAGAACAGTGTTTTGGATACTGGCAGCAATTAATAGTCACAAGAAGCACCAGATGAAAGAAAGCTCATTTCAAAATTTCAAACAAGAAGCAAAATGATCTTTCGGTCAAATTAGCAATGGCATTTAGGCATTTCGTAGATTCCTTGTATCAATAGAAAATGTGTTACTTAGTCTTTTATATAAATGGGCCATGAATCTCTCTTTCTCTTCCCCCCTCCCCCCTTATATTTTCTTTTTAACCCCCCCTCCTCCAATCATGACTTTATTTAATGTATGTTTTTGTGAGTGTTGCTAAGCCTATTAATTGCACACACCACATGATCATCTGAGAATTAGTCATGGTTCTAGCTTCACATGTGAGACTGACTGACAAACTAGTGGTGGGCGTAATATTCGCACTCCCTGAAACGTTTTAGGTTTCTCCAGATTGGTAGATGCAATGCTGAGACACCTAGCCATTTTCTAATAACACTTCACAGAAGCTGAGCATCACTTTACGCCATAGATAATCCAAGGATGAAGTCAATAGGGCCACTCGAGCCTGGGGCTCTTTCTTAACCAGCATGAGGATGGTAAAAACAATCTGTTCCTTCTGACAGGGAAGAATTTTCACAGGGAAAAAAAAGTCTGCCCAGGAATCCTCTTTCGCGCTGGTTCAGAGCTTTTGCTTCATAGCCAATATGAATAGTGGCACAGAACAACCATCCTATCCCGTAAGGTATATTTTTTGCATGGGTATTGGTGTATTTATTGATTTATTGCATTTTTATACCACTCAATAGCCGAAGCTCCCTCTGTTACCCTCTGGTTTTCTACAATGTGCTACTGCTACTGACCTGCACTTTCATCTCACATTTGAATCATCAGGGACCTGGGACCCCATTATCAGGGATCACGTGACATTACCAATATGCATGGGTAACCTCACATTTAGATTATTGTGTAATGCACATTATGTGGGACTATGATCCAGAAGCTGCAGCTAGTGCAAAATGCAGCAGCTAGGATGCTGACAGGGGTCCCTGGCCATGGGCATATTACACTGAAGCAACTGCATAGGCTCCTATTAGCTTCCAGTCCAAGTTCAACGTCTTGTCATTGCCACATAAAGCCTGAAAAGCTTGAGACCAAGGCCACAGCTAGACCTAAGGTTTATCCTGGGATCATCCAGGGTTCGCCCCTGCCTGAGCTCTGGATCCCCTGTGTATCACCTAGATGAACAGGTTTGTCCCCTGGACGATCCCGGGATAAACCTGAGGTCTAGCTATGGCCCAAGTTACCTGGCAGATTGCCTTCTCCAATGCAGAACTGAGTGCTTGCTGATTGTAGCAAAGCCAACAGATTGCCTTCTGATGCACAGTCAGAACAGGTCCCTCTGTAGTGGCACCCACCTCCCCCCCTGGTATTTAGGAGGGACCAACTGTGGTATGTTTCAGGGTCTCTTAAAGACCCACCACTTTGCCCAAGCCTTCTCTGTGCAATTGTGCTGCTTTGGCAGGATCTACACCACTGCTTTATAGCAGTACTGAAGTGCACTGCCAACCGTTGAGGCCCAGGACACACTCCATATACCACTGTGGCACCCCAGCTGTGGAATGAGCTCCCCAGAGAGGTCCGCTTGGTGCCTACACTGTACTCTTTTCGTCACCAGCTGAAGACCTTTTTATTCTCTCAGTATTTTAACACTTAATTTTAACTTAAATTAAAATTTTACTGTTTTAACTCTGTATTTTAATCTTATATCAATTTTGCTGCGTGGTTTTATCTTGGTTGTGCTTTTTATACTGTATTTCCCCCTCCTCCTCCTCCTCCCCCCCAATCCCCTTTCCTTTTGTGTCATGCCTTTTAGATTGTAAGCCTGTGGGCAGGGACTGTCAAGAAATACTTTTGTAAGCCGCCGTGAGAGCCTTTTTTGGCTGAATGGCGGCATAAAAATCCTTAAATAAATAAATAAATAAATAAATTTTGTATTTGTGTTTTTAACCCGTTGGTTGTTTTATTATGGTTTTAATTTTTGTGAACTGCCCAGAGAGCTTCGGCTATTGGGCGGTATAAAACTGTAATAAATAAATAAAAATAAATAAATAAATTTCCAAACTGCTTTCAAAGTGTTATATCCTGCTTGGTGTAGATCTGGCCTTTGTCAGTCTGCTTATTAATTATTGTGGTTTTAACTTTGGGTTCAAGTATTTAAAATATTTTAAGCATTTTAACAGGATGAGTTTTTGTCTTTGGTATTGTGTATTTTGATCAGTTTCTGTAAAGTGCTTAGAGATATCTTCTGATTTGGTACTCTCTCTCTCTCTCTCTCTCTCATAATAATATGGGCATGAAAACTTTTGCCACATGACGGAACTGGAGCTTTGTATTAAAGAAGTCGGGGACTTACCCTGATTTTTTTTCTGTGGAGCAAGGTGACGTCGGTGCCTGTGTTGCAGCGGAGTAGTAGCCAGCTGATGGCGACCCCTGATTGGGCAACATCGGCTTGATGGGAAGAAGGGGGTGGGCCAGCAAGCCGAATGGCTACCTCCATGCCTCCTCCGGTTTGGGGAGAAAAGCTTGGAAAGCCCCACATGGTAGGAGACGGAACCAGTGAGGGACGCAAAAAGGCTCATGTGGCGCTCATGTGGCAGAGCATGGGGCAGCAGTGGCTCTTTCCCTCTCTCTTCCCCCTCCCATTAATGGCTACAAAGCCCCGCTCACTCCTTGGCATGGGGACGACCCCCAAAGAGGTCAGATGGGGGGGCACACGGCACCAATATGCCCTCGTCAAGACCCCCCCTGATTATCTGAACATTATGGTAGTTGAAAAAAACTGAGCAATACTTTACAAGAAAAGCAGTGAAATGTAGATTTCGTATTACCTTTATATCCTGCTTCTCTCCCCTCCCCCCTTGTGCAAGGAATCCAAAGCAGCTTACATGGTCCAACTTCTATCGATTTTACCCTCACAACAACCCTGAGAGGTAGGTTGGGCTGAGCATCTGTGACTGGCCCAAAGTCACCTAGTGAGCTTCCATGTCCGAGTGGAGACTAGAACTCAGAACTCCTGCATGCCAGTTGAAAACTCTCACCGATAACCACACTGTCTCTGGCTTTTTAATATCGTTTTTGTGATATGATTCAGACAGTAACACCCAAAGATCAGCATGTGTTAGGAAAGGAGCAGTGACCCAGACACTGTATGTTTCATGTGCTGTTACTTATGATGATATCTTTGGGTGTATCTGAGAGAGAGAGAGACAGACAGACAGACAGACAGACAGACAGACAGACAGACAGACAGACAGACAGAGACAGAGACAGGGAGGGGAAACAAACCAAGAAGATTTAACCAAGCCCATGGAACATATAGACTGAAACAATAACCAGCAGAAGTCAGAGTCACGGGTCCATTCTTCGCATCCCTTTGAAAAGATAAGCACCATTTATGGAGACCCAGCCTGGGCATCACAAATAAAAATGTTTATTTCTGGGAATTGTTGTGGTCTTTGCACAAGCGGAGGTTCTTGTTTAAAGAACACAACATGCTATTGTCCCATTTACTTGCATCAATGGCTATTTAAGTAGGGGGGAAATGATAGAAGTTCAGATGCTGCAGCCATGTGGATGTGTTACTGCCTGCTCCAGTTAACTTGCAATCTAGTGGGGAAGGAGGGGGGGGGGAGGAATAGTTGCACCTGATCACCTGCAAAAAAAAGTAGAGCCTTTTCCTTACTGCAAGGGTTGAAGGGGTTTAATATAGTTCAGAGCTATAAAATCATAACAACATAGAAGTGCCATGCTGGATCAGACTGTGTGTCCATCTAGTCCAGCACTCTGTTCACACAGTGGTCAACCAGCTGTCAGCCAGGGACCAACAAAGCAGGACATGGTGCAACAGCACCCTCCCACCCATGTTCCCCAGCAACCGGTGCACACAGGCTTATGGTAGGACATAACCATCAGGGCCAGCAGCACCTTCTGGTATTATGTCAAGGGCTTTATGTGCCATCTCTTTCACTTAGTAGGAGCACTCTTTCTCTCCTATAGTTCACCTCCCATGCTAATTTTTTTTTCACACAAAAATCACACATTCCTCAAGATTCAGGATGGAAAGAACTTGAGTCTTTTCCCCTTTCCTTTTTTAATGAATATGGGAGAAACTGGAACTGACAGTTTCATCCATCCAAGTCCAGGGTTATGAGCCCTTAGCTCTTAAAAGTCTCGGTTTGAATTCCTTCACATTCTACCATCTTAATACTCTGTTACGGTTGCCACCTCTTTCATTTTGACAGAACGATCCTTGTTAGATACAGGGATACCTTACCCAATGGTTTCTGTTGGCCTAATGTTTGCATGAGCCCTCACCACTTCAAGCTCCCGGTGGCAGAGGGTGGATTGTATGTTCAAATAATGCAATACCACATTTGAAAACAGCAACAGTACAAAATACCTTGCATGCAGACAGCTAGCATGTCAGGGGAAATTATTAAAAGGGACAAAACTAAATTAAAGACAATCCTTGCATCAATACACAAAAGCATTATACAGACTTCTCTCAATTCACGCACCAGTATATTATGTGTGTGTGTGTGTGTGTCCCCCCCTCTACTTTTATTTCCAAGAAAACTCAAAGAATTAAACAACACACAGACACAACCTACTAGTGTCTTTTTTGAAAGCAATGATCAATAAGAACGATGAAGGAGCAGCAATATTCCCAAACCCCAGAGCAACAACAAAAAAGCAACCTCTCAAACCAACAACAGCAGGAGCAAGTGATCAAAATATAATAGAATTATCAGCTATCATTCACCAAAAGCCCTTGCACAATAATTATGTTTTCGGTGGACAATAGAAAACCAACAGCGATAGGGCCAGGCAGGCCTCCTGGGAAGGGCTTTTCAGAGTACCATGACCAAGAAGGGATCTCTTGTGGCCTTCTATAAAGCTGTGGTTCATGGGAGAACATGGAACAGAACCTTGGATGATGGTTAGAACACATAGGAGGGAACACGATGGCCGTGTATTGGACACCATATGCCTCTGCATATCAATTGTTGGGGAACAATGCAATAGAGACATGTTACTCCACTCAAGTCCTGCTTGCAGATTTCCCCATAGGCATCAGGTTAGCCACGGTGTGAACAGAATGCTGGACTAGATAAGCCTCTGGTCTGATTCTGCAGGGAACTTCTCAAGTTCTTATGTTCGTAAACATATTTTCCCCCCACAGTCCACACAGTGTTCATCCCATGCTGGTCCCTGCTAAACTACATGGCTGTAGATTGGTGGGATAAGAAAAGGGCCATCTTGCAGAACTCTGAGTTACAGTGGCACAGAGTTCCTTTGGCCCTGAAAAATAAGTGTTGCTAGAAATATGAAACCCATTAGGTGGGATTGACCAGCAAAGGAGCAATTTTCCCATAAGTGGTGGCCATGCTGGGGAGAGGACATCCCCCATACCCATGATTTCGATAAGTCTTCCCTAAGGCCTAATCCACTCCAAGCAAGATATAGCACTATGAAAGTGGTATATAAAAGGCAGGAGGCACACAACTGCTTTGTGCTGATGTGCACTGACAACTGTTGGGGCCCATTGACACATATATCTCTTTCATACTGCTATATCCTGCTTGGTGTGGCTCCTGCCTTTTATATACCACTTTCATAGTGCAATACCCTGCTTGGTGTAGATTAGGCCTAAGTACACTATATCTGGATCCAACCCATTATTGCAATCAGCATTGGCTGTGAATTATTATTATTATTATTATTATTATTATTATTTATTTATTTATTTATATAGCACCATCAATGTACATGGTGCTGTACAGATTACACAGTAAATAGCAAGACCCTGCCGCATAGGCTTACAATCTAATAAAGTTGTAGTAAACAATAAGGAGGGAAAGAGAATGCAAACAGGGACAGGGAAGTGTACACAGGCACTGGGGAGGGTGAAGCTAAACAGTATAGAAGTCAGAACTGGCTTCTCAAACTCATTGTGGATGTTGCCTGAGGGGAGCGTTTTCTGGAAGCACATTCTGGTGTTTTTTGGTGTTTTTTAGGGGGGGAACTTTTTAATAAAAGCAAGAAAATGTGGAGACACTGTCCAGATGAACCAAAAGACCACATAAGAATCCCACCAGTACTGGGAACTGGGGATTCCTTTGGCCCCTTTAGACACCAGGTTTTACTGAACTGTGAACACACTGAGGGATATTGAAACATACAGGCCATAAATGCCTTCAGTATAACACTTGCAGAAATATTGTATAGAAATGCAGAGCTTCTGAATAACACACACTTAAGCAGGTTCAAAGGCTTAACTACACTTTAAACGCTAGTTATAGCAATGTTGCCTGGCTTACGGACATCTGTTTGGAACATTTCTTTAGTCTGCGCCACCCCTTTAACAAGGAAGTTTCCGAAGAAAATGTCAAGCTGTTACCATTACATCATGTCACAGATTTTTCACACCTCTGTAAGGTACACTTTTATACAGGCTTAACGAATTCAATAAACTTGAAATGAAAGCTGCTCCTATTTTGTGCCTGGTGGTGTCCTGAACATTCCTGCAGTGGTAGGCAAAGGCTGGGAATGGGACTCAAGTTGTCATGGTGAATTTGAGAAAATTCAGTCAGATTTGCAGTGTGACAGCTTGGCAGTTCTGGGGCTGTCTATACATCTTAGGCTCTGCGGTGGCTGTGTGGTGTAGCTCACAGCCAACGTAGAGCTTTTACATGAAGCTGTGCTTTAAAAAAGTGGGGGATTACCCTGACTTTTTTCTTCAAAGCGAGGTCACCACGGCCCTTCTGCCATGTGACCTTGCTCCGGCATTGCACCGGGGGTGTTTTAGGTTGGATGGCAGCCGGAAGCAGGGCAGAAGGCAGGGGGTGGGCCCACTAGGCCAAAAGGCTGCCGGAAAGCTCACGCTGTCTCCTGCCACCCCACAGCAATGGAACCACAGGGCTTAGCCTCAAAGGGTGACAACACAGTGGCAGCACGGTGGCACCATGGCACCATGAAGGCAGGGCCCATGTTGGTGACAAGGCAGGATCACACACAGTATTAGATGAGTAGGGGGCATTTACTTTTGGATACCTGTAAGGAGATAACACTCTGTATGTATATATTGCTTTGTCCGCTTTATCAAGACAGGGCAGGGGGCGGGGAAGGAAGTACTTCTTCACAGATCACATAGTTAAGCTATGAAACTTGCTGCCACAAGATGGCCACCATTTTGGATCGCTTTAAGAGAGGATTAGATCAATTCAGGGAGGAAAAAGCTATCAGTGGCTATTAGTCACTATGGCTACATATTATGTCCAGTATCAGAGGTAGTATCAGTTGCTGGGGAACACAAGGAGGAGGGTGCTAGAGGACTCATGTCCTAATTAACATTAACTTCAAAGCCCTTAAATGGCTTGGGGCCAGGTTATCTGAAGGAACATCTCTTCCCATATGTACCTGTCCAAACCCTACGATCATCTTTAGGGGCCCTTCTCCTTGAGCCAAGGGAAGTGAGGAGGGTGGCTACTAAGAGAAGGGCCTTTTCTGTTGTGGCATATTGGCTGTGGAATGAGCTCCCCTGAGATGCCAGGTGAAGAACTTTTTTATTTTCCCAGTATTTTAATATTTTTCCATCTTAGGGTAACATCAGACGAGCATTTTATTGCATGGTTGTTACTGGGCACTTATGGATTTTCGCGGGCCCTATTTGTGACGTCATCTGCATGCCACATTTCGCCTGCCTCTTCTAGCCTTCTTTGCATGACAAAAAAAGACTCCAGTAAATTCAAGTTATTTTTGAGACAGAACTTGCCGTGATCTCCTGCTGCACGCAGAAGAAGAAGCACGATCAAAATGGGCCACTGAATGGGCCACATGCACATTGCTTTCTTCCTCTTTCATCACCCTGAGAAAGAGGAAGAAATGAGGGACAAAAGTGTGGGTGGAGAAGTGATGGCAAGGAAACACGATTTTCCCCTGTATAATGCTCTTAGACATTTAACTTACTGTTTTAAATCTGCTTTTTAAAACTCTGTACTGCTGCTCAGTTTTATTCAGGTTGTACTTTTATATTGTGCTTTAAATTCTATACTTAACTTGTGTTTTATAGTTTTAATTTTTGAGAAATGCCCAGAAAGCTTTGGCTATTGGGCAGTATAGAAATGCAATAAATAAAATAAGTAAATAAGTAACTATGGGCTTCCCCAAGGCAGCTGGTTGGCCACTGGCTAGTCCCATACTAGGTACAGGAAGGGAGGGTGGGAGCCAGACACAAAAGAGGCCTGGCATGCATGCAGGGCTTACTTTTAAAGGCAAGCACTGCCCATGCCTCACCTTGTTCAGGTGTAAAAACAGGTAAGGTCATCCTTCCTCCCTCTTTCCACCCATAAAAGCCTGCCCCTGCCCTAGCCATGCTGGCAGGGTGAGAAAGGGACATCTGTTTGTATTGTTATTTAGGGTGAACATATGAAAAGGAGGACAGGGCTCCTGTATCTTTAACAGTTGTATTGAAAAGGGAATTTCATCAGGTGTCATTTGTATATATCGGGAACCTGGTGAAATTTCCTCTTCCACACAACAGTTAAAACTGCAGGTGCCCTGCCCTCCTGCACCTTTAACTGTGTTGATTTATTAATTGATTGATTGATTACATTTTTATACCACTTACTAGCCGAAGCTCTCTGGGCGGTTCACAAAAATTAAAACCATAATAAAACAACCAACAGGTTAAAAGCACAAATACAAAATACAGTATAAAAAGCACAACCAAGATAAAACCACGCAGCAAAATTGATATAAGTTTAAAATACAGAGTTAGAACAGTAAAATTTAAATTTAAGTTAAAATTAAGTGTTAAAGTATTGAGAGAATAAAAAGGTCTTCAGTTAGCGACGAAAAGAGTACAGTGTAGGCGCCAGGCGGACCTCTCTGGGAAGCTCATTCCACAACCGGGGTGCCACCACGTAGAAGCCCTCCTCCTAGTAGCCACCTGCCTCACTTCCTTTGGCAGGGGCTCATGGTATTGAAGAGGAAATTTCACCAGGTTCCCCATATGTACAAATGACACCTGCTGAAATTCCCCTTTCTAGACAACTGTTAAAGATACAGGAGCCCTGTCCTCCTTTTCATATGCCTATGTTATTTATTTTAATCAAATTATTCTTTTAGCTGGAGAGTGTAGTTTTCCGCCCCCCATCTTTGTCACACTCATTTTTAAATTATTATCATTGATTTTATTGTTTGTATTAACTGAGTTTGATGGTTTTATTTTTGTCTGTTTCTCAACATTCAGTACAGAGTGGCATATAAGTTAAATAAATAAACAAATTGTATTTTAAGACTACAATCCTGTGTACACCAAACTAGGCATAAGCTCCATGGGTCACAGAAGGACTTCAAAGACAACATGCGCAGAATTGCTCAACACATCTGTTTTCCTTTACTTGTATTGCCTTGGACATTTTGTGTAGAAACGCAACACATAAATCCATTCACCCATACTCTGAAATTGTTTCATTACCAGACTAGAAGGATAGGACTATATATCTGCCTAAAATCTTCATATTAAGAACATTCTGCTTGAACTGTAATGTGCTTTCCTTTACTAATTTGTACACTGTGAACACTTTTGCTGGTTTTCATACTGTTTTCTTTCATCTGTGTATGAAGGTTCCTTTCTTTCTTCAGGGTCATATTTAAGCTGAAGGTCCAATAACCATCCTATTGCATCTTGTTGAAACATAATCTTTGATACTGGAATTAAGAAGCAGAAGCAAGAAATCAAGGACCCATATAGCCTTATAAATAAGTCCTTCCAACAGTAGAGCACGTTTTGCATGTTGCGTACATATTTATTTGCATCCAAGTAAAAGAGGGTGAAATACAAATCAAGAGACATTCAATACAGGGCAGGGAAGAACTATTTACATGCTCTTTTGCTGACTCCTGTCAAAGAGCCGGGTAAATATAGTTTACATTTAGCATTGGTTCAATTATTTTCACATCTGGAGATACTTTCTGCAGTGCACCTGCTCTCTGATTGTGGATTGCTGTGGTCCACATTGCAGAGGTACATCAAGGCCCAGGAGAGAAGAAGAGGATGCCCTTTGGGGATTGACTATAGCTCAATAGAACACATGCTTTACATGCAGAAGGTCCTAGTCTTCCCTGGCACCTCCAGTTGCTGGGGAACATGAGCGGGATGGTGCTGTTGCACTCATGTCCTGCTTGTGGGTTCCTGGTTGACAGCTGGTTGGCCACTGTAGGAACAGAATGCTGGACTAGATGGACCCTTGGTCTGATTATTTATTTATTTCTCCCCATTGAGCAATGAAAATTTTCCGAGCAGTGATCCAGCATGGCTCTTCTTATGTTCTTATCACCTATTGGATGGATTAGGTAGGACTAGCAAGTGATGGAAAGACTTCCATCAGAGATCTTTGGGAATAGCTACCACTCAGAATAGACCGCAGGGCTTTTAAAAATGTGCAACAGGGAACAAAAATTGCAATTCCAGAGGGAAAATATACAGTTCAGAGGCCTGAAAGCAAAAGCAAAAAAGATTGCCCTAACATTTGCCATGGTTTTTCTTAAAACTACATCTTTTGAAAGGTACAGGGATGATAGAGCTTCATAGGTGCTGCTGGACAGCCCTGCAGGCACCATGGCCGGGAACCCTGTTTTAGTTGATCCTTATTCTAACATTGATACCTATTCTAGACATGTCCTGGGCCAGATCTACACCAAGCAGGATATAACACTTTGAAAATGGTTTGAACAGTGTATATGAAGTGTGTCCTGGCCCCCAATAGTTGTCACTACTGTTATAAACCATGTTAAAGCAGTAGTGTAGATCCTGCCCAGATGTACCTGACAAAAGCAAACTATTCTAGCATTGGCCCTTATGTGGCTTGCAACCTGATAAAGGACAGATTGTGAGGCTATAAGAAAGTGACACATTTTGTTTGTCAGAATGTTAAAAACACTTTATTAGAATATGTTAATATATCTGAATATAATATATTAAAGATGTGTGCATCTCCCCTCCAATAGTGGTTCATTTCAGAAATAAATAAGACTAACAACTAAGGAACCTTTCCTTGAAACAAGGAACAGGTGGAAAGCCTACCCTTATGTTACTAACATTTGCTAGGACAGTTCCCAGTTTCCTGAGAACCATTTTGACTGTCTCACACTCTCTACACACTAAATATGCTGGTACCCAGAACAGGACACAGTACTCCACATGGGTAGGAAGGTGTTGTTGCACCGTGTCCTGCTTGTAGGTCCCTGGTCAACAGCTGGTTGGCCACTGTGTGAATAGAATGCTGGACTAGATGGACCCTTGGTCTGATCAAGCATCAGGGCTCTTCTTATGTTCTTATGATCTCGCTACCATCACTGGGCTAGAATGAGAAGCATGTGAAGAAGCAGCTTACAATGATAAAGAGGAGGAACAATTCCAGGGGGCTCTTGTCCATGGGCCCCTGCTGGGGTGTGGGCCCTTGTCAGGTGCCCAACCAAGCCTACCCTTGAACCTTCAGCTCAATCAAGTAAACTCATATTAGAAATGAAGAATCAGGTGAAAGAAATTATAAGGAAGAGATGAATATGGAATGAGGATCAGCAGACTGGCAGTTGCCAACGGTAACAGTAAGGTTTTATTTTTTTTAAAAAAATGTTTTTTATGGACTAATTGAAATAGATGCCCTCTTCTTCTTCTTCTTCTTCTTCTTCTTCTTCTTCTTCTTCTTCTTCTTCTTCTTCTTTTCTAATAGTAAGTATACCAGCCACCTTTTATTACAACTAAAATGGAAGGGGGGTTCTGCATTAAGGAGCCACAAGGGAGCTGTTTATTTGCTTCCCCTCCAAGCCACCCAGCTGTTCCTTCCATTTGTGGTCTTTGGGATAATTACATAATGTCCCTAATTTATACCCACTGGTAAATCAGATCAGAGCATTACCTGGAGGGCATGCTCTAATTAGAGGAGTTTCAGAACAAATTGTTTAAAGAGCTTGTTTGGTGTGATTAAATGCAAGTGATGGGCCTCTCTGTCTCTCTTATTTAAAACCAGGCATATTTATTCTACACTATAACCATGCAAATTGCATAGCTAGCTAGCTACCTAGATAGATACATAGATAGATGCTAAATAGATAGAGAGAGAGATCCTAATAGCCACATTTCTAACTGAGAAGCTGCAAATGAAAGAAAGTATTGTGGAAGAGAGATTTTTGAGGGTAATGCTGGCGGGAATCTCTCCCACCCTCTCTAGATAGATAGACTATTGCCTTCCTTAAAAGAACACACTACCTGTGTGCATGTAGTTTGAACTGAGACTAGGTTTTAATTGTAACAATTCAACAAAACAAAAGAGTAAATGGAAAAATGTAGCTACATAGATTTGAATATAACAATTTCAGCATGTGTATATGAAATATTTGTATATGCATTATATATATATATATATATATATATATATGAGTCAAAACTGTTATAAAGTGCTTTAAAACATTATTATTATTATTATTATTATTATTATTATTATTATTATTATCCCACCTTTTGCCCAATGCTGGGCCTCAAGGCGGCCTTACAAAGTTTAAAACATACATTGGGGGGGGGGGGGAACAAAATCATAAACGTTTAAAATACACAACAAAATTATAAGACATTAACATAGATGGAGAGCCAGATTACTCTCCAAAGGCCTGCTGGAACAAAAAAGTTTTAGCCTGCTTTCGAAAGCCCGTCAAGGAGGGAGCCAGCCTAGCTTCCCCGGGAAGAGAGTTCCAGAGCACTGGAGCAGCCACCGAGAAGGCCCTCTCCCATGTTCCCACCAAGCTCGCCTGTGAAGATGGTGGAACTGAAAAAAAGGCTTCTCCAGAAGATCTTAAAGCACGGACAGGCTCATAAGGGAGAATACACTCTTTCAAATAACCTGGACCCGAGACATATAGGGCTTTATAGGTTATAACCAGCACTTTGAATTGTGCCCGGAAACAGACTGGAAGCCAGTGGAGTTGTTTTAATAGGGGAGTTGTGTCAACAATCCAGCCCCAATAATAATAATAATAATAATAATAATAATAATAATAATAATAATAATACTGTTTTAAACAATCTGTCTGCAGCTCTTTGAACCAGCTGGAGTTTCTGAACACTCCTCAAAGGCAGCCCCATGTAGAGTGTGTTACAGTAATCCAATCGGGATGTAACTAAGGCATGTGTCACCGCTGCCAGGTCCGACATCTCTAGGAACGGGCACAGCTGGCGCACTAGCTTTAACTGTGCAAATGCACTCCTGGCCACCGCCAAAACCTGGGCATCCAGGCTCAGGGCTGAATCCAGAAGTACACCCAAGCTGCGAACCTGTGTCTTCAGGAGGAGTGTAACCCCATCCAACACAAGCTGAATCCCTATTCCCTGATCTGCCTTTCGACTGACCAGGAGCAACTCTGTCTTATCTGGATTAAGCTTCAATTTGTTCACCCTCATCCAATCCATTACTGCCAAAAACACCACTTGGTCCAGAACAGGACAATTAAGCACCAGTATGGATGAATACACAGGGATTCAAACCCAGATGTTTCAGAGCTAACCACTCAAAACCCTGGGCCTGGATGGATGTACCTGTCCAATTCATTTCTTCCCAAATTCAATGTTGTTGTTTCTTAATATCCCAAGCTCTTTTTTGTCCCAGATATAGAGAACTTTGTCAATTTCTGCTAAATTCTTATGAAATCCAAATGAAAACAAAATCCTCATCAATCCTTAGCCCCAACTTAGCTCTGACAGCCATCTGGCTTGAGAGGAAGTGGGAAGAAGGTGCTCCTAGAGTCCTGTGGGGAGGGCTGTATCCCATGGAATGCTGGTAAGAGTGGGTGGGTTGGGGCAGACAGGGCACCGTCAACTTGTCCCTAGAGTGAACAGGCATGAAAAAGTACATGTCAGCAAGATGGCTGATCTGGACACCACCTTAGAGTCAGGGTGGTGTCACCCAAAAATGGAAGAGGAGGCTTCTCCATCTGACTCCTCTAGCAGATATACACCAGAGTTATTTAGGTTAAGATGAATTCACAGCTTATTGCTGGTCCTGATTAGCAAATAGGGATGTACAAGAATTTTGTTTCAGTTCACAAAACATCAGCATGTGACCTGTTTAAAACCCCAACTATGATTGCAAAGCAGGAGCACATTTTTAGGGGAAAAGTTTCCGCATTCCCAAAGTTGTGATCATATTAAAAGAATGCACTTTTTTTTAAAAAAAAGAAAGAAAGTAAAGTTTTAATGGAATTGTTTTATGTGTTATTGTAAAGAGCCTCGATGCCAGAAATGGTGAGGCGGCACTATAAAAATGCTTGAAATAAATAAAATAAATAAATAAAGATGCATACTTTAAAATGTGCATTTGTTTTTTAAAAAATTGTAACATATTTTCATGCTTTAGTCAATGGGGGTGAAGTGTGAATAACGTGCATGAAAATGGGCACTTTTCCTGCTTGAAATGCATACATTTCCCATCCAAATGAAAAGAAAAGAGGGCAATGAAAATGGCAGCGAGTGTTGAAGTGGAGTTCAGAAAATCTGGGCAAGCTCAAGCCTTCCTATTGGAAAAATAAAGTTGTGACCTTGTCGTCCAAATACTGCCTTGTGTCTTTATTCTTGTGTATGGGTGTGTGCCAAACCGGTTCAGAGCCAAAAGTAGAAATCACCTTAAAATGCTACCGAAAGATAGATCAGTCCTTACAAACGCATCATTGTATATTTCCCCCCCAATGAAAGCACAGACTGGTCTATTTCGGATGTAATCCTCTCTCCCTCTCGCTTCTGCTTTTTGGTTTCTTATGTGAACTTTCACAGTCCATTAAGCCCTAATTATGGGCAGATATATAACTCCTGTCAAAACTCAGTAAGTCCTTTAGTAACAACGTGCATCTAAGAGTTTCTCTTCTACTAGAATAGGGCACTCACCCAAACAGATTGTGTGTGCTAGAACAGAGTACTAACCCAAACTGTTAAGCACCTCTCCCAATAATAACATTGAATTGTGGAGTTCAGCTCCCTTAATCAGCTGAACTTCCTCTCTGTAATGGTCCAGCAGCCTGTTCCTGTGGTTTGGCTTCAGCTGCTGCAGCTAATCCTGTTTTGTCCTCCATGACTATTAAGGCATCCACCTGTCCAAAGCAAGCAAAGGCAGCAGAATCCCTTACATTACTTTACTTACCATAAAGTAAGCAGTGGAACGGAGTTACACTAGTGTTTCTGACCTCTTGACTGATAAGCAGGTTTGATAATAATGGTCTGTCACTAGCTCTGCATCCCTCTCCTTTCCTATCTAGAATAAGCCCCTTGCATGCTGACTTGATGTGGGGTTCAAACTAGTGGTGTCCTCATTTTCTCAATGGGTTCAGGTGCTTTTAACATCTTCTTAATATGTAGGCATTCTCCTGGCATGGAGGTGCATCCACCTGTACTGTGTCCGCATGTGTGTTTGCATATGCACTGGAGACTACAGACCCATACAGTTGTTTCCTCTATATGTGGAGAGGGAGTAGGGCTGTGCCAACTGGCCCACCCCCTGACATCCTCAGACCTTGATGGTTTCACCTCCAATGTCCATGCATTCACATGGGGCAGATATACACTACTGCTTTAAAATGGGTTATAACAGTAGTGAGGCCCAAGACACACTCCATATTCAGTTTTCAAAGTGTCATATCCTGCTTGGTGTACATGTGGCCATGGAGTGCCTATATGTGTACATGCACACACACCCTTTTTGAGACATTACCTTTGAGACCTTGGTTACAAGGATCAGAACAGGTGAGGCTCTTAAACCAACTTCAAACCATGTTTTAAAATCCTGGTTTGTCCAGATCTTGGTATAATCACACTTTGTTCTTGGTATAAGTTCAGAAACCTAGGAAATCATGGCTAACTAACCAGGAAATCTTCAATGATGGGCTGAAAGAAGAGCAGGGTGGTGCAAGGACGTAGCATCAGGCCTCAAGGCATATCTCATCTCAAGGCATATCTCATCTCATTAAATCAAGATCTATATATCCAAACTGAGGGAGTACATGGAATCCATCAGCAAAGGTGGTCACAACCTATATGCTTTGTTTTCTTGCCAAATCAGTGTGTGTGTGTGTGTTTACAATTGTAGCAAAAACAAATTTGGTGGGCGCACAAGGGCTTCAAAAATGGTCATGGTGGACCACATGTGGCTTGTGGGCTTTGTGTTGCCCACCCTACAGAAATGGTTCCATAGTTGTGTAATGGATTATGTTATGAGGCTCAAAATCAGCTCAAGCCCTATTGCAGCTCCTTAACCCACCAAGCAATAATACTGAGCAATCTGTAGCTAAAGTCAATTCCACTTGCCTAGTGAATCAGTCTGAATTAGTGAGGGTGACAGGGAAAAAATGTAGAATTCCATAACCCTGGCCTACATCCTTCCTATTAACTGCTCTATCAGGACAAGTGAAGTTTATATCACTTTATTGGAAATTTATTTTATTTGCCCAGGTCTGAAGTGAAAGTTTTATACTTTCTTGACTCTAAATGCCTATAAAATGGTCAGAGTTTGGAGTTGGTACTCTATAAAATGAAAAAAAAAACTGGAAGCGTTTGCACCACTGGTAGACAATCAATATTTTATAACACATTTAAAAAAAAACACATGCCAAAACTAGTAGCATAAGACTATGTGGATGGTTTCAACATCTGGACATTGGAAAGGAAGCATCTTCTCTCTGTTCTCTTACAGTCTTTGTTCACTAAAACAAAAAGGCCAAACAGCTTATCTGCATTCGCAGAACAAAGGCTTAGCTGTGGATCCAGATTTCCAAATTAGCCAATCATTTCACCTCTTTTGAGAGTGATGCTCACATGACATCACTTGATGAGTGTTGATTTACAGGTGGGAGTGGGGACCATCAAAGATCTATCATTAGGTTGAAAATGGCAATTCTCTGTCATTGCAAACATTCATGTCAGCTCTGAAGACGCTGCCTTGTCCTGAAAGAGGATTTTCTTGGTTTGCTGAACGCTGTTCCTGATTAATGTAATTGATGGTTATTGTTTTTGTTTGGTTTTCCATTTACAGTTTTTTAAAATTACATTGTATGATTATAGAATCATAAAATCATAGAATAGCACAGTTGGAAGGGGCCTACAAGGCCATCGAGTCCAACCCCCTGCTCAATGCAGGAATCCACCCTAAAGCATCCCTGACAGATGCTTATCCAGCTGCCTCTTGAAGGCCTCTAGTGTGGGAGAGCCCACAACCTCCCTAGGTAACCGATTCCATTGTCGTACTGCTCTAACAGTCAGGAAGTTTTTTCTGATATCCAGGTGGAATCTGGCTTCCTTTAACTTGAGCCCTTATTCTGTGTCCTGTACTCTGGGAGGATCGAGAAGAGATCCTGGCCCTCCTCTGTGTGACAACCTTTTAAGTATTTGAAGAGTGCTATCATGTCTCCCCTCAATCTTCTCTTCTCCAGGCTAAACATGCCCAGTTCTTTCAGTCTCTCTTCAAAGGGCTTTGTTTCCAGACCCCTGATCATCCTGGTTGCCCTCCTCTGAACACGCTCCAGCTTGTCTGTGTCCTTCTTGAATTGTGGAGCCCAGAACTGGACGCAATACTCTAGATGAGGCCTAACCAGGGCCGAATAGAGAGGAACCAGTACCTCACGTGATTTGGAAGCTATACTTCTATTAATGCAGCCCAAAATAGCATTTGCCTTTCTTGCAGCTATATCGCACGGTTGGCTCATAATCAGCTTGCGATCTACAACAATTCCAAGATCCTTCTTGTTTGTAGTATTGCTGAGCCAAGTATCCCCCATCTTGTAACTGTGCATTTGGTTTCTATTTCCTAAATGTAGAACTTGGCATTTATCCCTATTAAATATCATTCTGTTGTTTTCAGCCCAGCACTCCAGCCTATCAAGATCACTTTGAAGTTTGTTTCTGTCTTCCAGGGTATTAGCTATCCCACCCAATTTTGTGTCATCTGCAAAATTGATCAGCGTTCCCTGCACCTCCTCATCCAAATCATTAATAAAAATGCTGAAGAGCACTGGGCCTAGGACTGAGCCCTGCGGTACCCCACTCGTTGTCTCTCCCCAGTTTGAGAAGGTTCCATTGATAAGTACTCTTTGAGTCCAATTCTGTAGCCAACTGTGAATCCACCTAATAGTTGTTCCATCTAGCCCACTTTTAGCTAGTTTGTTAATCAGAATGTCATGTGGTACTTTGTCAAAAGCTTTGCTGAAGTCAAGATATATGACGTCCATAGCATTCCCACAGTCTACAAGGGAGGTTACCCGATTAAAAAATGAGATCTAATTAGTCTGACAGGACTTGTTCTTGACAAATCCATGTTGGCTTCTAGTGATCACCGCATTGATTTCAAAGTGTTTACAGATTGACTTCTTTATAATCTGCTCCAGAATTTTCTCAGGGATGGATGTCAGACTGACTGGTCTGTAGTTCCCAGGTTCCTCCTTTTTGCCCTTTCTGAAGATAGGGACAACATTAGACCTCACCCGTCTTCCATGATTTTGCAAAGATTATAGACAAAGGCTCTGAGAGTTCTTCTGCTAGCTCCTTCATTACTCTGGGATGCTGTTCATCGGGCCCTGGAGATTTGAACTCATTCAAGGAAATTAGGTGTTCTTTGACCATTTGTTTATCAATCTCAAACTGTAATCCTGCCCCCTTTTACTGAGTTTACCTTTCACATGTATATGTTGGAAGCCACTTTTGGAGGATTTGATCCTAAAGCATACCTCTATCTATCTATCTATCTATCTATCTATCTATCTATCTATCTATCTTAATTAATTAAAGACCACTGTAGATAGAATTTTTCTTATCACCTTAAGTGCAATACTTTTTAGTGGAATCTATTGACACATACATCTGCCATTCTTCAAGTGGCTGGACAACCAATGACAAAAGGGGTCTAAGGAGCATTTTCACAGTACAGTTCCTGCAGTACACACTATGTTCCATTCCACATGCTATTGCTTTTAGCCTCATGGGATTAGCATATTTGCAAGGTCAATATGCAGCTGGAATACTGACACGGATATTAGAAGCAAAGGGGAAATGTGTAGGAGCTCATCATGACAGTGAGCTCGCACACACAGAGAGACAGACAACACAACATACAACTCAATTCATTAGAATCACCATTAGTGTAATCCTATGTATAGTTACCTGGGAGCAAGACCATTGGGACTTACTTCTGCTTGCATGGGTTCAACTTGTAAAACTCATTCCTCTTTAACAAAAGACCTCCAGCCAGCTGAAATTCAACTATTAGTTGTTGGTTTTTTAAAAATAAATAAATAAATCAAATAATATTTCAAATAAGTGTTAGCATTCAAATTGCTAGCATTAAGTAGGAGCCCCATCGAAGAAAAGGAAAGAAATATCTGGTCTCTCCTTGATTATTTCCTTCATTCTCTGACTTCCTCTGTGCTAATTAGTAGTAAAACTTAAAAACTAATACTGCTACCATGTTCCTGCTGGTTCCATTGCTCTTGTAGGACCTGCCACTTTGTGCAAAAGGAACTAGCACTTCTGATGATAATCCTGGAAAAGAGCTGACTACAGTGGTATCACTGGTGGCTACAAGGAAAAAAGCCTTCTGTGTACTAGCCCCCTGTCTGTGAAATGGCCTTCCCAGAGATCTACCTGGGGTCTTTACTGTATAGATTCAGACACCAAGTTAACACTTTTCATTTCTAGTAGGTATTTAATTTCAAATCTGTTACTCTTATTATTAACTTTACTTATCTCTCTCTCTCTCTCTCTCGCTCTCTGGTAAACCATCGTGAGGGCATCTGCCAGCCCTCTCCCTACTCTCTAGCCCTATGCCCACTCCCTAGTCAGTTGTATTCACAGTCTACTTTCTGAAGAGACCTCAGGTCTCTTCATCAGAACTAGACATAGGGAGTAGAGTGAGCAGTGCTGTGCTGCGGGCTTAGCCCTTGACTTCACATGCCATCCTGACCCTATTCCCTTCCTGTACTTGCATTCAGCAAGGGTGACCATATGGAAAGGAGATCAGGGCTCCTGTATCTTTAACAGTTGTATAGAAAAGGGAATTTCAGCAGGTGTCATTGGTATGCATGCAAGATGCAGATGTAAAATAGGGCAGGGTTCCTGTAGCTTTAAATGTTGTGATGAAGAGGGAATTCACCAGGAGGGAATTCACCATGCATACCAATGACACCTGATGAAATTCCCTTTTCTATGCAACTGTTAAAGATATAGGAGCCCTATCCTCCTTTTCATATGGTTCAGCCCACTACCTTGTAATGGGATATCTGCATATGTTCAACTGAATGAACATATGAGCTTTTTGTGATTGGGACCTCTGATCCTACTAGGATAAATGTTCACATATAAGGCCCTGTATGTGTGAACCGAGGGAACAGTGCCAGCGGCATGTACAGTGTTGGAGGTGGGGCTAATAGGAAAGCCTACTTGCCTTCTCCATGTGGTTCGTCTGTGTCTGAAGAAAGTTCCCATGTGTGCACAACCTATGTGTGTGTTGACTTGTCTGCATGATGAGGGACACTGCTTTGTGCAAGGTTTCCTAATCTTGCATTCAGAGTCTCTGTGCACTTAGGGTCTGTTCCCACAGCCTACTCAATGCATGTGGGCCTGCTGCAAACCTGTTTCAATCTCCTGTGTCTAGTAAATCTACACTTATTGGCTGAAAATATCTTAAAATATATAAAGTAGGAATGTGCATCCATTTTGGATGAATCCTGAATCTTGGATGGAAGTGGATGGCTTTGGAGAGCTTCAGATCATGCTCAAAGCAAAGTGAGTCTTCTTTGTCCTGATAATCTCATATTGGAAGACTGCAGGGGTTTTCTCCATAGAGTCAAGGGCAACAAGTTCAGACAGAGCTGGGCATCCTGCATCACAGAATGACTCAGGATGTGGAACTCTGTATCTCTGATGCATGAGAGGCTGGCTGAGCAACAGTGAGCCATCCTGGAGGTATTTAGGGTCAGGAAGTTTGATGTACGAAATCCACTGAACTGCCAGCAATGGGACATCATCTTCCAGTTAGTGGTGATTCTGAGGCTGAGATCTTGAGCGGTAGAGCAGGTGATTCCTATGGTCAAGCATCTTGGAAGGCAGGCGAGTGTAGGGTTGGGAATCCTGAATCAAACAGTTCATTTCTGCCAGAGGTGAGGGCAATGGTCATGTGGCTGAGGGACCACATGAGGGCATGGATGGGGCCATTATACCAGGACAAGTCACGCAAGTTGGACACTATATGTGACCCACAAGTCAAGGGCAACCTTTGCAGTAACAACTATTGTTATTACAAGCTGGTGAAGAAAGTGGGGGAGATAAGCAAGGCCCAAGAGAAAAGACAGAAGACCAGCGCTTCCTACTCTACTACTTCCAGCAATTCTGCTTATGAAGCCAGAAACTTCTCAGGCAGCAGCACTACGGAACACGAGCCAAGGCTCTGGGGACTGTGAATGGCCTGAGAGGCAACCTTATCATCAGAATGTTATCTGGAAGAATAGGTGGAGGACACATAGTAGGAGGAACACAGCCAGTTGTGGCAGGACCTGGCCCAGGGGCCTGAGAACAACTGTCTTGCCCATCAACTAGTGTTATAAGTAAACAGATGTTTTCAATGGCAGTTTCCATTATGACACCCCAGCACAGCCACTTGGATGCCAAGTAAATGGAGTAGCCTGTCTTCTTTAATGTAAATCTATTGCTGCTGGAATAACCCACCCTGAACATCCCTGATGGAGCACTAGTTCTACCCTACTGTGTCATTCAGCCCTTACAAGTCTCTCCTCCATGTCCGTCCTATATTTTAGCTTTCACCTGAAAACTGCTTTTCTTAAATGAAGTATCTCAACCCTGACACTGTCTGTCCTCTGACACAGTGGTTAAGTCTGTTTGGTCAACTGTGTCAGGCAAAGATGCTTCAGTTGGTTTCCTGGTTTTTTCTCTGCCTCTCTGCCTGGTGCTTGATGTACCAAAGCTATGAATGTGCATACAAGCAAAATTTGAGTTTGCTGAAGTTCTCAAAATTCCACATTGATACTCAGTGTGTGACACCTTGAAATCCATCATGGGAGAGAAAACACGTGGTATAAATGTAATAAAGAACAAGCAAATGGGCAGGTTCCCATCATTTGAGGAATTCTGAAGAAAATCACAAAGTGTCTCAATAAAATTACTGACATTACTCAAGAAATTTTTAGACATCCCTTGCAGTGTCACAATTCATCTTCATGTGAGACATTTACCCAATAAACATATCTTTCTCAACATAATATCTTCAGTCACAAGAGTATTTCATTCCACAAGCTGATTACCCTTGAATTTTCATGTTGACAGTGGATGAGCATGTGTATCACATACATTGTATCTGAAATTATATCAAAAAGTATAGGGGAATGCATACACAGCAACTGGTTTGTCCCTATTTTTGGATGTTTAAGAACATTAGAAGAGTTCTGCTAAATCAGAATAAAGGTCCATCTACTTCTGCATCCTGTTTCTGATAACAGCCAACCAGATACTCCTGGAAAGCTTACAACCAAGGCATGTACACAATTGCCCTACCCCACTATTACTGCCCAGCAACTGGACATGTTAGTGTTCTTCTGAGAGTGCTTCAGGGAAGTAAGGATGGATGAGAAATTCATTTCAGTTCCAATTTTGACCAGAATTTAGTCAGTTTGTGCCTCCTGGAACCAACAGCAGACCTAAATGAACTCTGTGTTTGAAGTCTGAACATTTTCTAGGTGATGATGTGATTCAGAGGAAAAAACCCTCCCCCATGTCTAAGGATAAGGTGGTCATTTGAAAAATATATCTGAAACAATGCATTCCTTGAAAAATGTATCCAAACATGTTTTAATCAAAGTGAGGAAAAATGCACATAACTGATGCATACATTTGAAACTGATGCACAAAAAAATGTCCATGTGAAAAGGGGGGCACTCAGAATCTGATATGGACACAAGACAGAATGAGTGAAATTCAGAAAACAAGCTCTGATTTTCTGACTCACACATCCCTGCTCAGAAAGTTGAACAGTAGTGGCAATAGCTCTGCTCTTGCTAATGTGCTATTGTGGCTTTTTAAAAAAATAAAAATAAAAAAATGGGAGAAGTAAGACCCTTCTCCTGCCATCCTATCAACTTCCTCTCTCTGCTGTTTCAGTGTTTGCCAAAAATGCATGCTGTGGCTGAAACAGTGTTGGCTCCAGACTTTTGAGGACTCTTGGGCAAAGCACCTTCAATGGGTGCCATCTTTGGTCTGTGAATCTACCTTTTCACCATGATTGTCACCAGCTTCTACTGTTCCTCATCCTATTTCTCATCATTGCTGTGGCATCTACTGCTTCTCCTTCTCACCACCTCTATTGCCCAGGCCAGAGCAAGAGGCAAATGAACAAGCAGGTTGCAATGCTGAAGAGACAGAACAAGTCCAAGAGCTCTCTTGTCGGTGGTCCCCTGCTAGGGTGTGGGCCCTTGGCAGATTCCCAATCATGCCTACCTTTGATACAACCTGTCTCCAGATTGGGTAAATGCCAAAGAGCAAACACCATATTGGATTTCAAATCCACTGAGGAGAGGGCATGGCAGAGTCAATTAATCTGGCATATGGCAAACTTCAGCTGTAATAATACATAATAATAAAAGATGTGTGTCCATCCTACCATTAGTGTCATAGTGCCAAGACCGTGACATCTAGACACCTGAGACTTGGCATGCCTACTAAGAAGACTTTTGGGGTTCATCTTTTCTTTTTCTTTTTTTTTTTGCTTTTAAAACACAATACTCTATATATCAAAGTCAGGAGTTAGTTGGTATTTCTTATTTATTTATTTATTACATTTCTATACCGCCCAATAGCCGAAGCTCTCTGGGCGGTTCACAAAAATTAAAACCATTCAAAGTATAAAAAAAAACACAGTATAAAACCATGATATAAAATACAATATAAAAGCACAACCAGGATAAAAATCAGCCGCAGTGCAGAAATACAAATTTAAAATACAAATTTAAAACAGCAAAGTTAAAATTAATTTATAGACCATTAAAATACTGAGAGAATAAAAAGGTCTTCACCCGGCATCTAAAAGGATCTAGTGTAGGTGCCAGTTGACTGCCTTCCTGTTGACTGATTCTTATGAAGCATAATTCCTTTGAAAGGTCTGAAGTCAATATAGTTTGAAGCCAGGGGAGATTGGTAGGCTGAGGAAGGTAGGGGTCGCCCTCCTCAAGACTATGGAGTGAACAAGCCCCTCCTTCATACCTCAGGGTGACTGAAGACATGGCTTCACTCAAATGGGACAGGCACAATGTGCCCAATTCTGACAGCTAAGTTTGCTTGCTATATCAAACTAAGAGCTATTTCAACCCATGCTAAGCTGGCTCCATTCTCTAGCATGCAATAATAGCGTTGGACAGTGATCTTCCTTACATGAATGGTGGCATGACAACAAGCATGTCCCTATTGCTGTCTGTGAAATGTGGGAAGTAAGGCACTGATGCAGACCGTTCAATGTATGAAATTTCAATCTGGGTGCCCAAGCACAGCAACCATATAGAATTTAATCCTTGCAGCGTTATGACTAAATCAGCTTTCCAAATAGCCCACCAGGCTCACTTCTGCTACAGACTGTTTTACCATCTGCCCTGTTAAAGCCACCCTATTAAGTATGCCCAAGGTCTAATCTTTTGTAATTGATGACAAATTGTGCACAACACATGGTCCAAAATAGAATTAGAGGAACTGTTTCCAGAAAGTAAGCTTGCAAATTTATGACTATAGATATAAAAGGGTATATCCAGGCCTCATAACCTTCATGTAGATAGGATGCATATTTAGATACTTAGCAGATGCCTTGAATAAATCCCAGAGCAGAAATGCTAACATTTGCCTCGCTAATGGTGATAGAGGTTTTCATGTATGGAAGTGTCAACCTTATAACATTTGCTTTGGTGTATGCTTATCAAATTCAGGTGTTCTGGGGCTCAAGCTACAAGTTGTGTAACATCTTGGATGAAGGGAAAACATGTACACAAACACACACACACACACACACACACACCCCTAGGGAATTGTTGAATTAGCACAATTTATCTGATTCATTCACCACTAGGACCAATAAGAGGCAACTGTATATAGTTTTATGTTGGGACATTTATAAAACCACCCAGAATTAGGGTAGATATGTGTCCTACTTTCCAGAGAACTGTCCTTTATTTGAAAGGCTGTCAGAGAGGAATGGATGGACTCACCACTATCTGCTTTCACTGGGGACTAGCCACTGCCTGTACAATTAGTGAGCCACCATTTTGCATAAAAATGGTGGCTCGAGATTTCCCAGAAATATAATGTTGTGTAAATGGAGGCCATAAAGCGGCCATTTATGCAACATTACAGACAGGAATGGAACATTTATGATGCTGTTTATGTAACATTGTATGTCTGAAAAACCCAAAGCTGCCATTTTTATGCAAAATGGTAGCTTGGTAAGAAGATGGGTGGTTGTTGGGCAGTCACATGAATGGGTCCGGTAAGTGGTGGTGGCGGCAGCTTGGCAAGCAAACTCCTGCAACACCTGTACTGGGATCCACCCTACCCCCACCCCACCCCGACTCCTGCAGCATCCCTACTGTCAGAGGATAAACTTCCATCTTTTTGAAAGGCTGCCCAATCCAAGTCCCATTTAAAGTTAAAGAACCAAATGAAAATTAGTTGTCACACTCGTTACAAGATAACAGTTTGCCCAGTATGATGTAATCTGTGGATCAGAAACTGATTTAAAAACAAAAAAGAGAGTAGGAATAAATGTAAATTCTCACAATGGAGGTGCACAAACAGATGGGTCCCATGGAGATCTATATTGGGAGCAATACTTGTTCATAAATGATCTGGAATTAGGAGTGAACAGTGAGGTGGTCCAGTCCACTGGTGACACCAAATTATGGGGTTGTGAAGCACTTCAAAGGAATCTCTCCAAATTGAGACAGTGAGCATCAAAATGGCAAAAACTGTGCAGTGTAAACAAGTGTAAAGTGATGCACTATGTGGCAAAATATCTCAACTTCATGCATGTGCTGCTGGGATCTGCAGGAAAGAAAGTTTGGGGTTGGGGTGGACAGCGTGATGAAAATGTGGACCCAATATGCAGTTGTTGTGGAAAAGGTAAATTCCATGTTCAGCTTAAGGATGTATGGATTTTGTTAAATCCAGTCCATTTTTGTGAACTGCTCAGAGAGCTTCGGCTATTGGGCGTTATAAAAATGTAATAAATAAATAAATAATAAATAAATAAAATCTGTATTTCGCAGATCATCAGCCATCTTTCATTCTGTCATCTGTTCATTCACGGAATTAGGATTGTTGGGATGTGTTTTTTTTTGGGGGGGGGTTGTATGAGAATTTGGTTCCATTTCTACAAGTCCTCACTTGTGTTAATCTGCATTAGTGCAAGTGCAAATTTGCACAAATCCCCCCCCAAGTGAAAAACTTTTGTTATTGAATCATACATAGCATTTTTATGTGGGCTATTTTAAAGTGATAACAGCATTTTGTTCTCAGTTCAACTTATTGTAATATTTTGTAGCATCTCTCTCTCTCTCTCTCTCTCTCTCTCTCTTTCCTGGTTTGAACATTTTGCTGTGGCTACAGGTATTTCATACTGTTGCAGAGATTTCAGCTGGTCAGTAGTGTTGATGCACAGTGATCCAGGAAGGCTGAGGCTAAGGGGCTAACACAATACAGAAAGCTGATCTACTCTTAAAAAAGACAATTATCATTCTATCCTTGCCCATAGAACAAATTTGCATCCTACCTCCATACCACAGACAGTAAGCCTGTATACACCAGTTACTGGGGAACATGGGCAGGAAGGTGTTGTTGCACCATGTATTGCTTGTGAGTCCCTGGTTGACAGCTGGTTGGCCATTGCATAAACAGAGTGCTGGTGGACCCTTGGTCTGATCCAGCATGGCACTTCCTATGTTTAATGATCAACAGTTCAACTGAGACTTGATAAATGATGCAGACAGGAACAAATTGGCTAGTATGAACATGCTTCAGTGTCTAGCACACATTGAACTTTGATCTGAACTCTGTCAACCTGAGAATGCCTCCGCAAAAGCTTTATGTTGGCGTGGCATAAAGTATTTTCACCAACTTGACTTTAAACAATGGCATGTCCCTTTGTCCTTCTAGACATTGGCCTGGATTTCAAATCCTATAATGTGTGACAGTGGGGCTTGTCTGGGATTTTCATTTAGCTCATGCCACAAATAGGCGCTTCTGGAGCTCTCTCCCCCCACCCTCCCATAACTGGTATCTGCAAATTGAACTTTTTCAAAAAGAGATTCGTGCCTGGACCCATCCCAACGAACAATGGGAAGTCACAGACAAAGGGGACCGGAGGAGACAGAAGGAGGGAAGATGGTGAAAGATGATCAGATAAAGAGAGAGGGCCGTCTAGCTGAGATTCACTTGCAGACTGTTTAATATTTTGAGCTCAGATGGCAAATATTTTGCTTACCAAGACTGTCTGAGGGACAAGACTGAGGAACCAGGTGTAGGTGTGTTATCAACTTTGCTGAATATCAACTTTGCTGATATTCTCCAAATTCTATCTTGAAGTTCATTCCATCCATATCAGACTGCAAGCTTTGTTTTGGTTTTCATTTTCAAATTAAAATTCAGGTGTATTCTAGGCAGCATTTTTCCAAATGTATGTATCCATTGAAATATATGCATTCTTCTCCAATCAATTAAAGCTAATTTGAGTGTATTTTTCCAAACACATGCATTTCTTCATAAACATTTTGCATTTTGGCGGGTCCGTGAATCCCATTGAAAGCTCAGAAATGTACAGAGTTACACCGTATATTGTGTCTGCGCCCAGGTTCTGCCCTGAACCTGTGAACTCAGTAAATCCTGATAAAAAGTGAACTGAAATGTACATACATCTCTAGTTAGCATATCTAGTTCAGGATTCAAAAGAAGAGGCATCATCATCATCATAAGTTTTCCAGGCACAACTGCACTTGTGCCTGGAAAGTCACTAGAAGACGACTTTCATTGGATGAGTGGGCGTGTGGGCCAAGTAGGGGCAGCCTGAACAATTTTGCTGCTTGAGGTAGAGGAGCTAATAATGCTCCGTACCCCAAAACAATCGCATAGTATCCAAGGCCATTCTGCTTATGTTCAGACAACATCCTAAGCCACGGTGGTTAAGCATTTTGAGCTAAACATTATGGATTAGTGTGTCTACAGGTTGGTGTGTCTTCTAGATCAGCTGGGGCAGCTTCCTCTTCTCGGCAGTGCTCAGCTAGAAGTCAGGAAGTAGAATGTCTATGGGTTGGTGAGCTGGGGAATGCTTGCCCCATGAGCACTCACCCTGACCACCAGCCTGCCCCAGCCCCACAAGCCGGGCCCTACAAGACCCTGTGAGCATTCACGAGGTTTCAGCCCTTGCATTCATAGGGTCATTAAGGTCTCCATCGTCCAGGGTGGAGAGGAGAGAGAAACGTGTGATCTCCCCAAGGCTGAGGACATTGTGTATTTTTCCCTCTTCATGCTATTATTATTATTATTATTATTATTATTATTATTATTATTATTATTATTATTATTATCGCACCTTTTGTCCAATGCTGGGCCTCAAGGAGGCATTACAAAATTGAAAACATATACATTTAAAACCTACTAATAGAAATATCCTAAGTTAAAAATATATCAAATACATTCCAATATAAACATTTAAAATGAAAGTTTTAAAACAGAGGTTTTAAACAGAGGTCGCCATGCTAATGGTGGCTGCCATTAGCATGGAGGGGGAAAGGGCATGATGCAGTAGGGCAGACCCATCCCTGACTGGTCTTGGGGGCTTGTGAACACTCAGCAGCACGTCCATCCCAGTACCAGGCGTGTCTGCCTGGGCCTGTGAGGGGTGTCTGCTGCCCTCATGGACCTCAGTGGAATTTTGCAACAATCCTAAGTGTGTCATATGAACCATTCCTAACCATGGTGGCTACATAACCATGGTTTAAACTTGCTCACTAACCATTTATTGCAAAGGGGTTAACAGCCTAACCATGGCTTAGTGTGTTGTCTGAACAGGCTCTTTGGGGAAACATTTTAGCACAGATCCTGACTAGCCACCCTCAGTCCACCCTGATACAATTTCCCTCCTTGAGGTCAGCAGGGTGAGAGGAGTATCTTATCTTATCTTATCTATTTATTTATTTATTTATTATATTTCTATACATCCCCAAAGATGAAGCTCTCTGGGCAGCTTAAAAAAGATTAAAACATTAAAAACGACATACAAAATTTGCAGGAAAAAAAATCACCCAACAAACAGTATACAGAAGGGCAACATACATCTTTAATCTCTGTTCCTTCCCCGTCCTTCTCTCCATGCCGTCCTTCTCAACTTCCCCCACACCAAGAAATCTAGTTGAGAAGCAGACTGGCTTTTCTTTTTGAGGTACTGAGGCTGTATAGCAGGGGTGCAGAGCCTCAGGTCAACCTGGAGTTCCAATCCGCCCCGCCCCACCCCCCACAGAGCTGCCCTGATGGCCACAGCCCCTCTCACTGCCTCCCTTTAAGCATCCATTGTTCTGTGGTTTCCTTGTTTTTGCACATTCACCCCCTCCTTCCCATTCTAAAAGGTTAAAATGCCTTTCCTAAGGCTGAGTTACTGTTAGTAAGTCCTTCAAGCTAAAATATAGTGGCAATATATATATTGGCCCTGCCCTCTTTTGCTTTTGGGCCCACCCAATGGAATGTGGCCCCTGAAAGCTTTTCTGAAACTGAATTCCTCCATGGGACTGAAAGATGTTCAACACCCAGCCAAGCTGAACTTAACTGTTGCTCCATGGGGCTCCCTGTCTAAGAGCCTGTGGCCTGGAGGAATAGATGCAGGGCTGGCCATACCATTGCATGGGGTCAGGCTGAGATATAGTGCCCAGTGAAGAAGTCTTAAAAATGCACTGTATTTATGAAGCTTTAGTTTTGTCTTCAGAGAGTTTGCATGCCAGCAGCACACCTGTATATGAGCTTCCTCTGCCTCCATCTCTTTGTTTCTCACACCAGAATTGCAAGGATGATTTGGGGCCTTGGAATTGGCTTGGAATGTGCAGAGAACCCCATATGGTTAATTTGCCTCAAAGAAAGACCCAAGAAGACCAATCTTAGAACTCTGATGAAGAGAAGAACTCCCTTTCTTTATGACCGTCATTTATGCAATGGGGCAAATACATAATTTCCGAAGCTTCCATTGTTGTGCGTAATGGAGGGTCTAGATGAGGGTAGACATGCTTGTGGGTGGGGTGGCGGAGGGGCAAGTGGGTGTGGGTGAGTCTGTCCAACCCCAACTGTGAGCCATCCCTAACAGAACTGATAGTATGCCGTAAAGACTAGTCTCTTCTGGCAGGCCTACCCAGAGTAGGGTGACCATATTTGGGAAACCAAAAAAGAGGACACCTAGTGTGTGTGGGGGGGGGAAGCAGCTTTCTGAGTCCTGCAGAAAGTACGTTATTCCCCCGCCACCTTAAAGAACCCGATTGGAGTGGAGGAGGGGAAAGGATTTCATTCTGCACCACCACCATCCACTCCAATTGGGGCCTTTTCTATAATGTCCACGAATGACCCACTTTCCCCTTTAAGACCTCAATTGGAGCTCGGGGTGGGGGAACGATGTGCCTCAAGAAAGCATGTCATTCCCTCCTGCCATGCTAATGGCAGCCTTAAAGAGGAAGGTGTGTCATTCCAGGACATTATTGAAAATTATAGAAAATCCCCCCTGACACCATGGAAAGAACAAAAACCAGGAAAAATCTGGGGAAATCCTGACAGTTGGTCACCCTAACCCAGAGGAATTTTAAACCTAAGAATTTTTAAGCTGCTGTGATTGTTATTTTAATATTATATTGTTTTATATGCTCTTTTAACTAATTTTATGTATTGTATTGCACTTGGTGCTGTTCCCCACCTCGATCCAGAGGGAGAGGCAGGTTGTATTATTATTATTATTATTATTATTATTATTATTATTATTATTATTATTATTATTATTTGCCTCTGTCTTGGTGGATAGCATACCACACCACAGAGAACTGCTGCCTGTGAATCTTTCACCTTTGCCTGCTGAAGTTGGAGCTTAGGCAGCCAAGAGATACAAGGTCTACAGAGCACAAAAGCTCCCTCAGCAAAAAAGGGAAGTGACTCAGTGAGGGAAATTAAACAAAGACATATCTAATGCCGCGGAAGCAGATGGATTGCTTCAGAGACATTAGGTGTGGCAGCCTGCGGTGCTCTGTGTGATCTTACAGCCAAGCAGAGACGGGTAATGTTACCAAATAAGGAAGCACATGCAAATAAACAACTGCGTCGTGCCACCTTCCTTCTCTCAGTGGGGCCTAAATTCCAGGATGAGAAAGAATTTGTTCAACAGCCAACACTCTCACTTCCAACATGCACTGCTTTAGGGGAAAGGGAAGGCTTTGTCTCTCAGACTTATGCAGACATCTTTTTGAAAATGCACTGTCCTTCATGACTGATCTTAGTATGGAAGTATATGTTATCTCAGGAAATTGGCATTCCCAAAACCACATTTGCTTAGGTAAATGTGAGGGTGGGCAGAAGGTTATTTGCTGGGAAGGTTGATCTTGCACCAGCCAATAAACTCCTGGAAATGTTTCCTTCCCTGAAGCTTTTCCCCAATCAAATCTTCCAGTTTCAGTAACAGCCTTGCAGAGGGGTGGGGATAAAAAAAATTTGGGAGGGTGTGTTAGTGGAAATAAGGTTAATGTTTTATGCTAGTTGGGACAACTTTCAAGAGGAAATCCTCTCACCAATTTGGATGCCTTTAAAAGTGGGTTGGATAAATTCCTGGAAGGCTATCAATGGCTATGAGCCCTGATGGTTGTGTGCTATATCCAGTAAGCCTGTGTGCACCAGTTGCTGGGGTTCATGGGTGGGAGGGTGCTGTTGCACCATGTCCTGCTTGTGGGCTCCTGGTCAACAGCTGGTTGGCCACTGTGTGAACAGAGTGCTGGACTAGGTGGAACCTTGGTCTGATCCAGTATGGCATTTCTTATGTTCTTATGTTCGTAGATATGGTTGGGCCCATGCTCCAGCATTGCAAGGGGAACATAGTTTTAGGCACTTCATTCCCCCTGCATTGTCTTGTTCCACCTTCAGTTTACAAATCAGAAAGAACTCAAAGGTGTTCTAGGGACAGAAAGAAAAATCTGTAGGTGGAAATTCTGTCCCCCTTGTGAAGGAGAAAAGATACAGGAGCCTTGTCCTCTTTTTCATAAGTTCATCCTATGTGGATCATGTTACAACAGCAACAACAACAACAACAATAATAATTCTTACTTGCCTTTCCATTTTGATTGAGGCGGGGAACAGCAGTAAGTATAAAATACATAAAGTACTGATTAAAAATGTAGAATACATTGTTAAAACATCCTAAAAAGCAAACTAAAAGCATACCAAAAGCATCCTAAAATTCCACTGGATAGGCATGCCAGAAGAGATCAGTCTTTATAGCTTTCTTAAATGCTAAAAGACCGTTAAGTTGATGAATGTCCTCTGGCAGGCCATTCCACAGTCTGGGAGCAGCAGAAGAGTAGGTCCTCTGGGTAATACCTGTCAGCCTAATTTTGGCTAGCTGAAGGAAATTCTTCCCAGAGGACCTCAGTGTGCGGGGTGGAATGTATGGGAGAAGGCGATCCCACAAGTAGCCTGGACCCAAACCATGTAGGGCTTTAAAGGTGATAACCAACACTTTATATTTGCTCGGAAACTAATTGGCAGCCAGTGAGGAGATTTTAAAACTGGTGTGATATGGTCACCCCTAGGTGTACCACTGACCAGCCTGGCTGTCATATTTTGAACTAGTTGAAGTTTCCGGTCTAGGCATAAAGGCAGCCCTATGTAGAGTGCATTGCAGAAGTTGAGCCTCAAAGTTACCAGCATGCGCACTACAGTCTTTAGGTCTTCCGACTCTAGGAAGGGGTGCAGCTGGCGTATTAGCCAAAGCTGATAGTAGGCACTCCTGGCCATCACATCTATCTGGGCTGTCATTTAGAGCAACGGACCCAGAAGAACCCCCAAGCAGCGAGCACAGTCTTTCAGGGGGAGTGTAACCCCATCCAGAACTGGTTGACACACCTCCAAACCCAGGTTGCGGCCTTCAAGAACCTCCGTCTTGTCTGGATTCAGCAATAGTCTAATCTGGAGGCAGTGAGGCATGAGTGACTGTGCCAAGGCCTCAGTTTGTCAGGAATGGCTGAAGCTGTGAAAAAACTCTCCTCACAACTGATGCCAACTGCATGAAATAGAAAATACAAAGTGCTTTGTGCATGGATGTGCAGCAGATAGGATCTTGATGGTGAATGGTGTGGTAGATCCTCTTCCTAAGATTCTCCATTGGTGTTTGAAGGCTTAGTAAGGCATCTCACGGGTGGAGCCTAGGGAATCACTTCTAGCTGTCCAATTAATTGCTTTTCACTGCAAACCCAAAAAACCTTCCATTTTAGAAAGAAGATGGGGTCTTTTAAAAGTGTTTTTAGATCCTGCTGGGAATTGTTTTAATGGAGTGGCTATTAATGGAAGTTCTCTATTTTTATTCTGCTGCTCTTAGTCTTGTCTCTGTCTTTCGCTTTCTATGCTTGTATTACAATGTTGTCTTGTTTCTCATTTGTTTGTCAGATGCCTTGGACTTATGAGGAAAGGCAGGGTATGTTGTTGTTGTTGTTGTTGTTGTTGTTGTTGTTGTTGTTGTTGCTATTATTATTATTATTATTATTATTGTTGTTGTTGTTGTTATTATTATTATTATTATTATTATTATTATACCATGGCACAGGCAAAGGCTGATAAGCTGGGACTGGAAAAGGGACAGAACAAGGCCAGACTTGACAACTATTGTTGGTCTATGTGATGACCACTACACTGTCACCATTCCCATTAGAGCCCTGCTTGACATTGCTGTTGCTATTAGGGAACTCACCCAGTACTTCTCCTGTTTCTGCAGCTACCACCAGTCCCTCCCTCCCTCCCTTCCTTTGCCATGCTTACCCAGTGGGCAGGGCTCTGGGATGGGATTTATGTTGAGCAGTCACCACCTTAGATTCTCAAAAATGGAAGGCCCAATTCTTGTTGGTTTGATTATTTGTTCACCACATTTATTTATATGGAATCTTTCAAGATACAAATCCTATCAAGTTAGCTTACAAGTAATATAAAGAAAAGAAAATCACAATAAAATATATAACCTCCCCCCTCCCCAGTTGATGCCAGGCAAGGCATTTGGGGGGAATCTTAGATGGCAGCTGCCTGCTGGCTCAGCTCCCATTCAAAAGTACCACCGCTGACTGTTAGATAAGCATGTCCAAGAATAGAAGCTAAGTGAATGGGGGAAGCAGAACCTGAGTGGAGGCCATGGTGGCAGGGCCGGGTGGAAGCCCAGGTTGGTGCCAGGGCTTGCCCCATGCTGAGATCCAGTAGGGTAGAAGTATCTTTGAAAATGCTTTTATTGGTAATAAACAAACAATGAACAGGTAAATACATCAGACGTCAATAAAGTTAACATACTTCATTTGATTATCGGTTCTATATTGAATGATCCAACTGGTGGGCAGGGGTGGGGGGAGGGATGGGACATGTGGTTCAGTTCATGTTGTGTAATGCATTCCAACTTATCTTAGCCTTAAAGGTCTCTTCAGCATTGACCATGGGAAGCTGGCAGGTGTAGGGAAGCCATATTCATATTTGCAGATTCAATACATGGCTGTCAAGTCTCATAAAAAATGTCTGATGTTGCTTGCCCACTTTGGAACTTGAGTTGTATTGCTATTTACTTCCATAAGAGTGAGGCCCCCCATATCTTTTGCTCCCATCTGATAATAGATGGTTTTACATTGGCCCTCTATTTTGCTGCTATTAGTAGCCTCACCGCAGTCCAAATAAAGGCCAACAGTTTTTCATGCCTTAATTTTGCATTTGTCACAAGGTATAATGACATTATCCTGGTAGCTACAGAGTGCTCTATGCTTTGCTTGGTCACATCACTACTATAGTTGAAAATTTGTTTCCAAAACCTGTGTATGGGGGAGGGGGACAATCCCACAACATGTGCTTATACATGGCAGTCCCCATACCCATGCCCCCATGACCTTTTACAGCTCATGGCTTCATTTACTATTACTGATAAAGCGCTTAGATTATTTGAAATGCTAAGTGCTCAGAAATGTAAAGCTGTGTTGCACTGTTTCTTACCTCGTGCAAATGGCATCAAAGTAGAAATTGAAAAACAAAAACCCTCTTTAAGAAAACTGAAGGAATATAATTTTTGTAGTTAGTACTCAATCAACCTGTAGAACTTTGAAAGGAAGGTTACAGATAATTGCTTTTTGCCATCCTAGTTCACTGCAGATGGTATATTCAAAAAACAGAGTTAACAAACTCAGATTGATGCCTCCCTCAGCTGAGCTTGACCGCCCCCTCAGCTCAACTTGGTGGCCCAGGTGATGATCCATTTTGCCCACCCCTAAGGCCAGTCCTGTCTAGATCCTTACCATGAATTCAGCCCCCAGCCTGATTCCTATCTCCCATACAAAACTATGCAACTCCTGGCCTCTTTGGATTCATTGACACAAACTTAAGGACAGATGGAAGCCTCTCCTTGTTGTGACCATTTCCCCATTAAGATCGATGTGGCCAACTGTGATCAATCATCAAGGATAGCAAGAGGAGGAAACTGAAAAGGGGAAAGAAGGACAGGGGGTGGGGGGGAACCACCAAGCAAACCCCCACGAGTCTGACTTTTAAAGATAAAAATAAATAAAACCAGCAACTTTGTGGCTCTTCTCATAAAGCCATTTGAGCCACAGGAATGTGTCATGAGTTCTAAAGAAGGGAAAAGGAAAACAGATTATTTGGAGGCTTTGATACTGATATGGCTCCCAAAAATAGCTTTTCTCCAAATTCATTCTTGCAAACAGAGTCATGTGGGGTCTGCAGCCATTACTCTTTCCTGTATTCACTGACAAAAAAGAGCGAGCGATTGAGCAAGCAGGAGAGAGAGAGAGAGAGAGAGAGAGAGGATGTAGTGGTGGTGGGGGAAAGCACACACTGCAACCATAAGCCCTCCTCAAGTTCCCTGGTGAGAAAAAGCCAGCTAGGCCTACTTGGCAGCTGAGAGCCTCATTCTTCTTTTCTCTGTATCATTTCAGCCATGACATGACACAAGAGTAAAGATTCACCAAGAACTCCACTCAATCACAGCAACCTTGAGGTGTACTGGTATTAGGCATGTGTTTGTGACAGATGTTTGTCTCATTCACCCATGTACAATACACTTGAAAGATCTGAAATGTACACCTGTGAAAAAAGGAAAGTGTGAGGTAGCAGAAGAGAGACTAAGGCCTTAGCTAGACCAGGCTATATCCTGGGGCAAGCCCCAAGATAGTTCCTGTGCATCCACAAGACGCACAGGGGATCCCGGAATCAGGCAGGGATCGTCCCTCCCTTGCCCTGAGATATAGCCCTTCCCTTGGATTCCGCTTTTTCTGCGGTCTTGGGCTGAGCCAGAAACTGAGGAGCGTGTGGTCCATTTCTATGGGTTTACCCGGCAATTACTTGCACGGAGCTGGGAGCTGCGCCCATCGGGGTGGGGGTGGGGAATGGGGAAATGAAATGAAATTTTTAAAAAACCACTTACCTTTGCGTACGACCGTTCGTGCGCTCCCCTCCCTTTAAGAAAACAAAATGGTGGGCACAACACCTCTCTTTCTGAGGTCGTCGTGCCTTACGTGTAAACGTTAATAGCAACGTGAGGTCTCCCCTCCTCTCCACAGGACTTTCAGGTAGGTCTAGCTAAGGCCAGAGAGAACATATGCGGAAAGTAGTCAGAGTGTCCCAGGGTGATCTGTTGGGTGTCTCTTTGTGTGAAAACATAGAGCAGCGTGACTGGGGCAGGTAGCAGCAGCAATGGAAGTCAGCTTCTGTATTTTAGCTCTTAACTGCTTGAGAAGGTGAATGACAAATGGCAAGGCCACCCTAGACCTGCCGAATACATTCTAAACATAGACTCTTGAATTAATGCTAGGCCAATACTTTTATTAAGGTTTTGTTTTTTGAGGGGGCGGGCAGGGGGCAGGGGTGATGTCTCCTGAAGTTTGGCTTAATCTTGAGTTGGTGGGAGAATTCTAAGATATATTTTTTCAGTGTGTGTATGGCGGAGGTGAAGGCTGACTTTTAAATATGTAGTGGCAAACTTTCTTTCTTTCTTTCTTTCTTTCTTTCTTTCTTTCTTTCTTTCCTTCTTTCTTTCTTTCAGTGCAGCCTTTCCCAAACGTTTAAATGCTTTGGACTTCAACTCCCATCAGTCCCAGCCAGCATGGTCAAAGGTGAGGAATCCTGGGAGTCAAGGTTCAAAACATCGAGAGGGCATCGGTCTAAGGAAGGCTGAGCTAGAGCATATCCATAACACTGCTTGAAGGCTCATATCAGGGACACAGAAATTAAGGGTGTGATTTTTAATTGACTTGCAAGGGAGCAAATCCCTGTTGGCTGTGGTGAGACTTACTTCTGTGACAATGTGCATAGCACTGTACTGCAAGGGCGCCAATGTGGCTTTAATTCCAGGCTTCAAGGGATGCAAATGTGTTTTTGGTCTTCGCTATCCATATTGACAGGAAATATGAAGTGTGGTTAGTGCTTTCAATTCCTTATGATTAATGAGCTCCTGTTAAGGCAGTAGTTTTGGCAGCTGCAGTGTATTTGCGCGGTGAAATTTCATTGCCCTGTCTGCATTGTTGCACCATCACTGTATAATGTATTAATGATTTGCCTGGGAAAGAAGAACTGTACAAAGATTTGTACAAAGATTTGTACGAAGTGCAAAAAGGGAAAGGTGGTTTGCTAGTCCCAGAAATCTCAACGTGTGTTGAGTACAAAGTGGGCAGTGAGATCCGATAGTGTACACGTGCTTGTGCTACTAATGTTGCTCTAGTGTAAATCAGTGTTGGCACAATGTCAACAGCACTTGCTAGCACAATGGCTCACCATGCTACTAAGCACTGTTAACCCGGTACAGCATTGGTTTATGATAGCCCAGTGTCAAGAATGCTAGCAGATGCAACACCATTGGATTGTTCCCTATTTTGTAGGAAATCCTGGGCAAATCCTGCAATGTCAGAAATGCCCTGTTCTTCTGGAACTTGTTTTAGAACAACTGGATGCACAGAGGATGAAATGTCATCTATTTTGTGGAAGAGGGAATTTCAGCAGGCACAACTTTTCTCAGCCCTGCATAACAAGCTGTCCCAGCCAAATTCCTCCTTTATATCAGGTCATCATCACCACCAACATCATCATTTCATGGTTGCTCATGATATTGCCAGCAGTCATAATTCTTTGGCTTGAGCTACAAACCTTAACAACTCACAATACTTGTCCCCAGTCCACAACAAGCATCATAGGACCCCTTAGTTTTTATTGGATCAGGTGTAATCTGAACCATAAAAGAGCACCTAATTCTTTCCCCTTCTTTCATCCATTCAATCATCCCCTCCTACTGCCCTTATTTGGCTGCAGCTGGGGCAGTGGCAAGTTTGTCCATTCATCCCTCGGCGCAGCTGAGACACTGCTATATCAGCAAGTCATGCATCAAGTTCCTTGGGAAATTCCATTTTTCATGGTCATGGCACTGCTTAACCGAGCAACGCACATACACCAAGGTTGCTGCAACTAGATAAAACAAAAATGAGGAAGATATTGCGGATAGGGAGAATGGTTATGGGTGGTGTCTCATGAGAAGCCTGGGCAGATATATTGAGACAGTAATTCACACCAGATGACATGATGGGGAGCATGACAGGATTTGAAAGGGCTCACATAAAGGCCCCATTTACACCAAATTAAAGGTGCCAATGAAGCATTCACGTCTTTGACCTTGCGTAAATAGTACCTTTACAGCTGCCATTTTGCAACTTTGGAAATATGCAATTTCTGGAGCCGCCATTGGTGCACACAACGGAGGCGCTGGATGAGGGTGAATGGCTGCCAGGCAGTTGCCTAGCCATGGGGCACTCGGAAGAGCAGGCCCACAAACTCCCCATGGCCCAGCAAGCTCCCTCACTTAGTTGGGCACCCACGGCATGCCTACTCACATATAGGCTTGAAATATGGCCACACATGGCCCCAGACTGTGGCATGGCCTGCTGGAGGAGATTCATTGGCTTAATACTCTCTCTGGGTTTAAGACAGCCATAAAGACTAGTCTCTTCTGACAGGCCCACCCAGATGAATTTTAAACCTATGAATTTTTAGATTGTAAGCCTGTGGGCAGGGACTGTCATAAGCAATATTTTTGTAAGCCGCTTTGAGAGCCTTTTTGGCTAAAGGGCATGATAGAAATGCTAAAATAAATAAATAAATAAATGTTGTGATTGTTATTTTAATATTGTATTGGTTTTATATGCTGTTTTAACTAATTTTATATATTTAATTGTATTTAATGTTGTTCCCCACCTCAATCCAGAGGGAGAGGCGGATAAGAAATAATAATAATAATAACAACAACAACAACAACAACAACAACAACAACAATAATAAGCCACACTATAACTTAATTAGCTGATCAATTAGCTAAGATAGGGAACTGATTTTACCCAATCACTTGCAGCACTATGTAATGTATAAATGAGCCATCACAGATTAAAGTTATTGATTTATTGTATATTGAAAGGTTTTCAAGATTTTTATAATACAGGATTCCTCCTACACCCCTTCCAAATTAGACATTTGGTGTGGAAATGAGACATATATATCAATAACCTCCCATTTTCCCAAGGTTTCCTCTCCCCTGTAATCCTATTCCCACCTCTCTGATTGCCGATATGTGTCACAATCTGTGTGTTTAAAGCTACACACTAAAAGGTTACAGTGATTGAAAAACGCGTCATGCTTTTTTACTTGAGTCAGTTCTTATGTTCCACTGCACATCATCAAACGCAGAGTAATCTCGTGATGAGAAAACAAGCAATGCACATATTTGTACAGACCAACCCTAAAATATCACCTTAAGCTGGGCATAATATTCTGTCCATATGTTTTGGTGGAATGCAGGGATGGAGGAGATATTTGTTCCGTTCACATTTTAAAGTGAAGTTACCAAATTTTGCACCTTTGAACCATTATGCAAACTGAAATTCAGTTATCCTTCCAAATTAATGTTTCTCCAAATTTTGTAATAGGCTTCTCCAATCATCCATCCCAGTGGATCATTTGGGCAAAGCCTTAAGGTGCAACCTGCAAAGCAACATGTGAAAGTGGCTCCCTTTGGATCTACTCCCCCAAAGCCTCCTCTATTATATACATATCTTGCTCTTAGGGATGCCATGGGAGTCTGGGGTGGTGGTGGAGTTCAGTAGACTCCCCCACACTCAGATCTGTTCACCAGGGACTCGCATGGTTCATGAGCATCCCGTGGCCGCCCATCGCCTTAACACGTCACCATTTTGCATAGAAATGGTGGTCCATGGATTTCTGGGACTCTAATGTTGCATAAATGATGTCCGTAAAGGGACCATTCACACAATTTATTTATTTATTTATTTATTTATTTATTTATTTATTTATTTATCATACTTATACCCCGCTCCTCAGCCAAAAAAGGCTCTTGGAGCGGCTTACACTTGGCAAAAAAAGACAGTCCCTGCCCTCAGGCTTACAATCTAATAAAGACATGACACACAAGGAAAAGGAGTCAAGGAGGGAGGGAGGGAGGAGAGAGAAAGAGAGAGAGAGAGAGAGAGAGAGAGAGAGAGAGAGTCCAGCAGGAGCAGGCCCCGATGTTACTTCTGCCTGCTCCTGTCCCCTCGGTCCTTCTTCTTCCCCACAGGGCCAAGATGGCAGTTTGCCCTGTGGGGGGGGGGGAAGAGTCCAGCAGGAGCAGGCCCCGATGTTACTTCTGCCTGCTCCTGTCCCCTCGGTCCTTTTTCTTCCCCCACAATGTCACAAGTATAAGATTTCTGGAAATGCCAGGCTACCATTTTTACACAAAATAGCGGCACACTAATAGGCCGGGCTGTCCAGCAGCTCACATGGCATGGTGAGCAGGGGAGGATGGTAGCGGTGGTTTAGCGCACCCCTGGCAAAACCTGATGGAGGTGAGTCCATGCAGCCCTAACTTCACATGGGCTTGCACACCAATGGTTGATGTTCCATCAATGCAGGAGGTGAGATTGTGTCACTGCCCTGCAACAGAGGCACAAAGTGTCTCCCTGAGCTGGTTCTTGGGTGCCTTTGCTGGACTTTATATTTCAATGTATAAATATAAGCATTGTTTAGCCAGGTTGCCAGTATTTCAAGTTGCTAGCAAGCTGTGTCTGTTTATGTGTAACAGTAGTCTGGGAGCTCCAATCTTGGTCATTAAATGAACCACAACATGAAAATGCAGACAAGCCTATGCAGCCAGAACAATTACATCTGTGACTCATTCATAGAATCACATCCAATCGCCCAATTAGGCATCATCTCTGGAACCGCTGACATCAGTAGTCTTCTTTAGCCTGTTTTGTATTTTGCCTGAATTTTTGATATCAGAATTTGGGATGCCATTAAAAAGCAAAACAAAACCTTTTAGAGTAAGCCTGTTTAACATCACTGTAGGTATCTGGGTGCCTTTCCTGTTCTCTTTTCTTTTCTCTTAACATGAAACACTTGAGAAAACAGTGTTAATGCCCTGTCCCTCACTTGAAAAGAGTTTATGAGACTTCCTGAGGTTTCAGGCTGCCTTGCCTGGCTGTGATGAAATAACAATGACTGCCATCATCAAATCTCTAAGGGTAGCCGTGAAATAAATGACCGAGGGTTTGGTAGCTCAGTTTGGTTGCCTGCTGCTCAGTCCCTTCTTCACTACTTTATGCCTTCCCCCCCCCCTAGGTAGATATTCACCATTTCCAGAATATAATTTGGGAGCATAGAGTTTGGTGGGGTGGGGCTGGAAATGGATAGAAATACAATAAATTGGCAGAGTTAACATAGTAAATAGTGGGCTTTGAACCAGGAATTCTTCAGTTCAAATCTTGCTTTTGTAGTGGAGTCATTACTGGCATTATAATGCCCATTATTTCTCAACTTATCTGAAATAGAGGTATAAATCTTGACATTATACTGCGGATTTTTGTTTTAGATAAGGTATTCTTATATACATATTTTCTCTCTGCTATTGCATTTTCTGTTTCATCTACCGTTTTAATTATTTTTACTACCTGGTGCTTCTTGAAGCATGGGTATTTGATTCAATATTTATCTGCTTTTGCATTTTACAGGCTTTTTTCTTGTTTTTAATGGCTCTCATAGTATGCTGCACTGTAAGCCTCTAATAAATTCACGCATCCATATCTGCATACAATGCTTTAAGTATTCCCAAAATAATAACTGGGTTCCTTGCAAGAGGAAAAAGTGCATGTAATAATAATAATAATAATAATAATAATAATAATAATAATAATAATAATAATAATTGAAAGCAGTTGTCACTGCATATTTTCCCTCAAATAATGGGGAAAACGCATCATTTTATTTCAGAACACTGCCCTGATTCGCAACGGCGAGAATATAAGGGCACAGGAAGAGTCATGCTGTAGGGATCCCTGCTTACCTTCAAGCCATCATGTTGAGAACATCTCTGGTAAGTGATTTACGGGAAATGCCATTTGTCAAAATGGCAGCTGTAAATAGCCCCATCTATGCAAAACTGTAGGCATAAGTGGTCTAATTGGCTTATCCATGCTTTTCTGCAAAAATGGCTTTGTCAGTCGCTCGTTGAGCTGCCGCTGTTGCCCTCCCCTGCTCATGCCACCACGTGAGCATCTCATTCGCTCAGTGAGCAGCTGACAAGGCTACAGGGCTGGCGGTGGGGGGTTCTGCCCTCTTTGCCAACCGCCACCATTTCATGCCAATCATGATTCCCATAAATATTTACAGCCACAATTTTGCACAAAGTGCAACTCACAAATTAAAACAAAATCCACCAATGGTCCTGAGCTTTGGGAACTGACCTGCTGCTCAGCTCGCAAATGCAAGCCAAGACGGGTCTATTGTGGGGATCCATTGGGCCCCAAAAGGGCAGGATTACCCTGCAATGGACAAACCTATTGTCAACTGCAATCTTTTTTAGTTAATCTTAAACGCATGTTACATTGTATTCCAGGGCTAAAAATGTAATTACAAAGGTGTTTCCAAGTTCTTCTCATGCTAACCACCGTGCTATATAATTTTCTCAAAGCATTCAATGTCTTTCAGTTTACTTTTGAGTCTGTTTGATGTTCACCTGTTTAGACTTGGTTTGGTTACCCACTAGGTTGTCTTCGGTTTGAGTACAGGTTCTGAAGCTAAACAGGACCAAATGAACACTGAAGGGTGAGAACTTTGTTTCTGTTTGTTTGTTTTATATATAAAAAAGCTAGCAAACTTTGCTAAGTATGGCATATTCAGGATAGGAAAAAAACCCTTCATATTTTACAAATTCGAACAAAGCGAAATGGAGAGATTTGCCCATTTGTAGTAGCATGGTTGATTTACAGGGATTGACCCCCAGTTTTTAAAGAGCTAAGCGTTCAGATTCCTGGGTCAGGATGGAGATATCTGTCAGTTTCAGTTGTTTTCACAATAATAATAATAATAATAATAATAATAATAATAATAATAATTTATTTCTTACTCGCCTCTCCATTGGATCAAGGCGGGGAACAGCAATGAAAATAAAACATATTAAAAACTGATTAAAAACATAGCATACATGATTAAATCATCCTTAAAACATCCTAAAAACATTCTAAAATTTCACTGGGGGCCTTGCAACACCTACCTGATAATCCGGCCGGGAGTCGGGGCGCCGGCACGCTGCAACTAGCTCGCGCCGTTGCCCTTTTCCACACGTAAGACGCGATGGGGCAAAGGGAAGCCCCGTTGCATCAGCCATTTTTTTCCCAAGTTAAAGGGCCATGTGCGCAGGAGCGCACTGCCGCACCAGGTAAGTGATTTTTTTAAAAAAATAAAGGGCCTCCCACTCCCCCTGCCCCTGATTCCTCCCCCACAATGCCTGATGCCCCCCTGCCTGCTCGCTCACCCAACCTCCCCCCATCCACCAGGCCCGTCCCCGTCCCCGATCTTCTTCCCCCCACTTGCCAGGCCTGTGCCCGTTCTTCTTCCCCCCCATCCCTGATGCCCGATGCCCATGCCCGCTCTTCTCCCCCCGCCCCTGTCCCCGATGCCCGTGCCTGTGCCCGCTCTCCTCCCCCTGCCCCCCATCCTCGATGCCCGATGCCCGTGCCCGCTCTTCTCCCCCCCTCTCTCCTGCCGGGTTGGTCTTTCCCCCTTCCCCATCTCCCCCCCATGATTCCCCCCCCGGCCCGATGGGCACAGAAGTCCTATGGAGCTCTGTGCCCAGTCCGTGGCTTCTCCCAGCTACTCGTGAGTAAGTGAGCAGCCGGGAAAAGCCACAGAAGTCACAGGCCGGGGCTGTGGAAAAACCGGGCCGTAAGCGAATCCGCTTATGCTGGTTCAAGTGGGGTCTTAGCCCGGCCTGACCCTGGAATCCCCTGTGCATCATCTGGATGCACAGGAGGGAGACCAGGCCTCACACCGCGCAGAGGCCTCGTCTAGCAACGGCCTGGGTAGGCGTGCAGAATAGATCAGTCTTTATTGCTTTTTAAAATTTCTTTTTAAATCTTCTTAGCATTCAAGAAAGCTATCAAGACTGATCTCTTCCGGCAGGCCTATCAAGTAGAATTTTAGGATATTTTAGGATGTTTTTAGGATGCTTTTAGGATGTTTTTAAACAGTGTATGACATGTTTTTAATCAGTATTTTATGTACTTTATGCTTGCTGTTGTGCCCCACCTCGATCCAATTGGAGAGGCGGGTAAGAAATATATTATTATTATTATTATTATTATTATTATTATTATTATTATTATTATTTCACCCATTCCTACAATCATTTCCTTCTGCTGGATCTTGCCCCATTTCATTAATGGAATGGAACCTTCTGTTCACTAATGGACAGGTCTGGATCCAACCCATGGAATTTTATCCATCTCATTGAAAGCAAACATGAAGAAAACAAGTAATATCATTGTAAGATTAAGTATAACTGACACATTGAGTAGCATACAGATTAATTTACATTGACAGTGGGCAGAGCCTTCTCAAGTTCTCCCAAAAAAGCTCCCATTGAATGAATGGGGCCTGTGGAAGAGCACTGATCTGCATGGCTGCCATTCATTTGAACTCGGCTTTTCTTGGTAGATTGTGAGCCATGGTAACTACTTGTAGAAAGGGGACATGCATATGCATTTCATAGCAGAATGTGATCTTAAATCATGATTTTGACAGGAGGAATTGTTGCATCAGCCTCTTGCCTAATAGAAACCATTATGGAAGGAATTACTTGAGAAGTTCAAAGAACCTTCTTCATGAATGTGTTCTTGGGTGGCTGATGTTGAATATTACATGCACTGAAAGAACATATGTTAAAGACTCTGGGGGATTAGCACATAATTTTTTTATGGTAAGCCTATGTAGTCAAAGATGTTAATGATCTTTGAACAGGCAGTGTGTTTCCTTCACTGTTTGATAAGTCAAACCAGATAATGAGTTTTCGGTTCATAGCTTCGAAAACCATGTAAAGATGCATCCATGTCATGCAAGCACCCTAAAAGGGCAGCTGAGGGGGGTGGTTATTTCAATGTTCTCTTCTTATCTCATGCCTCAGCTAGATCTATCCTGGGATCATCCCGGGGTCATCCCTGTTCATGTAAATGACACACAGGGGATCCCGGAAGCAGGCAGGGACGACTTCGGGATGATCCTGGGATAAACCTTAGGTATAGCTAAGGCCTCAGTGGCATTTGACCATGAAAGTGATGAGAAGAGGTGTTCTCCTTCATATTTTCTATTCTAAGTTCAAAACCAACCACAACATTTAAGAGAAGAGGTAAGATTCTTTCAAAATTATTTTTGGCCTTAAAAAAGCATGGTAATTATAAGTTAAATGTCCTTTCTTAACTTCCATTTTATGTAATTTCCTCTGGCATTGCAACACTGGCCATAAGCTAGACAGGGCTTTATCCCGGGGTGATCCCTGGGATTGTCCCTGTGGGTTCACATGACACACAGGAGATCCCGGGATCAGCTGGACATCAGGAAAAACTTCCTGACTGTTAGAGCAGTGTGACAATGGAATCAGTTACCTAGGGAGCTTGTGGGCTCTCCCACACTAGAGGCCTTCAAGAGGCAGCTGGACAAGCATCTGTCAGGGATGCTTTAGGGTGGATTCCTACATTGAGCAGGGGGTTGGACTCGATGGCCTTATAGGCCCCTTCCAACTCTGCTATTCTATGATTCTATGATTCTAGGAAGGGGTGATCCCTCCCTTGCCCCAGGATCTCACCCTCCACTTAGGTCCCATGTGGTCGGGTGTCGCGGGTTGACCCAGCTCCGCGCAGTTCCTCACGAGGAGCCAGGAGCCACACACGGGGCGCAGCACTCTTCAGGAGCACTGCGCCCATCGGGGGTACGGTGGGGAGAGTGGGGAAAGTAATTTAAATTTAAAAATTACTTACTGCTTGTGCATGAGCATTTGTGCGCTGCTGCCCCTTTAATATTTTAAAAATGGCGGGCGCGACGCCTCTCCTTCTGAGGTCATCACATGTCGCATGTGAACAGAGGAGGGATCTCGCGATAAACACATAATGAGAGCTTCCCTCCTCCATCGTGGGCTAACCAGTAGGTCTAGCTAAGGCCACTGTAGGCCTGTATGCATTGGGCTGTCATTGTCCGCAGGACCAAGGGCACTTGGGAGGCTGGACCCATCACAGCCCAAGAAGAACAGCATAGCAAGCAGGGAGACCAACTTGGCCCCACCTATAATCAGATCAGGCATACCTTCTGGGGTCCATCCTCCATGCCAGAAAGAACACTTCTAAGGACTGACTTTAACCAACTAAGAACTAATGCCTGAATTTGTTTCTTTGTTTGTTTTCCTTCTCCTTCCCAACCCCCTTTACTTTTGTGTGGATTTTTTTTTTTAGATTGTAAGCCTTATTACTGATCTTTGTAAGCTACTCTAGGTACATTTTATTTTCGTTGTTCCTTTTGTTCAAGAGAAGGCTAAAAAAAATTGCTTTTATTTATTTATTTATTTATTTATTGCATTTTTATACCGGCCAATAGCCGAAGCTCCCTGGGCAGTTCACAAAGATCAAAACCATTCCCAGTATAAAACAAACAGTTTAAAAACACAATATAAAATACAATATAAAAGCACAACCAGGATAAAATCAGCAGCAGTGCGGAAATACAAATTCAAAATACAAATTTTAAACAGCCAAGTTAAAACTGAATTTATAGACTGTTAAAATGCTGAGAGAATAAGCATTCTACACACATAAGCAGTCTTTCCTGACCTGGTCTCCACCAGATGTATTGGACTACAAACTCTTATCATCTCCAGAGAGCAGAGGGTGATGGAAATTATGGTACCACACATCTGTAGGGTGCCAGACTGGAGAAACACCCACCCTTTCTTTTTGTCTTTCAGCTGCAGTCCTCTTCTTCCAGCTGAAGGGGTGGAAGAGGTGAGCGAAGAAGAGGTGAGCGAAGACAGAATAGCAGACTTCTCTCTTGTTTCCACTCACTTATTCTTAACTGCACTTCTCCAATATTCTGTAAGCAGTAAAGGAGCTCACTGAGCAGAAGAGAAAACATGGCATCACAATAGGAGGAGGAGGGAGAAGAAAATAATGCCATTCTATGTTGTTGTATTTTGCAATTATTTCATATCATCCTGTGACAGATAATAATGAGAAGGAAAACTTGTTGAACAATTATGCAAGTCGAGCAATACCTAAAACAAGCGAACATTTTAAAAGTAAGGAAGAGCATCGTGCTGTAGTGTCTGTTTTACATTCTCTGCGTTATCCTGCTTCAACAATTTGTTGACACAGTGGTTTATGTTTCCACTATGTTTTCTGAGACAGTTTCTGTCATATTAAGGCATATTCTTTTATATGGGATGTCCTAACAACTGGCAAAATGTTATTTTATACGTTTAATGTTATTCCTAAATGAAAATGTATAGATAAAACTCTCTGCATGTCAAAAGTGCTTTTTTTAGTGCAAGGCTAGCAGAAACAAAAGCCTTAGCTGATATATTACAATGCAGAGTTATGTGGTGCCTATGAGATTTCTTGTGTTAAGGAATGCATTTGGATCTACATTTATGTCCCAATGAAATCAATAGTAATAAATGCATGCTTAATTAGCAACTGTGCACTGTATGAAGTGTATATATGCATTAATGTTACAATGAGGAAAAATAAATATATCTATCAGATGGATTCATGCATCCTCAAAATGCCGTCTTTTGTCCCTCCTGATTCTGTAAACCACACTCTTTAAATAACACAAATGCCTAAAACTAAAAGGAAGTGTGTGGCAGTTTACCATACTTTCTTCTGGAGGTGGAGGCATGCATTCTCACATTTGGGTTCTATCTTCTCTGAAAATCTTGCTTTAGTATCAGCACTTATTTTGAGAAACAGGTTAGTTCTAATAAGCAGAATGAAAACCATCATGGAGATTCAGTAATGGAAGAAAAAGAAGAAAAACTTCACCTGCCTCTCATGCAGTTGTGAAAGATGCTGAACCTCTATCTATCAAAATGAGTGGCAATCATAGATGTGGCTGTTCAGTATGGAAAAAAAAATTGCTTAGTTACTTGGATTGGCAGAGGAGACACCTTGATCATATTCAGATTGGCAAATCTATTTAATTCGGTTTTACTCCATTTCTCATTTTTCCAACTTTATGTTCATTTCTGCTGAATACAATATTAGCTCAGTAAGGAGTGGCTGGTTACTGATTTATAGTGCATTTTTGGGTGGGATCCCAGTGGTAAAGCTGGAGACAATCACAGCTTGCTCTGTCTGATTTGGAAACTTGCACAATTTGAAAGATACTCGAATGGGAGATTTGATTGGATCTCCCCAAATTTGTGCAAATCTCCCCTAATATGTGCATATTTTCTCCATAGGCTAAAGTGGGGCTGATTTGGTCTACAGAGGAATTTTGTGCAAATTAGGAAATTTGCACAAATTAGGACAATTGTGCAAATCAAACTGAGAATCAGGAATGAGATGAACGTGAATACTTGTTTGTCAATGTGTGATTATTTTTGGCAGACATGTGCTTGTGCCCTTCAATGGACCCCCTGGGAATCATACTGGGGTACACATAGGTCAGTCCAGGGTAGAATATAAGCTTTTCATGCAAAAGATCAGAGGTGTGATCTTTGTCTGAAACCTTCAAGAGTCACTTCCAGACAAGGTAAAAAATTCCTGAGAACGTAGAGATCACCATGGGGGACACTGTGGGAATTGGTGGGGGAGGGTGGTAAAGAAATTTTTGATAATCTAATATGGGAAACTACCTCTTAGAACACCTGAATTCATTTATTAACTTAAACCCCAAAATCCATAATTCCACAATTCAGAAAATTGTGGACTTATGGGGAGCAGTCCATCACTAAAATTGAGGAAGTCCATCACTAACGTTCAGTAAAGGCCTGAGTAAAGAGATCAGTTTTTAACAGGCACCGGAAGAAGTACATCATAGTTGGTGACTCTCACCAGATACCAGGAAAGAGGGCATTCCAAAGGGTAGATGCCACTACTGAGAAGGGCCACTTCCAGGTTGTCACCAGTTAGCAATCTGTAGGTCAGGGTACAGCTAGCAAAGCCTGCTCTGGTGAACATAACAGTCAGACGGTTCTATAATACACCTTACTTACTTCAAACCCCTCCTCAAAACCCCTCTTTTCCATGAAGTCTTTGACTCAACCACCTTGGCCGTTTCTACACCTGTCTTTTCCCCCAGGATCATTCCTGGATCATCCCTGTGCATCCAAATGCCACACAGGGGTTCCTGGGAGCAGGCAGGGATGATCCTTCCATTTGCCTGGGATAATCCTTAGGTGTAGAAAGGGCCCTTGTTTCTGTACCCTGCTGTAGAAGAGGGGAACCTCTTTCAATCTGAGGGACAAAGACAAAGGAGGCTAGGGACAAAGGCACAAGGCAGTGGATCAACAAATCCTCCCCAATGAAAACACAAAATCCACCAGCATATTGTAGTTTAAAGCTCTTATTACTAGTAACTGGGCTTTAAGAGAAGCATTTCAATATTTTAGAATGAGGAAAAAAACTATACAAAAGCCAGGAAATCATCAAAGAAGCTGTGGCTGGAGGAAAGAGCGTGGGGCCAAGGGAAGGAGGCTTGGCCATCTGGGGAGCCCCTAAGTTACTTAGTAGGATCACAGGACAGCCAGGTTTGGTCCCCAGGCCTGAGGTTCCCAACCCCTGTACTACTGCAACCAAGGCTAGATCTACATTACTGCATTATGGTGGTATTATAGTGCACTGACAACTGTTAGGGCATGTTACATATTCTATATACCACTTTCATTGTGTTGTTTCCTGCCTTTTATTTCACATTATGAAAAATACCATGACAAATGTCACTGTGTGTCCTACAAGGTATAAATGTGAAAGAGGGATATAGTGTTACCATGATGGGATTGTAATGATTTGACACAAGGTGTAGATCTGGCCCCAGTCTAACTACATGAAACTATATGAAACTATATGAATATTAAATTTGATAATGTAAGTTCCTTGGGGAACAAATCTCTCCTCTTGCAATTTGTAAAGCATCATGCACATTGATGCATAAATATAATCAACAACATCATCAACATTGTCAACAACAACACTTTTAGCTTTCCTTAAATCCTTCCATTGTCTTGCCTGGGAATGAGACCAAGGGTCTATCTAGTTAAACACTCTGTTCTCACAACGGCCATCCAGCTATCGATCATAGAATCATAGAATAGTAGAGTTGGAAGGGGCCTATAAGGCCATCAAGTCCAACCCCTTGCTCAGTGCAGGAATCCACCTTAAAGCATACCTGACAGATGGTTGTCCAGCTGCCTCTTGAAGGCCCCTAGTGTGGGAGAGACCACAACCTCTTTAGGTAATTGGTTCCATTGTTGTAAAGCTCTTACAGTCAGAAAGCTTTTCCTGAGCCGGATTTACACTACTGCTTTAAAGCGCTTTATAACAGTTTTGACAACTGTATATGGAGTGTGTCCTGGGCCCCAACAGTTGTAAAAACTGTTATAAATTGCGCTTTAAAGCAGTAATATAGATCCAGCCCTGATGTCCAGTTGGAATCTGGATTCCTGTAACTTGAGTCCATTATTCCGTGTCCTGCACTCTGGGATGATCAAGAAGAGATCCTGGCCCTCTTCTGTGTGACAACCTTTCAAGTATTTGAAGAGTGCTATCATCTCTCCCCTTAATGAGGTACCCACAAGCAGGACATGGGTGCAACAGCACCTTCCTGTCCATGTTCCCCAGTATCCCCATAGGCATACTGCCTCTGATACTGGAGCTAGCACATAGACATCTGGACTCATAGCCATTGATAGGCTTGCAGCCATTGATGGCATTTTAGCCATTGATAACCTGAGAACAAACCTTCAAATTTGTTTCAAATTCTGTCCTAGGTGAAATCTCATGACAGCCTAGTGGTAATACAGAAGGATCACCCTGCCACACAATCTGACTAGTTTTACTGAAATTATTTTGTTTTTTCTGCAAAACTCCTCTGTTGTGTCACCCAAGAAGGAATCCCCCCAAATTCCTTCACATTTTACATTAGTGGAAAACTTGATATCCACTCTAAGCATAATAGATCGTGATTTCCCTAGAAGGATTTATTAGGGAACACATTTCTTTTGAATAGGTTTTAGGGAAGGCATGGAAGTGCCACTAAATGTGATTTTGCAGCCCTAGGTGAAAAAAAGAAATAAAACTACTTTGCATTAAATTGAAGCCATTTGTCATTCTCCTATCTTCATTTAGTCCCTTTATGAATCTCTGATCTCCTAGAGTTTATTGTTCTATTAACAAAACCTTTGCCATTTGCCTTCCAATCTTTAAACAAGTAGCAACTGCTTACATACATTAAAAATCTGTACACTTATCTACCCTCGAAGAAAAATGATCACTTGAGTATATTAAAATAAACAAGTAGGTACTTGTTTGACATAACCACCCTGGAGCCTCACTGGAAACCAATCCATGATATCATGAGCCGTTTATTTTTTCATACCTCTCTCTTCTCACTATTGTATACTCCAGTTATGGCACTTGATATTAAATTGCACAAAGTATTAAAAACAGTGCTCTGCAAACCACAGGCCTCTTCCACTAGCCAGCCTGTATGGGCTGGCATAAACACCGTACATGTGGTACTCATTTCAAATATATTTCAGCTGCTGATCCGTGGTTACTGTCATCCATTCAAGATAACAAATACAAAATTATGGAGAGGAATGTGGTGCAGAAAAGTAGCTTGGGAGTTATGCACAGAGCACGTCTTTTCTATCTGGAGCTGTAATTCAGCACACAAAAATTCCTTTCATGTGTGGAGGGGAAAAAAAGAGGTTATTATCCTATCGGTATATGATCTGCTAATAGCAAACATCAGGGCTGAGCAATTCATTTACCCTGACAGCTTTGTTCAGTGGGCTTAGAAGATTTTTTTGAGTAGTGAAAAAAGGAAAACCATGCTGGAGTGGAGGGCAGAGAAAGATGTTATTTATAATGAAATGGACAAGAGGACTTTCCCTTGCAGAGAGGGGGATAATCTGAAAGATAAAATGGACCAAGGCTATCAAAAGGAGTTGGAGAGAGAATGATGGATGAACTCTCTCTCTCTCTCTCTCTCTCTCTCTCTCTCTCTCTCTCTCTCTCTCTCTCTCTCTCTCCCTCTCTGTATTTTACTTGTATAATGTCTGATTCCCATGACACTGGATAAGGCCTAAAATGTAGTCTAAGCAAAGATAGACTCAAGCTGGGCATGCAGGATTCCAGTGTGGATTAACATTTTACCTTGTAATTAATCATTAAACCTCAAATATCCCTCCCGCAATTCTAAGCTCTTCATTCCCAAAGATATGAGTCTAAAGCTACAATCCAATGAATTGTAGTGATTCAGTGGTGATTAAGCACCACTGAATTTAGTAGGCCTTGCTTCATGCTCAGGAGGATCATGCCATCTCTTAACAGTTCAGGATGTGCAGACCATCCTTAGAAATGCCATTAGCCAGTGGGCGTTCTGGAGCTTTGCTTAAAAATCCTCAGCTGTTTCACCCAAGTGTGAACCACCATATCCAAATTTGCCACCATAATTTGCCATTAGGCAAAAAGAGGCCTAGAGCGTTGCATAAGGGTGGTGGGGACAGAAGGCATGAGTCACATGTGCTGTGCACCAACGGCCTCTATGGGCGAGGCTGTAGCTCAGCGGTAGAACACATGCCTTGTGGAAGGTCACAGGTTTAATCCTCCGGTTATCCAAGTAGGGCTAGGAAAGAACCCTGGTTGAAACCCTGGACAATCCATGCTTTCAGTCAGTGTCAACAATACTAGGCTAGATGGATTGATGGTCTGACTCAGTTTATAGCAGCTCCCTATGTCCCTTTGTTCTCTTTCTATTCTTCAGTCCTTGGCACAATCACCCTCTCCTCAGCGTGATCACCAGCTTCTTGGTGTGATCGCCACCTCCTTGTAACAATTGCCTACTGCTGCTGTAATCCATGATACTCCTGTGACCCTGGAGGGTTCAATGCATGTTCCGAAGGTGCCTTGCAGCTGCCTGCTTCCCCCAAGAGTGGGTGGCTTTCAGGGAAAGCAGGCGTCTATAGGCACCTGTGGAATGTGCGGGGACCACTCCAGGGACACTGGTGTATGCCAGATTGTGGACAGCAGCGGCCGATCACGCTTAGGAGTCGGTGATCACGTCGAGAAGTGGGCAATTGAACCGGGAAGTGCCCACTGTTCCTGGGCCCTGGCAAGTGCAGCTCTACCAGGCACTGCATGCTGGGAGTTGTAGGCTCTAACTTGCTCACGGAAGCCTACAGCTGTGCAAGAAAATGGCAGATCCACCATAAAATGGCCTCCATGATTCAGATTTCCAAATCTGAGGCCCGAGGTTTGCACAGCTCTACTATGCAGCTGCCTAAGTGTGTTTGAATTGCAGGAGTAAAGAGCTCCTCAGACCTTTTGTGATGGTCTCTTTAGCAACTGGATTTTAAAAGGGTATAGGGACATGATTTGGTTGAAATTGAAGGGAATGAAGCTTGTTATTGGAATGGGGCTTCTTTATGTCATCTCCTTATGTTTCTACTACACTTCGGCAGAGTGTGGAAAAGACATATCCCTCAACATAGCAATTTACCTGGCAGAATAGCAGGATTTTCTTTTCTTTTTTGCTGTCGTCAACTAGTGCTTACCATGGTCCAGTTTGCATGTTACCTCTGTTTGGCAAATTGTTACCTCTGTAAAATTTGGTAAAATGTTACCTCTGTTTGGCAAATTGTGTCACAACCACTCCCACACTGCATGGTCTGAAAGGGCAGAACTGTCCCTTATGTTATACTTTGGTTTTAGGATACTATGGTGTTGCATAGTGTGTATGTATAGTCTGTTTCATCCAAAAAAGAAAAAAATTATAGCTCAAACATTTAGAAAGAATTAGAGCTTTTGACATTTTTCTCAGGAACCCAGGGAATTTTGAAGTTCAACAGTAGCTACATGTTTGGTAGTTTACCCAGTGAACTTTTCAGTCTGAGTGAACAGATTTTTATTCTCCAATTAGCAGAGACTGCACTTAGAAATTCTGAGTGTATAGTATCAGAAAGCCAAATTTGAATACAACACAAAGAAATTATCAATGTATGGGACGTGTTCAAGACTTCATTAAGTGAAGCCTTTTTTCTTTCTTTGACTTCTACTGAAATTGACTGGGTTCAAAATGCATTGGTGTACTGAGTCTACCAATTTTATGTATTCATTATGCACTGTAAAATTATACTTTGTCATTGTCTTCTACTTGGTGCGATCCGATATGTTTTTCATAGGAATGAGGTAAGCAACAGAAAACTGAGATGGTGATAAAAACAGATCTAGTCTTCATTTACAACAGGAGAATGGAACCTCCCTCTCCCTGTTTTCTTTTGACCCGAGGGCCACATTGCCTTGGTGGGAATTTGTCAGGAGCTACATGCCACCAATGGCCAGAGCCAAATCCAAAGTGGGCTTTGCCAGCACTCGCAGTTGATTGGACCAACCCACATTCTCTCACACACATGCACACCATTTACACACACACACAAACCCTATTCATGCTACACACACAAACCACACACAAGCAACTCTCATACATATATACACACACATACACACACCCACAACCACCCCACCCTCAACATAAAAGTTACACACTATTTATTTATTTATTTATTAAATTTATCTACCGCCCCATAGCCAAAGCATTCTTATACATAACACACACCCATTCATTCATACCACATAACATTCACCCATCCTCTCTCTTTCTCTTTCTCTCTCACACACAGATTAATTTGTACCTGTCAGGTTTCTGGGTGAGTGAGCCAAAAAGTGACTAGAGGTTTTTCTGCCATTATGACACATAAGGAGAAATCCAGATTAGCTGGTGGTATTTTCATGGCCAAAGTGATTATTGCACCTACAGTCAGGTGACTAATTAAGAGCAGCTGGAATGGTTTGCTGACTCACAAAGAGTGTGGTAAAGCTGATGTAATAATACCACATGGTAAGAAAGCCACTAACTGATTGGCTCAAAGGACTATAAAGAAGAATATGGACTATGCATAGTGTGGAGAAGAAGGGTTAGGGTTAGAGTAAAAGTCATTGTGTATATTGATGTAAATATCTACTGCTGCACGGCCATCCTGTAATGATACTGCACAGTAAAGGACTTAGTTGAGCACTACTGATCTTTGTCTGTGTGGTCTTTCATCTTGAGATCAGCTTCTTTGTTTTGACACTGGACTTCCTAAAAAACTCTGCTTGTGTGAGTTGCATTCTGCACTAGCTTTAAAAAGTGCATTACTATACTTACCATATCAGTACCCTCATAATCCACACCCATTGTCACACACACTCATATATACATACATACACATGACATGCTTTCTAGCATCCCAAAGCGACAGAAGAGCAGCAAGCACAATTAAGGCAGTCAGTATTGATCTTCTGCAGTCATTATGTTGTAGACAAATTGACTAGGAGTTATTTTCATTAGAAAAAAATACTGGATTGAGAGGCAGAAAATGAGCATTGACCCAAAGGATTGAGAGGAACATTAGGGACATGTTAAGCTTGCTTTTGACACAGTTCAGAATAACCAGGGTTTACTTGTGAATATTTGTGTGGATGCTTATGCTCACATTAACATATGCAATTGTTAACACCTATGCTCCCATTAACACAGAGATTCCTGTGCATGTTAATGGGAAATTCATGTGTAAATCACTGAAGTCCTGCACGTCCAAGACTGAAGCATGAACATTAAAAGCTCAACAATAATGTAAAACATCTGGTGCCATTTTTGCGCCAGTGAATCTTCCTTTTATGTCAGAACATTGAAACCTGTTCTTATCTCCCATCTAAGTCGATGACTACAAGTTCCATGATCCCCAGCAGAAATTATACTCCACCCATTACTTGCCTCCATGGAGAGGTGCCACTTGCACTCACGTATATGGTCCTCTGCCACTTCTTTTGAGGCTTGTAGGGCAAGAAAGTCAGAAGTGCAGCTAAAAATGTGTTTTTGATTGTTATAATTGAAGACTCAAATATGCCACTGAGGAGTTTTGCATGTTTGATATGAGCACTCAGGAGCTACCATTTATTTTCAGAATGCTTGAACAGCCTTACATTCATATCACGTATTGTAGAGCCAGATCTTTTTTCAAATCTGTAACTCCTATCTCCTGTTTTGACTAGTGGTGATGGTGGTGGTGATAGGAGTAGCAGCAGCAGTTGTAAAAAACAGAGCATAACAGGTGACATTATCTTTCCTACCTCCCTTCTGTAATATAGGGATGATATTACTTACTGGCCTACTAAGCAGAGTCATTGTAAGGGCTGGTGACTGCTTTGTGCTTTCATCACTCAAAGTTAAGTGCATTTAAACGTCCCTTTGAGCTCAGTGGAAGAGAATTCCCCCCCCCTTGAAATAGATGGGGCTTAGAAGTGCTTAATATTAGCTAGATTTCACCCAGTATAAATACTCCATATTATTATGTGGGTTTCATTACAGATGATCAAAGACTGATGGGGAAGTCACAAAACTCTTGTAGGTCTTTGATGGTATATAAACTCACCCCGTGTCAGCCTCTAAATGTGACGCCTTTGTAAACTTTTGTTTGTAGTTTATTAAGCAATCATTTAGGCAGTCTTCTTGCAGTCCTCCAGTGTTTTGGGGAGTTTATTGGACACTGACTCAATATCAACACAAGGAAAAGAATGCAAGAATCTCTTTCCAAGCTCACACAGAGGCAGCTAGGTGGGATTTAGCTGAGATCCCACATTAATGCTAAATGAAATGCACACTCCCTTTCCTATTCAGCCACAGTGATTATAGACTCAGTTTTTCTGTTGGATTCGATCCCAGGCCTCACTTGCTGAGACATCTGCAATTGGCACGCCTCCTGCTCCTTGACATGTTAGCACTATGGAGAACTGCCACATCACACACCCACACCCAGATTTACACTTTCTGTTTTGAAATCCAGCTTTCCTTTTTCAGCACTAGATATTGACAGAACTTTGGGGACAGAATTCTGCAGAGGTGGGAACTAACAATTTTGAAAGTCATTTGGGGGTATCAAAATGTCTAGTGTTAATGGCACTGTAATCCAAAGGGCACAAAGACTGAAGACTAAAAGGAAGAGATATTTTTAACCTTCCATCCTGAGCCATTTTGTATTTGAACATATTATTTTCCATTCAACTGCAAAATAGTACCTTTGGTCAAGGTTTTTGCACAATTCCAAATGTTCAAGTTAGTTCGGCATCAGCTAATGACAGATGGGCTACTAGTGACAGGACTAATCTGCACCAAGTTAGGAATCAAGAATAAAACTGTCAAATTTCATACTGCCCTTGTACAAATCTCTGGTGTTATACACGTGGAATACTGTGCACAGTTCTGGTCACTGCATCCCCCCCCCAAAAAAAGCTATTGTAAAGCAGAAAAGGGAAACTAAAATGATCAAGGGGCTGGAGCAACTCTCCTACGAAGGAAGGTTACAAACTGCTGGGATTGTTTAGCTTTTCACGGTCTAGCTCCTTCCTATCTCTCCTCTCTCATCTCACACTATTGCCCCGCTCGTGCTCTTCGCTCCTCTGATGCCATGTTTCTCACCTGCCCAAGGGTCTCTACTTCCCTTGCTCGGCTTCGTCCATTCTCTTCTGCTGCCCCTTATGCCTGGAACGCTCTTCCAGAACATTTGAGAACTACAAGTTCAATCGCAGCTTTTAAAGCTCAACTAAAAACTTTTCTTTTTCCTAAAGCTTTTAAAACTTTATTTTGTTCTGACTTTATACTGTTAGTTTTACCCTACCCTGTGCCTGCTTACCCTACCCTGTGCCTGTTTGCATTCTCTTCCCCTCCTTATTGTTTTATTATGGTTTTATTAGAATGTAAGCCTATGCGGCAGGGTCTTGCTATTTACTGTTTTACTCTGTACAGCACCATGTACATTGATGGTGCTATATAAATAAATAATAATAATAATAATAATAATAATAATAATAATAATAACAAAAAGGAGGGTAAGGTGACATGAAAGAGCTGTATAAAAGTATGCATGGTGTGGAGAATGTGATTGTGCATAGGGACATATTTTTCTTGCTCTCTCATAATACTATTTATTTATTTATTTATTTATTACATTTCTATACCACCCAACAGCCGAAGCTCTCTGGGCGGTTCACTAGAATCTGGGATCACCCTGTGAAGTTCATTGGTGGGAGATTCAAGACAAGAAGTACTTCTTCACAAAGTACATAGTTAAACTATGAAAATTGTTACTGGAAGGTATAGTGATGGCCATCAATTTAGGTGGCTTTAAAGAGGGGTTGGATAAGTTCATGGAGGATAAGCTATCGATCTTGATGGCTATGTGCTGCCACCAGTATCAGAAGCAGTATGCCTATGTACAGCAGTTGCTGGGGTACATGGATGGTGGGATGCTGTTGCACCCATGCTCTGCTTATGGGTTTCACATGGGCAGCTGGTTGGACACTGTGTGAACAGAGTGCTGACTAGATGGACCCTTGGACTGGTCCAGCAGGGCTCTTCTTATGTTCTTCCATGATTGCCTCAAGAAGTCTCCATATGCTTTTGATGACGGTATAGCTCTGGCCAGCCTTGTATCAGTCAGTATCTGAAAGAACCCCAAGTGTCGGAGACAGACTGTGCTTGTCAGCATGCGGCCTGCAACCAATATCAACAGGTTTGATATCAGCAACCATGTTGAGATTTGCGAACACTGCGAGGCCTTGCTTTCCAGTGGCAAATTCTCATGTCTTTGGTGCCATGTCAGAAAGGTTTCACTACCAACACTTCCGGTAAGGGACTTAATTCATAACATGGCACCAATGGCTCCACTCTTGACAAGCACTTCCTGATCCAACTCTACATTGTCATGAGTCATGGGCACTTATTGGAAAACCTCAAGATTCAAGTCATTGATGGACCAGAACAAGGACATTAAGGTGTCTGCCCTGGAGTTTAAACCAAGAACATTGTATTTGAGGAAATTTTGTAAGGATAAAAGATGTAACTATTTGAACATTTCCAGTTAATTTTGTTAGATTTGATTTTTCTCTGTGAACTATGTTCACAGGGAACCATCCCCTTTGTTATATATTTGTATATTGCTAACTTGAAAAATGCCTCTGAAGCCACCATGGGAATACTGCATTGCTTGACCAGTCACCTAGAAATGGCACAGAAAGGAAAGTGCCATTGTGGGAGACATCTGACAGGTGTTGCTTCATTGAAAGGCACATTAAAATAAATGGACTTTGCACTCTGCTTTATATGCCATTGTTAATTAGCCATGTAGCATGAATAGTAAGAGGAAGTGCATCTTAGTTACATGGGTTTCTTTCTTTTATTTTGTTGATTCTGCAGGTAGAGGCTGGGGGAAGAATCCCAACTTTTAACTTCTCAGTCTTATAAGTCTACATTAGCTGAAGTGGCATAAACAGTGGCTTTCATCTCAATAACTGAAAATTTTAAAAAACAAAATAAATTCTAAATTAATCCTAGCTTTAATCCTAATTGCTGTTCACCGCTCTGAAATTTTGGATGTGGAGCAGTATACAAATAGTGTAAATAATAAATAAATGATATGGACAAATGTTCTTGAACAATATGCAGAGTACTGTGATTCACCACAAAACTGGCTTACAAAGAGATGTGCATGACTCTAGACTCCTTTATTTTATTTTTCTTTCTGTGTAACTATTTATCTATTCAGTTTGTGCTTATTGATTTTGTTTGTATACGCGAGTCTTTAGATACAGGGTGAGATGAAGAGGTGAGTGGGAGACCTAAACCCCAGGGAACAGGGTGAGTGTGGGGTGGGTGGGAAGGATGGGGGAAGTGTTTACTGTTTGTATTGTACTGAAAAATAACAAATTGAATCAAATGTTAAACACACACACACACACACATATATCAAATAATTTGGTTTGTATAGGCTAGGGATGTACAACATGGTTGTTTCATTTTACTAATCGTCCAAACTTTTCTTGTTCAAAATTCCAAATGCAAACAGGAGTGTGTGTTTTTCCTGGGGGGAAAAAAAGCTTTGATGTTTCCAAACTTGTGGTCTAAAAATGTATATTATTTTGAGAAACGGGCACTTTGAAATGTAGATATATACTTTTTTCATTCTCTAGTCAATGCAAGTAAAGGGTGTGATTTTGAAAACAACGTTCACAGAAATGCACACTTTTCCCATTCGAACAAAATGAAAAACAGTTCACAAATGAAAACAGGAGTGAGGAGAACCAAGTGGAGAATTTAGGTGAATTCAAGCAGCCCTGGTTCTCACATTTGGAGCACTGGTACCCCATGGCTTTAACTAAGCCAGAAGGTCGTTCAAGATGCTGCATTGAGGATTCTAAGCCCACATCCTGTTGTGAAAACTCTGTGTGCATGTGTGTTTTGCAGAGGGTGAGGGGTAGTGAAACAGCATCAAGAAATATTACTGTGCTGGTAATCACCGCAGGGTCATTTTCATTTGTTGTGCTGTTGCGTCAATCAACAGAATCTGACCCTAGGCACTCTGGGAACAGAAGGCTTATGGGTGTGATCAGGCATGAAAAGTAGATTACTATGAGGGCCAGAATTGTTGTTGTTGTTGTTGTTGTTGTTGTTGTTGTTGTTGTTTTAAGGGAAAACTGAACAAACATTCTTCACAGGGATGGTTGATATCACGTCATTTCTGGGACAGCGAAAGGGCTAAGATTCACAGATCACAGTGGGAGCCCCCACCCCCGTGAACTGCAAGTGAGGGTGGTCAAAACTCTTCTTCAAATAATTAAACATGCTGCTCGAAAATTGACGCCTGCCCACTCTGTTCTCCTCTTCAAAGAACACTGGTTCATTTGTTTCAATGGAGCTTTCAATGGCAGGGGCCATTGTGCATCAGGCTGCCAAGGAAATCCATTATTTATAGCCCTCGATATGACTTGTCCTCATCAAGACCACAGGGACTGCAATGTTATCATTTGCATACCACCAGCAGGCGACCAGAGTTTGATGTAGTTTGGCCTTTGCACCATCTTGTTAAAGACCAAAAGGCTTTCTTTTAATTTAACCATCATGTTTCTTTTGATATCTCAACTAACATCCTACTTTTATCTTTCAAAGATGCTTTGGTGCCGCACAGTATGCAGAACAGTTCCGTTTAACAAAGCGAGGCACTTTGCGAACGTCCAGTGTGTTGACATTTTATTTTCATTGGGCACCTCACAGTGGACAGCTACATTCTGATGGCAAGGGCAAAGGACTTTTAAAAAACATTTTCTACTCAAGTCACAAATTTGGCATTCTAAAGGCATTTCAGCTACTGCATAATCAGCACATGGAGAAATGTCATCTGTGGCTAATATTTGGTAGTATCCTTCCATAAAGGGCACCCATGACAGATGTCTGTGCAGCCTCAGAACAGCCTCAGGACAGCTAAAATGAAGTACATCTTCACACAGAGCATAGTTAAACTACGCAATTCACTCCCACAAGACATAGTGATGGCCACCAGTATGGATGGCTTTAAAAGGGGATTAGACAATTTTATTATTTATTTATTTATTTATTACATTTCTATACTGCCCAATAGCCGAAGCTCTCTGGGCGGTTCACAAAAATTAAAACCATAAAGAACATAATAAAACATCCAACAATCTAAAAACACAAATACAAAATACAGTATAAAAAGCACAACCAGGATAAAACCACGCAGCAGAAATTGATATAAGTTAAAATACAGGATTAAAACAGTAAAATTTAAGTGTAAGTTAAAATTAGGTGTTAAAATATTGAGAGAATAAAAAGGTCTTCAGCTGGCAATGAAAGGAGTACAGTGTAGGTGCCAGGTGGACCTCTCTAGGGAGCTCATTCCACAGCTGGGGTGCCACAGCAGAGAAAGCCCTCCTCCTAGTAGCCACCTGCCTCACTTCCTTTGGCAGGGGCTCACAGAGAAGGACCCCTGTGGATGATCTTAAGGTCCAGGCAGGTACATATGGGAGGAGGCGTTCCTTCAATTAACCTGGCCCCAAGCCGTTTAGGGCTTTGAATGTTAGTACCAACACTTTGAATCGGGCCCAGACCTGGACTGGCAGCCAATGAAGTTGTAAAAGGACTGGCGTAATGTGGTCTTGCCGGCCAGTCCCTGTTAGTGAACGGGCTGCCCTGTTTTGTACCAGCTGAAGTTTCCGGACCATTTTCAAAGGCAGCCCCATGTATAATACATTGCAGTAATCCAAACGAGAGGTTATCAGAGCATGGATAGCTAGGCTCTGTCCAGATAAGGGTGTAGTTGGTATATCAACCTAAGCTGATAAAAGGCAAATTCCTGGAGGAGAAGGCTATCATTAGCTACTAGTCCTGATGGCTATGCACTGCCAGTATCAGAGTAGGTAAGCCTATATGCACCAGTTGCTGGAGAACATGTGTGGGAGGGTGCTGTTGCACCATGTCCTGCTTTGTTGGTCCCTGGTTGACAGCTGGTTGGCCACTGTGTGAACAGAGTGCTGGACTAGATGGACCCTCAGTCTGATCCAGCAGGGCTCTTCTTATGTTCGTATTTTCTCTGCTTAAATGCCTCCAAAAATGGAGAGCCCACTACCTTCTGGGGAAATCTGATTCTCTGTAAAACAGCTCTGACCATTAGAAAGCTTACCGTAATGCAGGGGTAAGCAACTGAGGGAAGTCCAGGGACATTTTGCAAACCACCTGGACAATCCCCAGAGTCTGAAAAGTGAACCCCGAATTCTACTACTACTACTACTACTACAAATCATCATCATCATCATCATCATCATCATCATCATCATCATCATCTGCAGTTTATCACCAAATCAGGGATACTGTTGTTTTTATACTATTGTTTTTATGTTTCTGATGATTTTTAAATTTTGTATACTTTTTAATGTTTACTGTTTTTAACTTTTGTAATCTGCCCAGAGAGGTTCGGCTATGGGGCGGTATATAAATGTAATAATAAATAAATAAATAAATAAATAAATAAATGTACATACAGTTATACTAAAGTAATGAAAACAAGCTCAGCTATATGCTATGCAATTAAGGTAATGTGTAGTTCAACCCTAAGACTGCCAAAGTGCAATGGTTAAGATTAGTGCTGCTGTGCCAAAAAATTCTCCCACATTTTTTTTTACTGTTCTTATTCAGTTTGATAGGGAAGAAATTACTTTCAAAAAGAAATTCAAAGGAGAAGAAAAATTCTTTGAGAAATTCTCATGGGTTGGGTTCAAGGTTCTTGTACTTACCTTACTTATGAGTTGGCCAAGTGCACGAGTGCCCAGTCTTCCTCTGTACAATCATTTCTGCAGCAGCTTGTAGCATCCTTGGCTTCCCACACTTCAGTTAAAGCCCAGGGAAAGACAGCAGGTGGTAGTTCCTCCCATAGGGCTTTGTCAGTTCAGAAAGTGCAGGCAGCCTGAGAGTTGTGAAATACGAAAAAACAGAGAGAGCATCCCTGGCTGCCTTGCATTGGTTAGGTAAGCTCAAAAATAGCATAAAAATGAATGATAAAACACCATGGGCATGTCTATACCAGTGTTTATCCTGGGGATCATCCCTGCATTTTCCCTGTGCATCCACATGACACACAGGGGATCCCAGGAACAGGTAGGGATGATCCATCCTTTCCCCTGGGATATCTTCAGACACTTTTAGCCCAGTTTTTTCTCTCAGTCCTGGGATGTTCCCAAGGACTACGGGTGGTGTGGGCACCCATCCTGGCTTCTTCCCTCCTCCCTGTGAGTAGTGGGGGTCAGCAGATGGAAGGAGCTGGGACAGGGGAAGTCCAGGGACATCAGGGTGGGTGGGGAGTGGGGCTAGGGCTTTTTTGGGGGTACTTACTTTTTTGCTGGAATGCAACTGCACTCCAGCTCCTGCTTTTTTAGAAAAAAGAAATGGCGGCCACACTGTCCTGCTTCCTCCCTGGACATCATGCACCACGGTTGAACCCAGGGGGAGAATCTCACGATCAGCATATTGTGAGATCCTCCCCACTCCCTCCCCTGGTGTAGACATGTCCCATGAGAATAAGGAAGAACAATGGAAGCCTCTTTCACGGGGAAAGAAAACTTCCAGAAAATTGGAGGACAAATTTGGGCACAACACCAGCTCCACCTCTTCCCTGGAGCTGTATTTATTTATTTATTTATTTATTGAATTTGTATACCTAGGGTGACCATATGAAAAGGAGGACAGGGCTCCTGTATCTTTTACTGTTGTATTGAAAAGGAAATTTCAGCAGGTGCCATTTATATACCATATTTCTTCGATTCTAAGACGCCATCAATTCTAAAACGCACCCCATTTTTAGAGATGTTTATTTGGGAAAAAAGGGCATCTTAGAATCAAAGAAATACTTCCCTCACCGCCAAGCCAACCTCCTCCCCCCCTCCGCGCTTTCTTCTAATGGTTGTGTCCTTTTCTTTTTTCCCTCTGTGAGAGAAGAAACCGCTGTTTGCGTGGGAAGAAGGGGGCGTAGAAACAAAGAGTAAACAATATTTTCGGGCGGGGAGAGAGAGGAGAAGACGCAATTAAGGAGCTAAAATGCGTAACTCTCCAGTCCCGCTCTTTACTTGTCTGTGCACCAGGGGACGACGACACGCGAGTAAACCAGGCGCTTACCCAACCAGCTCCTCCTTGCTCGCATGGTCGAAGCTGCTGCAGGAGCTTCCTCTTTTCCTCTTACCGTATTGCTTCGATTCTAAGACGCCATCGATTCTAAGACGCACTCCATTTTTAGAGCTGTTTATTTAGGGAAAAAAGTGTGTCTTAGAATCGAAGAAATACAGTATATGGAAAACCTAGTGGAATTTCCTCTTCAACACAACAGTTAAAGCTGTAGGTACCCTGCCCTCTTTTAAATCCGGTCACTCTAGTATAACTCCTGCAGCTTAACTATTGTGATGAAAAGGGAATTTCTCCAGGTTCTCCATATATACAAACAACCCCTGAGTCTGATCTTAGGGTCCAGGCAGGTATGTATGGGAGGAGGTGTTCCTTCAGATAACCTGGCATCAAGTCACTTAGGGCTTTGAATACCAGCACTTTGAATCGGGCCCGGACCTGGACTGGCAGCCAATAAAGCTGGGAAAGGACTGGCATAATGAGACCTTGTTGGGCAGTTCCTGCTAACAGTCTTGCTGCCCTATTTTGTAGCAGCTGAAGTTTCTGGACCATTTTCAAAGGCAGCCCCACTTATAACACATTGCAGTAATCCAGACGAGAGGTAATCAGAGCAAGGATAACTGTAGCTAGGCTATCTCTGTCCAGATAAGGGTGCAGTTATATTTTGTGATGATTTTATGTCCAATCTTGCTAAATATTGCTGTGTCCATCCACTGTCAAAACCATTTCATACATTTTGTCTGGAAAAAATAAGCTATGCCTTAAGTTAAGATCACAGCTGAAAATAGAGCAATCATCCCTTTTCTTCTCAGGAATGTGAGAAACTCATTAACTTAAATGTTTATACCTGGCATAGCTCAGAACATCAGACATAATTAATGTCAATTGATGTCCATTTTAAAGGACAAAGGACAAGGTTTTAGTCAAGGGACATTCCTCCTAGATCCTACATCCTGGAGAAAAGGGCAGCAACTCTCCTATGACAAAAGGTTACAGCAGCATTGTTTAGTTTAGGAAAAGGGTGAGTAAGGGGAGGCATGACACAATTATACAAAATTATGCATGGAGTAGAGAAAGTGGATAGGGAGGCATCCTCCCCCCTCATAATACTAGAACCTGGGATCATCCCACAAAGCTAACTGGGAGATTCAGGGCAGATAAAGTGAAGTACTTCACACAGCACACAGATAGGCTATGGGATTCATTCCCACAAGATGTAGTGATGGCCACCACTTTGGATGGCTTTAAAAGGGGACTGGGCAATTCATGGAGGATAAAGCTATCAATGGCTGTTAGTCCTGATGGCTGTTTACTACCTCCAATATCAAAGGCAGTATGAATAGAAACACCAGTTGCTGGGGAACATGGATGGGAGGGTGCTGTTACACTCATGTCCTGCTTATGGGTTTCCCATGGGTAGCGTTTTGGCCACATTATTATTATTATTTATTTATATAGCACTATCAATGTACATGGATGTACATCAATGAACAGTATGCTGGATTAGATGGACCCTTGGCCTGATCCAGCACAGTTCTTCTTATGTTCTTATGTCCTTAGCTACACTACTCTGGCGGTTGATAATAAGTGTCCAAGGCTAAACAATATGTTGGATCCTGACTTAGTCATATTTAGAGTTGGTCTATTGAAATCAACAGGACTTACGTTGGTCATGACTAAGCCTGGATCCAATCCAATGTTTAGTATATCAAATTTATTCTCATCTTTGGTCTTTTGTATACTAGAAAAACCACCCCACTATAATAGTGAAAAGCTCATTTGCATCTTGTCTTTACAATTCATGCAATGCCTTGATTTGTTCAATATTTTACATCAAAAGAGGTGGGAGTAAATAGTACAAAACTGGCAGCCAAATGAAGAGCCTGTGTCGCCCCTTCTTTAAGATGTTTGGTGGAAAGGTGGAACGCCCATGCACTCCATCATCATGTGAGAAAAGGACTGCAATGAATGTATGAACCAGGGCCTACTGTGTCAGCAAAGTCCTCAAGACTGCACTTGTGGTTCCTGATCTCTGACAGTAATTGCCTGCACAGCCCCAGAAGTGGGGTGCAGCCCAGAACCATGTTCATGCAATTCCCTATCCCACAAGGGGATGAGTGTATGTATAGAATCCTTCTCTCTCATGTGCATCACCCAAGCTGAATCAGGGCAGCCTGAAGAAGAGTCCTATGGAACTTGAACACTTGCACACTAAATTGTGAATGACAGTTGATTGATTCTAATCAAGAAATTATTTCACTATTCCTGTTCAGGCTTAAGCATAGTTTCAGATGGTGTTGTGACGTGAATGCACAACATCTCTCAGTTCCTGCCTTTCAGCCCAATATGGGGAAGGCTTCTTGCAATCAATTCTAGAAGACAACCACTAATTTGTCATGTGCAACATAGGCCACTAGGTTGTCATTATGCAGTTATTATTCATTTGACATATTGATAAAATCTTCATATTCCATTATGAATCTTTGTGTATGCATAGCTGTATTTCAGAATCACTTATTATGAGAAATTAGGACATTACCCACTGGGATGCTTTGATTCTTTTTTTGATATTGAAGAAGTGTTGTACAAGTTTCAACTAATAAAATTAGAGGAAAATGATTATTTAATCTTTTACCATCTGTAGTTTTTGGCCAACACAGTTTAATCTACAGCCGGGGGAGGGGGGTACCACAAACTATTTTGAGCGGCAATGAAGAAAACGCCGCTTCTAATTTTAAGAGTTGGTCATTTTGACCCATGTATTGTGATTGAAATCAATGCTTTCCTTGTAAGTAATTGTAGAAAATATATATGCATTAATTTGACAGAAGTAATAAGTGGAAAGCTACAAAAGCTAGAAGAAAAAGGAGCGATTTCTCCACTACCTTACAATCCAGAGTGTGTGTGACTGAAAAACACTCCTGAGCTAACAGTTTTGTTTCGCTGACAGAGCTGAATAGCTGGAGAAGTTGGGGAGGCTCCCCCCTCTCAATCCACGAAGAGAAGAGGCTGTTCTTTTTGCCAAAAGAGAGTTCGTTTACTGTCTGGAGGGCATATGAGTAAACAGACCAGCAATCACAAAACTCGTGGGAAAGAAAACACAAAATGTTTGAAGACCTGGCACTTGGCAATGTGAGACCCACCTCCTCAACCGGAGGTTCAGGATACAGGGGTTGGGAAGTTTGAAGTCTCCGGCCTCCCACATGTAAAGCAGGAGCGTGACATCAGGGTAAAGGCAAAGTAATTCAAAATAACCAGGCAATTGCCTCACTTCCTCAGATCTGTCTTTTCTTTTATGTTCTTTTCTTTCTCTTTCTTTCACCAAATTAGCTGGAAAAGGGTGTGGGGGGGAGTTTTGACAAAAAAACTCTGAAAAGACTGGCATCACTTACATAATTATATTACAGTTTCATGTCTTAAAAAATTACGCGATAATTATTTTTGTGAGGCTTTTTAAACTCTACTGTTATCATTAAAGCAGCCATAAAGCAGCCATGGCAATAATGAATTATGCCATCATTTAATGTTCCAGTTTAAGTCCTCTTGCTTTCAAATTCCTGAAAGGTGCTTCACCAGAAGATCCTTTATTTTTTAAAAAAAAAAAAAGAAAGAAAGAAAAACAAGCCGGGAAGGACTGATTTGAAATGTAAAATGGTGTCATTGATAGGAAGGAAAGCATTCTCCATACTAGATTCAAGATCTGAAATAAAAGGTCAGTCAACCTGAGTCGCATGGATGACCAAACCATGAACTCATATCTACAAAACTGACAAATGTTGTTATTAAGTATCTGTCAAGCTCGATCTCATTGAGTTTTTTAATTTGATTTCTGCAGCTGTCCCAGGCCATAGCTAGATGGGGCAATATCCTGGGGCAATCCCTGGGATCGTCCCTGTGCATTCACAGGATCCTGCCTTGCCCCGGGATCTCGCCCTCACCTTTGAGCCTGCTTTTTCCACAGTCTCAGGCTGATCCTGAGACCATGGAATGTGTTACTCGTGAGGAGCCGGGACCTGCACATGGGGCACTGTGCTCCTCAGGAGCACCATTGGAGGTAGGGTGGGGTGAGCAGGGAAAATGGATTTTTTTTTTAAAAAAAAAGACTTACCTTCTGTGCATGAGTGCTCGTACACTCCTCCTTTAAAAAAAAGGCAGCCACGATGTTGCACGCTGCGTGTAGACCAGTGCGACAATCTCACAATCATAAAATTTTGAGATCGTTGTGGAACAACCCCCCTGGTGTAGCTAAGGCCTCAGTTCCATGTGCATTTTCTTTTTCCTCTGCACAGGAATTAGTATAAATGTTTGTGTGCATTTTCAAATGTATGCATTTTTCTGTCCATCTTTTTCAGAATGCAGGCACCCATTGATTAAAGTGTATTTGCAAAATTTTAGAGTTGTTCACAGTTTTCTTTGCACATTTTTCAAGTGCATTTTTTTTTCTTATTTAGAAATATGTGGACTTCTGAGTGCAAATTGTGTTAGGTTCTGTGTTCAGTTCCAGATGTCAAATATTGGGGAAATCCATTAAAATAATAATAAAAAAATGATAGAGAAAATTTCTAGTTATTAAGTAGTCCTCAAACATTTAACTCAAAGTACTTCCTAATAACTAGAAATTTTCTCTATCAGTTTTTAAAATTATTTTAACTAAAACAATAACTTGACCTTAATTCACAGTATTAAAGGACTGGGCCAAAGACAGTGTTCAGACAAAATCCAAGAGATAATGTAATATGGCGCTGATATTCTTTATTGTAAGCAAAAAAGTGCATAAATCTCCTGGAAACCTATGGCCTTCTGGAAGGATTCTTATTATTTATCCCGCCTAGATAACAGCAGGTGGGGTTTTTTGGGGTTTTTTTTTTGTCAGACTTTAGTAAATCCTTGAAATAACCATTAGCAAAGTCATATTCTTTAGGCAATCTTTTACTCTGCTTTTCATTGAACAAAATGGCTTTCAACTTCAAATAAAATTGTGTATACATCTCTCTGCAATAATAATAAAAAAAATGAAGGCCAGGATAGTCATATTTCAGTAATATAAGCTGTCTTTAGTGTAAACAAATGTATGAACTTAATGGTCACTGTCATTTCTTGATGTTCCTACTTTGGTAGAAAAGGCAAATAAATTTTCCCTGATACTTTAGCTACTGATTAGTCTGCTGTTAAGTGTATGCATTTTGATGTTTAGGGGTGATAGTCCTCTATTTGAAGAGCTGTGAAAGGAAAGTATCCTCTATTTGAAGACAGGCTCTGTTTGAAGGGCTGTCTAATCTGAGATAAGCAACCATAAGAAGATTGTGCAGCAGGTTACTGGAAGTTACTCAACAACAGTTAGCACTGGACAGCAGACTGAGCTGCTGTCACCTGGTCACAGGCTCCCCCACTATGATGAGATGTACCGTATTTCCATTCAAATTATAATTATTCATAAATGTACAACTTATGCATTGAAATTAGCATATGTAAATTTGATGCAATTCCGTATCTTCTTGCTTGGTGATGCATAAGTGTCCATGCTAGCTTTTCAGTGATTTCCTATCTGGGGGAAAAATATTTCATTTCACTTATTACATTTCACTATCACCCCATAGCTGAAGTTCTTTGTGCAGTTCACAAACTTTAAAAACAACAACATTAAAATACATTACACAAAATCCCCCCCCAAAAAAGCATTTGCATTATAGATAGATAGATAGTTAACACATATCGGTAACATGTATCTAAAAACAATTTTAAAATTTATCAGCCAAAGACAGTCCAAGACATAATTAAAAGTCATGATATGCAGCTAAATGCCTGGGAGAAGAGGGCAGTCTTTACCTGGCACCAAAAAAAATGACAGTGTTGGTGCCAGGTGGGCCTTGTCAGGAAGATCATTACATAATTGGTGGGCCTCTCTGGAGGAGGCACCTGTAGGAGGACATTGGATGCTGAAAGTAGTGTACAGTTCTATAGAGATAGAACATCAGTAAAAGCAACACTACTGTTTCAATGGTTGCCCTACTCTATCATCTCTTATTCACTTATGGTTGCTTGAGGAGTTTGATCTTTGCAAATACCCAGATGACATGTCCTGATTTCCACGTCTCAGATGGATTTGAATTTACCTTTCTAATAGATTTCACACGTCTCCAAATGTTGCAACACATTTTTTTCACCAAATTTATTGTATCAAAATAATGGATTTTGAAAGAAAATGTGCATTTATATGTGTATTAATTAACATATTTTCTTTTAAAATAAGTATTCTGAGATTATTTGCTCCCCACTCCTCAAAAAAATTCCAGATTAAGCATGTGGCAGAGCCATCAAGTACATTTTTTCATGTTGACTTGGCACACGGTCTTCATCTTGTGAGGTGCTAACCTAAGATGGGTTGCACCGGCACTAGGGTTCTCATTAAAGATTGTAAATCACACAGATCAAGGCCAGAATATGGGGTAAGGTAATGCTATTCTGGGATGTAAAAACAACAATAATTATATCGAATAAACTAACCCAGGGGAACTGATTCATCTTTATAACAGTATGCCAGCCATGAGCCTTTACTTCCTCTTCCTTTTCCTCCCCCCTCTTCTTTTTACAACTCCCTTTTTGCCTCTTTCAATTCCCTCTTCTAGATCCCAACGATGCCTGTCACTCACTCTGACTCCACCCACCATTCTTGAATCATTCTTCCACTCATTCTTCTCTCACAAAGCTGTCCTAAAGTAGGGTGACGATATGAAAAGGAGGACAGGGCTCCTGTATCTTTAACAGTTGCATTGAAAAGGAAATTTCAGCAGGTATCATTTGTATATATGGGGAACCTAGTGAAATTTCCTCTTCATCACAACACTTAAAGTTGCAAGTGCCCTGCCCTCTTTTAAATCTGGTCACTCTAGTATAGCTCCTGCACCTTTAACTGCTGTGATGAAAAGGGAATTTCACCAGGTTCTCCATATATACAAATGATACCTGCTGAAATTCCTTTTTCTATGCAACTGTTAAAGTTACAGGAGCCCTGTCCTCATTTTCATATGGTCACCCTACCTAAAGGCTTGGCTCTAGCCAGGGTGGCGGAGCAGGGATTCGGGTTTCACTTCAGATAGCAAAATGTCCTGCCTAGGTCTGAAAATGTTGTTAACGCCATTAGCAAGAGAGCGCTCTCTCTTCCTTAATGTTCCTAAGTTAAATATATATGGAAATGGATGTAACATGACACTTAGGGATGTGTGAATCTGTCAAGTGCAATCTCATGCAGGTTCTCATTTTTCCACTGTTATGACCATTCCGTCCCATCCCAAGTCAGCATTGGATTGTGATTTATTTATTTATTTATTTATTTAGGACACCTTTTTTTTTGTACACATTTTTCAAAATATACATTTCTCCCCAAGCCAAGTTCCTGCCCTTAACATGGAGTGATGAATTGTGGAGTGAGCCGGCTGGCAGCGAAACAAGAGGGGCTGGTAAAAAGCAGTAGCACAGGCCCAGCAGCAGCACAGGCCCAGCAGCAGCATCTCCTTCCCAGGAGGGGACTGCTGAGCCAAACAGTACAATGATGGGGTGAAGCCAAAGAGGTGGACCCAACAGAGTGAGATTGCTCCTTTGTTCTGCCTCCAGTTGAAACTCAGGCAGTCCTCCCATGTTGCTCCGGGTTGCAGTTGCTGACTCCCCCCCCCTCTGCTTACAGTAGTAAGATGTCTTGCAGTGGCAGAATTAGTCACTAGTTAATGGGACTGCTAAGAATTTTTACCTGCACACCAATTGGCAAAGACTGTGCAGGGTTTTGCTTTTGCCTTCCCTGTTGCAAGATTAATTCCATTGTAAATAAGTTGATCTTGACTATCAGTGAATTATTTGTGGATGCTTGATTTGATAACATTTAGCACAACTAGTGTAGGCATGATAGGCATTGGACTGGATCCATTGGTAAGGGGGAAGGGGATTGGGCTCCCTGCTCCCCCATGGTAAGGATTCCCATAAGGGATCTCGGGGATGCGGTACCAAGACCAGACCAGCATGGGGGCTGCGAGCTGGCCAGGTTTGTGGTGGTGGCAAGGCGTTCACCTTAGCGGTCTGCACTGTGGTGTGCTCCTGGACCTTCCAACCACCACCAGTGCTCCTGGCATAGGGGCCAAAGGAATTGGTCAGGAGGCAGGTGGGCCAATTACAGGATCCATACCCTATGCCACTGCCCAGCCTATTCAACTGAGTCAATAGAAATTTTGGGCATTTTATTATCCCAGCTATGCCCCTGTGTCTATTTGTTCTCATCCCTTTGCCAGCCGGACCCAATTAAGTGCTGCCCACACAAGTGTACACATTTTTGTGTGAAATTCTTTATTTGCCGACTGCATCACAAACTGAAGGAAAGTATGGATTTTGATGCCTAACTGCATTCTTGTTGGTGTGTAAGCCGGGGATGTGCAAATCTGGTAAGTTTGCATTGAAATGAGAACCAATTGAATTTCCCACCAGTCCTTAATTACACTGCAACCAGAAATGCTAAGAGCAGCTAGATAACATGTATGCTGTGTACTGGGGGAGATAAGTGCACAGTATTCTCCAGGCACTACTAATTTGTTCCCAATTAGCAGAGAATGTGTCATTGCTGAGTTAATAGCCCAATGTGGTCACAGAAAAACAGTGGCTCCTTGTGATCTTGCCATGAAGATCTTTTCAAAACTTATCTGGAAAATATACCTCTTGCCTGTAGCCTTCTCATACTGCACACTGTGCCTTATTTGTATTTCATATTTTAATGAAACAATTACAGGATGTCATTTGTGAGAACACACATTCCTCAAATATAATTTTCTGCCGCAACAGAAAAGGCTACAGAACTACATGTACGCTGTAGTTGCGGAGGAAAGAATCATTACTTGAATCAAATTAATTGTCACAGTGCTTTGAAGCAGATTGGAATGGGGCATAAAAGGAAATAAATTGTGTGCAGAGTTTTATGAATGCGGGATTCTTAATCAGATATGTCATCCTCCCACCCTCATTCAAAAGCAATTGTTAATGACCTAATATTTAAGAAGAAACTGTTTTGTTGGTGCATTTGTGAAAGTGGATAATTGTTTCCTTATGACCCTAATCTTTCTGAGGCTTCCACAGTATGGCATGATTCACCATAGAGAAAAGAAAAGTTAAGAGAGGGGGAATGCAGTCTCCAAGCAGCAATAACTGCAACTTGCATTCATCCTGTGGTCTCCCCCACCCTCCCACACTTACCTGGAAGTAAAAGTTGAGACATTCTTTTCAGTCCTTTTCCTCTCTTGCTCAGAGGCAGTTAAAAGGTCAGGAAATCAAAGAATTGCAGATGTTAGCATCTCAGACAGGGAACTGCCTCAAGCATTTCTGAATTCTCAGGGGAAGGGGACCTCTTCCATGTGGGTGTGTCTTCCATCAGTTCACCGCTCAAGCCTATATATGCCATTTCACTCTCACAGAAGCTATCATATTTGCGACAACAACATCAGTATTGATACATTTTCAGTCCTTTGGCAGTAAAAAAAACCCCCACAGGGTTTGCTCATTTAAGGGAATTTAAATGCCACACCTTTTAATAAAATGAGAGATGTAGAGGAGGAGGAGGATTCAATGAAAGATCGAATAATTTAAAAATCTCCCAAAGATTTTAAAATACAAGGCTCTTTTGTAAAAAAATGTTTTGGAGGGTTTGTCACCTGACCTGCCTAAATAGTACAATGTGTCATCCAGTGTTGCTGTTTATGGGTCTGTGAAATTACCATGTGAATATAGAGCAAGGAGTTGGAACAGGCTGACCATATGGAAAGGAGGACTGGGCTCCTGTATCTTTAACAGTTGTCTAGAAAGGGGAATTTCAGCAGGTGTCATTTGTATGTATGCAGCACCTGGTGAAATCCCCCCCCCTTCGTCACAACAGTTAAAGATGCAGGAGCCCTCCCCCTTCACCAGATATAAAACAAGGCAGGGTCCTTGCAGCTTTAACTGTTGTGATGAAGAGGGAATTTCACTAGGTTTTGCATGCATGCAAATGACACCTGCTGAAATTCCCTTTTCTATGCAACTGTTAAAGATACTGGCGCCCTGTCCTCCTTCCCATACGGTCACCCTAAGTTAGAAGCAAAAGGACATGGACCTGCTCTATCTCACCCATAACAAAGCCACAGGGTTGTAGGTGCTGATGATGGGAGATCCCCCTTGGCACATAAATGGCCATGAGGGACCATTGCTCACTGAAACACTAGCCATTCGTCGTGAGCCAGGGGAGCTTGCCCAGAACATCTTGCAGAAGAAGGAAGTACGTGCCTCTACATCAGTCCGACATGGCACTCAAGCTGGAGGAAGGGAGATTGTTGTTGTTGTTGTTGTTGTTGTTGTTGTTGTTGTTATTTACATTTGTATATCACCCCATAGATGAAGCACTTAAAAGCAATATACAGAATTTAAAACTACAAAAACATACAACATACACAGAAACATACATTTAAAACAAATATAAACAGCTTTAAAAACAAATCTAGGATCACTAAAGCTCATCATATATTGCTAAATGCCTGGGAAATGAGAAAAGTTTTAACCTGGCGCCGAAAAGGTATCAATGTAGGTGCCAGGAGGACTCTCTGAGTAGATCATTCCTTAATTGGGGGGGCCACCACAGAAAAGGCCCTCTCTCTTGTTAACGTTAGGCTTTTTGCCTATCACAGCTCCCTTATACTTAAAGTCATTGATCTTTAAAATCACAAAAATATGTCTTGCCTCTTTTTCCAGGGCTGTAGGTACAAAGGTTATATTAAAGGATATTCCTCCAAACCATGTAAGTGTTTCTGCCAATCCCATATTGAGTCATGCATATTGTTCTCGAGGGATTGTAAGCCTTAAACAGACTTCATTATCCGTGTTCTTGATCTACTTCAATGTGAATGAGGACAATTATGTACTTTGTAAAGAAAGAAATCTTGACACAAATTCCTAGGACAACCTGCAATTAACCTAATTGGTTGGGTTTTTTGAATAAGAATAATCAAATTCATTAAACGTGAAGTATGGCTTTGCTTTTTATGTAGATCAAACAAGAATATAGCAGAGTTATGCACATGTGACACTACGTTAAAACCAACCAGGTAGAGTACTAAAATTATATAGCCATATGGAACCATTGTAGCAAAATCCACACAGGTTCAACAACATAATATATTTACTACCGAAATAATATCACATTCATAAATAAGGATAGAATCTAATGGTGATGGCTCACTAAATAACTAGACGGTGCTAGCTTAAACCAACGCTAGTGCAATTTCATTAGTGCTTGCTAATGCAAAAGAAAATGTATCAATTTGCTAACAAACTTTAACAAATCACCACTTTTCCCCTTTGCGCTAGCAAGCACTAAGGACATATCATTTGTTTATGCTCATGCAACATAATTAACACTAGCAATGTGCCACCGATTGGTTGCAATCCTAACTGCTTGCTCCTTAAAATGTCTCCCCCCAAACACACACACACACACACACACACACACACACATACACATACAAACACCATCCAGACAGTTTGAAAGTTCGCATAATATATTGTGAGTAGAGGTGGCACTATTTTACTCGCCATGGGGTTAGTGTAAAGTATTGTAACTCTTAAGACATGCTTTGAGCCCATAATGTATGTATCTTGAATATTTTCAGTTCTGCAGAGAAATACCATTTCCTCAGTGAAACAGCAGATGCAGCGTCTTTGTACAGCGCACTTGTCTTATATTAAACTCTCAGAGAAAAATTGCTAAATTGTTTTTACCACCCTCGGATTGTATGTATAGCATTAACTTCAATACAGATCACATGGAGCCAGAATATAATGCATAATATTGATCTTGAATTTTTTCCAGGCTGTTTCCTAGCTCCTAGCCTTGATCTTATAAGTTAAGATGGATGTTAGGTATTATTATCTAGCAAAAAGGGTAGAAAATCAATTTTATCTCCTGGTGGTTCATCACCTCATCTTTCCCAAGCCCAGGCAGAGCAGGCTATAACAATGGTTCACATAAAATCATTTATAAACTAGTGTTATGACAAAGTTTGGCAGGGGAATATATTACTAAATATTCCTTGATGCTTGCAAGCTCAACTTTCTGATTAAAGGTATGAAGAAAGTAAGGTGACCAATCGCCTCTCTTATATGAGGGTAATGAGTTCATAAACCAACACACTCTCAATTGGTGATAGCCGCATTGAGGTAAAAAAATATATATCTGTGAAGCAGTACATATATTTTCTCTAAGCTTGGTGAAGATAAGAGTTGATGAGAAATTACATTGTATGTTCTTTGTCTTCCATTAACATTTTAAAAGTGACCTGTTTAGATTAAAAATGACCCTTCAAATTCAGAGGATAGTCTACGTGGGGCTACCCAAACTTTTTGGGTCAGTGGCATATTAAGAATTTTGGGAGAACGTTATAGGCTTCTTAAAAATTACCACCATGGTGGAGGAGGGAGGTCTTGCTCATTTACAAAATGGCTGCCATGGTGGGCATGGCCAGTCACAAAACACCTATTTTCCAGAAGGCAAACTGGGAGAATAAATAACTTGCTCAAAAACCTAAGCACAAGGTCCTGGTGGGTCTGAGCTCCAAAATACAAAACCACACTTTCAAATGTACAGTTGTCTGCTCCAACATCCATTTCAAAGAAGGCAAACTGATGAGGCTCAGAGACAAGTAATGTGGCCAAGAAACAGACCATAAGGCAGAGGTGGGAGTCTGACAGATCTCTGGGTAGTTTACAGTATTTCTTCCTAAAGCTGCTGCAATAAAGAGAGCTTGGGATAACCAGGAGTGGACATTTGTGTAAAAGTGCAGTGAGCTCAGTTCAGTTCTGGTACTGAAAACAAGTTTCTCTGGTCAGAACATGCTCAGTGGCACCGTGTTCCATTACATCCTGTGTCCATTACATCTACTTCTAGTTGGTGGGCCCTGAGGTTCAAGTAGATTTCATTTCCCAAGCCTGAAGTCTGCCCATTTCTGCAGTAGAGTGTGGAGATGAGGGGGTTGTGCCAAAGGCTTCTTGGCAAAGGTGAGTTCCTGAGGAAGGATTTGGGGGGAAAAAGTAAGAGAGGTGGCATCATGCAGGTGTTCTAGAATGCAATTGCAAGGGCGTTACTAGACGAGGCTCTAGCGCGCGTTACCTTCCGCAGTCACGTCGAGGCTTCCAGATGACGTTCACGAGGATCCGCCGTTATCCCGCGGTGAAGCCTCTTTCTCCCGACTTTAAAAAAGTGAGTTTTAGGGCGCCTTTTCCTGCTGTCCCGCGGTAATTCGGAGTACGTGTGGGAGGATTTGAGGTCACTGCGGTCGGCACTGGTCAGGAAAAGGCGTGCTAAGGGGGAGTGGTCAGCGGCTTCGGTCAAGCCGCCTCCGCCATTTGCGCGCAGTCCGCCAGCTGGGGCAGCGCGGCGGAGCGGCTTTTTTTTTTTATTTCCCCAGTGACAGTTTGCGCAGGACCGGAGGACCGGAAAAGTGGCTGGTGACTCCTTGCGGTGGGCAGCTACCGTGGCCGCATAATGGCGGTGCTGTACGCTGCCTGTTAGTGTGGGTACCAGGCTGGCAGAGGGCAGAGCTGTTTGTGGGCTGCTGCCATGGCTATGGCCAGATGTGGGTTGGCTCCTTGGGATGGGGCACAGGGCACAGAGGCGGTCATCGCCGCCGACACCTCAGAGGCATGATGGGAGATGTAGGCACAGAGTGGCCATGCAGACGATTGACCTCGGGTCATATGACACCCGCCACGACCCCCATCAGGAAGTGAGCGCATCAATGTTGACCCTCAACAGCACCAGCAGCACTTCAGCTGGCACTGGCACTGCCGCCGCTGCCGCCGCCAGGGCCGGCGGCGGCATCGCTGACGGCTGCGCAAGTTTGCGGTCTTTCGGACGTGCGCAAACCGTGCAGCGAGCGAAAAAAAAAGCCGCGGCAATCAGGCCGGTGTGGCTGCGCAACCGTTCTCGCGGCGGCAGCAGCACAACCGGCGCAAACTTCCGCCACAAATCGAAGGCAGGTGTGGAGCATGAGGCGTCACGGCTGAACGGGAAAAGCCGCTTTCACCGCTCCTCAACGACGGAACACCCGGTAGGTCTAGCAACGCCCCAGGATCCGTCGTCATCCTGTGGTGAAGCCTCCTTATCCCGTCTTTTTAAAAGTGAGTTTAAGCGCGGCTTTTCCTGCCGGCCCGCGCTAATTTGGAGTCGGGAGGTGGAGGTGTGGGAGGATGTGAGGTCACTGCGGTCAGCACTGGTCAGGAAAAGGCATGCTAAGGGGAGTGGCCAGTGGCTTTGGTCAAGCCGCCTCCGCCATTTGCGCCCAGTCCGCAGCTGGGGCAGCGGAGCTGAGCGGCTTTTTTTATTATTCCAACAGTTGCAGTTTGCGCATGAACGGAGGACCGGAAAAGTGGCTGGTGAGCTGCTGGGGGTGTGGGGGGGGATGGGGGGGGATGTGCACCTGTTTTTTCTATTTCAACCTCTGCGTGGGTCACTTTTTGGAAAGGCGGGCATCCCACAGTAATGGGAAGTTGGTGACTCCTCGCGGTGGGCAGGTACAGCGGCCGAATAATGGCGGTGCTGTACGCTGCCTGTTGGTGTGGGTACGCGGCTGGAAGAGGGCAACAAGCGAAGGTGGCTGGCCATCTTCCAGCGGCCACGCCGCAGCAGATGAAGGGAGCATCACCCGGGGGGGGCACCTGCCCTGGAGGCCCTTAAAAATGCCTCAAGACACTCCCCTGTCCTTCCGACTGCATTTGCTAGGGGGGGCAGCGACGGGGGTAGGCTGTTGATGGAAGTTTCGGACCTCCGGTGGTGCGGAAAGTGACGAGCCCCATTCTCTCTGCTTGGCCCCTGTATAGGTATCAGGCATGGGGCCGAAAGGGCAGGGAATGACTTGGAGACACCAGGAGGTCCTAGATCTGCTGGACATTTGGGGAGAGCAGAGGATTCAAGAGCAGCTGAGGGCTAGCCACCGCAACTTTAATGTGTTCGAAGAAGTGGCACGGGAGATGGCCAAGAGAGGCCATGACCGAACCGCCCAAGAGTGTCGCACTAAAACCAAGGGCATGCTGTTTCTGGGCTGCTGCCATGCCTCCGTCCAGATGTGGGTTAGCTCCGTGGGATGGGGGGAGAGGGCACAGAGGCGGTCATCGCCACTGACACTCAGAGGCATGATGGGAGATGTAGGCACAGAGTGCCCATGCAGACGACTGACCTCAGGTCACATTACACCTGCCACGACCCCCATCAGGAAGTGACAGTGTCAATGTTGACCCTCAACAGCGGCACTCGCTGGCCGCGCCCCCTGTGAGCCATCCACCAATGCCAACTGGCTCCCCTCTGCCCAGCCTGAGGGGGGTGGTATGCAGCAGCAGCAGCAGCACTTCAGCTGCCCCTGCCGCCGCCGCTGCTGCCGCCAGTGCCGGCAGCAGCGGCAACGCTAACGGCTGCGCTAGCGATCTACGCCGATTGCGGTCTTTCGGACTTGCGCAAACCGTGCGGGAAGCAAAAAACCCCCCACGGAAATCAGCCCGGTGTGGCTGCGCAACCGTGCTCGAGGCGCCAGCAGCACAACCGGAGCAAACTTCCGCAACCAGCCCTCTCCAATACCGTGCTAATCCAAAGAAGGTGTGGATCACGAGGCGTCACACCTGAACGGGAAAATCCGGTTTCACCGCTCCTCAAACACGGAACACCCGGTAGGTCTAGCAAAGCCCCAAGTCCCCCCGCAATCAAAAAAGGGGGAGGAATACCATGCCTGCATGTTTCCCCTATGAAGCTATAGCAGTTCTCAAGTGTGCATGGGTTATTTTAGGCTAAGACAATGGCTGTGTTCAGACAACACAGTAGTCAATAGTGGGTTAATAGTCAACTCCGTGGTTGTTTATCGAAGGCATACTCCCCACATGACATGATTATGATCAACTGCAGTGTGGATTAAGGCCAGCGTTGAGTTGACTATAAGTCAATGGTGTGTTTGATTAACACAACCCCCTTGCTTCCCCCCCTCAGTCCTCCCACTGGTATCCCATCAACCATTGTGAGTTCTGCTGGCTGGACTAGCACAGCTGCCCCCATTTGATTTGCTCTTGCCAGGGGACTCTGTAGTTGCCAAAAATAACCAACTGTGTGTGACGAACTATTCAAATGTGTCATGCGGGCAGATAATGGATATACTGCATGAAGTGTATTTTGTGCTTGTTTTGTCCCTGCAGAGAGAGAGAGAGAGAGAGAAAGAGGCCATAGCTAGACCTAAGGTTTATCCCTGGATTGTACAGGGGTCAAACCTGTTCATCTAGGTGACACACAGGGGATCCAGTGCTCAGGCAGGGGCGAACCCTGGATGATCCCAGGATAAACTTTAGGTCTAGCTGAGGCTAGAGAGAGATCACAAATGTCCACTCCAGGATCATAGCTTGCAATAGACCAGCCATGATCTGACATGCAAATTCTAGTAGCCTGCAGTAGACACCAACTATCAAAGGCCATTATGTATCCAGTCACATTTTACAAATGCAAGGAGAGATACTAACCTCTTCACAGTACAATTTCCATAACATGGTTTTTTAAATTTAAATTGTTTTTGGAAGAGCAGATGAGGGAATGAGTAAAACATCCACGTCTACTACAAGCACCTTTAGAGGGTAACCAAAACTCATTTTTATTAAAATGGACATGTTCGTTTTTAAAGTGCTATGTGGACAGGATAGTATTACTGTTAAATGTATAGAGTACTTATTAACATTTGTGGAATTCTCTGTTGTTCTTAAGTTCTTTCAACAACAACAATACAAAATAAAACCTCACTCTGGGCTCATCTACACCAATCAGGATATTGCACTATGAAAGCGGTATATAAAAGGCAGGAGCCACACTACTGCTTTATAGCGGTACTGAAGTGCACTGACAACTGTTGGGGCCCATTGAGACATACCATATACTGCTTCCATACCACTATATATCCTGCTTGGTGTGGCTTCTGCCTTTTATATACTGCATTCATAGTGCAATATCCTGATTGGTGTAGATTAGGCCTCAGCTTCCAGACACTCAGCAGGCAGTACACACACACCTCGCTACAGTAAAGTAAGCCCTTAGCCCCGCACAGTGAGATAGTTCCCCAAAATTTAGTTTCTGCAACGGAAGGAGGAACACAACTGCCTCTTTTGCAAGGAAGTGAAGAGCTTGCAAAGACCAGGACAGGATCTACAGTACTGCTTTATAATGGTATTGACAGCTGTTGGGACTCAGGACACATTCCATATACCATTTTCAAATCACTTTCAAAGCCTTACATCCTGCTTGGTGTAGATCTGGGCCAGGAGGAGTTTTGATACAGCACTAGTTTGACTCCCAATTGTTCCACAAAAGCAGCAACAAAATAAGGATGTTGTGGAAATCTGGGTGGAGGAATTGAAATCTGGTGGACATCCATCCACTTAGTCCCCTGTACTGCAGAGTTTGCTCAACTTGGCATGTGCTGGATCAAGCAAACCTGGGGCGTCCTGCTGCCCTGCGAGCCACCATTATACAGAAAATTGTGGGTAAACTATTTATATGAACAATGATTTTGCATGAAGTAGTGACTGACATAGCATCATTCAAGCAACATTGCAGGCATAAATGGTCACCATTTACAGTCCGATGTTGGCAAAATGGTGCAACATTTTGCATAAAATTGCAATTCAGGTAACTAGCTTACCCATGTTTCCTGCAAAATCATGGCTTCCTGGTCAGCAGAACACTGCGTACCACTCACTGGATGCCCACAGCCCATGTGATGACTTGCTCGGTATGCTGAACAGTAGGGCTGTGCACGGACAAACCCCCCCCCCCCCCGATCTGCTCCGTGGCCCAATCCGGAACTTCCGGATCTGGCCCGATCCTCTTTGGGCTGATCTGCCCGTCTCCCACTCTGCGGAGTGAGATCCGGCTTTGCCGCTGGCACCGCATGGACGGTGGCGCCAGCGCCAGGTAAGCCACCCCCACCCCCTTACCTGTGTCCGTCTTTGTGGGCTTCAATTGAGGCCCCGGCTTGAAGCCGGAAGAGGCCTCGGCCTTCACTTCCAGCTTCAACTGGGGCCTCAATTGAAGCCTGCAACAGACCGCGATGGACGCAGGTAAGCCTCCCTCCTCCCTGCCCCCTTACCTGGCTCTGCTGCCATCATCACCACATGGACAGCATTGCCAGCGTTGCCAGGTAGGACAACCCCTCCACCCCCTTACCTGTTTCCATCGCACGCTTCAATTGAGGCCCCAGCTTGAAGCCGGAAGAGGCCTTGGCCTTCACTTCTGGCTTCAATCGGGGCCTCAATTGAAGTCCGCAACGGACGCAGGTAAGCCTCCCTCCTCCCTGCCTCCTTACCTGGCTCCATTGCCATCGCCGCAGGGACTACGGCAGCGGCAGATGAGTCCCCCCCCCCACTTACCTGCGTCCAGAGCTCCGGATTGAGGCAATCCTCTTTGCCTCGATCTTCAGGGAGGCCCCCCACTCTCTTCACCTCCGCCTTTTCCGGAGGCGAGTCAGGCCGCCTCGCTACTGCTTCTCCAAACCGAAGAGAAGCAGAGCACAGCCCTACTGAACAGGGTCTGGTGAGCAGCGTACAAGGCAGTGGGAAGTGAGTTTAGCTATCCCTAGAACAAAATGGCCCTCCCACCTTTAATTATACTGCTGATATGAAGAAAGCTTGGGTAACCAGGACTGGATTTTGTGTGGAGGGACAGTGGCAGGGTAGTACAGGTACAGCACATGTTTTGCATGCGGAAGATTTCAGGTTCAATCCACAGCATCTCCAGGCAGGGCTGGGAAAACTCTTCCCTGAAATCCTGAATTGCTGCTGGCAGTCAGTGTTGACAATGCTGGGCTAGATGGTCTGATTCGGTATGATGTGTATTTTACAACCATACTCAGGTTGGTAGATCTCCTGGTTCTAGTAAAAGACTAATATCCCTCAAACCTGATGTTTGCCCAATATTAGTGTTCTAACACACTGTTGCTGCTTTGAGATACATATTTGAACTGTGCACTGCATACAGGGAAATCAATGTCCTTTTAATGCACCAGAAACAATCAAACAAAACACACACACACACACAATCAAACACACACCATGGGCTCTTTCTTTTCACTAGCTAGATTTTTCAGTGAGTTCTTGCTATTTTCTGAACAATCCAGACCTTGTGTAAAATGGCAAAGCTTATCATAATAAACTGTACATAAACATAATAAGCCCCACTTATTTGAATGATGTTTACCAATATGTCAAGATATCTATGGAAATTATTCAAATGGATGTTGTATATACAGGAGCAGCATTGAAGCAATTTATAGGAGGGGGAATCTAATATAATCACACACCAGGGAAAATAGTAATTTAGTTGTGAAGCTGAAGTGCAACACTTTAGAGTCTTTATTGTTAAAAACAAAAAAACAAATAAACAACCCTACCTTGACATTCAGCAGAGGATGAAAATCCCTTTTCATGTCTAAGAGCCGGATAACAAGACAGATGAAATGATAATTCTTTGTTAGTGTATAGAATCTCATGCTAGTGGTCAGGTCTGCATTTCAGAATGTTCCTACTGTCTGGTGAGTTCATTCACACATGCACACACAGCAAGCTCCACACCAAAGCACCATGGAAAAGCATGTTAGACATTTAGATGGATCTTTCAATTGTGGACTTTTCAGGTTTTAAGTAATTTCAGATACCAGATATATCAAATGTGGTTTGTGTAGGACAAAAAATAACTGGCTTAAGTTACAGGAAGGCAGAATTCAGTTGAACATCATGGGGGTGGGGTGGGGGAGAACATAAGAAGAGCTATGCTGGATCAGAGCAAGGGTCCATCTAGTCCAGCACTCTGTTCACACAGTGGCCAACCAGCTGTCAACTCTAGGAACCCGTAAGCAGGACGTGGTGCAACATCACCCTGCCACCCATGTACCCCAGCAGCTAGAGTATATAGGCATCCTAATGGTCAGAGCAGTCAGACAACACTCTGCCCAGGGAGGTGGTGGGCTCTCAGCTGCTGTGATATTCAAGCAAAATACAGATAGCCCTCTGTCAGGGATGCTTTAAACTGGATTCTTGCGCTGTGCAGCAGGTTGGACTTGATGGCTACTTCCAACTCTGTGTTTTTATGATTCTATGGTCTTTGTAGTATTAACTTGGTTTTTTCTACCGCTTTCTATTTTGGTTGACTATGGAATTTTGGATCTTCCATACCCCAAAGTGGGCTGTGGCTCAGTGTTAGAGCACATGCTTTGAATGCAGATGTTTTAATCCAGGTTCAATCCTCAACATCAGCAGGTAGAGCTGGAAATATTGTTGGCTGAATCCCTGAAGAATCTCTGCAATTCAGTATCAGCAATGCTGGGCTAGATGGTCCCATGGTCTGACTCTGTACCAGGTAACTTCCTATGTTCCTATGCTTCTCTTCCTGCATATCAGTGGCTGTGGTTCAATCCTATTATGAATGAATATTTCCAAAAGGAGATAATAAAGCTTTTTCGGATGGGTGGGTGCAAGATGCTGGCAGTAGGCAATGCCCCTGATCTACACACATTGATTATAACATCTATAGAATGACATACCACCAGGTCATGCATGCAACTGAACAGGTGGAAGGCTAAGGGCCTGTCTACACCTACCCTTTCTCAACAGAGGAGGGGTGGTTTCAAGTTTTCCTGCTTCCACGATCGCTGCTCATGGGGCACACGTGTGGAAAGTTTCCTGCAAGTAAAGGAGAGCCACTGTGAGAGAATGTGTGTCCCCTGATCACACTTCCGCATGTGGATCGGGAGAAGTGGGTGGGAATGCACAGCTATGGGGATATATATTTTTATGAATCAGGAGGGATGTGCCTGAATGCAAAATCACAGCTATGCCTGGGGTGGATAGGAGGTCCAGCGATTATGCAATGTTGCACAGAGATATGTTCATGTTAAAAAAAAATGCACATGGTTGGAGCCACAACACGCTGATAACCAATCAAGAAATGTGCCCCAAATGGCGGCCACACACTCCCACACACATCTGAAATTGCTGGACGCACCCCTGACAGTGAATTGGCTATTTGCTGAGCTGGAAGCTTGCTCTGAACAGCAACAACTTTGTGAAGGGGGGGCACACCAGCTGCTGAGTCGACCTGAGGTCACCGCAGGATCGATATTATTCAGGAATAAATGGCTGGTGTAGACATGGTGTAGACATGGCATGAGTCTGCATGGTCAAGACCCTTCAAAAGCCAGGGTCCTGACCCGCTGAGAAGACAATAGTGTGAATGGGGGCTTTCTACAGAAGCTAGAAGAAATGCATGTCAATAGCGAAACCTGCTGCCACAATCCTTCCCCCCCTTCCACACACATATTCATTAGAACATCTGAAAGGGGCTTTAGGTATGTGACCTCAGATAAATTGTAAATTACAAAATAGCACCTAATGCATCCCAGTTGGACAATAACACTTAGATGAAGCATCTGCGAATCAAGAGGAATTAATTACAAATCCTATGAAATTAACCTTGGATCTCTTTGCTGTTTGAATGCTGTTGTGAGTCCAGGTTACAGGGGCCAGCACAACAGAAATCGGTGCGTGATTAATAGGACAGCATCTCTGTCAGAGAGCAGAGAGGCAATGCAATATCGGAAAAGCCACCTGTTCAGATTTATAAATCACAGTGTTATACAGATTTGTCCACATTTTTGTATTCAGTTTTGTGAGAGTTTTATGCACCTCGGTTTTCAAAAATGTATTTAATTTTATATGTGTACAGATAAATAAGTTTCCCTTAAGGCTTTTCCAGTGGTGTGCAAAGCAAAGGTTATTTTTCTTATTGTCTTGCCTGATACTCAAAGATCAAGGTATAGACTGATCAGTTCATTGGATCAAATGAATTGTAAATCCTTACTTTTGGATATGGAGGGAGGAATCTAACACTGTTCTGTTATTTGGCTATATATTTTTACATTTACTATTTTACATTCTAGAACCTTGGGAAGCTAGCCTCCAGCTGCTTAAGAATTTGGACTTGACAGAGGTTTCTTTCTTTTTGTCCAAACGGCTGAGGGAAATATTACCCTCACAACAATCTTGCAAGGTAGGACAGACTGAGAGATAAAGGCTAAACCTGTGAGTATCACAACTGAATATCACAGCACAATGACTCTCAGTTCTAGTTTGTTTGCTTTGTTTTATTGTTGGTTGGCTGTTTAAGATTTATACACCATCTTTCTAAATGAATATATAGGTTTTCTAGGTATAACAATACCATAAAATGATAAGGAAAACAATGGGTAAAATCCAACATAGGGATTAAAGTAGACCCGTTAAAATGAAAGGGACTTAAATTAGTCATCACTAACTTACGTCCCTTCATTTCAATGGATCTGTTGTAAGTAAGACCTGTGTTAGGTTTTACTCAATAACTAAAAATCTCAGCAATTCAATAAAACAATAACAGCATCTAGGTCTTGTGAAACTTCCCCACTGAGCACCATGCATTTCTCAAATTTGGAGACAAACTCTCTTCAGGATCTATTTTTCATGCTCTTACATTACTGGCAAAGTCAGCCATTGCCCATGTCACAGGTTAAACAGAGATGTCCTGAATCAAGGAAGGGTAACAAACATATGCCCTCTCCACACATGCATTGGTAGGGAACTGATCTGCATGAAGAATTAACCTTCTAGAAGACCAAGAGGTATGAGACTTTGGCCTTAGCTTGACCTAAGGATTATCCCAGGCAAATAGAGGGGTTGTCCCTGCTTGCTCCCGGGATCACCTGTGTGTCATTTGGATGCACAGGGATGTTCCCGGGACAATCCCGGGTTAAAGGCCTGGTGTAGCCATGGCCTTCGTAGTGGCACAAAACATACAGGGTAGTTAATATCTCAGAGTCATAATAATTGTTGATGATATGAAGCTACTTTTATTGAGGCAGGCCATTGGTTAATCTAGCCTGCTCTTATCTACGCTGGCAGTGGTATTTCAGTTCCTCAGACAGAAGTCTTTCTGGATTTTGATAGTTTGAGATGTATTTAAGGATGTTAAGGATTAAACCTAGGACTTCCTGAATGCAAAACAAAATATGTTTTTTCTTCCACAGTCATGTAAACTGCTCCATTGTATCAGATACAAGTTCAGATATAATAAGTTCCACCCATTACGTTTCTATATTACCCAGACAACTTTCCAGAGTGATCTGGAATGTGTGAATCTGTATATTTTAATTAAACAAAAAACAAAAAACCCACCAAAATTTCTTTTAGCAAAAATGTAAAATATTTGAAGTCATTAGAAACCTCCATCTAAATTCAAGTGTATGTCAAACCCACATCTACTAGGTCCTCTTTGTTGACCTGCACAGCTCTTGTTTACTTGCACACCGGGGTGCTTGAGGAATCTTCCGTGCTCATTTTCTTCCCCACAATGTAACCCTTCACTGTTCAGGTTGACCAGGAAAACAAGGCATTTTCCCAGCAATTGGACCCCTGAGGACAATTAGTGGGGCTCCTTAAACTCAGCACAGGTGGGTTCCCCACCACATTAAATAACAAAATGGCTCACAGAAGTTCCTCTGTATCACAGGTCACTGCAGATGGGTTCCACTTTATTCCAATTCGGAGATTGGTTAGCAGATGTCTTTGGACAATTAGGACACTTTTAAGCTTCCTTGATTTTGACAGAATGTCTGTAGCAGACAGTATCTTCAAAGTCTCTCTCTCTTATTTTTACAAACAGAGAACACATTGAAAGAATTAAGAGCAGCAAATGCCTTCAAATTCCATGCATCCATTCATTAGGTAATATTGATAACTGGTTATGCTAAAGAAGCAATTTGCCCATCAATGTTGGTCTCTGCAGCATCACGCTGGATTCCTATTGAGAACTGGAAGGTGGAAAGGGGAGAGAGAGGGGGAACGGGAAACAGTGTCAACTAAGGCCATGGCTAGACCAGGCCTATATCCCGGGATTGTCCCGGGATCATCCCAGTGCATCCAAATGACACTCAGGGGATCCTGGGAGCAGGCAGGGCTGACCCCTCCATTTGCCTGGGATAATCCTTAGGTCTAGCTAAGGCCTATATTGAAAAAAACACCATAAGGGCACTTAGCTAAATTACGTTACATGCTTCACAACTATCCTTTACCTGTCTGGAGTGATGTTTTTGTTAAACTGCAGAAATCCTACCTCTCTTAAAATAAATTGTGATTTCTCTATCAATTGCAAGTGCCCTTTTCAGCTAAAGCTATCTGGTCCAGAGATAACTATACAAGATGTGTGAATGGACCAACACATAGTCTTACTGGTCAACTGTTGATACATTTGGAGAACGAATTAGCTGTCAATGAATCAATATCTTGTGTAAGATTTTGATTTTAAGCTCTGTTTCTGCTTTCAGCACTGGGAATTATCAGCAAGGTCTAAAAGCCTGCTGCCAGATATATTCAAAATTGAATGAAGAGGAGGAAGAAGAAGATGAAGAAGGAGGAGGAAGAGGAGGAGGAAGAAGAAACACATTTTAAGAGCATTTGTTATGGTAACTTTTTGTTAACCTTATAGTAAGTATAACAATGTATTATCACAGCTCAAACAGTCACTTTTTTCCTTTGTCTTTTCTGCCAATTAGAACCGACAGTACTGAGCTTAGATAGAGAACTAGTGTGTTCTTGTGTAAATATCTGTTAAAACTGACACATAAGTTAAATTCAACAGGCTTTGTAGTTTACACTTGATTTAACATAAGAACATAAGAAGAGCCATACTGAGGCCATTGCTAGACGAGGCCTTAGAACGGTGTGATGCCTGGTCTCCCTCCTGTGCATCCAGATGATGCACAGGGGATTCTGGGGTCAGGCCGGGCTAAGACCTCCCTTAACACGGGATAAGCGGATTCGCTTATGGCCCAGCTTTTCCTCAGCCCTGGCCTGAGGCTGGGGCTGCAGAAAGTCTAGCGACTTCTGTGGCTTTTCCTGGCTGCTCGCTTACTCACGAGTAGCCGGGAGAAGCCACGGACTGGGCACAGTACTCCATAGGACCGTTGTGCCCATCGGGCCGGGAGGGGAATCATGGGGGGGTGGAGAGATAGGGGCCAGAGGAAAGACTGACCAGGCAGGAGAGAGGTGGGGAGAAGAACGGGCACGGGCATCGGGGACGGGGGCGGGGGGAGAAGAGCAGGCACGAACATGGGCCTGGCGTATGGGGGGAGGACAGGCGAGCAAGCAGGCAGGGGGGCATCAGGCATTGTGGGGGGGAATCAGGGGCAGGGGGAGCAGGGGCCCTTTATTTTTTTAAAAAAAATCTTACCTGGTGCAGCGGTGCGCTCCTGCGCACATGGCCCTTTAACTTGGAAAAAAAATGGCAGACGCGACGGGGCTTTCCCTTGCCCCGTCGCGTCTTACGTGTGGAAAAGGGTGACGGCACGCACTAGCTGTAGCACGCTGTCGCCCCGACTCCCAGCCGGATTATCCGGTAGGTCTAGCAAGGCCCTGGGTCAGACCAAGCATTCTGTTCACACAGTGGCCAATTGCAAACCCATAAACAGGACAAGAGTGCAACAGCACCCTCCCACCCATATTCCCCAGTCACTGGTGTTTCCAGGCATACCGGCACAACAACAAAAATGCTAACCTTAACCAAAAAATAATACAATTGATAACAAAAAAGTTAAGGGTGTGAACAATAAACAAGGTTTAATACACTAATAAAAGCATATTGTACAGAGTGCTTATATTAACAGAATCAATAGTGAAATCACACAATTAAAATGGTACAAAAAGAAAAGTGCTCAGCAAACTTGATTGGCTTGGCCAGACTGTTTTGACACAACATCTTCCTCAATGGCCAGTGCACCAGGTTAATCAGTACTCAGGGCTATTTATAAAACATGGGGGCTGACTTGAAGATTCATCAAAATAGGAGTAATTAGATGTCACTCCCCTAAATATGAAATGGAAAATCCTAATATTTAGAAGAAGCCCCTAAGGAGTACTTGAAGCAGCCTCTGCTCACATAAATGAAGAGCTGGCATCTAGACCAAACAGTTCTAAGTGAGGCATACATACAGGGAAGTAGCATATAGTCATCAAAACTAGTAGTACTTGATAGCCTTCTCCTCCAGGAATTTGTTTCAACCCCTTTTAAAGCCATCCAATTTAGTGGCTATCACTACATCTTGAGGTAGTGAGTTCCATAATTTAACTATGTGCTGTGTGAATCCTTCCTCTTATCTGTCCTGAATCTCCAATGAATTAGCTTCAGGGGATGATCCATAAGAGAGGGAGAATAATGTCTCCCTATCCAAGTTCTCCACATCATGCATAATTTGTTACACCTCTATCATGTCTCCCTGTACTTATCTTGTTTTCTAAACTAAATAATCCCGTCTATTGTAAGCTTTCCTAATAAGAGAGATACTCTTGCCCTTTGACCATTTCAGTTGCCCTGTTCTATAGTTTATCCGTGGTGCAGTGACCAGAACTATACACAGTATTCTAGGTGTGGTTACACCATAGAATTGGATAAATGCAGTATGATATTGACAGTTTTATTCTCAATTCCTTTTCTAATTATGCCTAACATGGAGTTAATATTTTTATGAAGCTGACCTGCAGATTCTGTAGCGGACTGGCTTTCCCCCCTGTCAAGCAGCGTCTGCAGACTTGCAAACCATTTTTCTAAGCTTCAGGATTTTTTTGGAAGATTTTGTCATGAAAAAATGCACAGAAATAAAATATTTTTTAAAAAAATGCACATTTCCCCCATAGGCTAAAGTGTGAAAATACACGTTTTGGGGGTATTTAATACTGTTGTTTTATACTTTGAATGGTTTTAATTTTTGTGAACCGCCCAGAGAGCTCCGGCTATTGGGCGGTATAGAAATGTAATAAATAAATAAATAAATAAATAAATAAATAAATTTGTGCCTTTGGGGGAATTTGCATAAATTCAGAAACTGAAAAAAAATCCAATTCTGTTGATGTGTGGTTGATGGGACAAATACCCCTGACAATCTGCAAAACATGAATGGAATGGATTTTACACAATCCGTACATCCCTAATTGTCCTCACCCTCTTTCTCATGATTGCTACTACTTGCTCGCAGAGAGGCAGTGAGGAAGTAGGCAGTAGCATCTGCTGTTTCACCTTCTCACCACTTCCTCTGCCTGGGCCACAGCAAGAGAGAAGTGAAGAAGTCAGTTGCAATGGTGAAGAGGAGGAGCAATTCCTGGGGGGGGGAGTTTCTTATTCTTATTCTTATTCTTATTCTTATTCTTATTCTTATTATTATTATTATTATTTATTTCTTTATTTATATAGCACCATCAATTCTGGGGTGTGGGCCCTCAGCAGGTGCTCAACCATGCTTACCCTTGACAGTGATCCTAGGTTTTTCTGAGCACTTCCCCCCTTTTTTTGCAACCACATTTTCAACACATTGTAATATGCATACTGTATTTCCTGGAAATTGTGGAACCACTCCGATTGCTATAAACGAATGCACAAATGTCATCTCCAGTCACTGGGAACTCAAGGACTGCATGTATTTGCCTTTCCTGAAATATGGTGGCCTCGGAAAGTGCTCACGTTGTTTGTATTCTGCAGTCATGGATGACAGAGTTTGGAGAGGTTGTGTGTGTGTTTTTAAAAAAGTTCCTGCCTTGCCTCATTCATGCTGGCAAGACCACTTGTGGGACTGAATGGTTGGATGACTAACCACTCAAGAATGGATATGGTGTCACAGTAAATCAAACTTTGTGGTTGTTAAAGTGATGTGGATTCTGTTGTTGCCTGATCAATGTCCATCCATGTGATCTCCCCCCAACCCGTTCTCTGGATGCTGAAATGTTATCAGACCTTGTGAAGGCATGGAGTCCTACTAAAGACTCAAGCTTGTCCCTTTCTCTGCCTTTGACAATAACATGTTCAAATATGATTATGTTTTTTACCCATTCCAAATATTATCCACATTATACGGAGCATTTTTTTGACATTAGAAAATAGCCGGATAGTGTTATAAATCTACTGATATTGACTGCAAATATTGTTGTATCTTTGCCCTTGGTTCCATTACTCCTTGCTTCCTTAATCTCCCTTAATACTCATGTTGATGTATCTATCATTCAGACATAGACTTGGTTTGCATGATCACAAGGTGATAATGCATGTCCCTGTCATCTACGGGGGGTTAGCCACATTATCCTTGGTAGCATAGCCTGTTGTGTCATGTGAATCCAGCCAGGGTGGCTTGTTGCCATTAGTAACAAGCCATCTGGAGCCCTTATGTGTACAAACTGAGCCATAATCATTTTGTCAAGGAGACATTGCCACAACGTCTTTGCAGGTATGAGCTTGGGACGTGTCACATTAAGAGCACTTGAATGTTTTTGATGTATTAAACTATTAGCAAGTGAGTCTCATTCATATGCTTTGGCATAGCAAGAACCACCTGAGAAGTTTTGCTGATTTTTGTCAAATGTCAATATTAAAAGTGATGTAACTCTTCAGATTTCCCACATCCGTATCACTGTCGTTGGAGAGCCCAGGGCCAGATCTACACCAAGCAGGATATAACACTTTGAAAACAGTTTGAAAACTGTATATGGAGTGTGTCCTGGGCCTAAACAGTTGTCAGTACTGTTAGAAACCATTATAAAGCAGTAGTGTAGATCCTCCCCAGGAAACAGAAAAGGCTGATTCTCAAGTATGAAAAATGCCTGAATAGCCATGTCACTTGAAGACTCACTGGAAGCTTTAAAAACAATTGAACATCTGTCTTCAAGTAATTTAGGGTAGTGTTTTACTGCTCTTCCTCTTGGCTGGCATACTGAACAGAAGCAAACATATTTTTCTCCCCTGTAGTTCAAATAAAGTACATCTCTTGTTCACAAGTAATTCCTCAGGAACAGAGCTATATAGCTTTTTGCCCAGTCCTCTCTGAAGAAAGAACTTCTCAAGAACATCTTTGAAAGCAATGACCCTGGCCTAATCCACACCAGCTGCTTATTCCAGAATAGTATCAAGGACATCAGTACCGCACCACATGACTGATCCCGTGGTGATCTAGAGAAGACCCCTTAGTTTCCCGGGATAACTATAGCAGCTTTTGTCCCGATTTTTTTCTGCTCTCGCAAAAATCCCAAGGTGCACTCTCCCTTTGTGAAGCTGTTCCTGGATTGTTCTTGAGGTCTTTCAGCACTGTGTGTGTGTGTGTGTGTGTTTTAAAAAAACTCAACTTCACAAAGGATCACAACTCTGCTCTTTCACAAAAGTCAGGAGTCATAAAAAAAACCCAAAAACCCAGAACAGCTCTCCTTAAATTGCGGGCAACCCCGCTGGCATGTGCCCCATGAGGGATGATTGCTGAAGCAGAAAACTTCACAATCATCCCTCCCTAGTCTCAAAAAGGCTCTAGGTGTAGATGATCTCCCTGTTGTCAGTAGGTATAAGTTCTCGACCTGTTTCCACAAACAGATTGCCAGACTCTGTAAAGCTCTCCTACAGTGGGGAGAACCTGAGAAATTAAACACGAACTGCTCTAAAAGCAAACAGCAATGGCTCAATTTCTGGGCCAGAGACATTTATTTATTTATTTATTTATTTATTTATTTATTTTATTGCATTTCTATACCGCCCAATAGTTGAAGCTCTCTGGGTGGTTTACAAAATTAAGACAATTCAAAGTATAAAACAACAGTATAAAACCATAATGTAAAATACAATATCAAAGCACAACCAATATAAAAGCACAACTTGAGCAGGCTGCTTCCCAATTGTACTCACAATGTCCCAATAATGACAGAGAAGCGCAATGCTAGCACCATCCATTATCTGACAGTGTTCTCAGTTTCATGCTGCTCAGTGAAACAAGAGCTTTCCCTCCCTACACTCAATTGCTTTCCTTTTTTGCCCATGAAGCTGTTTTTCCTCCCTCTTAGAGATCTATTTATTTGTTACATTTATATCCCTCCTTTCTTTCTTTTTGCAAGGAGACCACAATGGTGTACACAATCCTTCTTCACTCCATTTTTTCCTCACAACAACCCTGTGACATAGCTCAGGCTGACTGGTCCAAACTCACCCAGTGAGCTTCATGGCTGAGTGGGACTGGATCTCCCAAGTCCCAGTCCAACACTCTTACCTCTATGCCAGACTGGTTCTCGATGGTGCCATGTGTTCTCGTGAGGTATGAACAAAATCTTTTGGAGAATGGTGGTTGAAAGCTACTTCTCCTACTAGGGTTTTTGATGTTTGAGGTGGGTGTTTAAGGGGTCACAGTTCTTTTTTCAAGACAATCAGCCAGTATGGATCCTTATCCTCCAGTCACTTGGTGCATACCATTAACGTCCTATATGGCTTGTGACCACCTGCTCCCTTATGAATTTTTCTCTGATGTCTGGCTAGTGAAGCCTTTCTCTGGGTTCCCCTGCTCACAGAGATCCATACAGTGGGGATTACAAAATGGGCTTTTTCTGTAGTTGACACCCCAACCATGGAATGCCCTCCCTGTCTCTGTACACCTAGCACTACTGCTTTTTAGTATTTAAAGTATTTAAGGTGTTTTATTACTGCAATTTTATTGGAAATGTATGTATGTTTTATCCATTTTTTTGTTTCCTGTTGCTGGGGTGCCTTAGTGTTAAATGGAATAGATATTATTATGCAATATATTTGTAAGCTGTAGCCTTGTGTGGTGCAGAGCGGTAAAGCAGCAGTTTCTGAAGCCGAAACTCTCCCCACGGCCTGAGTTCGATCCCAGCGGAAGCTGGTTTCAGGCAGTTGGCTCAGGTTGACTCAGCCTTCCATCCTCCCGAGGTCGGTAAAATGAGTACCCAGCTAGCTGGGGGAAAGGTAATAATGGCCGGGGAAGGCAACGGCAAACCACCCCGCTATAAGGCCTGCCAAGAAAACATCAGCGAAAGCTGGCGTCCCTCCAAGAGTCAGTAATGACTCAGTGTTTACACGAGAGGTTCCTTTCCTAGGATTTGTAAGCTGCTTTGGATAGTGGACCAGAAACCTATCACACTCATACTTACATTAAAGTTTGTCTCTTCAGCTCCTACATTTCACAATTTCATCCATTCTTGCTATTTTTTTCCTAACAGAAGCTACTGATGGTTTGGCCAGAATGGCATAAACTTGGATTGTGATACTACAATGGAATATTGCTGTTATTTCCCCACCCCTCCAATTTCCTACCCTAACCCCATAAAACTTTTGAGGTTTCGTTATCATTCAGAAATCAGTTACATGGAGAAAAGTGCCTCACATCCATGAAGTGGAAACAGACACATCACGGTGAATAAGCACTGGTGCATCTAAATCATTCTCTGACACTGTGCTTTCAACTGGAATGGTGAAGATCTCTTGCCATCACCAACCTCCCATCTTCAATGCCCACCAGGAAAAGAAATCCTCCATCCTGTGTTTCCTTTCTCATTCTTCAAACAGAGAGCTGTTTACATCATGTCAGCAAATGATTAGCTGCTGCTGCTGTTGTCGGGCTACCTGCCGGAAAGGGTGAAGAGGTTATGTTTTGGTATCTCCCAAAGATGTTGAGTAAAGGCGGAAAGAAAGAGAGAGAAAAGTAAATAGCTTCTTAGCATATCAAACAAACAATGGGAGGAAAGTATCAAAAATCTCTCAAACTTAGAAATGAAAGAAGTGTCTTCTCAAGGAACAGTGTGATGAAGAAAAGTGTGGGTTTTTTTAAGCACAACATGTATGAAATACAAAACACCAAGCAACATCTGAGTTCATCTCCCCGCCCCCCACTTTACACATAGGGAATTTTCTGAAATGGAGAGGTCTCAGTGTCCACTAATATCCAAAGCCCTTTTGAGGTGTTCCCTTTACATGATTGTAATTGTGTGCAGGGTAATGAGAGGGTAACATCTGCCTATAACCCCCCTACCTGTGTTTGGAGGGTAACATTTGTCAAGGGAAGTCTGCAGTATACATGTAGGTTCTCCCCATGATTTGGATTTGTAGGGCTAAAAATAGGGAAGTCCCTCATGAGGAAGTCTGGCTCTTTTGGAACTTGCTGGATTTACCCGGAGCCCCATGGTTCAGCTTGCATTTACAAGCTGAGCCGCCATGGGGATTTTTCCTGAAATCCAGGAACTTTTCTCATGGTTCTCTCCCATTCACCCATTATTGGTGGTGGTGGGGAGACAAACAAATCAAAACATGGAAAATCTGTGGGCTGGGATTTCGCCCCGTCTAGTTATGGCCTTAGTCATAGATGTTCTATGTCATAGATGTCATAGATCCTCTTAGTCATAGATGTTGCCATTGTCTAAAGATTCCTTATATGCATACGTGTGGTTCTCGATGGACCTTGTGCGAGTCCGTCCACAGGTCTAATGAGAGCGCATCACGTAACAGAACCAATTGCCCGTTCGTTGAATTAGACATAAGATTTAGGCTAGTAGACACATACCTTTGAACAATCTGCTCTGGGAATGTTTAATCATGACAGGTACTGAAAGTGTGGCGATTGAGAACCATCAGAAAGGATACGCTTGGATGACATTTTACAAAACAGTTTATAGTATTATTGAGTTGTCAGCCTCGGCACTGTCTTTCATCTTGCATCTGATTTCATTGCTTCATGCATGCATTTCATTATTTGATGTAAGGGATTTTTGACCAAACATCATGGGAGGAATGCAGACCTCAGAAATACTCACAGTGTTTTGATCAAACATGATTGCAGACACCATAATATTGAGCTAAACAGATATGCTGAACATGGAACTGGTTGCATTTACGGTGTAATCCTAACCCTTGTTAGCCACAAAGCTCTTAAACAACTGAAAATTGCCTACAGACAGGCAGACTTTTCATTAATAAAGACCTCCATTATTTCTCTCTTTTTCTTTTTTCTTTTTTTCTTCTTTTTTTCTGCCCTATGTTTATAAGATTTTCATTTTGGAAATTGTCTTAAACATTGTTCTGTTTCTCATTCAAAATCTCAGGTGCATGTTAACTTTTAAGAAATGCTAGAACTTTTGCTACATAAGAACTTCAAGGTTTTATTATGAAGGCTTAGGTAATTCACACTGTAGACTGCCGACACTCCGTATGGGCAGTGTAAAAGGAACACATGATTAACTTTAACGAAGTTACAGACATTGACAATAAAATGAAAATGGCAATTTGCACTGTATAAGTTCAGATAGTTAAAGCACCCCTGTTAAAAACAGGGCTGTCTTGATTCCCTTGGATATTTATTTATTGAAAGACTGATGGAAATTACTTAAAGAATACAATGCACACGTACATTGCACATGTGGATACTTGGTGTGTGTGTGTTGGTGTTTGTGTAGGCAGTTAAGTTTGAAAAGACTGTTATACAATTGTTAAATTCAGCTGCATCAGTAGGGAAATACCTAGATGCCAAATGACCTCTTAATGAGTGTACAAAACACTTCCACATCTGGAACTGGTATATCATCTGAATTAAGTACAGGGTTTTGGTAGTTTTGGATTTCTGACAACTTTTCTCTTGATATACAAGCAGACATTTCACCCCCTCAGAGCTGCTGGGCTAAATGACACTTGAGTTCTCTCACACTCTGCCAGAAGAAACTTTTTTAGAAAAAAAAAAGTAAAGAAGGAACCAATCTCGTAGTACAGCATTGGTGAATATACGTCAATTCTGTTGAATAATCAAAGAATAGTATTTTTCTCAGACTAAGAGTTTCATCAGACAAATGTTTTAGTTCACGCTCGCTACTGCCCACTTACGAATGTGTGCATGTCCTTTAGACAGCATCTTCTGTGTATCTCCTGCTCCTTTCACTCATTTTCCTCTAGCAAAATAGACCCCTTTTAATCCATCTTTTTTTTTACAAAATGGAATGTGCTGCAATCTCCTGCTGTGTGCAGGAAAAGTAGCATGATAAAAATGCCCCCTGGACGGGCCATGTGGTCTTTGTTTACTTCCTCTTTCCCCTCTGGGAAGAATCAGGAATTGCAGAGAAGTGATGGTAAGGAAACATGATTTTTCCTCATGTGATGATGCTCTAAAACTTGAATGGAAGTGAATTTAAAATCACAGGCATCTCTAATCACAATCAGTAATGGGGTTGCTTAACACAAGTTTGTGGCTTCCTTTGAGTGGATGTATGTTTTCACAGAATAAATAATCCCCCAAACAATTCATGTTCACTGCAGGCAGAAAGAATTAATGATCAATACTAGCGCTCCAGTGAAATTTATTCCACCTTTTTTTTTTCTGACCATTCACATTCAATTTGATAGAAAAGAAATTGCTTTAGAAAAAAAATCAAAGGACAAGAACATTTCAGAGAAATACTCATGGGCTAGGGAGGAGCTTCTAGTGCTTACCTTACTTAGGAGGTGGCCAAGGTGTGTGCATAAATGTCCCTCTTCCTTTGCACAAGCATCTCTCTAGCAGCCTGTAACCTCCTCAGCTTCTCATACTTCAGTTCAAGACCAGAGGAAGTCATTGGGCCATATCCAATTGGATACTCCTGCCCTCACTGATTCTTTTCCACCTCACCAATTCTGTTGTCCAAGTGGTGGGTCCTGCAAAGTGCATTGCAGAGCACTTTAGCATTTCCTATGGGAAGCCTTGAAATGTTCACTCCCTATTTGAGCTCTCCTGACCTGTCTCCTTCCAGAAATGAGCACATCAGAGGTTAGAGGGCATTTGCACAATGCAATCAGCAGGGCAAAAGAGAATCGGTGGGGGCAGAAGTGTCTTCTTGGGTTCTGCCCATTAAGTGGTAAATCTTCCCATAAGGTGTTAGTCCCCACCCACCCAACATCCCCAGATTAGAAAGCACTGGGATACTGCAGGGTAGTGGAGAGATGTGTAATAAAAAGGAAACACACTCACAATTCCTTTGTCTGGTTCACAGAGGTTAGCCCTAACTGTGAGGAAGTGTTGGAGAATTTCTGCTCCACTTTGAGAAATTTGGTGCCCCCCCTCTCCAGTTTCTCTGTTCACAAAAAAGGTGGAGATGTTCAATAATAACAACAACAACAACAACAACAACAACAACAACAACAACAAAAATATGAAATGGCCTTAAATGCAGTTGGGGCTCTGCTCCATCTTGTCCAGTAATGCTGACAGTGATTGACAGTGTCTGTCCGGGGACTGCTAGCTGACATCCTTTAATTGCAGGTGCTGAGAAAATAATTCAATGTGACTAACTTTTGAGTTAACATGTAGAGAACTGTTCTGTTAACACATTGTTTCTGAGCTATAGATCCTGTCCTTTAATAAACACAGTGTGGGAGCGAACTCATAGCCATTCGTATTGCCAAGTCTGCAAATGTGTCATCTTGGATACCCCCACCATTTCAGACATATTTTTGTTTCAGGTAGGACGTTTAAACTTAGAGATAAATTAACAAACATGCCCAACTGAAGTGGTAACGTTTCCCCTTCTCTGAGGCAACTTCAGAGATGAGGCATCTTTTGGTGTGGAAGCAACAGGAGCTGGATTTGGACAGCTGGGGCACAGATGCTAGGTAAACATAGATGCCATGATGTTGTTAACAGGTCTGCATGGGTGGTGGCTTGGAAAACAGGAGAGTGTTTAGGCATAAGTAATGAAGTGTATGAGGGAGAGGATGGGTGGTGTAAACCATAAGCAGCAGGGGGCACTCAAGAAGTGCTTTGATGGATGGGCTGACGATGAGACAAAAGACCGGAACAACAGCTCTTGAGTGATAAAGCTATGGAGAGCTGATATAAGGTACGGGCTGAAAGTGGAAGCTGTGAACTGGGAGTTCCCAATTCAAATCTCCCCTCAGCAATGAAGTTGTGAAGAACACTTAGGGGGGGAAATCTACAAACTCATTCCCTGACCCTTACCCCCCCCCATCACCCCATTTCCAGTATAGAAATAATAATACTGGTCTGCCTTTCAAGGCTCTTGTAAGAAGTACTGAGGTAATGTACAAGAAGCAATGTGGTGGTGTCAATACTTAAAATTGTGTGGAAATGGCCTCTCAAAATTTCTCCACAATTTGTGGGCAGAGAAATTTGGGGTGACCACTTCACCAAATGTCTTCAGCAGGAGGAGAAATTCTCCAACAGTTCCTCAGATGTGGTTGTAGCACAGCTTCTTTCCTTTCTCCTAATGGTTTTTTGTTTCATTGCATCACTGACATTTTGATGTTTTGTTTTGTTTTGAGCTTATCACTGCAAGGTGGATGAAGATAGTGTGTGTGTGTGTGTGTGTGTGTGTGTGTGTGTGTGTGTGTGTGTGTTTGTATTACACATCTGTCCGTCATTTCACAGCTTCCCTGACTGCCCACGCTTCCTGATCTGAAACCCCTGTGGGGGAAAGAGTTACCACATGATGTCTTCCTTGGACTTTTGTTGAAGTGTGGAAAGCCAGGGAGTCTGCTGGAGAGATCCTTGAAGAATGAAAGACAGGGCATTCTTCAGTCACCTGCTAAGGAAGTTAAGCACAAGACCCCACCTATAAACATTTCTCTGAAATGTTGTTCTCCTTTGAACACCTTTTTGAAAATAATGTCTTTTCTACCAAATTGAATGACAGTGGTCAAAAAAAGTGGAACAGACTTTTGGCACAGCACTAATATTATTTTTCAATTGAGTGCCAGAATTACATTGTAGTTTAGGAAGGCACAGTTTTGCAGGAACTTGATTTGGGAGTTTTGTTTTATTTTTCTATAGCTGACTATTCTAAAGCCTTTGACTGTGTGGATCATAACAAACTGTGGCAAGTTCTTGGTGGTATGGGGATACCAAGTCATCTTGTCCGCCTCCTGAGGAATCTGTATAACGAACAAGTAGCAACGGTAAGAACAGACCACGGAACAACGGACTGGTTTAAGATTGGGAAAGGAGTACAGCAAGGCTGTATACTCTCACCTTACCTATTCAACTTGTATGCAGAACACATCATGCGACGTGCTGGGCTTGACGAATCCAAGGCTGGAGTTAAAATTGCAGGAAGAAACATTAACAATCTCAGATATGCAGATGACACCACTTTGATGGCTGAAAGTGAGGAGGAGCTGAGGAGCCTTTTGACAAAGGTGAAAGAAGAAAGTGCAAAAGCTGGGTTGCAGTTAAACCTCAAAAAAACAAGATTATGGCAACCAGCTTGATTGACAACTGGCAAATACAGGGAGAAAACATGGAGGCAGTGACAGACTTTGCATTTCTGGGCGCAAAGATTACTGCAGATGCTGACTGCAGCCAGGAAATCAGAAGACGTTTACTTCTTGGGAGGAGAGCAATGACAAATCTTGATAAAATAGTTAAGAGCAGAGACACCACACTGACAACAAAGGTCCGCATAGTTAAAGCAATGGTATTCCCCGTAGTAACCTATGGCTGCGAGAGCTGGACCATAAGGAAAGCTGAGCGAAGGAAGATAGATGCTTTTGAACTGTGGTGTTGGAGGAAAATTCTGAGAGTGCCTTGGACTGCAAGAAGATCAAACCAGTCCATACTCCAGGAAATAAAGCCAGACTGCTCACTTGAGGGAATGGTATTAAAGGCAAAACTGAAGTACTTTGGCCACATAATGAGAAGACAGGATACCCTGGAGAAGAGGCTGATGCTAGGGAAAGTGGAAGGCAAAAGGAAGAGGGGTCGACCAAGGGCAAGATGGATGGATGATATTCTGGAGGTGACAGACTTGACCTTGGGGGAGCTAGGGGTGGCAACGGCCGACAGAAAGCTCTGGCGTGGGCTGGTCCATGAAGTCACGAAGAGTCGGAAACGACTGAACGAATAAACAACAACATATACATATACATGTGTGTTTGTGTATGTGTGTGTGTGTGTGTGTGTGTGTATGTATGTACTCCAAGCTCCTTAACATCCTTATCTCCCAACGTCACTGTCAGCACATCATCACTGTTCCATTCCGCCAATAGGAAATTTAGGCGGATGTGGAATTGGATGGTATTGGAACCAAAGTCTCTCCTGTCCAATCCAACAGTATGTCTGCTGGAACACACTGGCTGATATCACAGTTGCCTCACACAACCATGTTGGTGGCTTTAATGATTTGTGTGTCACATGTTCCTTCTCTATCCAATACTGTTTCCTCAGTTTGTGAACTATCACTATGATTATGAGTTGATAGTTACATGGGATAGTAATAGATCGTCTGAGGTACAGATTTATGTCAAACACAGTGACTGGTGGGCTACTGTGTGAACAGAATGCTGGACTAGATGGACCCTTGGTCTGATCCAGCAGAGTGCTTCTTATGTGCTTATGAAGTGCTGTTGAACCTCCTTCATCTTTACTATTGTGCTTATACCCAAGATTTCAAAGTCTGTGAACAGTGAGGGCAGATGGCACATAAAGAGACGTTGTTGCTGGTTGCTTCCTGGCTTCTGTGTGGCTGGATGTATGTGTGAAACAGGCTAAGTATCACTCAGAAATTATGTAACATCTTCTTACTAGAGTTGTCACCAACATTTCTTCTTCTTAACAGAGATTCTTTAGCAGTTCTGCGACAAGCTGTCAGTGGTAGGTTATAAGCAGCAGCTGACATTGCTGAGGAAAAGTAGGGTGATAAGCAAACTCCCAGCTTGAACAGGAAACCTTTAGTATCTTTCCAAGTCAGGGGAGCCAAGAGCCAGACTGAGCCAGACTGCTTCCCCATCATCCTTGTTTTCAGCTGACATGAGTAAGGGCTCTAGTGACATAGGCATGCAGAGCTCCTTCACATGAAGAGAGAATCTATCACACACGTGCACCATGTGCATTGATAGTGTGGGGCCTTTTCCCATGCTGACCAAATGCATGGACAGCAGAGAAGCATTTCTGACACTGACATTAATGACAAGGGTATGGATGTGGCACAGTGACAAGGGTTGAGACTAGTTCCTCCCATGCTCTGTCAGTTCATGTCAGCCTCCATCTTGCTACACCAAGGGAACCTTCTGAAGGAAGAAGGCATCTTGGAGGGCTCTGAAAGGGGGCAAGAACTGAATCACGTCTGGGAATTCACTCCTCAAATGTATACACTTGTATGAGGGGGAGAACAGGTCTCAACTTGCTGCCCCCCTCCCCATTGCACCATGCCCCCATCAACATGACCTCCTCTTCATTCTCTGGGAAGCCTGCTCTTCACACATAGGCAACCCATGTGATTTAGAACCCTGTGTCATCAAGGTTTTAGTGGGAACCATAAATATTGTGGGTCCTAAGGATATGACTATCCTAACAACCTTCTTTTATAAAAAGCTTTGGAGAGAACAGGTAATTGACTGGATGCTAAGAGTATTGAATGCTTCACTGATTCAAAGTAATATACATTTTAGTCTTGCTGACATTGCAAAGGAGACAGAATAGTGACTTTTCTACTGCAGCACTTAAACCAACCTTTTCCCCATCTGTCATGCAACAAATGCATTTACTATTCTTTATAGATTAATTTCTCTGAATAGGAAAAAAGATGGCCTGACAACTCATTATTTAAGATGCAGCTCCATTCTCACTTTATTGTTGTATGATCTCACTGCAAACAGTTCAATTAATCTTCAGTCAATGGATATATTTATATACAGCCACTTGCAAAGTATATTGGGAAAAGCAACTTTCAAAGAGTGACAGGGGATAATTTGGAGTGAGAAACTAGGAAATGGTTAAGAGTCTCTCTCCCCCTGCCCAATTGCAATCACCACAATAAAGTAACTGTGAGGAGCCGGGACAAACCATGACGCTTGCACACATATTCTGTGGTCTCAGAATAAGCCCGAGACAGCGGAAAAAGCGGTCCCAAAGACTAGGGCAAGATCCTGGGGCAAGGGAAGGATCATCCCTCCTGGCTCCTGGGATCCCCTAAACTTTAGCTATGGCCTATGTATGCATATCTGAAAATTAATCCCTTTGAAATCAATGGGACCTAGAGCCAAACAGTTGGCATGCAAGTTCATTTTACAGTTTGGTAATTGTTCTCCAGCTGTTGAGATCAAACTGTGCATGTAGAATGATAGGGAGACTTTTATTTTATTTTTGGTCTTCTCCTGAACCTGCTATATTTGGGATGCAGAAGCCATGTGAATGCTGTTGATCATATCACCATGGAGAGTTACACCAGGAACACTTTGCTTGTGTTTGTGTTAATAACAGCCCCCCTTATAATAAGCACATTCCTCAAATACAAAAGGTGAGCCTGAAGAGGCAATTTCAGAATATTTCTATTGAGCCACTATTTTCATTCAGTCTCTTAATCATCTAAGTGCCTGCCTTAGATCAGGGGCTTACAAACTTTGTAACTAAAGGGTTGAGGTTGGAGAATTTCAAAGAAAAGATGTTTACAATAACAGAACTGTATATTACACATAATGCACCTTTTAGTGTGAGCTCTTATGGAGGTTTCCTTTTAAAATGGTGTTCTGCTGATGGAAGTAACTTGTTGGAAATCTTTATGATTCAGGGTTTTATTCCATCTTTTTGGGTTCAAAAGTTTAATATCACTGCTATTTGCATTTTGGCTGTTGTATGCATTTTGTAGACATGGTGTGGGGTGGATAGAGTCTCATCCAGTTGACCCTTTGTGGAACACTGACCGTGCAGAGAGGAAAGCTTATTATTTTAAAAGGAGAGTGGACATGTTGTTACACCAAGTGAATCATGTTTATTACGCTAAGTGTTTCTGGGCCAATGGAAAGGTGCCTAGTTACCTGCAAGTGCCACATCAGCGAAGTTACAAAATGAAAATCGTCCATAAGTTGGGAAATTTTGCATGTCTGGAAAGTTTCATGTATACTTTCTTTTTAGGGTGTGTGAAGAGTCACTACCACCTTCTTCAAAAGGATGCATGGGAATGTTGGTTTTGCTCACAATCATGCCCCATCCAAAGTCCCAGATTAAAGTGAAAGCACATGTCCAGTGAAAGTATTTGCAAATTGTCCTTGCATTCATTGCCTTCCCAATTCTGAGTTTGATTTGCGCAAATTTCTTAATTGGTGCAAATTTCATCAGTAGACTGAATCAATGCTGGGAGAAATGGGAAGTTTGTGCAAATATCCCATTTGATCACTGCTCAATTTGCACAAATCTCCTGTTTGCACAAAGTGAGGAGCAATTGCAAGCAGGTATTGGGTGCAAGATGAGAAGCAAGATGATGGTTGTAGAATCCTAGTAACGTTGAACATTGCTTGTTCATCCATCTCTACTGTTAAGAGACTTGAAGGTGGTGCGAAGACAGAAGCATTGCTGCTTTTGATGTTAATTTATTATTATTATTGTTGCACTCTCACTAGGGGTCAAAGAGGCTTTGCAGGTCTTTGAAGCATATCAAAAACCTGCAACACATGTTTACTGGAGAGAAGTAGGACAGCATTAGAATCACTATGGATAATGATACTGTTTCATGCAACCTTCAACTTGGGTGGGGTATGGAGAGCTCAAATACAATGCTGTGGGTGGGTAGAGAAACAAATCAGCAGCCTGAACTCTTGTTCTTGCTTTTAACGGGGAAGAGGGAGGACAAGAGCCAGACAACCTGCTACTGTCCTCACAGGGAATATTTAAAAGAAAAAAAGAGGGGGCAGTAAAGACATCAACAATGATCAAAATGTCTGTCCCACAATTCAGCATCCATATTGGTTCAGCTCTATTTGACATGTGATGGAATTTATACAAAACATTGCACCTACCCCGATCGCCACCACCACCACCACCATATGCAACACATAAAAATACCAACATGATCTAATGACCACAATAAATAGCTGAGTTCCCAATTTCACATCTTATCTAAAAACACACACACGTCCAATCGCACAGGGTTCCACTTAAAAATGGAGACATATGTTGGGTATTGTTGCTTTAAACTGCCTTAGGAACTTGACACCATTCCACTAGAAATGTATTCAGCAGACTCAGTAACTGTGCCTTCTTTATTGTGTTGAGGGAACACATACAGTATGTGAGTTCCATTCCAAGTTCATTTGTTAGGCATTTCCAGAGCAGACCAGAAATGGTTCTGAAATGCTGTAGATCACATGCGTTTTGAACCCAAAGACCTTGAAACAAATTCTTTCTCAAGCATCTAAAATATACGGAAACTTGAAGTGAGATCATTGATGGGAAGACCCTGAGTTCTTTCCACCATGTTCTGCAGCCTCAGTTGCTTGGGTTAATTCTGGGTCTATTTATTGTAGCTTTCCTTTATGACATAATTTTCAAGCATATCAAATTGGAGCTGCAATACCAATGAAAATATGCCAGTGTCTAGGTTTTGATTTCATAAGACTCCGTGGCTCACTTTATATTGGAAATAGATTAAGCCAGAAAACTGTCTATAAAAGAGAAAGACAAAATGTGTTATGCTAAAGGAATAATCTGTTACTTTTGCAAACTACCCAAAATTGACTTGATTCAAGATGTGTTGAGTTGAGTTCAGTAGACCTTGAGTTGAACTAACAGAATCATAGAACAGCAGAGTTGGAAGGGGCCTACAAGGCCATAGAGTCCAACCCCCTGCTCAATGCAACAATCAACCCTAAAACAGGCTGCAATCTCATACAAACATACTTGGAGCATGTCCCATTGAACTCAATAGCACTAAACTGTATGCCACCCTGAGATCTTATTGATCTAGGGCGGGATATAAATGTTTTAAATAAATAAATAAATTTAAATAAATAAATAAACTCAATATGATGTCCGAGTAGGTTTATACAGTATTGCAATGTCAGATCGTTAGCAGTCAACTTATGGAGATTCAATATGTAGCTCACTGGTACTTAGCATCTTCCAGTTTGGTTTCTTTGTTGCAGTATTCACTTGATTTGTGGTGAACCATGCTGTATGGTTCAACCATGGTGACTGAAAGCTGAGTTAGATGTAATTAGGTCAACAAAAGGTGACCTTAACAATGGATTTTGGTGGGATGGGATGCTTGATTGCATGTCTAGATCAACCAGACTCAACATCTCCTTATTAAATCTATTGCAGTTTTTCACAAGGCATTATTTGAAACAGCCAGAAGACCATTCCAACTAGGGATGGGCAAATTCACCCCCATTGGCACCATGGACTGCTTGCCAGAATCCCATCAGCCACCTGTCCCTGTTCGCCAGGTGTGTTGAGCTGCCAGGCTATCCATGAGCATCCGGTGCATGGTGTCAGGCATCGTGGTCCCTTGCCAAGCCACTATTTTGTGTAAAAATGGTAGCTCAGACATTTTCATATAGGGCTACTTGCATAAATGGTGGTTATGAAGAGTCCATTTACAAAAAATAAAATAAAATTACGTCCCTAATTCCAACACACTGAAATATACTCAAAGAATCAAAGTGTTGACTTAACCTTATTGCTCATTATTTAATAGATTTTGGGTCATTGAATTATAACTACTGTTAACACACAATTGATATGACTATGAACTCACTATTAGATGTAAATTGGTATCTTTTGGACTGGAACCTAGAAGAGGAAAAAGGGGCTGGGAAACGCTGGGAAGAAATTCTGCATAAACATTGATTTAGAATTACTAGCATCATTGTCATGATTTGGGGAAGTCATGATTTTTTGGGGGGGTTCATGATTTGGGGAAGAGATGGAGCCTGGAAATTGTAGAGTACTAGGCACATAGGGATGGATGAATCTGTCAATTTTGGTTTTTCGCTGTTTCTCATTTTTCCTGTCTTAAAATTGGTTCATCCCATTAAAAAAATGTTTGCATGAAAACCCGTGCAATTTTTGTGTGCACGTTTCGTCCTAACCATGATTTTTTTTCTTACTATGCATTTTTAAAAATAAAATAAAAATTGAGAATTTCATTGCAAATTTTGGAGAAATGTGGATTTTACGGGATAACTGGTTCACATAGTGGTTCGAAAGTGAGAAATCTGGTAAGTTTGCAATAAAATAAGAATGGAAGAAATTTCCCAACTCCCAATTACTGATTAAAAACATATAAAACTCATACAATATAAACAATCAGGCATCTTAAAATTCATCCGGATAGGCCGGCCAGAAGAGATCAGTCTTTATGGCTTTCTAAAACTCAGAAAGACTATTTAAAAAGACAGTTCTCACATTTAATCCACAACCACATAGAACAGATTTTTTCTTTTGCGAGTGGAAGCGGAAGCATAGAATAAAGACACGGATACAAGAGCTTGGATTAAACTAGGGCCTCTTTATTAATAATTAGATAGATGCATCCCTCCCTGGATCTGCATGTGAAAGTGCGGGAATTAAGTCCTTATCTCAGGCCACTTGCCTGGCTTACGGGCGAGCCACTCTCCAAAGCAAGGAGCTGGGAAAGCCGGCTCCTTACTTATGTGACGCTTTGTAAGTGTGGGGAGACCGCCCTACGACACCCCCGCCCACTGCCATAACGACAGTGAGTAGGTGAAGATAGGAGGGTCTCCAAAGGCATACCATATCCTGGCACGGGAGCCGCGTAGCCCCCGAGAAGCAGGTCCTCCAGCTATGCCAATCACCAAAAGGTGCCAGAGTGCTCACCGTCCCTATCTAATATAGCCAATTCCTGCACATCCCTGCCATGAATCAACTTAATTACTTATCCTCTCCCATAAGACTTTCAGTATGTAGTAGGCAAAACCATATAGAATGGAGAAATTCCTACTCAGCCCCCCACTTCAAATGGAGCAACTGGCTAATCCCATACTAGAAGAAGGGTGGGAGGGTTGGAGCCAAAATTGAAAGAGGCTGGTGCCTCGGGCGGGGTGCCTTTTATAGACACAGCCCCGCCCTACTTCATGTGGCCTAGGTTTCGCACCACAAGGGGTGCCTACAATCTGCTCCCCCCCCCTTGCGACAGCCAGCTTCCTGCCCAAGCCTTTGGACTGGGTGGAGACCAGATTTCTTTTGGTACACAAATGACAAAAAAATGTTGTCTTGATCCAGTGTCACACTGTCACACACTCTGGATATAAGTCAAGTGACTAACATCTCTCTTCTCTAAAAGACTACATTATTTTTTTCAAGGTAAACCCACCCACCCTTGGGAAACCTATTAAAGATATTGCAGATTGTAGCCTTATGATCCATGTTAAAATGAGTAAGGTTGGAGTCTGGGACTCTGTTCATTTTCTCAAGCAGGTGGCTGAAGGCATGCAGTTGTCGGTCATTAGATAACGATTCCCCCAGACTTTTAGTTATGGCAACAATTCATTAAACTGGTAAGGTGAAAAATATGAAGGCTATGATGGCTTAGGGAATTGGTAACGGCATATGGACTCTTTCATTGCTGGTGTAAATCCAGAGTGGGTTAACAGTCAGCAACTGCTGTTAGTTGTCCCCCATCTAATGATTCTCTGGTGACTCATGTTGATAGAACTTGGTGGTTTCAGGCCAAACCCCAGGAGTCCATATCACAAAGTCTACTCCAACACGCAACACCTGTCTTGGCAGTAGTCTATGTGCATCGGCTGAGTAGTGAAAGAACATATTGAATTAACAATACAGCCAGTGCTCCCCTCACCTGGTCTGATTGGAATATATTTATATGGTGAAATTCATAGTTTCTTTAGACATTGCATGTGGGGATGGGGGCAGAGGAGTGAATAGGAGAACTGTAACATACTGGATCGGCACAATCTACAAGGCCTTGTTGCGTAGCCCATGATGATCTCCCAACCGTCTGCCAGGGAAATAGCAGAAGGTCCATGAGACTGGCATAGGCAGCACAATCAAATGGAAGGATGTGTTCAAAGCTCTCCACAATGCAGTTTCTTCATTTCATGCTTCTTTCCTAAACCTCTGGGTAAGGATGTGCAGATATTGTTAAAGTTGGCACATCGTTTTAACAGATTTAATAGTTTTACTGCTTTTAAATTATATATTGTTTTAACTTGGTTTATGGTTTAATTTGTTTTTAGCTGTGTATATTTACTCTTTTATACTTTGATGTGTCCACAGCCCTGAGATCTTACTGATATAGGGCGGGATATAAATGTTTTAAATAAATAAATAAAATAAATGAATGTGTTCTCTCTGTGTTTCATGAATTCTCAGGCATCTTTTGTTTTGTTGTTTGCTCTCTGACAGAATTGGATTTTTAAAAAAGTGATATATGAGAATTTTGTTCCACTAATATTCATTTGCACTAATGTACATTTGTGCAAGTGTGCATTAATAGAAATCCTCCCCAAAATAAAAAAACAAAAAAACAAGCAAAACCCAAACACAGTTTCCAAGTCCACAGAATCTGTGCAGTTCAGAAAAAGCTAGTGCTCTGGAATTCACAAGTTGGATTTATAGAGATATCTTAAGAAATAAAATTAAAATCAGGAGTGACAGGGAAACTGGTGGGCACTAAGAGAGATATCTGAGGGCACATTGGTGCCCACGGGCATAATGTTGGAGACTCTGGGATTAGTGTGAAAACCAGAAGTAGGGATATCAGAGAAATCTGAAATAGACTCATTTCAATATATTGGAGATTTCAATGATATCCCTACTTCTGTTTTTACACTAATCCCGCTGTCTCCAACGTTATGCCCGTGGGCACCAGTGTGCCCTCAGATACCTCTCTTGGTGCCCACCAGTTTCCCTGTCACTCCTGATTTTAATTTTATTTCTTAATTTAATTAAAATTATTATTATTATTATTTTAACTGGGCAGCTGGTACACTGGAAAGCTAAATGCTACCATCCATTGAAATCATTATTAGCATTCCAAACAGTGGTTTTGTGTTTTGGAGTTTAGAACCCACAACTGCCTTGTAATTAGGTTCTTGAGCAAGTTACTTTTCTTTTAGCCCTGCTAGTTTGCCTTTTGAGAAACAAGTGTTTTGTAAACAACTGTGTCCATCATGACAACCATTTTGTGAGTGTGCCCACAGTGCTCTCTCAAAATTCCAAATACGCCCACTACTTGAAAAAAGCTTGGGTCCACTGTGCTAAGCAAAAGCTAGTGTGTTGTAGTGACTAGAGTACTGAACTTGGACCAGAGAGACCTTAAATTAAACTCAAGAAGTCTTATGAAGTACTGAGCACTCACTCGTCTGCATTCACATCTTTGTGTGTCCCAGGGATAATACAAGCAGAATTATCCAATGAGAATAAGTATACACCCTCTGGAAGGGCGGTAAAATGTAGCACGTGAAAGCTCTCACATCTTCGATGGTGTCAATGCCATAGCTCCGCCACTCTCAGTACTGCCACTTTGTGTCTAAAGCTGAAGGTCCAACTGAGGTGTGAACATGAAGGATCAAATGAGCTCATTGTTCAGTCAGATCCTCCAAGGCCATCCCTGCCAGTGCCAACCTCTTCCATACCTGTCCATTATTTATCCACAGTAGGAGGGGCATGAAAGAGCATTTGTTAGTATAAAGGAGAAAAACAAACAAGCACATAAAATACAGAAAGCTCCCACCACCACCCCATTTTCTGAAATAAGGCTATTTCAAAGCTAAATGAATTGTATCCAAATAAGTGCAAACTATTTACAAGTTCCCTGCAGGATCCCAAAGACTATATGGAAACATTTATTTTCATTACAATTTTGTGTCTGTGTGCTTCTCAAACTTTGCTGGCACATTCTACCTCTTGAAAGCCTGCTGTCATTCAATTGGGATTGGGCCTTCAAGGCCTTTTAGATATAAAAAAGTTTCTATGTGGCAGGTGGTCTTTCCTGCTGTTTATGATGTAGCCTTGGGAAGCCAGTCAGATGGAGCAGCTCCTCTTTATCTGCATGGAATCTGGATAAATCATAATCAAACAGATGGGAAGACAGTCAACGTATTAGAATATACTAGACTAGCAGCAGTTCATAAAAAATAAAAATTCTGCAGACACACAACACTTGTGAAAGCGAAAGAGAGAGAGAGAGAGAGAGAGGGGAGGAGGCCTGAACTGTTACAGGAATGATCACTTTGTTTTAAAGTATTTTTTTAAAATAAATAAATAAATACATAAGGGAATTAGAAAAAAGAAAAATGAAATCCATCAAACAGCTGAAATGATCAGAGCTGCTCAGTATATAATTCTAAATTATAGCAGGTAAACGCTAGGAAATGGGAAATTAGGACCTAATCTACTGGGTCAGATCAAAAAGGACTGGTGAAAAGGGTCTCTCTTGTGGCATCAACAATATTTTTATGGCTTTCTTTCCTAGGGATGTATGAGAAAATTGTTCCAGATCATTTATGAGCAGAATTTTACTCATTTACACATCCTGAACCTGAATATGAATGCAATCTATGTTCAAAGTTCATAATTCTTGATCTTGCAATGCTGTCCACTGAGGGGGTGGATCTGTTTGAAAAATATGCATGAAAAATGCATTTAAAAATATGCATACAAACTTGCTTTAATGATTAGGAGAAGGCTCAATACTTTTGAATGCACCCAATGGACATGGTATTACTTAGCATTTTTTACACACACACACACAGAGAGAGAGAGAGAGAGAGAGAGAGAGAGAGAGAGAGAGAGAGAGAGAGAGAGAGGCCTTAGCTAGACCTAAGATTTATCCCTGGATCGTCCCGGGGTCATCCCTGCCTGCTCCCGGGATATCCTGTGTGTCATTTACATGAACAGGGATGACCTCGGGACAATCCTGGGATAAACCTTAGGTCTAGCTAAGGCCAGAGATTCAAATCTGATACAGCCACAATGCCAACTAGGCTTCAAGGTGGAACTTCAAATATCATGACAAGCTCAAATTTTGCAAGTTCACATCCCTAGTCTTTCCCTATCAAACTGTTGATGCTTAAATGGGAGAATTTGCATATAAAGGGGTTATGATCAATGTAAGAGGCCGTACTTACTGCTAATTTTCCTGAAAATAGGGATGCATTTGAAATTTTCTTTGTTTGAACTTCTCCCAGGTTTTGGATTTCAAAATAACCGAGTCTTGTTTGTCAATTGGGAAGAATCACTGGCACAAAATTTTGCCAACTTTTGATTTCAAAAATATGGGCCTCTGAGCAGTGTCAAGAAGAATGACTGGTGTGTAAAGGGGCAAATCAGGGTGGACAAAATGGGCCAGAATGGATCTCAACAGAACATGGGGGACTATGGGCAGAGTGTGAAAACACCCTGGCCTGGTTCTGACAACATGCTAAACCAAGCAGCATGGTTTAGCATGTTGTCTGAACCAGGCCATTGAGTCACAACTGGAGCTTAGCCAGGAAAGTCCCCATCTTTGAAATGTACACATTCTTCTCTCATTGATTAAAGTGGATTTGTGCACATTTTGCAAAAGCATTCACTTTTCATGCATATTTTTCAAATGTTCACATGTTGTCAAACACATTTTCTATGGCCTGTAAATCTTACTGAAAACATGGAAATGTACAATTTCATCTGAGGCTGGGCTCAGTTCCCAAGGTTTGAACTAGGTAAATCCTGATCAAAGACACACTGAAATGAATTTCTCATACACCCCTATTTTGGATAAACATATACAGAAAGGACAGGAAACTCAGCTAGGTTGTTTATGTGGGCCTCCTGATCCAGCATGAGAAAAGCTTTCAGATTGGCCTCCTGTGAGGTCACTTGGTGCCCTCTAGTCTCTTTCCATTCCTATCTCCTTTCCAGAGAAGTTTCCCTTTATGTATATATACCATTTTTGCCAGTGAGAGAACTGCATTTGAAAGAATCTTCAGCACTCCACGGTGTTTCAAGATGAATTGGAGAGTGTTAGCATATCGCAATAATAGCCCTGAGAACTCTAGATTAGGAATAAGAGCTGGTAATACTTAACTCCTTACCGTGTTGACAATGCTACAGAGTGTGCTTAAGGAAAGATAGACCAAGTAGATGAACCAATTAAGGAGCACATTTAGAGTAGAAATGAAATACGTTTTATAGAAGGCTTAGGTCTAATGTAGTCAGCTCTTCTGAAGAGAACATAAGGGTTCTTAGCAGGGGGTAGACTTTGCCCCCATCAAGCCATTTTCAGCAGGGAGGACTTCACCTCCCACCCTATTTATATTGATGGACAAATCACTCCACTGGCTTGAATGGGGGGGGGGAATCAGCTGGATAGGGGGGTGAAGGTCACTTTGTCAAGGACCTTGATGCCCCAATGGTCCTTGGTAGGGGGTCCACTTTGCTGCCTAGCGGTTTTTGGCAAGGAAGACTCCCCCTCCCTCCATCCAAGTGAATGGAAGATTCACTCCATTCACGTGTAGAAAAGGAATAATAGCAGTCTGGTCTTACAGGCACAACTGCGGGCACAGGTTTGGAAACCCCCAGTGTAGGTCAATTGCATAGTTTCATATTAAAAATATTTGTGAATCCATGAGATCTGTCATTAGGGTGGCCACTTATACATTCCCTTAAAACATTTGTATCCCACCCTATACGAGGGACAGAATTACTATAATGTAAACAGAAACACAATACATTTCAACATAATGGAGAAGACTATGACGAGGTGCCTTTTGTGCCTATTCAATCTGCTGCCCATGATCAAACTCTTGTTGAGCAGTCAAGACCCTTGCTTATGGTTCTTTATCTTTAAACTAGACTTGGCCTGAACATGCTTTAAGGTGGATTCCTGCATTGAGAAGGGGGTTGGACTCGATGGCATTATAGGCGCCTTCCTACTCTACTATTCTATGATTTTATGATTCCAATCTCAGGATGCCTTCAGTTAGGAGGCATTCCTCTGACACCCCTTCGAAGAGAGGATTCAAATAGTAGGCCACCTTACCTGCTGTTTGTTTTATGGCTGCATGTGGCAGCTATGTCTAGTAGAGTTCATCGTAAGGAACATGTTCCTTATTGGGGCCTCTTATTATACTAGAAGCACTAATGACTAATAGAAACAGTAGGCACCATGTAATGATGAACGAGAAGGAGGTAGCATGCAGCTTTATAGAAATGGAGAAGGGATACGTTCTACATACAGAGCTCCTTTTTATTCCCCTGTAGCATAAGAACATGCAATCAGCACAATGGTCTTAAGACATACTTCATTTGCCTTGATCCGAGGGAAGGCATTCCTATGTCAGCTATTTGCGATGCAAAGCCCTAGCTTGCAACTCAAATCTTCCCTTTAGGCACCCTTTCTCTCCAGGAGCTGTTGCTGTTAATTAAAAGTAGCACAGCAAAGCACTTTTCCTTGTCTGAGAAAAGAGCAAAGACATAGAGGGGAGGGGAGGGACATCTTAGCGGATTTCAGCTCACCTTTGGAGGGCTATGACCATTTACATTATATCTTACTGCCAAGTGATTATGTTGTTGTTGTTGTTAAAAGAAATGAGAGAGGTGTTTATAGATAGAATTCTTGGTCATGAAGGATGCTGGAAAACACACACAGAGACACATACGCTTAAAAGAGAGAGGAATCCATTGGCCATTTTGGACTTAAGTCTCAGAGATCTTCCAGCCTGACTTTGAAAACCACAGCAGCAAAGAGAAGGTGCAGCTTCTGTACGGACCGTGTGATGTTTAATTAAAGAGCCTATGAATTATTGAATGTGACTCTGTGATGCTTTGGAGGGTAAATAACATCATCCACAGGCAGTTAATATTTTAATTTAGGGACACCAATCTGGCCTGTCATCCCCTGGACTTGATTGTTTGCCCTCCCCTCCATAGCACATCCTGCAAAAAGCTCTCAGGAAGTTATGAGGGAGAATGTCATGTTGAGCACTTAGAGGGACCGAACAGGGCTGGGCTGATTGAATTCCCATTGGGTTGGGCACACCTGCTGTTTTCTATAGCAGCAGGAGACTGGGAACTGTTGAATAAGTGATGGAAGAAAATTTGCATACTGATAAGATATGAGTAGGCTCAGATCAGTCCAGTTTGGGGTACTAATGTAAAATTCCACATCTCAAGTATAAATATATAAAAGAGGAATTTCTCCCTGGACTGATTACTGTTGGGGATGATTCACAACATCTAGAGCAGCCTTCCCCAATCTGGTCCACTCTATAAGTTTTGGATGTCAACTACTATCAGCCTCTGACAATGTAACCAATGGTCAGGAATAGCCCGAAACATCACCGGGGGCGGGGGAGACTGAGGGTGAGTTCAACATTGTTGTGGAATGTTAAGGGCACTGTGGTGGACATTCTTGGTTTTCTCTATTTCCCACCAGCAGGGTTCAGAGCCTGTTTTGCTGTCCTGTGTTAGGGTGCAGGCACTAGAGATGTCGCATGTGCCCAGCTGAGTCCGGGAGTCTGATGAACATCCCCATGTCTGCACATACACATGGACCCAGCTCACTGGGATACAGTATGTTCGTGGGTCCACTCTTTGAGTGCTCTGCAGCTCAGTGAGCACCCAGCAGCCACCCACCATTGTCCAGAGCCTCCACTGTTGCACAACCATGGAGGCACCAGAAATTATGTGTTTCCCACATTGTGTAAATGGCATCCATAAAGCCCCCATTTATGCAAGATTAAAGGTGTGACTTCTCTGCTCACTCCTTTAATCTTGAGTAGATGGGGCCTTTGCGACCACCATTTATGCAATGTAGGAAATATGTAATTTCTGGAGCCTCCATTGTGGGCAGAAAGCTTCATGAGGCACTTGCTGAGTCACAAAGAAGCTCACATGGTTCTGTGAGCAGTGGCGGACAGTGGCAGCTTAGCGTGCATCCAACAGAGCCAGATGCGGGTAAGACCATCCATCCCTAGCAGGCACAGAGTCAATGTTAAGTTGCCATGATCTACTTTGCCTCCCCTCCTACCTTTATCAAGCCTTCAAGGGAATTGATATTTGGCTTTACAGCTACCATCCTGGGGGGGGGGGGGGGAAAGCCTAATTATTCCATATACACTGAAAAGCAAACTTTATAGAAGTTAACAATATTAGAATAACTGCTGATTCTGTTAGGTGACCTCTGACATGCACATTGTGCCACTGTCCAGTTTGCACTTAAGGCAGGTGCCCTCATTGCCCAGATGTACACCACTAGTCATGAGAGTAACATGATACAATAGAGGCAAAAGGTTTACCTTGCTGTGTACAAATGTTGGGATTGGAACCAGGAATTGGATGGAATTTGGGACCATGAGCAGAGGGGAAAGGTGTGAAGCAGCAAGCCCTTCTCCCAAGTTATCCTTGCCCATGAATCCTGTCCTCTAAACAAACAAAGTGGGCATGTCTAGCTGAGAGGGGGTGGAGGACAACGATCTCATCTACACATGGTGCACGACATCACGGCCACCATTTTGGAATTTTTTATTTAAAGGAAAAGGAGTGCACGAGTGCTAGAACAACAGGTAAGTTTGGTTTTTTTTATTAAAAAATACACACAACCTCCCCCTCCCCCCCCCATCCCACCTCCGATGGACACAGAGCTCTTGAGGAGCTCCGTGCCCCATACCTGGCTCCCAGCTCCTTGCGGGACAAAACAGCAATGGCGGGCCACACGTTCCATGGTCTCAGGATCATCCCGAGACTGCAGAAAAATCAGAATTGATTGGTAGGGTGATATCCTGGACCAAGGGAGGGATGATCCTTCCCTGCTCCCGGGATGCCATGTGCATCATGTAGATGCACAGGGATGATCCCGGGGCAATCACTAGGATATCACCCTGTCTAGACATGCCCAATATGCACTTGCACAAGATCCCAATAGGAGGAAGAAGAAGAAGACTAAAAAATGTTTAAATTGAAAGAACCCCCCACAAACATACCATTTGCACAAATCACAAGACACCCACACCCCCAAATTGTATCTATTTAATGTGTTCAAAAAATATGAAGATTACTGGAATGGGGGAAGAATCTACTACAGTCTGCCACCACTTTTGGGATGGAAATACTGAGAAATGGAATGGGATTGCCAGCATTGCAAGTTCCTACTTTCTCCCACATTTAACTGTTTTGAAGATCAATTCTTTTCATCCATATATGAAGACATTTGTGAATTTTGGTAAGTTATTATTTAAAAACAAAACAAAAACTGAACCCCAATGAAGTGCTCACATATCTGCACCAGCCAATTCCAATTGGTATAGCAACTATCACTGAGCTTCAAATGTAGTTTACTTTGTCGTGAGCTAAGCTCTCCTTCGACTTGTCACCATTTGGGCAGGCAGGCACTGCTATGCTTGCTCAGCAATGAGCTTTGAGAGATGTGATTAAATCACGCCATTGAAAAGAGAAGGCATTGTTATTTCAGTGATCTGTTTTACAATCCCCCAAACCCCTAAAGAGTCGACGCGCACAAAGGAATGGTTGGAATTGCCTTTCAAAAGTGTTTTGAAATCTTTGCACGGAAGATTCTGCCTGAGGCCAGGGTTTTATGGAATGGCCAAGCACTTAAATAATTACACAACAAGATGAAAACTTTACAAATTGTCAAGATCATCTCTCAGAAAGATGAATAATCACCCACATATGCACTTGTAATAATAGCCACGCACTGGTCGCTATTTCCACTACTAAGAGGCACACTCAAGATCACTTAACATGGAGTAGTTCTCCATTTATCTACCTTTTAGTCCAGAGATGTACAAAAAAGCACAGCCCTGAGAAAAGCAAAGGAAAAGGAGAGCCAGGCATGGGATACTCAGGGCTCATCTACACCAAGCAGATATTCCACTATGAAAGTGGTATGAAAGCGGTGTATAAAAGGCAGGAGCCACACAACTGCTTTATAGTGGTATTGAAGTGCACTGACAACAGCTGGGGCCCATTGACACATACCGGGCATGTCTAGACCTGGGGATATCCTGGGATATTGCTCTACCCTTTAATCATGGTTTTTCCTGTGGTCCTGAGACCGTGGAAGGTGTGGCTGGGCATCCCATTTTCATCTCAGCTCCTCGTGAGTAACCGCAAGGAGCCAGGAACTGGACATGGGCCCATCATGGGTGGGGTGGAAGCAGGGTCTTTTTTTAAACACCCCCTCCCTTTTGCAATCAAGCGCTCATGCACTCTTTTCTGGTGAAAAACAAAAAAACCAAGATGGCGGGTGCGATGTCCTTTTCCTCCTGGGACATCACACGCTGCATGTAGACTAAGGGGGAGGATCTCACTATCACCATATCATGAGATCCTCTGCACTCCAGGCCCTGGTCTAGCCATGCCCTAGGCCTCAGTAGCAGGGTCAGGGAGGCTGAGCATAGGGGACCCACACACTTCCCACAGACTTCCATAAGGAACTTTGATACTTGCATAAGGAGCTTTAATTTAAAATACGCTGGTATGTTTGCTCCTGCCTCTTTACCCTTTGACCCCATCCACCACTGGAATGTGACACACACACCCCAAAAAAGTGTCTCAAAATGGAATTCAGCCCTGCTGTTAACAAAAGGGATAAACTAATTTATAAAAAATTCTTGACCACCTCATTTAACCTTAAGTAAAGGAAAACCTCACCTAAAATTTATTTGGTTTCCTCTCACCATAAAAGTCTTTGAAAGTCCCTCCTACCTACACGAGGGACTGTTTCTCATGAGAATATCAGGGCACTTGACTTAATCCCATTAGTTTGCCACCAGGTTTTGCATTTGCCAGATGTTCTGATGTAATTCTCAGCTCCATAACTAGAGATAGTTGTCACAGGGAAATCCAGCCCTGTTTGGGCTCCCCAAATTTCTCCAGGATCTTGCTTTGTCTTTCATTTGTGAGCTGAGCAATTTGCACAAATAAAGCAAAGTATGGCTGAAAATGGTCATTAAAATCCATGAAAATGGCGATTAAAATCCATGAGCTGGCCCAACTCAATACAGATCAAATTGGGCCAGCTTTGGGCTCATCTACATCAAGCAGGATATTCTGGTATGAAAGCAATATATAAAAGGCAGGAGCTACAGTACACTGTTGCTTTATAGTAGTATTGAAGTGCATTGAAGGGTTTACACTACTGCTTTAAAGTTGATTCAGTGAACTGAAGATTTCTATGCCAATTAGGAAATTTGTGCAAATTGAAATGGGAATTGGGAACAAGACAAATGTGAGCACAAATGTGAATATTTTCAGCAGACGTGTGCTCACAGTTGTGTTTGGGGCTTTGAGTGGAGCATGCTTGCATGTTTTTTGAGCAAAACCAAAATTCTTATACATACCTAGAATGGAATGGACTTATGAACGCATCTGAATGTGACACCATCTGGAAATACAGTCTGATTTATCTATTCCTAACATAATGATTCCTGTTACTGCAGGGCATTTTACTGCAGGGTGATCTTCAGTGTTTGACTTTCCCAGTCCTTCTCTAAGTTCCTTTCTTTTGATTAAATCATCCGTCCAGGCCCGGTGCTGCCATAGAGGCAACTCAGGCGGCCACCTAGAGCACCAAGCAAACGAGGGCGCCGAACAGCGTACCCGGAAGCTGCTCTCCTAGAGCGGCTTCTGGGTAAGCTGTTCCAAAGCTGCCGCCCCAGCCTCCGCCCAACCCCAGTGTCCTGGCTCCTCCACTTTGCCTTTACGAATCAACGCTTCCTCTCATAAAACAGTAAGATCAAAGAACACGAACGTGTGAAATAGGCACATTTCTGCGCTAGCCAGGTATTCTTGCAGCTCTTTGCCATTCCAACCGAGTCCTTTATTCGCTCGCGCACAACCCCTTTCCCCTAAGAGCATTTCTTGCTGCCACCACCGTGATGGCAGCTTTTCTCTGAGGCTCTTTCCCAGCTGTTCAATTACATTAGACCACCACAGCTGGAATAGTTCCTAACGGAACGAGGAGAATTGCAGGGGGGCGGAGCGGAGAGAAACAATTAGGGGAGAGAACCGAGCCTTTTGTTCTCTTTCCTATTGGTGCGTGTCTACGGGACTCTCCGGGCTCCCGACATTTCATTGGCCAAAGTTTCCCTCTTCCCCTGGAGCTAATTGGAGGAGGATGAGTGTGGAGAAGATGGAATCCCGGGTTTTGGGGGGAGAAGGGAGGGGGCACGCAAAGCAAAAGCAGCCCTGTGGTTGAGGATGGTCACCTGCAGGTGGGGCGGTTTTGCAGCAGGTGCGCGCGCGCGCGCGAGGGAGCATGCACCCTTATGTGCCGGCAAAAGGGGAGGAAGGCGCGAGGCATCTCCTTTACTTTTCCTTCCTTTGCCACGCAGGGCGCCCTCGGAAGGGGAGTTTGCAGCAGAAAGTGAAGGAGCTGCAGCTGTCAAGGGGAAGCAGCAGCAGAAGAAGAAGGGGTTGGGGTAGGAAGAGAAACAAAGAACATGGCGAGGCATTGCAAGCGAAGAGGTGGAGTTTGAGGTGACGGGAACTGAGTCCCTTCCTGCCCCTTGGGAAGGCAGGCAAGGACAGTTGAAAAGAGGACAATATACCAAGCTAGCTGTGCTCCCAGAGCAGGAAGACCAGCGAGAAGGAGGAGAGAGTTTGGTTCGTGCAGTTTGGTTTGTGCAGTTTGGCTTCCGGGTGTGCTGTTCCTTCGAAGCCAGGATGCTGGGGTTGGAGGCAGAGGCTTCAGTACGGTGCGCCAGGAAGCCACTTCCAGGCGTGCTGCTTCAAAGCCTCTGCCCCACGCCCCAACCCCAGCGTCCTGGCTTCAAAGCCAAGAGCGGGAGGGAGTGGGCGGTGAATGGGCGAGCAGGGGGGGAGCCATAGCGGTGAGTGAGGGGGGAGCCGGAGCAGCGAGCGGGCATTGGCAGTGGGCGGGTGGGCGAGCAGGGGGCGGCGGCTTCAGAACGCGCCTGCCTAGGGCGCAATATAGTCAGGCGCCGACCCTGCATCCGTCCACTCCTTAAAGAATACAGATAATCAGAAAGGATGAAGCTCTCCAAGAAGCGGAGAGAGGAAAAAGTAGATTATTCTAGTTTCCCCAGTGAACAAAAAAGAGGCAATGAAGACCATGCACAGCTTCTGTCACCTGGCATTTCCATTCATCGCCTAAACTAGCGAGAAAGAGAGAACCCTTAATGATAAAGCACATACTTCATCTTCCTTAGGTTTCATAGGCTTTGTCTTATTAGGCATCCAGTCCGTCAGGCAAAACAAAGTCCATGCGGAGAAATTTTTATTGGCTCTCTGTGTTATGTTACGGTACTTTTATTAGATGGTGACATTCCTGAGACAGCACCTGCTGTGTGCATTTGGCATTGAGCCAGAAATGAAATACTCAAGAAATGTGTGATTTAAATCAGAATGGGTTTGTGTTACTGTGTCATGAATATCTCTGGGTCTGAAGAATCTGAATATCTCCAGGTCTGAAATTCAAGAGATTTACCCTTTAGGAGCATTAGGGGTGTGTGTGTGTGTGTGTGTGTGTGTGTGTGTGTGTGTGTACAGCCTGATCTCATCCAAGGGCACTGTCTATTGGGAAGTTCCCTTATGCAAGGTATATGGAAATGTCTTTTTCTTGCATAGCTCCCATTCATTTCAGTGAATGGTGCTGCCAGGTAAGGTGCTGGGCAAAACATGGCCTGCACACCTACACCTACCTGGCCATTCCACCACCCAATTCATCTCCCAGCCTGGTCAATCCCTCTCCTCTCCACCTCGGTTCCCCACCTTACCAGGCATCAAGAAGGGAACAAATTACTCCCCTTTTCTTTATTTTCTTTTTCAAAACTTTATGCCTGACAACAACCAAACTCCCTCTCTCCCTCCCTCCCTCCCCCGCTCTCTCTGTCTCTTTCTCAATATAGGGAAAAGAAAGAAAAGGGGACTTCTTTGTTCCTTTCCCATTATTTGTAAACCAGTGGAGAAAGTATAAGAAACCAGGTATTTGGAGGGTGCACTGGGCAGCCATATTGAAACTTAGCCACTGTGATTGTCCAGCCCACTTCTTAACAAACTCTGTAAAGGTTTCCTGTAAGAACAAAGAAAAAAAGACCTGCTCATCCTGCTCCTATTATTTATTTATTTATATAACACCATCAGTGTACATGGTGCTGTACAGAGTAAAACAATAAAATAGCAAAACCCTGCTGCATATGCTTACATTCTAAAAGAATCATAATAAAACAATAAGAAGGGGAAGAGAATGCACCAAACAGGCACAGGGTAGAGTAAAACTAGCAGTATAAAAGTAAGATCAAAATCAAGTTCTAAAAGCTTTTAGAAAAAAGAAAAGTTTTTAGCTGAGTTTTAAAAACTGCGATTGAACTTGTAGTTCACAAATGTTCTGGAAGAGTGTTTCAGGTGTAAGGGACAGTGGAAGAAAATGGACGAAGCTGAGCAAGGGAAGTAGAGACCCTTGGGCAGGTAAGAAACATGGCATCAGAGGAGTGAAGAGCACGAGCGGGGCAATAGTGTGAGATGAGAGAGGAAAGATAGGAAGGAGCTAGACTGTGAAAAGCTTTGTAGGTCAACAGGAGAAGTTTATATTGGATTCTGAAGTGAATTGGAAGCCAATGAAGAGATTTCAGAAGTGGAGCAACATGGTCAGAGCGGCGAGCTAAGAAGGTGATCTTAGCAGCAGAGTGGTGAACAGAAACCAACAAACTGATGTGAGAAGAAGGAAGGCCAGTGAGAAGAAGGTTGCATTAGTCCAACCGAGAGATAACCAGTGCGTGAACGAGAGTCTTGGCAGAAGAGACAGACAAAAATGATCGAATCCTGGCAATATTATACAGGAAAAAATGACAGGATTTAGCTACTGCCTCAATATGAGCAATAAAGGAGAGCAAGGAGTCAAATATAAAGCCAAGGCTACGAGCTTCCTTGACTGGAGTAAGTGTAACATCATTGACAGTAAGAGAGAATGAGAGATGAGGAGAAGGTTTAGGAGGAAAAACAAGCAATTCAGTCTTTGCCATATTAAGTTTCAAACAACGATGAAGCAACCAAGCTGAGATATCTGAAAGACATGCCGAGATACAATCATGAATATCAGGAGAAAGTTCCGAAGATGAAAGATATAATTGTGTATCATCGGCATACAGATGATATTGTAGACCATGAGATTGAATAAGATTACCCAAGGACAACATGTATAAAGAAAACAACAACGGGCCAAGCACCAAGCCTTACAGAACCCCTACTGAAAGGGGAAAAGAAGAAGATGAGCTGCCATTAGCCAACACGTTGAAAGAGCGACCCGCTAGACAGGAGGCAAACCAGTTATAGACGGAGCCACAAAATCCGAGGTCATGAAGGGAATCCAAAAGAAGATCATGATCAACCTTGTCAAAGGCTACAGTAAGGTTCAGGAGAATAAGAACAGAATAAAGATCTTTAGACTTGGCAATAAGAAGATCATTGGTAATCTTAGTAAGGGCTGTTTCAGTGGAATGCAAAGGATCCTAGCACAGGGTCCTGCCCTTTAGCTGGCACTGATGGCAGATAGTGGATCCTTTTTTTCTTTTTTCTTTTAAAAACACTTAGGTTGGGTATGTTGGGATCAGAAAATGAAAATGTTGGAAGCGAGGAGAGTCAAGTGTCTGTAGCATAGCTTCATGGGACACCCAGCTGTAAATAGGGAAGGGAGGGTAAAGATGCTGCACTATCCTTGGGGCTGCCCAGACTGTGGTGGGCAGAGGGGATGGACTGGTGCCTCATAGTGTGGCCATAATGGTGCCACTAATTTTAATGGGGCTTGTGCAGGAGACATTCTCAGGGTATTGTGCCCTAAGGCTTTAGCCATGGGATTAGTCAACATTGCCCTATTTCTTTCCAAATATAGGAGAAGTCCAGTTTTACAGCTCCTGGACAGAATGAGATTGAGTCAGAGCTTGAGATGTGTAAATCAGCAAAACTCAAGTTTTGCCACAGTTCTTCAATTTCATCTCAAAGCTTTTATCACTCGAGTTGATATCAGAATGCGAGTTTAGTTTTTTTCTTTTTGCATGAAAATCCATGGGAATTTTGTGTGACTTTTTCCAAATATATGCATCAATTGTGCACATTTTTGAAATTATACATTTTGAAATGTATGCATTCTTCTCCCAAGATTAAAGTGTATTTGTACACTTTCAAAATTCATTGAGGGCTCTCTGTGTGTGCAATGAATCACATTGCAAGCTCGAAAACGTATGGACTTTGACTGCACATTGAGTCTGGAAGTTGAAAACTGGGTAAATTCCTGATCAAAAGCAAACTGAAATAAACTGAAATAAATTTCTGATACATCCTTAGCTTCCCTTGGCATTTCAGCTCTCATATGCACTATCATAACCCACATGTCTGCTTTCACACCATAAATAGCACACCTGTCCAATGCTTCATAGGGAACTTCAGACATGCCAACGGCTTTTTCAAAAGTGGAATGCATGTGAAAAATAACAGTTCAAGTTCTTCATCCTACTTTGAAAATTTGGGCAGCCATTCTAAAATCCACTATGTTCTCAATGAATTAACTGAACAACTCATGCTTAACGGATGAATTGTTATGTGATACCCAGGCAGTCTTTACGCAGTGTCTTAATCCTTCTGCCTGAAAATGCATTCATTCTAACAAGCAAAATATGAAATGGGCTCCCACAGGGGGCTCTATGGCTCCATCCCACAATTGTGGTAGGCAATGTGCAAACCTTAAAACATGTACATCAACTTTCCATCCTCAAAGATCAATATGGGTCAGACAAAATACATTTGTTCTGGGATTTGCTTGTTGTTTGTCTCATTGTTTTAACAGAAGCAGCAGCAACAAAAATGAAGCGGTGTACCAAATGGACCAATGACCTGCCCAAAGAAGAATCTGGAGATATAGTGAAATGTGAACACCTGAACTGTTTTTGTGTTTCATCTCATTTACATTAAAAGGTTAAATGCCTACTACACCTGAGGTTAAAAGTATGAGCATAGAAACTTTGTTCATAGAAGAACGCTAGCCTTGCCTTCGCAAAACATGAACTGCATTTCAGGTATATCGACATGAGCCTTCACAATCCATTGTTCAGTTTTGCTACTTCTAGAAATCTCAAGATCTAGTTCTTAGAAGTATTTTGTTGTTATTGTAATGTAAAGCAACCTAATTCTGATTCCCTTATGCCTTCTCTGAGCCAGCCACCACTTTACCTCCCATCAGTTTCCCAGCTTTCATCAACTTTTCACAGTGGTGACATTGTAGCCGTCAAACCATATGGCTCTTTTGAGTTCAGGGGTGTTGACTTTATAGGATTCGACCACATGACCTTAAACTGCTGGGAGGTAAGTGTATAACTCTCGGGTGCCTATGCAGGAAAACCAGCTGCTGGATAAGGACATTGACTGCCTGCTGCTAGCATGAAAGACTTTATGTTGAAACAAGCAAAGCATTATTGATCAGTATTCGTTAAGACTAGCACCTGTGATTTGTTTAATACTTTCTTCAGAATGTAACAGAACACTAATCCTACAGATAGCTCTCTACGTATCCCCCTAGTTCCAATAGGGATTCATGAGAATTCTAGGGCAGTTCATTAAACATCAGAACTTGCCTCATTCATGCCCCTGAAAGTGAATGCAAGTGTATCATTCAGGCTAAGCTTGCATATTCCTGAGCTTGCAGTCAACCTGGCAAAATGTGTTCATCTTGCAAAATACGCACTTCAAGTATTTGCATTTTGAAAATAATAATATTTGTCCATGCTTTAGTCAATGGGGTGGGGGAGGGCATCTCTGCATTTGGGAGCATGCTTTAAAAATACACACCAAAATGCGCACTTTTCCTACTCAAAGAGCAGCATGAAAGCTCTAACAGGGGAATGGGAATGGCAGGAACTGAGCTTCATAATGCAACATGGAGAAACCTTGTTGAGCTTAAGCAAGGGATGTTGGAGAACTCTGCAATGGAATCAAATGAGTTTGGATTTCTATAAAACTGCCCCATGGGTTCTGCAGGAGACTGGCTTCACCCACGTTGCATGGATTCTGTGGACTTGTGGACTGGTTTTGGGCTATTTGTTTGTTTGTTTTTACCTTCCAGAATTTTAAAACATTTAGTTATAAGAAAATATTTTTTTTCTTTTTTTAAAAAAAGAAACAGCTGAAAATGTGATTTTCCCACATATGAAAGTGTGTGTTTTTGGGAGGATTTGTTCAAATGCAAATTTGCACAAATTCAGAAAATTATCAATGAAACTCACAAAATACAGAGAGAATGGGTTATACAAAATTTGTGCATCCCTAGCTCAAGCTTTGCTGATTCTCTCACCTGTAAGTTCCAACACTTGATTGTGACTAAAACTAAATACATTTAGTTTAAATAATCACATATACCGCTGCAATTTACTAGGGGTGTGCACTCTGTCCTGGAATTGTCTGGTAACCGTGATCATCCGGGGTGCATTCAATCTTCCAGAGTAGAGTTTGGCTGCTTCCAAACCCATCAAATAATCTCAGAGTGGAGACCAATCTGTGCTTCCAAAGTCTCCATAATTATTTGACTGTTGTGTGTGTGTTGTGTCTAATTGAAAACTTCCCAGTAAGGAACCTTGGGTGATGGGGTGGGGAAGTTTTGATAATTGATGTTATTGACTTCTGTGGCTAACCAATTAGGAATTACCACAGCACTGTCCATGACCATGTTCTGTTCTCCTCCAATCTCAGTGTTTGGGGGAGGGAATTGTCTCACAGTCCTTGATTCCACATGCTTGTTGCTGTTCTTGGTCTTGCAGCATTTGTTAGAGTGAAAGAGAGTGAGAGAGATACTTTTATCTTTCACACACAGTGCAGAGTGAGATGGGGGGTGTTTGCAAAGTTAGATTTAGAGGAGAAGAGAGGGAAAGGGAAAGAAGGAGGGAGGGAGGGAGGAAGAGAGAGATCTACGAGATCTTGAGAAGACTCTGGACCTTTCTACACCGTCATTTTTTGGAGGGATCATCCCTGTGTGTCCAAATGATACACAGGGGATACCAGGATCAGGGAGGGATGATCCCTCTATTTCCCTTGGATAACTGAGACCTCAGTTATCCCAGTTTTCTTGCGGTCCCGGGATGATCCTGAGTACTGCGGGTGGTGTGGGTGCCCATCCCGGCTTCTTCCCTTTTCCCTGCAAGTAGCAGGGGTCATCAGAGGGAAGGAGCCAGGACAGCCAGGAGCCCACGGCCCTTGGGCATGGGGTGGGAAGCAGTGTCGGGGCTTTCCCTCCCTTATGTTTTAATCTGGCCCTTAAAAAAAGGGTGTCCACAATGGGTGTGATGCCTGTGACGTGGTGCAGCCTGTTTAGACTGAGGGTGATGATCCCAGAAGAAAGTAAGTCCAGGATCACCCTCTCTCCTTCTCTCTACACTCGTAGGTGTAAAAAGGGCCTCTGTTTTAGGGTTGTGCAGTGTACACAAGCAGTATAAAATAATAAAGCACACTTTGATAACATTCCGTCACGAGGCATGGGAAACACTGACTGCTGCTGCTGCGCTAGCTTTGGGGTGCAGGGCTGGTTGATTGCTTGCACCTTTCTGCTAGGACTTGTAGAAGTCAGCCACAATGTGAAATGCAGTTGGGCTGGTAGTGTTAGTAAGCTTCTACACTAGAGTCAGGCAGGCCGTTTATTTCTCAGTTAAACTATTACTCCCATTGGCTGGCTGGGCTTCCAGGGTGGGGGTGGGGGTGGGGGTGTTCATTGTCATCCTCCTTCTCCTCCTCCTCCTGTGCCGCCTCCTATGGGGAAGCTGTTGCTGTTGCCTTGACTCAGCTCACTCCAATGTGCCTGATCGACAGTGGGGGAGGGGTGCCTCCTCCTCCTTGTCCTGCAAGCCTCCTGTCGTCTCTGAGGTTGGGCGAGCTGTGTGATGCTGTTGTGGCATTATTCATATTTTTGCTTATTTATAATTGTACCAGGGGGAATCCGCACGTCGTACCGAGATCGCTTCTAAGCGACCCCAGTGCGGCGTGAAAGCGATCGTGTAACTTGCCTTTGGAAGAGCCGACGAAGAGACATCCTTCCCGCCACCCGCCGCCGCCGCTGCCACCCACAGGCCTCCTCACCGACTGGCGAGGAGAGCTCGCCTGAAGAAGGCGGGGTTGAGAGTGGAAGAAGCTCTCCACCCCACCTTCTTCCCCTGAGTTCTCCGTCCCAGTCGGCGAGGAGGGAGTTGGGTGGCGGCGGCAGCGGCGGGAAGGACGTCTCTTCATCGGCTCTTCCAAAGGCAAGTTACACGATCCCTTTCACGCTGCACTGGGGTCACTTAGAAGCGATCTCGGTACGACGTGCGGATTCCCCCTAAGCACTTTTCCGCTGCTTCATTTCCCTCTCCCCCATGAGAGGTGCCTGAGAGAGGACATTTGAGTTCAGTCTTTAAAAAATTCTGTATAAATCACTGTATTCAGGGATCTGCTCTAAAACTGTTATACCTAAAGCTCTCTTTAAAAGCTGTCACAGTGCCTATTTTCATGTGTTTACCTTTAAAACTCAGGGAGCTGTAAGCACTTCTATTAATACTGGTTACCCAAAAATGGAACAGTTCTTAGACAGGTAATTCAAGAAGGCAGAGAAACACCTTTACAGAGCTCTGGATTGAATTTCAAAGCTGAGAAGACCCACTTTGCATGTACCTATTATTTACCCCTGTCCATATAGTTCCAAGCTTGTGATGCAATTCCTTGAACAACAACAAAACTGTATTCAAAGAATCTGTGCATTTGAAAAGTGTGCATGAAAGAACTAATACCTCTGAAGAACGCACACAACGAAGTTTGTTTCAATGGGAGACAAATGCATACATTCAAAAACTGTGTACTATTGATGTGTATATTTGGTAAAGTGCACATAAAAGCACACACAAATTATCATGTTAAAAAAAAAGCTTGCAAACTGATATAGATGCAAGTCAGAATGAGGTTTGAGGTGGAATTCTGAGAAATTCAACAAGTTGGAGTTTCACTGATTTTCACTTCTCTTGAGAGACATTTCTGAAGAGAGCTTCTTAATCCATGGTATCTGCATGCTTCTAAAATGTGGCCCATAAGATGTATATTTTAACAAAGAAAGGATGGAAGACCTTGACTGCAAAGCAAGAGACCAGAGAGAGCATCTTCTCCCCTGTCAACATGCCCAGTCACTGAGGTCATCCAAGGGCATGCTGGTGGTGGTTCCACATAGACCTATCATCCGATTGGAGTCTACCAGGGGAAGAGCCTTCAGTGTGGTGGCCCCGCTTTTGTGCAATTCCCTACCTCTGGAGGTCAGGAAGGCGCCAACTTTGTATTCCTTGCAGCAGCTCCTGAAAACATCATTGTTCTAGGAAGCCTTCCCTTAATTACCAGCCGTGGTTTATTTTGCACTTTGTTTCTTTTTAAAATGTACTCTTAAGGTGTTTTTACTCTGTTTTGTTCTATTTTATTTTGTCCACCCCTCCAAATTCTGAATGGGGAGCAGTATGTAAATACTGTAAATAAATAAATATTGTAAATAAATAAATAAATAAATAAATAAATAAATAAATAAATAAATAAATCTACCAGCCATCTCCAAGAGAAAAATAAATAAATCTTCACTCCATATTCCATCTTAAAGCAGGAAAGGGAAAATCCCATGCCAAGATTTTATGGGAAAACAAAACTTTTCTGACCCCAATTATTTCCACATACATTGCTGGCTTAAATTAAAGAAAAATTCTTCATAGATGTCTCCAACTGCACTCAGAAGCTAATGAAGTTCTTTTCTCCCAAGTGTGATATAAGGCTTTTGTTACTTTCCATGCAATTCATAACATTCTATTATGTACGTATCTGTTGGATGAAACTCTGTGGACTACTTTGGCCTTCTTCCAGAATCCAACAGGAAAGGACAGAAACATAAATGGAAATTGGGTGATTGATCTATGAGGCATAGCTCAATCCAATGAAATTGTTTCTGGAACTTATCAGATGCTGAGAATATTAAAAGGCTACAAATACATTTATGAATCACAAAGTGCACACAACTGAGCTTTGGAATCAAGTCCATTGATTCACTAATTGAACTCAACTGAACTCTAATAGCATTTAATGTTCATTAGCCCCTCATTAGCATAACACAGCGGGGCTATTTGGCCTTGTCTGTCTCTGTGGAAATGTTTATGGCTTATTTGCTAAAGTAAAAGCTTCCCCTTTCCTGTTCTTATAGGGTAGTTGTTATAGAAGTTAAAAGATATGACTCCCAGACAACTTCTCTCTTCTTGTATCAGCTGACTGGGAAAGTTTTGTGGCTTTGTAATTTGTATCCAGACCTCTTTCAATTACTGTTAAGGATGGATTTGTTTGGCGGTGACAGCTGTGGGGAAGATATGACAGCCATTTTGCATATTCACTACTGGTTAGTCCACCAAATTGTGAGCTAAGATACATAAGCAAATCACTGATTAAAATACTCAAAACACAAACATCATAGGTTACTCGTCTTCTATATTGCTGCTGCCATGTTCATTTCCACCTGTGCAATATGGGCCATTTTAATTTTTTTAAAGGAAACAATTTGAAGAAAAATGATATCAGTGAAAAAAGTCTCTGAGGCATTTGTTTTGAATAGGACCACAACAAAAGTCTTTACCAGATGAAACTACTGGCATGTTTTAAACCAGCTGTGTCCACCCAAGATGAGGTAGTCTCAAATCAAGGGGGGAAATGCCCGTATACTTCACCCCACCAAGAGAATTGCAAGGAAAAGTGCAACTCTGTCCTTCCTGGGATGTTGGCATTTCATTGAGTGCCCATTTCTGGGCACCATTGTATGAGTGCCCCAAGTATGAGGTTTGTCCTCAGCTGATTGCTAAGAGTGTTCTATCTCTGATCCCTCATAAACAGGCTGACACCATCTTGACTTTGTAACAACAATGTTTTTTATTCAGCCTTCTAGTACTTTCTTTACCACAGGGTGCAGTGCTCTTTATTGCCCCTATGGCAGCCTTAGATAATGCATCCTTGACTATTTATATATATTGCAAAGAGGATCTGGGTGTGTCCTGTCCCCACTACAGCACTATATTATTAGACACACTCCCAAATACCATATGCCCTTCTGGCCCCAACATTGACCTTAGAACATGAAGCCCAAACATCTGAAACAGGGCACCTATGTGCATACAGCTCTACATGTGTAGGTGCCCCTTTTCTAACTTTCAGGCACTATGTATGAAGGTCACGGGCAGTGCCAGCATAGTGGGTGATGCCTGCTTGGGGTAGGGCTAGTGATGCATTTTGCTTTCCCATTCTCCGCATTGCATTGTACAAACAGGTCTGCAGAGGGCTTGAATGCTCCCAGCTTTGTCATTTCTCTCCCCTCCCAGAAGCTCAAATCACAGCTCTTCTTTAACTTTGCATTAAGCCTGCACTCACCTTGGGTGTCTCACCTTACAGAGGAAGGTTCACATCTTGTGGGAGTTATGGTGGGTGGTAATTAGGAAACCCACCCACCCCACGTGATCTACCACCCTCCATGGGGATGAAGGGGAAGATATCATGTGGTGTTTTCCAGTTTCCATTGAGAAAGAATTAAACCATGGTGGCTTGAAATAAATTTTGCTTGAGTATACGAGGTAGCCATATCTTTTACGAACTGGGTCACACTTTCTCCTATTCTCTTGCCTGACTACACAGTTCTGAGGGAATGTAAATATGTAAATCTATGCCTTCATTGTCTGTGCTGCTCTTGTGATAGACACTATGAGAGAAATTAATGTACTCTTCCTTCAGTATCCTTTGTTGACTTTCCGACTGGGCAGTTCATTATTCACTCAGCTCTTACGATTTGCTATTAGTCACCTCCTCTAAAGGTCTTACCCTCCTTCACCTTATTCTTGCCTTCACCAGAATTCACAATCATCACTGTTATCCCTAATTGGACTAAGGGGACCAAAATATTTACTACCACTCAGGTATGCACTTCATTGCAAGGCCTAGCATTCTTTTTTGACATGGACACATCTCCTGTTGTCCAACTGTTTCAAACTGTTAGCGTCCAAAACAATAAGAGCTGACAGTGAGGTTGCAGAGCAACAATGTACTGCAGATTCTTTCCTATGGGCTTAATGTTGGAGAGACGTGCTTCCCCACGCCCCAATTTGGAACCCCTGACAATCTGTGAAATCTATTTTAATAGACAATACTGTATTTATGAGGGATTTGTGAAACCTGTACATTACCTTTGTGAAACAGGCATAAAAGGAGAGACTGGAATATGGGAAACGAAACTACCACCTATATGAAATGTAAAGCCTATACAAAATAAGTAATAGGGCTCTTAAGTAAAGTTGGACTTACGAAGATAACATAGTAGATTTCCATATCCAAGTAAAAGTGGGGTAAAGTTGTAGATGTATGAAGGAAAGTGTGGTAAAAATTGGTAATGGATTTTATCCTACGGATCCTGACCTCTCCTCTCCCCTCCCTGCCCCCTGAAATGCCACCTTCATGACCTGAGGTCACTTTCGTGACTTTGGGAAGCAAGCATCATTGTGCTAGCCATCATGGCAGCTGCCAAATGCCAGGGGAGCAGGAAAGCACTTAGTCTCAGATTACAACTCCCAAAGTCATTTCATTGTGTATGACCTCAAGAGGCACCATCCATCATATCTTCTCTCCACTCCATGGGGCCATAGGATTGTTCTGGTGGATGCCCATTCACACTTTAAGGAAGAAATAGTACAGTAGGTATGTGCCAACATGAAATTCCAGAGCCAACTCAAAACCATCACTATTTCCATTAATAGTTTCTATCACTATTTCCAACATGTTAAGGAAATTGCTAATTTATCTAGAGGAATTGGGAACATCATTGGGTTTGACCATCAGTCAAAACCCTGGTACTTTAAAAGTATCAGTGTAAAATAATTATGTTGGGTTCATACATTTATAGAAGTTTATTCAGTTTCCATATTCCAGAACTGAATATGGACTCAAACACAATTAGCTATCAGAAATCTGCACAGTTATGTTCGTGCAATCGAAATTCTACACCCCAAAAATATGTCTTTGAAAGATACCTGCTTTTTTTTTTTTTTTGCTTTTTTTTTTTAAAAAAAAGGGGGGTGTTGAAATGGATATAGTTGAAGAATGTGCACAGGTGTACTTTATTTAATGGAGAGAATGTAAAACTTCCACAAATGTGCATAAAAAATGTGGGCATTTAGAAAAATGGGCAAAAAATGAACAGATTTCCATATGAGAGCAAAAACAACAACAACAACAACCTCATGATCTGATACATATCAGAATGAGCTTGGAGCTTGAAATCTCCTGTGTGATCTCCTTAATCCAGAGTTATCCTAAGCAAAGATTTCACCACCACAAGATGTAGTGATTAGGGATGTGCTCCGCTTCTAATCGGACCGGAGAAGCAGTAGCGGAGCGGGGGGCTTCGCCTGCCCTTAAGGCGGAGGCGAAGAGGATTGGGGGGCCAGCGGAGCATGGCGAAGAGGATCGAGGTGATCCAGAACTCCACCGGAAAGGTAAGTGGGGTTTACCGGGCCCTGCCACTGTCGCCCATGCGGCGACAGCAGCAGGGCCCGGTAACGCCCCCCGCCCTCCTCTCCCTTACCTGCCTCCGTCCGCGGTCCGTCAGCGTCTCCAATTGAGCCCGTGGTTCCAGCAGGAAGTCTGGGCCGCACTTGCGGCCCAGACTTCCTGGTGGAACCATGGGCTCAATTGAAGACGGTGACGGACCGCGGACGGACGCAGGTAAGGCCCCCCTCCCCCTTGGTCCCTTACCGGGCTCTGCCGCCGTTGCCACATGGGCGGCGATGGCGGCAGGGCCCGGTAACCCCCCCTCCCCTCCTCTCCCTTACCTGCCTCCATCTGCGGTCCGTCAGCGTCTCCAATTGAGCCCGTGGTTCCAGCAGGAAGTCTGGGCTGCATGGCCCAGACTTCCTGGTGGAACCATGGGCTCAATTGAAGACGGCGACAGACCACGGACGGAGGCAGGTAAGGCCCCCCTCCTCCTTACCGGGCTCTGCGGCCGTCGCCGCATGGGCGGCGATGGCGGCAGGGCCCGGTAACCCCCCCTATGGGGGGGGACCGGAGCTCTGATCCAGATCCGGAGCTCCGAGCGGAGCGGAGTGGGCACAGGCGGAGTGGGGGCAGGGCGGAGCGGGCCGATCCGAAAATGGCGGATCTTAAAGTGAAGCAGAGTGGGGGGTCCGTGCACACCCCTAGTAGTGATAGCCACCAATTTGGATGGCTTTAAAAGGGGATTCCTTATATTCCTGGAGGAGTCCTGATGGCTATGTGCTACCTCCAGTTTCAGGAGCAGTCAGCCTATATGAACCAGTTGCTAGGAAACATGGGTGGGAGGGTGCTACTGCAGAGTGTCCTGCGTTGTTGGTCCCTGGTCGACAGCTGGTTGGCCACTGTGTGAACAGAGTGCTGGACTAGATGGACCTTTGGTCTGATCCAGCATATCTCTTCTTATGTTCTTATGTCAATCTGTAAACGCACTCTGGAAATCAGTAGGGATGGACAATCTGAATAGGTTCTCCTCCCTTGCAAGAATGAGTTGATACTAGTGCCTTGAACTCCAGGTAGGGATGGGTAAGCATTTTGTTTGGCTCATTTAAAAAATAACCAAGAGCTTGCCACAATTCACACATTTCTTCATAAATAACAGAAATAACTTGAGATTAAAAATGAATAAATAAATAACGTGGGAAAACCTAAAATAGACAGATTTATCCATCCAGGCAGAGGACTTTGAGTGCTTTGTCCTTAGAAGTCTAGATTTGAGTCCCTGTCTATTAGTATTGAATATAGGTTGCCAACTCTTTTCTTTTCCTTTTTCCTGATAGGTCTCCTCATCTTTAACTATCTGGGAGATGGATGCAACATGCTATTTTCCATGCTGGGAATTGATGTACCTATTAAATTTGGCAGATGGGTGGGGGATTTCATTTCAGTTGGCTTTTGACGAGAATTCACCCAAATTTGCAAACTCCTTTATATGTGGAATGGAAAATAATGAAATGTGGAGAAAAGTAAAATTGACTTTTACTTCAACAGGTAATGACTCAAGTAATTTGACTGCAAGTTCTAAGTGTTTGACAATAGGCTGTGTCTAGAAATCCAAATAAATATAGCTGAAATTGAGACATTTTTGAGTTGGATGGCACCAAGGAAAATAAAAGAGGAAAGTCAGTTTGTGCTTAGTCATTTTGTGTGTTGCTTTTTTTCTTTTCTTTTTATTTGAAGTTTCCTGTCCTCCCTTTTATGAAAAGACCATTGGTTCAGGGGATGGAAAGCACATGTTCCCATTATCCCTTCCTGTTCATCAGTGTGGATCTGTCACATGTCACATTTTTTCTCTCCTTGGAGGCATATGGTGAGTGTTAGTGATAATAGCTGCAGCATGTCGATCCAAGCCTGACAAGACTTATCTGACACACAAGATGGCTGAGTGACATTCTACCTTGACAGATGGAAGGGGGTTGGGATTTCTGACACCCCCTCCCTCTACTTTCAAGGATGCTCAGACTAAATACAAATCATTGTCCTTGGAATACATGATTCTCCCGCTTCTCTTCAGCACCCGGGCTTCTATTCATTCTTTTTTGGTTACTTATACTATTCCCCCAATTAAATAGAGAGATAGAGAGATAGACAGAGCCCCTGACTCCAGTACCTTCTGTCTTTGGCAAATCCTTGTGCTTATATTTGGTGCCTTTTTAATGGAGGCTTCCATGTAATGGCGGGGGGGGGGGGACATACCATAGGATTGCACCCTAAGAGTTTTACATTTAAAGAACAAGCAGATGGGCCTGGGTGCACTCTTATTTATTTTTTTCAGCATTGTAACCTGACTATCACTTAAAAGCTCTAAAGAGGTTGTGAAGGTTTGAGGCCTACTGAGGCAAAGTATTAAAGTCAGGCCTTAGAGACCTGGATTTTGTTTTGTTTTGTTTTGTTAGGAAGGGGTATCCCTGAGAGGAGTAGTTTCATTTCTCTGGTCAAAATTCATTCCCTCGTTAAGTTTCATTTCTCCAGTTAAGTTTAATTTCTTCACAATTCAATCAGTACTTTCTGTTTGGGGAGGCAGAGCCAGGAGAGCCAAAGAAAGAAGGAGCAGCACGATGCAGCTTGAAGAAGTCTAGGTGAAGCTTAGGGTAAAAGAACTTGCATTTTTGCAACTTTTCTTTTCATTTAATGCCTTTTATATCACTCAGCTCTATTCACCAAACTCCTTTATTGTATTCAGTTGTTTTTAATTCACTAGTAAACTGTTGTGTTAAACCTAAAGTGTCTGAAGCATCGATCACCCCACATCTACAACCTAAACCCCAGGTGACTGGGAAGGGGAAGGCAAAAGAAGGGACTTAAGGAGGCAGAAATCCTGAAGGAGTCACTCAGGGGGTCCAGGACCAGGTCAGGGAAGAAACTCTAACAGAGACAAATCCCTCTAACAGTGTGATGAGAACTCTTCCATGCATAAGTATAGCACTAAATGTGTCTTATCAGAGCTTGGGTAAGAAGAAAGCACTTTGTTCAAAATCCAACATTTTGCTAACCTTGAAAGGTGTTTGTGCTGCATGGGTTAATGGTCAGATTCCATATTTAGCTTTGGGTCCCTATGATCTTTCATTCAGAGCCTCTAGTATGAATGATTCTTATGTCAGCACAGTTCAAACTCAGGCATGATTTCGCATCAGTGTTGTATTTTCTTCATGAGGATGGGCTGGTCTACATCTAGGGATGGGCAAATATGTCCATTTCAGTTTCTCTCTCTTTACTGTTCTTTCCAACCTTAATTTATTGTGACTATTTCTCCTAATACATGCATTTTTGTTTGCAAATATTTTCCTAATATATAATGGATTTTTAATATTATTTTCCCTAATATACATATTTTTGAGGTCAGTTTTTCCCAACACAAATGGATTATTATTAATTTTTTTTAAAAAAATGGAGAATTCCACTACAAAATTCAAAGAAGTGCAGATTTTGAAAGATACCTGAGTTCATCCACTTCCAGCAACAGGGCTGGTATTAGTACCTGGTATCCCTAATGGAGGCTGGGGTGCCCACCTGCCTAAACTGGCTAGTGTGCAGCCACTCCTTAAAAAACAAACTCTTGATCCATCATTGCCAGCAAACTACTGACCAGTCTCCAACCTTCCTTTTCTGGGTAAAGTGGTGGAGAAAGTGGTACTGTAGCGGGTTCAACAGTTTCTCCATGACTCAGATTTTCTAGATCTTTTCCAACCTGGCTTCAGGCCAGGTCACAGTATGGAGACCTGCCATTGCCGCGGTCTGTGATGATTTTTTTTATTGATGGACAAAGGTCATCTGTCCATCTTGCTGTTATTGGACTTCTCAGAGGCTTTCAACACAGTGGACCATGAATTGTTGATTAGACAGCTGAGGACCCAGGTAGGACTGGAGGGCCTGGCTCTTGCTTGGTTCCAGTCCTACCTAGATGAAGGTTGTTTATCACAGGCACTTGTACATCTGCCCCCATAGCCCTTCCCTATGGAGTTCCACAGGGTTCTAGCCTAGGGTGACCAACTGTCAGGATTTCCCCGGATTTGTCCTGGTTTTTGTTCTTTCCATGGTGTCAGGGGGGATTTTCTATAATTTTCAATAACGTCCTGGAATGACACACCTTCCCCTTTAAGGCTGCCATTAGCATGGCAGGAGTGAATGACATGCTTTCTTGAGGCACATCACTCCCCCACCCCGAGCTCCAATTGAGGTCTTAAAGGGGAAAGTGGGTCATTCGTGGACATTATAGAAAAGGCCCCAATTGGAGTGGATGGTGGTGGTACAGAATGAAATCCTTTCCCCTCCTCCACTCCAATCGGGTTCTTTAAGTTGGCGGGTGAATAACATACTTTCTGCAGGACTCAGAAAGCTGCTTCACCACACACACACTAGGTGTCCTCTTTTTTGGTTTCCCAAATATGGTCACCCTATTCTAGCCTCTCACCTTTCATGTTCAATGTATATGTGAGGCCACTGGCAGAGTTAATTAGAGCCCATGGGCTGAGGTACCATACATACGCTGATGATACCCAGCTTTATATCTCTGTGGGCTCAGACCTCAGTGGGGCAGTTGCTGTTCTGTCTTGGTGCCTGGCTGAGATGTGTAATTGGATTTCTAGAAGCAAGTTGAACTTTAATCCGGAGAAGACTGGGGGCCTTGCTAGCCGGCAGGGAGGCGAGGCGACGGCACGCTAACATTAGCGTGCGCTGCCCCGCCTCCTAGACGGCCGACGCACAGGGACTGCGGAAGCCCTGCAGCATCGGCCATTTTTTTTTTTTTTTTTGGTTGTTAAAGGGGCTACGTGCGGCCCGAAGACTCCGGAGAAGGTAAGCCATTTTTTTTTACTTAAACCCCCCCATCCGGTCCTGATCCCTTCCCATGCCTCCTGCCCACTCTTTCCCCTCCCTCCCTCTCCCTCCGTGTGTCCTGTGTCGCCCATCCTCCCTCTCCCTCCGTGTGTCCCGTGTCGCCCATCCTCCCTCTCCCTCCGTGTGTCCCGTGCTCCATCTCCCCCCCGGGATCCCCCTGGCCCAACGGGCACAGCACTGAGCGCTGTGCCCAGTCCGTGGCTTTTTGCGGCTACTCGCGGTAAGCAGGTAGCTGCAAAAAGCCACGGCCCTTGCTAGACGTTCCGCAGTCCTGGCCTCAGGCCGGGGCTGCGGAAAAGGCGCGCCATAAGCGACTTCGCTTATGGCACGTTAGAGGAGGCTTCAGTGCAGCCTGGGCCCGGATTCCCCTGTGCGTCATGTGGACACACAGCAGGGAAACCGGGTCTCAAAGCGCGCTAAGGCCTCGTCTAGCAACGCCCTGAGTTGATGGTGGTTGGTCGGGCCCTGGTTACTTGAGTGCTCGCCTCACTCCTGTGTCCCACCATTGGCAGACTTGCTCTCAGGAGCAGGGTGCCCCTGATGGAATGTTGAATTGGTACGTGCGGTGGGCAGGGCTTTTTCAGTGGTTGGTCCCCGGTTGTAGAACAATTTGCCACTGGAGATAAGACAGGCTCCTACTGTCAATTATTTTAAATGCCTCTGTGAGGTGTTTTTACTTTCACAAGAGTTTGGGGGAGGGGTGGTTTAAATGTTAATGTGGGTTGAGGGTTTTAAATGGACATTGTTTTATGTGTTATTCTAAAGTGCCACAATGCCAGAAATGGCAAGGTGGCGCTATAATTTTTAATAAATAAATAAATAAATAAATAAAAAGTACCTGGTATCACTGGGCAGCTGCTGAGGCCCCATCACTTTGGCAGGGCCTATTGCTAACATCTGCCTTAGGGCTTCTTTATCCCCATTGACTCTCCAAGCAGGGCTGGTTGGCTGGAATGTATCTGCCATTTAATTCCCCACAATGTCATGAAGGATTACAATGTTGGGGACATTCTGACTTTTTTTTTTTTTAAAAAAAAAAATGATGGCTACACCTGGTTGCCCAATCTGTTGTTTCTGCTGTGTCCAATGCAGGACATGGAATAATGGACTCGTTACAGGAAGCCAGATTCAGACTGGACATCAGAAAAAACTTCCTGACAGTCAGAGAAGTACAACAATGGAACCAATTACCTAGAGAGATCATGGGCTTTCCCACCCTAGAGACATTCAAGATGCAGCTGGTCAACCATCTGTTAGGTATGCTTTGAGGTGGATTCCTGCATTGAGCAGGGGTTGGACTTGATGGCCTTATAGGCCCCTTCCAACTCTCATATTCTATGATTCTATAAGAAGCCTGTCAAGATGAGGGAGCCCATCAGAAGGCACTTTGCCCAGGGGCTCTTCAGCACCAGCCCTACTCAGTAGTAATCCCTGAGGGGGGAAATGCAAGGGAGGAATGCTTGGCTGAACATTTTCTTCACAGAGACGTTGCCCCCACCCAGGATCATTCAAATGTTCAACCCCCATACATATACCTATTCACTCCTACATCCTAAAGCAATAGTCCAAAAAAACATTTCCACTTGATTCTGTTGATAATATAAGGTGGCAGATAGTTAGGCCACCAGCAATGAGGTCTCTCTGGAATTGCTGTTTGGTATTGCCACAGCTGTGTCTGAAGGGATAATTTGCGACTGAGTGCCTGGTAAACCATTTCCAGAGATGGATTTGGTAGATTAACCTTAACCTAAATTAAGCCCAGAGCTCAACTCTTCTTATACTTATGGTCAGCCTCTCCAAATTGCTTCACTAAATTGTACACACTTTCCCTGCTTCTTCAGGAAAGTGATACATTTTTGTTCCTCTTTTGCCACAGAAAGCCTTGTTGAAACCAACAATGCTCTATGTTACAAGTGGATGTAGAATTGCCAAGATGTATAATTTTCTCACAGTAATCTTCTGTATAGTTCCAATGTCTTAGGGTTAAAACAGACATGACTTTAATGGTGCATCTATCAACTATGTCGTCCTCTCATTTTTACCCTAAAGGAGGCACAGGGGACCTCAGTCTAGATCAAGATACTAGTGTGGAGGTAGAATAGCTTTAACAGCCAGAATGTGCACCCCATCCCCCAGGTCTATTCTAATGTAAATATATATATGAAACAAAGACATAGCTGTTAGTCATACATGTAGAGTAATGTTTGTTTTGGCCCTTAATGACAAATACATTACAGGCCTTTATCATGATTTGTATGAGGAACACGATAAAGCCCATAGTTTGAGAATATATTGTCTGTTCCCATATACCTGTTGAAGGAGTACAGGTGGAGTCGAAAATATACATTGAAAATATCCAGTCATCGTATTTACAAATTCTATCATTATTGCATGAAAACTGGGATGCTTGTCAGTTTAGCAAGGCTTTTTTAAGCTATCTAAGATGGGGGGGGGACATTTAACATTAATATTTACATCAATTTCATACCGTGCATTCATCTAGTCTGATATGCCAGTCTTACACTGGTATCCAACCAGTATCCACCATTTCCTGGTATAATCACTAAATTGTACTTTTTCTCCCCAAAACAGGCAGTGGGTTTGAAAATATGGGTGTTATTGGATTTGCAAAGAAGGGGAGGAGAAGGGAGCAGCAAGTGGGTGTACAAGGTGTTTTACAGTTAATCCAGTTGCATATGTGATGCACAAGAATGATTCATATTTGCACTATTTATTCATTGGTTTGTTTGTTTTATATCCTGCCTTTCTACCAGGGAAAACGGCACTGAAAGCACATGTACAGTTAAAGCGACTGCAGATAATAAGATGCCTGCATTGTACACCAACAGTGTGAATCTGCATTAAAAAGAAAGAAAAGCATATCAATCTATGCAGATAATTGTCCTAAGCCTGCAATGGTATTGAGTGTTGAGGTGGAAATGGCTGCAGAAATAAAGGGACAGGACTTTTACATGCTCTTCCTAATCCTGTACTAATTTACATGTGGCTATCATCATTGTTGTGGGGGTAGTGGGCAGGCATGGCCAGGGAGGAAACAAGAGAACCTAAAGAAGGTAGTACCTCAGACAGTGGTCCATGTTGTACTGGCCATGTTGTATTGCCATGTGTCTCGTGCAATGGCAGTAGTGTTAGCTGATGCGCCGATTTCCCAGGGGAAAGTTAGCAGATGCTCTCCATTGGATACTGTCCCATATCCATAAAATGGAAATCAGTAAGATCTTCCTTGCTGGGTTGAGAATGGATGAAGACATGTTCGTTGCATACATGCCATCCACTTCGAACCATGGTCACTTTGAAGTAAGTCTTCCTGGGATTTACTGCCGAGTAAGTATGTTTACAGTGCAGTTCAATGGAAGTAGGGCCATTAAGATTAATGGAGCTTACTTCCACTAAGGGGATATAGGATTGCAACTTTAAAGTCATATCCAACTATCAGTATGTACTTACTAACTGTTCTAACATATTATCACACACACACACACACACACACACATACACACTCTTTGTGTCCCATGTGCCTGGAGCTCAGTCCTTCATATAGGGAGCATTCTAGAACTGATGTGAAGAAATATAAGGCATTAAAAAAGAAAAGAAAAAAGCTGCACTCGATCACTTTGTCTGTGGAGGAAATATATACAACTAAGCAAACCTCGCATTCCAATTATTATTATTATTATTATTATTAGTAGTAGTAGTAGTCGTATTAAAAAGATTACTCTCTGCTAAAGAGGAAATGAGCTAGCTATGCAAGGGACTAATATCTGTTTGTCTGATTTGTAACCTGGCAAATTCTAAAGAAAACTCATCAAAAATATAAAGGGACATACGTTGGAGCTTAATGGTTTCCCATATTAGTTCCAGCCTGACATTTTCCCTCTGTGATACATCACCTTCATTTTAGTAAAATACTTCACATTTAAGACATCCACCCCCACCCCCACCCCCACCTTCTTTAAGGAAAAAAAGAGAAGTATAATCTTGATGTCCAAATTGCAGCATTTATTTCTGCTCGGGTAATTCTCATTTATTACCTTTCATGTGTCTGCAAACTGGTGTGTGTGTGTGTGTGTGTGTGTGTAACAACACATGTCAGTTTCTTTTAATTTCATTCCCATCATAAGGTCATATTACCAGTTCTGCCCAATATTTGTGTCCCATCACCAACACAAAAGACTACTTCTTGAGGCTGAGGAGAGAAGGAGGGGGTTCAAAATCTTTGTACAAGTGAACATGAAATGCAATTCATTTCCACAAGCTCCATCAGTCCTTTTGCTACATACAGACATGAAATAAGCTGATCAGGCCAAACGATGGTTTCTAATCCAGCCACATCCCTACCGAAGGATGATTGCATTGAAGAGCCAAGACTGATAGGGAAGCTTAGCTGCTCCTCCAATAAATGCCAGCAAGACAGGATAGGGCGTATGATTGGATCCAAAGCTTTCCAGACCAAATACCTACTTCTGAAATGACTTTCAGACTTTTGAATCCATACTTCCCAAGACAGATTTAATATCTTTCACAAAGCACGGCTTTCCAAGGTTTCTCAAGTGACTTTGCAGCGCTTTCTGGAAAGGTGGCTCAAATGGAGAGTGAAACAAACTTCTTGCTTTAACTATTGTATTTCAAGAGACATATCCCCCCCACTTACATTGTGGAATAGGAAGGGGGGGAGAGAATGTGTTTTTAAGTGACAGGAAAAATTGCTTATTACAGTTAGGAATGGACGGATCTGTCTATCTAAGTCTGGCTGAGATTGTTGGCTTTTTGAGGTCAGCCTCAATCCGTCCTGTTTCCTCATGGGTCTGTGTTTTTTGTTTGTTTTTAATGTACAGACATTCATATGTATTTTTCATAATGTAAGCATTCTGTGATGCATGCAACCATTGCCAAAAAAATGTGATTGTATACATTTTAGAAATGTACATGTTTTTCTTTGCACATTTTTTATCTGTGTTCATGTTGTTGAACCCATCTTCTGTTTTGTTTTGTTTCTGGAATGCATTGCAAGTTCAAAAACGTATGGATTTCTGACCACAAACTTTTTTTTAGATCTGTGTTCAGGTCTGAAAGGTGCAAATTGGGTAAATCTCTAAAAACAAAACAAAAAATACCCCAAGGTATTGCACATTTCTCACATGGCACTGCTCAATCTTACGTCTCTCTGCTCTCATCCCGTAGCTCCATAGGATTAGGAGTTACTCCAGGGTGTTATAGCTTTAGGGTAGTTATGGAAAGAGATGCTAACAGGGCCCACCCTACTATTTGGTAGAGTGAGTAGGTTGCCTCAGGTGGCAGATTTTGGAGGTGATAGCAGATTATTGGAAGAGAGAGCTGGAATCTAAGCAGCCTGTCCTATGCTGTCTAAGCTAACCTGCTGCATTCAGGTACAGCAGATGATGCTGTCCCATTGTCAATATAAGAAACAGGCCAGTCAGTTTTTGTACATGGAATGGGAGAGAATGCCAACCAGCAAAATATATTGGGCTAGCCCTGGATGCTAGACTAGGGTTGTAGGCACCATCTGGTAGATTCTGAATTCCTTTTAGTGAATTATCTCTCATCATTGTGAACAATTATTATTATTATTATTATTATTATTATTATTATTATTTATCCAACTCTTCTTCCAAAGAGCTCAGGTACCACGCATGGTTTCCTCTCTCCTCACAAAAGCCTGTGAGGTAGATAAGGCTGAGAGAGAGTGGATCATCCACACCTCTAATGTTGCATAAATTTCCCCTTTTATGGATGCTCAACACTAATTTTCTGGAAAAGCCTGAGCTGCCATTGTTCTGCAAAATGGTGGCTTGATAGGAGGATGGATGGCCCTGTGGGGTGGGCAGTGGTGGAAGCTCCTTGAGTGCCCAATGAAACTAAGCGTGGGTGAATCCATCCAACCTTAGATCTCCCTAGCCCTAATCCTACATTCTAACCATTGCATTGCATAGGAAGCTGTCTTATGTTGAGTCAGAATCATTAATCCATCTAATTCAATGTTGTCAACACTGACTGCCAGCAGGTCCCTGGGGTCTCAGGTAGAAGTCTTTCTCACCCCTACTTGGAATTGCCAGAGTTTGAACATGGGGTTTTCTGCATGGAAAACATGGGCTCTGCCAACTGAATGCCTGGCCTTCTCAACACTGGCTCTCAAAATATGAGCTACGTCTGCTGACACCTAAAAGAATCCCTACCAATTGTCTCATGATACTAAAGTAATGTAGTGAAAAACAACTTCTGAGGTTTCCATTATTGAAAAACTCCATCAAGAAATGAGATCTTTTATTTCCAAATCAAACATTGGAAGACAATGCAATATTTTCATAGGTTCTATTCCATGGAGGCTGGTGGCTTCAATTTTGGTGGAGCTGTGAATCCATTCTGGGTTTCACTTGGAACCAGCCAGAACTCTAAAGGAGCTCTCTAAGATGCTGAAACCTATCTCCAGACTAGGTTCAGCATCTTGGAAAGCTCCTTCAGATTCCTATTGAAACCAAGAATGGATTCACAGCCCCACCAAAATTGGAGTCACTAGCTGCTACTGGGTCTATCATTTTGCAATAATAATCAGTTATTTAAATGTGACTGGCACAGCCAAAATTTGAATAGGGACTCCCTGATTTATAACTCAAGTGTCTTTGACAGAGTTTTTTGAGTCTGCAAATTGCTTTATAAATAATAATAATAATAATAATAATAATAATAATAATAATTTATTTATTACACACAACTCCCTCTGGATCGAGGCAGGGAACATTAAATACAACAATACAATATAAATCAAATAAATAAATAAAACTGATTAAAAGATAATATAAAACCGATACAATATTAAAATAACAATCACAACATCTTAAAATTCTTAGATTTAAAATTCATCTGGGTAGGCCTGCCAAAAGATATTAGTCTTTGTGGCTGTCTTAAACTCAGAGAGAGTATTAAGTTGACAAATCTCTTCCAGCAGGCCAGTCTGGGGGTGGCAGAAGAAAATGTCTTCTGGGTAACAGTTGTCAGCCTTGTTTTGGCTGACTGGAGTAAATTCTCCCCAGAGGACCTGAGTGTGCAGGACAGATTGTATAGGGAAGGAGATCCCACAGGTAACCTGGACCCAAACCATGTAGGGTTTTAATGGTAATAACCAACACCTTGTACTTCACCCAGAAACTAATAATGTTTGGAATAACAACCTTCTTGTGTGTTAGGCTTGTAATATCACTGTTCTGCAGATGTAGGACTGAGAATGATAGCACAATCCTATGCATGTTTATGAAGACATAATTCCCACTGTCTTCAGTGAGGCTTACTCTCAGGTAGAACTTTGTTCTCAGGCCCAAGGATTTGGTTTATTGGCATTTTAAAGCAAACTGACCTAATTCTCACTTCTCAGACTAATCCATGGTTTGGAGGACAGTTATCCAACATATTTCACACTTCTCTGAATTTTGTGATACAGTTCTGAAAAAAGTTTCAAAATGTTTTTGAAATGTGTATTTTAGAATAAAACATGGATGAAAAGGAGCATTTTATGATAAGAAATACACTGGATGTATCTTTTATGATAAGATGTATACACAACTGCATAATTTGGACAAAATTGAATTTAGAAATACTTATTTAAATGCAGATTTTCATGTTTGTTTGTTTTTAATCACAGATTGATATGGAAATGGGACAGAATGGACTTATAATTGAACATATGTGGAACTGGCACAGACTAGAAATGCACTGATCCATCAATCCCTGCTTAGAGATCGGCTGAAATGCCATGCACATGCAAGAGACCGATTTGCCACAGCGCAACTACATGACAGAGATAAAACTAGTATACTGATCTTACAGATTTATGTCTAACTCACCAGATCAAACTAGATTTTGGTTTTTTATTATAAAATGGCATTCTTGGGATTCATAAACTAAAGTGTTTATATTCTGAAAGCTGTGCTCTTTTCGGTTTCCCGATAGATGATTTAGCTGACAATATTTTTGTGGGTTCTCTAGAAGTTGATATAATTCTACTTGCTTTTTTTTAAAAAAAATATTTCCTTCTGCACTAAAAGACATGCTTTTATCTGTAAATTAATAACAATCCTAAGATTGCCATCTATTAGCATCTCTTTCAATTGTTGTATGACAGAGAAATGGGCAGATGGGCAAAGACAGTCTCCATTTCATGTAGCAGATCTCATTACTCTGGAAAACAGACTCATACAAACACAAAAAGGTTAGAAAAAAACAGATGGCATGAATCCATACACAATATTCCAAGAGGGGATCCTCAGGCACAGAACAGTTGTCTCAGCTCTTTCGCTGGAAGCTAGAGCTGTGTTTTGTTTCAATTTCCTTTCTTAAACAATGTTAAGCTTCTCTCTCCCTGTCCCCCATCATTCTGGGATATGCCCTTTGGGTGTCCAAAAGGACATTGTTAAAAAGGACTTGGGGTGAATTCTTGGCCTTTGGTTTAACTACTGGTCCATTCAACATTCCGCCTGTTGAAGACCGAAGTCCTGTTTACTCGGAACACACAATGGACACACAATGGAAGCCCGCAGGCTCCTCTATTGATCTCCATGTCTTCATAGACATAACTACAATGTACATGTGCAGGCAGACATGTCCACAAACAGGGGCAGATCCTGCTGCCTCCTGCCATGCGTGTATTTGTTGTACACCAGAAGATAAAGTCTCATTGTGTGAAGTAGGCGAAAATTAAGTAGGCTAATTTCTGAAGTATGGTAGAAGTCATTCGAACACACATTCAATATATATTGAGGGTCAGACTACATGTTCTACTCCAGCACTGTGTTCACAAATTGGCCAATTAGCTATTGACCAGGGACCCACAAGCAGGACATGGTGCAATGGCACCCTCCCACCCATGTCTGCTAACACTCTATGTCCAAGTTCACTACTTTAAGACAAACCTGGTCCTGAATAGAATCATAGAATCATAGAATAGCAGAGTTGGAAGGGACCTACAAGGCCATCGAGTCCAACCCCCTGCTCAATGCAGGAATCCACCCTAAAGCATCCCTGACAGATGGTTGTCCAGCTGCCTCTTGAAGGCCTCTAGTGTGGGAGAGCCCACAACCTCCCTAGGTAACTGATTCCATTGTCGTACTGCTCTAACAGTCAGGAAGTTTTTCCTGATGTCCAGCTGGAATCTGGCTTCCTTTAACTTGAGCCCATTATTCCATGTCCTGCACTCTGGGAGGATCGAGAAGAGATCCTGGCCCTCCTCTGTGTGACAACCTTTTAAGTATTTGAAGAGTGCTATCATGTCTCCCCTCAGTCTTCTCTTCCCCAGGCTAAACATGCCCAGTTCTTTCAGTCTCTCTTCATAGGGCTTTGTTTCCAGACCCCTGATCATCCTGGCTGCCCTCCTCTGAACACGCTCCAGCTTGTCTGCGTCCTTCTTGAATTGTGGAGCCCAAACTGGATGCAATACTCTAGATGAGGCCTAACCATGGCCGAATAGAGAGGAACCAGTACCTCACATGATTTGGAAGCTATACTTCTATCTATATGGTAGGTAGGCCTCCATCTTGGCTTTAACTTTGACTGCAGTGTAGAAGGGGGAAAATGAATTACATCGTAGAGCTCCTTGCCCCCCACTAAAGGTTATTTTGTTTTTGGTTTTTTTTTGGGTTTTTTTACTTCTTTCCTGAAGTGAGTGGAAATTATACAACTCTCCAACACATTCCCATCACCAGCAGTTACAATGAATTACTCTTATGGCTGTATGTGGATGTTGTTTTTAAATCACTGTGGATTAAGAGAGAGAGAGAGAAATGTGCTGTATAGCAAGTGGATGAAGGCCAATGTGTGTGAGAGACACACACTGTATATTTATTTACTTATGATGATCCCAGCCATGAGCCATCAGCCTACAGCTTCTTTTTACAATTGCCTTCATTGGCTATTCACAACCCAGCCATGAATAGTGGGATTATATCCAAGTTCATTCTGGTTTTGCTTCCCAAATAGGATCTATTAAATGGTGACTTCTTAAGGATGGTGGGTGTTATTAACTGTTTGCTAGTGCTACATTTTACAAGTGACACTTTCCTTACACAAGCAACACAGCACAGAGAACTGGGAGTGCTTTGATAAGTGGAATGGAGATCAGTTACACAGACGAAAAGGAGAAACAGAGGATCCGTGTTAGCATATGTAACTAGCCCCAAATGGCTTCAAACCATCCTCCTCCAGGGACCAGGATGTTAATTAGAAAAAGCTGGATCTCCAGGATTTTTAGATTCCTGCAATACTAGGCACCATCTGCCTCCCCCTAATGTGCTTTGTTACTGGAAGTTTCTTAAAGTACATGAGGGTAAAGCAGTTTGTACCCCAGATATGTCCATGCTAACAATTCCTTTCCAGAACCCTGCAGAGACCTATATTTTCAAGGCTAGCCTAGCCTAACAGCAGTCGGGAAAAACATCTGGGCTTCAGTCCAATCCAAAGTTCTGCTCACTTCAGTTCACACAGTAAGCTTCAGGCATGCCTCATTTGGGGGTTGAACTATGCCCCCAGTCTAATCCTTGCAAGGATCATCTTGTATATTTATTCATTTAAAATATTATTTACCAGCCTTTCAGGGCGGAGACACTCACAAGGCAGCTTACAACAATAAAACACATAAAATCTTAAAAGTAGTAAAACATGAACACAATAAAATAGCAATTAAAACAATAAAACCAACAATAAAACTAGCAGGAGCAACAATAGCAGCAATAATCATGAGAAGACCATGGAAAAATAAAATGTTTTTAAGGCCTTCATGAAAGCCTGCAAGGATGGTGCATGGCAGACATCTGATGGAAGTTTGTTCCAGAGGTTTGGGGCCACCGTAGAGAAGGCCCTCTCTCATGAGGACACCTACCTAATTGCTCTCACAAGTGGGAAAATGAGAAGGGCCTCTATTTCTGATCTTAAAATGTGGGCAGGCTGATATTGGTGAAGGCAGTCCTTCAAGTAGCTAGGTTTTTGCCTTTCTGCCAAAGGTCATATATATATATATATATATGACCTTTGGCAGAAAGGCAGGTGGATCTGAAATATGGTCAATGCACAGTTAAAGCAACCCATTTCCAGGCCAACATATACTTTCACTTCTAAACAAGAAATGGTGACAATGTCCATTCTGATAAGCCCACTCTCCAGAATGGCTACTCCATTGGGTACTGCTCCAGTCCTAACCAAGATATTGCTCTCGTCCCAATCACACCTCTTTAGGTTATGGCTGAGAGCATAGAGTTGAACCTCTGATTCCTAAATCTATGACTTTAATTCCACTCCCCACACCATACTAAAGTTTTTGCTACAATGCCTTTTCCTATTACACTGTACTAAAATCAGGGGTTACCAGGGTCATCTTACCTCATTAAAGATGTTTGGATTTTTGGGGAATGTAAAAGTAAAAACCCTTCACTGGATGTGAAATATAAAATATAAATAACCACTTACTTAACACAAACAGATTCTGAAACAAATTAACTGCGGCATGTGGTTTCATAGGCCTACATCATCGGATGTGTGAACTTGTTGGAAAGATGATATGGGTCCTGTCGGTGGAAAAATATTTTTGTTATACAATGTGCCAATGAAAATGCAAGTAATCATGGTCCATGATACATTCATGGCTAGTTGTGTCCAAATCTTGTTTGAATCAAGGGGACGAATACATTCAACACATCAATGAAATTGTGACCCAATAAACTGGAGTTGGCCTGTCACACTTCCTCCTTGAATTAATTTTACACCATCCATATTATGGCCATGGGCTAAGTCCAGGGGTACTCTATGTGCATTGTCCTGACATTGGTGGCTATTAAGGAGAGAACCATTTCCATTTGGCACCCCAATTGTGCTTTGCTTTCCCCAGAGAGACTCACCCAGCACCTATGTTGTGCTCTTTTCAGAGGCCCCAGAAAGTGCACTTCGCTAAATGTTCATCCAGCCCAGCTTCTCAGGACAGGACTGGACCATGTACATTGATGGTGCTATATAAATAAATAATAATAATAATAATAATAATAATAAGTAGGGCTCAGTGAACTCATGGAGCTCTCCATTCACCACTATGCCATAATAACTTCATTTAGTGTTTAATGAGCAACAGTTTCAGGGATGCATGAGAAATTTGTTCCAGTTTGTGTTTTTTAATCTGGATTTTACCCAATTCCCACATTCTGGACTGAACATGAACTCACATGCAATCTGTGACTGGCGTCCTTATATTTCCAAGTCTGTAATGAGATTCGCAGCACATGTACATTTGAGAAATGTGCCTGAAACAATGCATACTTTTGAAAATGCACACAAACATGCTTTAATCAATGGGAGGAGACTACATATGTTGAAGAAATGTGCACAGTAGATGCATACATTCTGAAAAAATATGCCTGAAAATATACACAGATTTCATGTAAAAAAAAAAAAGAAAAAGAAAAAGAAAAAGCTTGGAATCTGATATGAAAAAGATTTGAGATGGAATTCGGAAAACTTCAGCAAGCCTGCATTTTGCTGGTTTAGTGCTCCAGACAACATGGCAGAGCTGCTAGATGTGATTTTTTTTGTCCAGATGTAAGACCTTGTAGAATGATGAGTCCAAGGGGACACCCACATAGTAGTTTCCCATGCTCCAGCTGGTGCTGTTGTGTACAATAGAAATGTCCCGTGCAAAGGCAAACACACTTTCCCTTGGGATGCCCACCATGGGAAGACAGCAGCATGGACTCAATGGCTTGTGGACTATCTGGACCTTGGGGATTCTAAAGCTGTTGTTTGATGTTTTGGGGAAACAAAATGCTTGCTCACCAAATTCAAGCCATCTGGTTCTTCTCTAAGAGTGCTTACTTCTCTTTATACAAGTGGATAGACAGAGCTCAAACAAAGTGTCTTGTTTGAGCTATGTTTGTTCAGTTGCACTGAGGATGAAGGCGTAACCCTTTCTCCCTGGCAATGGGATCATTCCAACAGTCCTCTGGTGAGATAAAACAGGTTGCTATGTGGGAGAAAACCTCTGCTTGCTCTTGCGAAAATCCTATGGGCCCTGAGTCTCTGGATATAAGTCAGACTAGGCAGAATTGTTGCTATTCACAAAACACTGCAGGACTTGGCCATCACTGCGGGATGATCTTGGATTGCACCCTTACCACCCATGCGGGGCTGCTTCCCCATCTCACTGAACCACCATGCATTGCTCCAGAGCCACAAATGCATGGCAGAGTAGCCCCATTGCTGTGGCAGCATGGATGCAACCTCACCTACAGGAAGTCCAGGAAGTCCAACTTCAAGAATAACTTAATGGGATCTGAGCTGGCGGTGACCGAACAAGAAAGAGATCTTGGGATTGTGGTGGACAGCTCGATGAAAATGTCCACTCAATGTGCGGCCGCCGTAAAGAAGGCAAACTCCATGTTAGGCATTATAAGAAAAGGAACTGAGAATAAAACTGCCCTTATACAAATCTATGGTGCGACCACACTTAGAATGTTGTGTACAGTTCTGGTCACCACACATAAAAAAAAGATATTATAGAGCTGGAAAAAGTGCAGAAAAGGGCAACTAAAATGTTTAAGGGGTTGGAGCATCTCCCCTATGAGGGAAGGTAACATCAAGTGGGATTGTTTAGCTTGGAAAAAAGGAGGCTAAAGGGAGACATGATTGAGGTGTACAAAATTATGCATGGTGTGGAAAATGTGGATAGGCAGACATTTTTCTCCCTCTCTCAAAATACTAGAACCCATGAAGCTGATTGGTGGGAGATCCAGGACAAATAAAAGGAAGTACTTCTTCACACAGCACATAGTTAAATTATGGAACTCACTACCACAAGTTGTATAGTGACAGCCACCAATTTGGATGGCTTTAAAAGAGGGTTGGATAAATTCCTGGAGCTGAAGGCTCTCAATGGCTACTAGCCCTGATGGATGTGTGCTATCTCCAGTATTCAAGGCAGTAAGCCTGTGTGCACCAGTTGTTGGGGAACATGGGTGGGAGGGTTGTTGCACCATGTCCTGCCTTGTTGGTCCCTTGCTGATGGCTGGTTGGCCACTGTATGAACAGAGTGCTGGACTAGATGGACCCTTGTTCTGATCCAGCAGGGCACTTTTTAGGTTCTTATGTTCTTAAGTATCTTGAGAAGGCAAGGAACTCTTGTGAGATTGTTCTGTGGTAGATATGAGTTCGAGGCCAAGGGAGTGACAGCTCAATGCCTCCTGAAAAGGTATTTGTTCACCCAAGCTTCCTTTGACTTTTAATTAATTGCTCATATGGTTCTCATTTTACTGCTCCTTGTATAGTTTTGTATTGTCACTGCAACTGAAACTGTTTTAATAGGGCATTTTAAATGTGATGGTTATTGCTATTGTAGTTGAAATTATTTTTAATGGTGAGTTTAAATGCAATTTTTGAAATATTTATAGAATCATAGAATAGTAGAGTTGGAAGGGGCTATAAGGTCATTGATTCCAACCCCCTGTTCAGCGCAGGAATAAACCATACAAAGTGGTTTATATTAGGGATGTGCTCCGCTTCTAACTAGACTTCCTGGCTGAACCGCGCGCTCAATTGAAGAAGCCGACGGACCGTGGACGGAGGCAGGTAAGGCCCCCCCTCCCCCTTGGTCCCTTACCGGGCTCCTCTCCCGGCCTTACCTGGCACCACTCCCCTCCACTGTGGAGCTCCGATTCGGAGCTGGAGCTCCGCGGCAAAGAGGAGCGGAGTATGGGCGGAGTGGAGCGGAGCACATTTCCCATGCACACCCCTAGTTTATATCTAAACCACCGGCCTTGCTAAGGACTGCAGAAATACCAGGCCACAAATGGTACAGGTTATCCCAGGTCAAGGGAGGGTTTAGCCCGGGTTGACCCCGGGATCCCCTGTGTGTCATCTGGATGCACAGGGGTGAGCCCAGGTATCAGCCCGGGCTAAACCCTTGTCTAGCAACGGCCTCAGAGTGGTTATTAAGTCATATATATGCAACCCATTTTGAAGCTGCTGCCACCTTGCAAAATGCAGTAGTTCCATGATCAGCCCCTAGAGTACAAACACTGGTTCTCTCAAGTGGCACTTCTGCATGGGTGCTGGTGGGCTGCGAATACAGTGATGGCCACACATGCTCCTGAATAGGGTGACCATATGGAAAGATGGACAGGGCTCCAGTATCTTTTTGCATAGAAAAGGGAATTTCAGCAGGTTTCACTTGTATGCATGCAGCTCCTGGTGAAATTCCTTCTTCAGCATAACAGTTAAAGCTGCAGGAGTCTTGCTGTCTTTTGTATTTGGTCATGCTAGGCAGGGCTCCTGCAGCTTTTACTGTTGTGATGAAGAGGGAATTTCACCAGGAGCTGCATGCATACAAATGACACCTGCTGAAATTCCCTTATCTATACTACTCTTAAAAGATACAGGAGACTTGTCCTCCTTTTCCTATCGTCACCCTACTGCTGAGGCACTTGTGTGTAGGTGTGACTCTTAGTTATGTCTCAGGTAGTCCATCAGCCAAGGTTTCATTAATTAATGTAAATGCATCTGACTGGCCAAATAAAATGACATGCAAATTTTGTTGCATCTAATCATTGCCCTCGGTATTTTATGAGATAGGTCTCAACAAGAAGTAACAGATTTCTCCCTTTGAGTGGTAGCCACTAATGGAACTTCTACAATCAGCTGAATAATAATAATAATAATTTATTTCTTATCCACCTCTCCATTCTGATCAAGGAGGGGAACAACAGTAAATATAAAATACATAAAACTGAATTAAAACGTAATATACATTTTTAAAACATCCTAAAATTACACTGGATAGGCCTGCCAGAAGAGATCAATCTTAATAGCTTTCTTAAATGCTGATAGACTGTTAAGTTTATGAGTTTCCTTCAGTAGGCCATTCTACAGTCTGGGAGCAGCAGAAGAGAAGGTCCTCTGGGAGGAGGCAATTTCCCTTCCCCCACAGCTCCCCCATGTGCCCCCAAAATCTGTTAAAGAAGTTCTGGAACAAATGTTGCAGAGCAAATGCTGTGGGGTTGTGGGGTGGGATGTGGAGAGGGGAGGAGAAGAGGAGGAATTCTGGTTATGTGAGTAGACTTCCTCTTGGGTAATGCTGGATTTCACCCTATATTCCATGATTGGCCTTCATTGACATGTGGATAATGGTTTCTTTTACTGCCTGTTGGTTTCTGAATTGTTGGAGGCATCCCTACAAGGGTTGTATGAGAAATTTGTTTCAGTTCATTTTAAGCCAGAATTTACCCATTTCACACTTCCCAAAACCTGAATGCAGATTTGAACACAATGTGTGATTAAAACCCATACCTTTCCAAGTTTGCGAGGCAATTCACAGACCAAAGGAAAAATATGTTTGAAAATGTATATATGCATGAAAAAAGTACTTTTGAAAAATGCACACAAACATGCTTTAGTCAATTGGAGAAAAGTGTGGACTTTTTGGTGCACACCGAAATGCACTCTGAAATTTACATGATTTTTTTGTGCGAACAAAAGCAATGAGCACGGAGCTCACAATCTGATATGGAAACGAGTCAGAAGGAGCTTCCCAGTGGAACTGAAAGAACCTCATGGCGTTCAGGTTTTGCTAATTTGTGAATCCCTATTTCCTTCCTCACTCCATTATTTATGGACATTTTTGCATAGTTGGGGCTCCTTGCACTACATTGTAGCTTCTCAAGGCCTTGCCTGTTTGTAGACATGTCTGGTCCATTTATATTATTTTCATTCCTCCCCCTCCCTATTTTTTATGGTAAGAAGCATCCATGCAATGAAATGCAAGAAACCTTGAGACTGAGACAGCAAATGGCTGAGACATGTCTTCGTTCAGAAATTTTCCCAGCTGGCTTCAAGGGGTAGGCTAGGTCTTGTCCTCCAGTGTCCATTATTTAGAAGCTTCAGGCTTTATCTTCTTGAAAGGTTTGATATATTCAGACAAGAGGGTGGAAAGTGCACAGCTGTGTTGGTTAGACTTACTCATAAAATTAGAGGAGCTCTAGTCAACTCGGTATGCTCTGCACAGCACGACAGAAAGGGGTCTTTAGGGAGGGGAATTAGCGGGTTTATAGATGAGCTCAGGAAGTTCAGTAGACCATGCATAGGAGAGAGAAGGCCCTTTGATAACCGTGCCAAAATTCAATGATCCTAAAGAAAGTACAGTGGGCCTTAGAAGTTGCATTCCATGTATGCAGGTAATCCAGAAGGAAGAAATGGGTGATATGAAGGTCCACAATGATTAAACAGAGCTGGATTATCTAGAACACTGAAAGCAAGAAATTAAATGTCTTAATTCAAAGAATTAAACCTTAATACAGACATTTATGGACTTCAGTTTACAGACATTGTTGCAGTTACCCAGCTGTGAGATTTATACATGAGGTTATCTTAAAACCCCACCGAATTCATAGTATAGCTCCCAATTTATTTCATTTGTATCCTGTTTGTCCTCCAAATTCATAGTATAGCTCCTGATTTATTTCATTTGTATCCTGTTTGTCCTCCCTTTTGGCCCATAAGGTCCTTGTAAGTTAGGCTGTGAGGTGGGCTGAGAGACAGACCCTTGCTCACTTGAAGCTTTGTATCTCAGCAGGTTCAAATTCTACATTATTTGATGAACCACTTTGAGTCAGTTCTGATATTGTGATAAACAACGGTTTCTCCTGAGGAGAACAAGCTATAACAAACTCTGACTCATAGGTTTGCCTCTTCTCCTTTGGTCCTCTGCTGCAGCCAAAAGAAGGAGATGGGAAGACTTTGCTTTCATTTTTTTAAAAAAGAATTAACCACAGTTTAGTGTTATGTACAAACCTAAAAATGTGGTTCACCTTAACTATGGTTTGTTGAAACAAGCCAGCTTCCTAGCTCTGGTTGGAAGCTGGCTTGTTTCAGACAATCATAGTTAAATTTAACAAAAATGTGTTGGATGTAGATGGAACACCAAGTGGCAATTAAACAAAACTAGAAATGAAAGTTTCTGATCTCCTCCTCATAGTTTCACTGGAAGAGAGAAGATGAGTGGGTGCATAAGTGTGAGGCTTAGTGTGGCTCATTCACATCACAATTAACAATAGTTTGGCCGTAGCTAGACCTAAGGTTTATCCCAGGATCATCTAGGGTTTGTCCCTGCCTGAGCGCTGGATGCCCTGTGCAGCACTTAGATGAACAGGTTTGACCTCAGGACAATCCTGGGATAAACCTTAGGTTTAGCTACGGCCTATATCATGATGTCTAAATTAGTACATTGACTCTCCTGGCATTTAGAGTGGAAATAACCTTTGGGGAAATTTCAAATCTTGGTAAACTGGAAATTATGATTGTGGTGTCAAATATTGACTTTGCATTTTGGCACTCGGATTTTCAAATAAAAAATTAACTTCAACATTTGTCTACCTTATATGAATAAATGAATGAAATTCATGTACGATGTACTACATCCTTCTTCAAGTAAGCAGTCAGAAGCTGTCAAATATGAAGGACCTAAATACCTCATGTAAATGCACAGAGGTTTGATATATGTGGTAACTTGAGACAGGGCATTACAGATACAGGCAGCACAACTGTGTAACTCCCTTTCTCCTCAGATATGGTTAACTCCAAGTCTTATAAGCTGTTGGTGCCAACTAAAGACCCATTTACTCATCCATGCTCTTGACTGAATCTGTGTAGCTGCATCTTGTACATTGTTAGCTATTCTTGTTTTTATTTACCCTTGTTTTAATGTTTTACCAGTTTGATGCTATATGATTTTATTGTGTTTTACTAGTTTTGTACCCACTTTGGAATTATTTTATAATGAACACTAGGTAATACATTGTATACATACATACATACATACATACATACATACATACTGATTGCTGCTGCATGTTAGCCTTCAGCTGCTGTCAGATTCTGATTGCTGAAAGTGTAATATTGTCAAAAGTTAATACCTATTGCAAATCAGTTGCGAGAGGAAGCGGAAGCATAGAATAAAGACACGGACACAAGAGCTTGGATTAAACTAGGGCCTCTTTATTAATAATTAGATAGATTCATCCCTCCCTGGATCTGCATGTGGAAGTGCGGGAATTAAGTCCTTATCTCAGGCCACTTGCCTGGCTTATGGGCGAGCCACTCTCCAAAGCAAGGAGCCGGGAAAGCCGGCTCCTTACTTATGTGACGCTTTGTAAGTGTGGGGAGACCGCCCTATGACACCCCCTCCCACTGCCATAACGACAGTGAGTAGGTGAAGATAGGAGGGTCTTTAAAGACATGCCATATCCTGGCGTAGGAGCCGCACAGCCCCCGAGGAGCAGGTCCCCCGGCTATGCCAATCACCAAAAGATGCCAGAGTGCTCACCGTCCCTATCTAATATATTCAATTTCCGCACATCCCTGCCACGAACCAACCTAATTACTTACCCTCTCACGTAAGACTTCCAGTATGAAGTAGGCAAAATCATCAAGAATAGAAAAATTCCTACTCAGCGCCCCACCTCCAAAGGGAGCAACTGGCTAATCCCATACTAGAAGAAGGGTGGGAGGGTGGGAGCTGAAATCAAAAGAGGCTGATGCCTCAGCCAGGCTGCCTTTTATAGGCACAGCCCTGCCCTACCTCACATGGCCTAGGTTTCACACCACCAGGGGTGCCTCTGTTCTTTTCCTCCCCCTTGCAACAGCTGGCTTCCTGCCCAAGCCTTTGGGCTAGGCGGACACCAGATTTCTCAAATCTTATGGAATACTAACTTCTAGTGCAAGGCATTGGAAATATAATATTCATGGCTTCATGTCTGATGCTGAGAAAAAATGATTACTAGTGCTGGGCCAGATCTACACTTCATGTCATATCAATACAAGCCCATCATGATATCCCTCTTGTGCATTTATGCCTTGTAGTGCACACAGTAAGTGTCATCACAGAGGAGAATCCTGTTTGCTTAATGTCACTTCTTCACCCACACAATTGTCCCTCATTACTTCCTCTTTTGAAAGAGGAAGTAAACAATGTGCACGTGGCCCTTTCAGCAGGCCGCTTTAATTCTCCTGCTTCTCCTGCACGCAGCAGGAGATAGCAGCAATTTCCATTTTTAAAATAAGTCAGACTTATTGGGGTGTATTTTTTGTGGTGCAAAGAAGGCTAGAAGGGGAGGGAGGTGTGCAGGAGGCAGATGGAGTCATGAGAGGGATCTGTGAAAATCCGTGAGTGCCCAGTAAAGAACATGCAATAAAACTATCAGGTCACTTCAATACCATACAGACAAGCACTAGTTTAGATTTAGCCCAAGTCAGCTGTCAGATTCCATAAAATACTGATTGCTGTTTCACATTAAGGGTGGACAAATCTGTCAGTTTTGCTTTCTCCTTCATTTAGTGTTTTTAAATCTTAATTTCTTCCAATCCTAAATATGAAGATCTAATCAAAATCCTCACCCATCTCACCCAAATTCAAAGGGAACAGCTCTTCTTGTGTAGGATGCAGCAGACTATGATGTAACTGCCTGTCATGTAGCTGTCAAAGATGAGAAGCCTATCAGAAAAATAAATAAAGTAGCAATCCTAATTCAAGACCACAAACATGGTCAGATCCAGATCCAGACTTTTAAGAACTAAGCACCCTGGGTCTAGATAGATGAATCTGTCCCACGTTCATTTTTGTTAATTTTCATAGACTACAATGGAACAGTTTTTCAATCTTTTTTTTTAAAAAAATCCTTAAAGTCAAGGCATGAACAGATCTACTGTCAACTTGGCATGATGAAAGCCCTACTTAAGTTCTGTCATAGTGCCAAGTTTAATCTCTTTATGTTTAAAAATGTGGAGATATAAGTATTTTGTTACTTTCCATAGATTACAATGGAGCAGTTATCTGAAAATGGAGCAGAGCTTTGATGGATAATCCAACAAAGCAAAGCAAGGGAACCACTCCAAAAATTGAAACAGAGAAGCTGACCATCAGAACTCCACTTAGAATTTCAAAGCAGAGCAGACCCACTCTGCACACCCTTAGCAATCATCTGTCGTGGATGTGGTAGCTGCATTTTGCATTGCAGAATCTGCATTGAGCAGGAGTTGGCTAGGTGACCTTTTGGGACCATGTGCCCATTTGACAATTTCAGAAACCACCAAAAAATAGCTGCCATAGAAGGCAGGGCCAAGGTCAAGTAACATGGCCCAAACTCTTGAGTAAAACAGCAGAGGTGGGCTCTGAGCTAAACACACAAAACTACTCCTTTGAACCCAGTATTTTCACCACCAACAGAAACATATTTTACTGCAATCCCAGCTGCTGAAAAAAGAGAGAGGGGGAATTAATGTTTTTTTGTTTTGGTTGTTCATTTGTTTTAAAGGGGATAGAGAGTGGTAGGACTTCTTGATGGACATGAAAAATGGTGTTTAAGGGCACATTTGGCCTCATGGGCACCATATTGCCTAACCCTTTAATAAAAGATCTCCAAGGTATCCCTCAACTCTATGGCTGTTTCTACACCTGCCTTTTCCCCTGGGATCATCCTGGGATCATCCCTGTGCATCCAAATGACACACAGGGGATCCCGGGAGCAGGCAGGGATGATCCCTCCATTTTCCTGGGATAATCCTTAGGTGTAGAAAGGGCCTATGATTCTATGCTTCTCTCTCCATTCAAGCTAGGCCATACTCCACCACCCATTCAGAGAGAGGGCAATATGATTCAGGATGCATTGCCATCTCTCTGAATTGTCTTTGTTTTCCCCCAGTAACGCCGTCATGATACGAAACCTCATTGGCTTTTTCACATTACCATGCTGACTACATCGTCCCCGACTGGCTGAGATCATGAGAATGAACCACTGTAATGGAGGGATGGTACCAAGAGGAGCAACAAATTGAGCTTTAGACAGATATGAAAAATAAAAGGAGAGGTCAGATGGCGTTTCAGGAAAAGAATCCAGCTCCTCTCACATCAAAACACACTTCAAATGGAAAATTTGAATGCATAAACATATTGGGGAGCCTTCATTTAAAGGGTAAAGGGTGTTCTCAAGAAGAGGGCTATCAAAAGTGCTGGTCGCGAAACTTTATCCTTACATAGCTCTGTTACTGACACTTACGTTCTCTTCTTACATCTAAGAGGGGTTTTTCACCCGTTCTTTTTTATTGAAGAACAGATTTTTAAAAAGGAATCCAGGTTGTCAGGTCCTACTCCATAACTGTAATGCGGCAAGCAAGCAAAAAACAGCTTGACACTGTATTGCACTGGTGTCTGATCAGATAATCTATTAGGGGAGCAAAACAGCACTCCGCAGGAGTGAGACAGAAATTTCCCCTTAGGAATGAAACTGGGCATTCATGCTCTGCAAGCAGCCCAACTAGAAAGAGAGAGAGAGAGGGAAAAAGTTTAGATAACAAAGCTGGTTCCCCCCACGTAAGTCAAGAGGTTGAACGAGACTGCAGACAAGATGATTTGCACAGCATGATTGATAAAGGGATGACACACCAGACCAGGAATTTTTGAAATGACATAGTTCAAAAGGCAGCAGTTTCTCTTCAATGTGGTGATGAGAAGGATAACAATTTGTGGAGGATTCCACCCCCCTTTTTTCTTTTCTTTTATTCCCAAAGGTTTTTTGGCTGGTAGTTGGCATTATATACAATCACAGACCAGGGTGTGCGTGTGTGAATCTCTAGCTTACAAAGAGGCAGGTATTGTCTGTGTTTCCATTTTTTTAGGCACCGGGAAATAATAGTAATAATAATAATAATAATAATAATAATAATAATAATAATAATAATTTGTTGTTATTTGCTAATGTTACCACTTCTCCTGAAGAGGAGAGATGGGGAAGGAGAAAAGAGAGAAAGGACATTAACCATGTGTGCATATCCATTGTTCTGAAAGATAATCCAATTTAAGATTGACTACAATTATATGACAAGAACAAATGTAACAAACTAGGGAAGTACAAGCCCCTTTCAGCCCTCCCTGAATAGTGTTTGGGCTTTTATAGTGCAACTACAAACCCCATTACAATGTATAATTTGCCATTACCAATCTGGTTCTTTGTTTGTGAGCTGCTCTGGACACTTATTGGTCAGAATGGCTGAGAACTTTGGTTAATTTATTGGCTTTGCTTCTCCTCTCCACCACTGTAACCTGCATGTTCACCTGCCTCTCACTCTGACCCAGGGCTTTGCTAGACCTACCGGGTGTTCCGTCGTTGAGGAGCAGTGAAAGCGGCTTTTCCCGTTCAGCCATGACGCCTCATCATCCACACCTGAATCGATTTGTGGTGGAAGTTTGCGCCGGTTGTGCTGCTGCTGCCGCGAGCACGGTTGCGCAGCCACACTGGCCTGATTACCGCGGCTTTTTTTCCGCTCAGCGCACGGTTTGCGTAAGTCCGAAAGACCGCAAACTTGCGAAATAAAAAAAAAAGCTGCTCCGCCGCGCTGCCCCAGCTGGTGGGCTGGGCGCAAATGGCGGAGGCGGCTTGACTGAAGCCACTGGCCACTCCCCTTAGCACGCCTTTTCATGACCAGTACGGACCGCAGTGACCTCACATCCTCCCACACGTACTCCGAATTAGCACGGGCCGCCAGGAAAAGGCGCGCTAGAACTCACTTTTTTAAAGTCGGGAGAAAGAGGCTTCACCGCAGGATAACGACGGATCCTGGTGAACATCATCTGGAAGCCTCGACACGACTGTGGAAGGTAACGTGTGCTACAGCCTCGTCTAGTAACGCCCCCAGACAATGATGGTGGTGAAAAGGAGGAGGAGCAAATGCCACAGGCTACGTCCTCACTGGCTCTCTGCCTGCCAAGCAAGCAAGTGGTTGCAAAGATGAGAAAGAGGATAAGGAGCAACAGCAGCTGTTTACATTGGTGGTAAGAAGGTAGACTCACTAAGGGAAGGAGACCATTGAGGGTGTCTTGCTCAAGGGCCCTCAAAACCTGGAGCTGGTCTTGGAAATCCCCACTGCAGACATTCAGACTCAAAGGCCCTGTTCAGACAACATGCTAAACCACAATGGTAAAGTGTTTTGGGCTAGAGATTATGGCTTAAAGTTTTGTATGAACCATGACAGTGTGTAATGTGAACCATTCCTAATCACGGTGGCTACTTAACAAAAGTTTACACATGCTCACTAACTACTTGCTGTGAAAGGGTTAGGGGCCTAACCATGGTTTGGCATGTTGTCTGAACAGGCCCACAGTGTGGAAGGCATTGAGTCCAGTCTGTCAAGAGCATGAGGGAGAGGCAGGGATATCAAGAATGTTTCCTACCTTCAAACAATGGGCAATACAAGAGGAAACATGATTGAACAAAGCTAATGTTGCTCTATTGAAGGACTTTGGCTCCAGTTATCTATTTCGCTTAACATGATCCAGTCTGGAATTGTTACTTCTTTCCATATATACTGTTGTTATAGTTTAGGCCCAGGAATTGTTTCCATCTTTATATTTTGCTTTTGAAGAGTTGGCTTCAAAACACTTTAAAAGCAAATGTAATCTCTTTTTATTTTGCTGGGGAATTCTGGATACGACTCTGTACACATACGCTGGATTATTTCAGGGATTATCTGTGCACATCAAAGGGGAATGTTTTGTTATTTGTGTTAATATTTGTAGCATATCATAGAAAATAGGGGCATGCACAGAAAATCAAAGTTTGTTTCAGATCCCCCTTCAGTGCTTCAGAGAGGAGGCTGATTCACCTTGGATTGGTTTTGGTAACTCCTGCTCTGTCTCATATTTGGAGAACCTGAAGCTTCAAAAAACCTAAAACATCAGGTGTCTCCCCATTGACTACAATGGGGAAATCAACAAATGGCTATACCACTTTTATGTTTGGTCAGTGGATCAAAGTTGCATCTATAGCAGTGCCTTCTCGAGGGATTTAGCTTGACAAGTGGGGAGGGTTGTACAAGGGGAACTTTGAAGTATGAGTCGTTTTAAAATGGAGAAGCACCATATGACTGTTATTTAAATACTGTATTAGTTTTATATGTTTTAATAAGTTTTATGTATTTTATGGTATTTGTATGTAATGTTGTTCCCTGCCTCAATCCAGAGGGAGAGGCAGGTAGTAAATAAATAAAATTATTATTATTATTATTATTATTATTATTATTATTATTATTATTATTATTTGTGGGTGGGTGTAAAGCCCATGTTGTCATGGAACTAGTAGTCTGTGAGCAAAACATATTGTTCCTTGACTCTTTCAACAGAACCAAGGACTTCCTCTCACTGTCGCCACTGAACAACATTTGCTTCTTTGCAGATGTGAGAAGTGGGAAATAATGAGACAAGACACAGAAATGGGATTAAATTTGGCCACATTTATTTAAAGATCTGCAGAAAGGGGGAAGACCTAAGTGGGCATTATCTATTGGCCACTTCACAGGCCATTGTTGGGCTCAGGCAAGCCATTCACTGCCCACCAAGTGGCACCTGGTAATTCGCCACCTCATGGGCTTCTCACTCCTGGGGTATGGAGGCCTTCCAGAATCAACCCCACCCCACCCCAGGCCGCAGGGCTCTGAGTGGTTGAGGAGGGTTGGCCTCAAAGGTAACCCTTATCCTGCCAGCTGGTGCCACAAGGCTCCCAGGGGTGGGCCTCAGGCATTACCTATCACCACAATGGTGCCTGTGAATGCACACCAATTTCAACCTCACTCTAGATGCTTGCTCCTACCCGCTTACAACAAATGTGACCAAATTGAATAACCAAATCAACCTAATTATAACACTCTGCCTTTCTTACAGTGTGAAGGAGGTGAAAAATAGGGTGACCATATGAAAAGGATGACAGAGCTCCTGTATCTTTAACAGTTGCATAGAAAGGAGGATTTCAGCAGGTGTTATTTGTATGTGTGCAGCCCCTGGTGAAATTCCCTCTTCATCACAACAGTGAAAGCTGCAGGAGCTATACTAGAGTGACCATTTTAAAAGAGGGCAGGGCTCCTGTAGCTTTAACTGTTGTGATGAAGAGGAAATTTCACCAGGTTCTCCATATATACAAATGACACCTACAGAATTTCCCTTTTCAATACAACTGTTAAAGATACAGGAGCCCTGTCCTCCTTTTCATATGTTCACCCTATGAAAAAACTCATAGCCAAGTTAGATTATGAGGAAAAAAATCCTACTTGGCCTCCGAAAAGATGACTAGCAAGCCCACACTGTCTACAGGGGAGGAGGGGAGGGAGCTGTGCAGCAAAAGAGGTAGCTGGGAGGGGTATGCAAGCTTATAAACCTTCTATCCCCTACCACCTCCAGTGGCGCCTCACGGAGGTTGCCAATAGTGAACCGCCATGTCTCATCACTCCACCCTCAACTGCAATTAGCCCTCCCCTGCCCAGCTGTGCTGAGCATGGGTGAAAGGCATATTCCTCAGGCCTCAAGCCCACCCACTTCCCTCAGGTTAAAATGCAAGGCTTTTCCTAGGGTTGCTTCTTTTCCTCTGCTGCCATCACCTCAGAGCATTCACTGCTGCCTCCACCACCCTCCTTGCTGCCAATATAGTGTTTTAAGAGCAGGCTTGACTTGCAAAGCCCTCTGTCCCCCCATTTTTCTCCTTGCATGGCAGTGCAGTGCAGAGGTATGCAGAAGCTGTAGTTCCCTGATCGCCTCATACTCCTGGCCAGGGTGCAGAAACATACTGTTAAGCTATTAAAGCTTTGGACTTTTAAAAAGTGTGTGTGTGTGTGTGAGAGAGAGAGAGAGAGAGAGAGAGAGAGAGAGACTGAATTTGCAAACAGATAGTGTGGTGCAGTGGTTAGTGTTGAACTGGGATTCCAAAGATCCAGTTTCTAGTCCCTACTTGGCCATGAGGCTCACTGGGTGACTTTGGGCCAGTCACTAGCTCTCACCCTGAACTACCTCACAGGGCTGTTGTTGTGAGGATAAAATGGAGAGGAAGAGGACCATGAAAGCCACAGTCTTTAAATATATTTTAGATAGATAGATAGATAGATAGATAGATAGATAGATAGATAGATAGATGCAGGAGAGAGATCATGGCCACCTGCAATGTTTTGATAAAAAATGTTCTTGCTTCTAAGAATTACACTTTCAAGAAAGTCTAATTCTTTCATATTTGTCTTGGAGAAAAAAGATATTTATAATGTTTATTACTCAAGACCAAGGTAGTGCTCCATGCAGAGTATCATTCACTCATGTGTGTTGGAGGGTGTGTGTTCACCTTTAGAGGTAAAAGACAGCTACCAGCTACAAATAATACGTCATTGTAACTGATTTCTGCCTACATTCCATGGAATGAACTGCCTGTTTATCATCCAAGTGCTTACTTTTACAATTTGGTCATTGTGACATGGTTCTATACCCACCCTTCCCCTGGCTAATGAATAATCTCATTGTTGAACATTTTGTGGTTAAGCTATTACTTTTTCGCTGTCTTCAAAAATGTAGAGACATGTTCGCAAAGTCAGAAAGGAGTCTCCTTTTCATGCGGTGTGGCAATGCAAACATTTCCTGTGTGTTTTTGTTCCCCTGCCAGATCCAACACTGATCATACCCATCTGTGGTTTAACTTTCCTGTGGCTTAACTTCTGCCGGCTAGGTGCCTGCCCCAGGGAGGTTGATTAAAAAGTGATCACGGGGGGGGGGGGCAGTTAACATCATTTTCAAATGAGAAGAGAGGATGAGTTATGTGAGAGAACCACTGCCTAACTGGACCAGAGAGGGTTTCTTCACACTAGAAGGCTAATTGCTTATTAGAAAATGGAGTGCTAGAACTGAGGACACCTGAACCAATAAAGACCCGCACCTATACCTCTGGAACAAAAACACTGCTTTCTCTCTCTTTAGAAAAGTTAACTTTTTAAAATGAAAGCTGTAGAAGTTTGGCACTAGATCTATGAACCATTCTTTTTCCTCCTTTTAATATTCCACAGGTTTGCCAGCAAAGGTGGAATTTAGTTTGGAAGGCCAATAAGCATTTTAAGTTTGATAACGTCCTCCTACCTCCAAACAGATTCACTTTCTCTCCCTTTTCCCATAACCAAGGTTAGTATTTATAGGTTATATCAGACTTGACAGCATCCTTGGGCAAGGTTTAGCATCTTGGCTGGAGCCATAGCTGAGGCCTTGTTCTTACTGTTTATATATTTTTTCCATGGGAGAGAACCAGTTTGGTCAACACACATACGGGACACAGGTATTGTGTATTTGTACAGCATTTTGATTTGGAAATCAGTGGGCTCATATACACCAAGCAGATATTCCAGTATGAAAGTGGTATGAAAGCAGTATATAAAATGTAAGAGCCACACTGCTGCTTTACAGTGGTATTGAAGTGCACTGACAACTGTTGGGGCCCATTGACACCTACCATATACTGCTTTCGTACTGCTATATCCTGCTTGCTGTGGCTCTTGCCTTTTATATACCACTTTCATAGTGGAATATCCTGCTCGGCGTAGATGAGCCCAGTGTTTTAACTATGTATATGTGAGAGTATATTGGTGGTTTACTACTCTAGGGCTAGGGATTTTGTGAGAGTCTGGGGAGGAGATGGAATCTGGTGGACTCCCCGCTCCCCTCTCAGCATCCCTGACTCCAGTCCTTGGACTGCCATACTTGCCCAACTTGGCATGCACATAGTTGGGCAAGTGCGGCAGACCCGACTGGTCCATGGAGCTGCCATTTTGCCAAAAAACATGGTGGCTTGGGTTTTCTAGCAAATATAATGTTGCATAAATGCTGCATAAATGGTGGCCACAAAGGGGGCATTTACACAACATTATATTGTAATGTTGTACCTGTACAACGTTTGTACCTGTAATGTTGACTAAATGGTTCTTTATGGCTGCCATTTTTGCAATATTACATTTACAAAATAGCAAAATAATAAAATAAAACAAAGAGTAAACACACACACACCAAATGGCAGCTCGGCAAAGGATTGGCCATCTGTGTGCCACTTGCCAGGTGTCCGCAAACTATGCCACAGCTTGAGTGGCGAACAGGGGTGGCCAACTGCTTTAAATTTTGTGTGGAATATCTGTATTTATATTAAAATGTTGTCATTCTTTATACCCATAATTTTCCTGTAATGTGTTGTTGTGTGTTAGCGGTTAAGCACAGAACCATTTTACTGGCAGTTGTTAGGTCCAGGAGCCATTAGTTTCATTGTCCACAATGCTCCATAGCAATGCCTCATCATGGTCATTGTGGAACATTGAAATGGTTGCTCCCAGACTACTACTGCAGCCTCTGACGCTCATTGGACAGCTGTTTCTGCCCCCCACTACCAGGTAAGCATGCTGGGTCAGGTTTCAATATAGAATGGGGGCCACGGGTGGGTCAATGCACACACCCCAAACCTGAAAGTGGCCTAATCACAATACAGCTGCTCAAACAACCATATGATAAGGCTTACCATGGGATAAGCTGATGGTACTTTCTTTGCAACTTAAGTTTGGTATATTTCAGAAATGGTCTCAGTGTGCAAATGCCAGGCTTTTTAATTACTGTTCTTCCCCGCTTCCCCCGGCCCTATTAACTGAGCACAGGATCAATCACCTGTACCACATTGCTGCATAAATGATGAGACATTCCAAGGGCAGAGGTATCAAGTTTAGTTTCTTTTCAAAATGAGGTAGTGGTGAAGATGTATTGTATTTTTGTGATATTTTTCTCTATTGATAAATATACACAGACAGTATAACTGGATGCAGATACTCCTACAAGGCAGCTGGCAAATGACATGTCAGGACTATAGCTCAGTCATGGAACCCATGCTTTGCATGGAGAAGATTCTAAGTTCAGTCTCTGGCATCTTCAGAGAAGGCTATAAAAGGGATGTATGAGGAATTGGTTTCCATTTGTTTCATGTTTCCAAACCTCAATGTGAAGACAGGTGCTAACTGCAGTCAATCAACAAGCTTGCATGGTGGGTGGAAATGGCTTCAAAAATGTGCAAGAAAAAATGTATATTTTTAAAGGTATACATTTTTCTTTTTAAAAAAGTATACATGTTCCTTTTTTTAAAAAAAAAAAAGGTACACAGAGACATGCTTTAATTGATGGGAAAGGACTGTGTGCTTTTGAATGCATGCTCATATACTTTGCAATTTTCATGCAAAAAAGGGGGGAAGGGAAGGGGGAACCTGCAAGCTGATATGGACACGAGTCAGACTGAGTGCCAAGGTGGACCTCAACTTGTGCCAATTTCCACCACCCTTGTGCAGACAATACTGAATTATTGCCAATGCTCTGACTTTGTAAAGGGTGCTCTTCTGAATACTTTTATTAAAAGGCAACATGTTGCACTCCTATTTCTAGGGAGCTGCACCCCAACAACTCTTTCCACCCACAGATGGAGGAGAGTCCATCTTTCCTAAGCTCTGATGGGTATCCCATTCAAACCCAGAGATGTTCCTAACCTTTAGTTCTCATTCGCTGACGATTATGGGCCATTAACCAGCCATCTCCCCATCAAAGGGATGGTCAGCCAGCAATGCAGTGATATTAAGAACTTAAGAAATGCCATGCTGGATCAGAACAAAGGTCCATCTTAATTAAAAGTCAAAGGAAACTTGCGTGAACAAATACCTTTTCAGGAGGCATTGAGCTGTCACTCCCTTGGCCTCGAACTCATATCTACCACAGAACAATCTCACAAGAGTTCCTTGCCTTCTCAAGATACTTAAGAACATAAGAACATAATAAGTGCCATGCTGGATCAGAACAAGGGTCCATCTAGTCCAGCACTCTGTTCACACAGTGGCAAACCAGCCATCAGCCAGGGATGAACAAGCAGGACATAGTGCAACAGCACCCTCCCACCTATGTTCCCCAGCAACTGGTGCTTGCAGGCTTACTGCTTCGGATACTGGAGGTAGCACACAACCATCTGGGCTAGTAGCCAATGATAGCCTTCTCCTCCAGGAATTTATCCAACCCCCTTTTAAAGCCATCCAAATTGGTGGTCATCACTACATCCTGTGGTAGTGAATTCCATAATGTAACTATGTGCTCTGTGAAGTACTTCCTTATATTTATTAAGGAATATACATATTTGTTTGCATAGCACCATCTACTTTATAGTAACATGACGCAGTTACCTTGCTACGAATAAACTGTGTCTTGCCTCATTTATTTCATATATGAATTCAGCCCTCTTATAAATGCAATGCAAATATAAGTGGACTGAAGATATGTCACATAAATAGGTAAAAGTTCTTCAAGGACCTGTAAGTGTTGCTTCAACAAGCATAATGGGCTATCAGTCATAGTTGGTGAGTGGAACGACAGACTGTGAATAAATAACCATTGAAGCAAGGGGAAAAGCACACACACGGTTGGTCTCATCACACTTTATTGGGTGGATTTTAAACACACACACACTTTTCTCAATTTCATCTTTCAGATTGTTACCACCCTAGAATCTGTGGGAGAAAAGGTGAGCCAAAATTCCAGCTTTACTGTGAAGAAAGCATTAACCGATTCACTGATGTGATAATTGGCTTCATCCCAGCCTACTCGTAGAACACCTTGCCGGGGCTCTCTGTGGCCCACGAAGTGGTTCTTTTGCTCGCTGTTCCAGCTTCATGAACTCTCTTTTATCCTTCTCTGCTGCTGAGCAATCGACCAATTAATTGATCAGAGCAGCAGAACCAAGCAGCTGAAAATCTCTATACAGCTGATGGCATAACAAGTTAGGATAAGGTCCCAGCTTAGTTCTTTAGGGATATATTGCAAGCAAGATTGTGTTGATTACTTCCTTTCTTCCATGCACAAAATGCTGGAAAATGCTTGGGCCAGATTTCCTCTACTGGTTGGCTCTGTGTAATCTGATACAGTGGGTTGCTCACGCAAAAAAGTGAGTACGCCGCTCTGCTTGCTAGCAGTCTGCTGGTTTGAATCTTCAAAAGCTGCCACTGCCTGATTGTCTCCGGTTTGATAAGAGCTCCACAAGTTCCACACTGGGCTGAATGATGTTAACCGCTGCACTGTACAACCGCTATGCCTTTTAATCTATGTAAACAATTGGAGCTAAATATATTTATCTTGAAATTGAGATTATATCTTCCTTCTCCCTGCCTCACTGTATTCTTCCTCCTATGTTTGATTTTTCAGTAACGTCACTTTCCCCATGCCATTATTTTGTTTTTCCATATAGGTATACCTTTTGGTTGCTTTGATGGATAGCATTTCTATTGGCAAATGTTGAATAATGTAATGACCAGTATTTTAAAATTAGCTCTGATGAATACATCTATCTACAGCTGTTAATCCATTTAAAGAGATGAATGCAGTCCCTGTTGAAAATCTCTAGGCAGAGACAGAGTCGATTCTTAAATGCATTCTAATGGAATCCAAATGGAATGAAGCACATACTGTGAGATTTACGTTATCCAAAATGGCTGCTGCAGGGATCCAGAGGATACCTTTTGTAGTGTAGATTGGCAGGAGGTATTAGGCAAAGTCCAAAGGAGGCAAGGTGACCTAGAGCTTGGGCTGTTTCACACATGACAAACTGGCTTTACCACCAGGTTTGCATTCAACAGGGAACCAGTGTTAATCCCAGTTTTCCTGGATACTGCAACTAATTTGAAGTACCTGTTTATTGCAGCTCTGCTCTATGTTGTAAGTCAAAGCTTTAAACATCTTATACTTCAGATATACTTCCCCCCATGTGTTGTGTTCTCACTTGTTGGCTAGCCTTGGGCAATACATTTGAGATGGTGCCCTTGTCTATCCAGAGTGAATGCACACTTGTAACCACATGAAAGGCATTGGATGGGTTGCAGAATTTTTGAGAGGTAACGTTGGGCAGAGATGTACAGCTCAGGCCTGCTTGCCTCAGCCAGGATGCCTGTGTAACTCTTGCAGTCCAAGGCCCTGCTTGAACGGTGCAATAGCTCCAGCAGGAGATAGGACTTCCAGCATCAGCCTAATAGGCTTTTAAGAGACACAGTACTGTTCTCTGTGCGAAAGCTCAGCAGAAGAGAAATCTAAAAGGTTCCACTTTGACTCAGATAGTTGGGGAACATATAATAAATGGCCAGTGACCCACTTTCCACTCTTTAGAGATTTTGTAATGCCCTAACTCTGAATAATCGACGTGTTCTCTTAAGGAATGTAAAAAAATACCGAGTTAGAATAAGGGCAGGACCGTAGTGAATATCAAAAGGAATATATGACACTGTATAAAAATCTGGAATAATAGTAATTCTTCTCTATAAATGAAAATACCCACAGCTGCAAACCAAAAAAACAGCATGGGGCACACTGCCTGTTCAAATGTCAGGCAGAGAGTTTTTGAAATCCCACTAGGTATTGCTCCATATTTTTCTTTTTCTTTTTTTGTGCTCTGATATGTATCTCCAAAAAGGTTTTGCTATTGGAATGATGGCCTTTCAACCTTGAGAAGTGTAGTTCCATTTTACAAACACTGACCCAGTTTAGCATGGTGTTTCATGCCATAAAATTATGAGTAAGTGTAACAAAAATGAATCTCCAGGCAGGAACACAGCACATGGGACCAGAATGTCCAAAGAGCAGATGCAATGAAGAAACTTCATGTTTAAGTGTGTGTGTGTGTGCGCGTGTGTGTGTGTTTAACAAGGTATGCTGCCTCCTCACAAATCCCCAACCAAAGCCTTTTAAACATCTACTAATGAATAATAAGAGTCCGCTGGAAGACTCTTGGTAGGGTGAAACATTAGCAACTTGAGCCAATTTAAGTTGTAAGAAGCACATAATACAAAGACAAAAAGACAAAGCAAGATGACAAAGAATAGTTAAATTCTTTGCACAAAATCAGCACCATATCCTGTTTTTTTAAACTTTTTTTTTAAATCCAGCATCCTGGACAGCTGCTGTCTGCCAACACAGTCAATACTGAGGCAGATGGACTAATGTTTGACTTGGTATAACATAGATTCCTATCCTCCTGCACATTCTGCTGAATAAAGTGATAGGATTTGCCAATTGTCACCTAAAACTACTGTGGTGCAGTCCTATTTTTGAATGCACCTCAACCAGCCATGGCGCAGTCATATTTTGAATCGAAAATAATTAATAGTAAAATTATAAAAGAAATACAATATTAAAATCCCTGCATATAGTAAACTAACACAGCTGCAAGAAAGGCCCTGTCTCTAAGGTGCTACTTTACTTACATACAGGGAGAAATGATTTTTTTTCAAAAAAAAAAATGTAGTGGAACGATTTTGTGTCATATAGAGGAAGCCTGCCGTAGATGATTTATTTTATTTATTTAAATTATTTAAAATTATTTTTAGTTTACTTTTAAGGGTATAACTCTCTCATAAGCTCCCTATGTCTGGAACTTTTCTCTAAAATGAGCTAACACATGTTGGGTTCACAGACATGAAGAAAATGCTACGAGATATGCCACCGAATTTCTGAAGTACCAGTTTGGTACTCATTTCTATTCTCTTTCGTTTCTCCTCTGTACAATCTAATTACAGGCTCAGGTTTTCCATGAGCTAACGTTTAACACAGAGACTAATGAAACCTTCCCTATGTTCACGCAGATTAAAAACAACCGAGCCCTAGTGGTAGTTAATGGCTCGTTATAAGAAGTTCTGTACATTTTATGTTCCTATTAATGATTTGGTGCTGGTAAAATGTTTCAGAGTGACAGCTCTGGAAAAAATGGAATTGTCCGTGTCCCCCCCCCCCCAATTTAGACACAGACTAGTGGCTCAGGCTGATAGATAGTGCAGAGCCATTAGAAGCACCAAAACCGCCTTGGAACATTGGTTTATTTCAACTAAGGCCATTTCTACACCTGCCTTTTTCCATGGGATCATCCCTGGATCATTCCTGCACATCCAAATGCCACACAGCGGATCCTGGGAGCAGGCGGGAATGATCCCTCCATTTCCCTGGGATAACCCTTAGGTGTAGAAAGGGCCTAAGGTGTGCCCTACCCCAACAACAACAGCATCCTGATTCTTCTCATGTTTTTATGAGCAGACACCAACATTTACTGTCACTTGCATTGAATGTGACTTCACAGAAAAGCAACAATACTTAATTCCTTTTCATGAAGTCACTATAAAGCATGTGTACAAAGATGTTTCCACAAAACAGGTGTACAAAGAAATAAGTCAATTGGCCAAACAAGCAATATTTGTGATTGCTGAGATTTTCTAAACACCATCGTGAAGTTTGGCTCACCTTGTTCCCCATATTTAATTAATTGCACTCCTTTTTCATTTTGTTTGAACAGGAAATGTGCACATTTTTCCCCATTCAAAGTGCAATTTAAACCCATGCACGAAAGTGCACTTTTCCCCATAGAGTAATGGAATGCAGGCTGGGAATTTGTGGACATTTTTAAAGAACATGCTTTCCTGCTCATGTTCGGAATTGCGTAGAGAGCTTGTTTGCACAATTTGCGGACATAAACGAAATGGTCATACATCCCAAGAAATAACAGGTGACTCTTAAAACCAGCATTTATACAACCACTCCGTGTCTTACAGTCTTGACTGGTACCATGTATTCCTAGGAAGTTCACCTGGGTCAGCTTCACTCATTGATCTGCGCTGTCATAATAATCCATGAGGGTAGCTATGGGCTCAATGATTACTGATGAGTTAATTATGCATATGAACTCCCTCAAGGATTATTATGACAGGACAGATCAACAAGCTTATCCAGGTTGAACTTTCTAGGAATGCACTATCCAAGACAATAAGAAGGATTGTTAGTTACATATATGAACCTCGCGTATGAACATTTAATCCTCGCAGCGCGTTCAGTAGCCTACAAACACAAGCCATCTGATACAGCAGGAGTTATTAATTTTGCTTAGTGGCCTTGCTATCCAAGTGGTGGCCTGGCATCGACCTTAATAGGGGCAGACATTCAACGGCTGTGGCTCATTCTTAACAGGATTACTGTAGCTGCCTGTACTTTAAGCTTAAACAGGACTGAAGGAAATGCTGGGTCTGATGCTGGCCTGTGCTGCATTTTCATCAGTTCATAACAAAATTGAATCATTTGGACAGCATGTAGACATAAATTTAATGCTATCTGGAAAAGGAATATACTTGGTTTTGGCAGCTGAATGTTATGCATGTACAGGATTGAGGGTAATATGGTAGCAAGTTGATGTGTCATGAGATTCCCAAATTCATGCTCTTTCATTTATTTATTTATTTATTATTTTTGCTTTGTCCCCCTGCCCCCAACTCGTCCCTCTGGCCTCTTTCCCTTCCCTCCTATACTATTTTGCTCATTAATCTCCTCTTGCTCCATAACTTCAGCTGAGCTTTTTTCAGTTTAAATGTTTTATTATTTGAAAACACAAACAAACAAGCAAACACCGCAAGAACAACCACCACAACAACAACAAAAACCATACAAATTCAAAATGGACTTCTGATTTTCTTTACAGCAAAAATATGTAACACTATTTTCTCTTACTCTATAATTGAAAAAAAAAAGTTCCCCTCTTTCTGTTGTCTTAAAGTTTTCTTCTTATTCATTGTAACCACAGATAAACAAATCATTTTTTTCTAGTTCCTGCAAAAAGACTATAAGAGATTTCCATTCGATTATAAACCTAGATGTTGACTTTTCTCTCATTATTGATGTAAGTTTTGCCATCTTCGCCAACTCCAACATCTTCACCAGCCATTCATCCATTGTAGGTTGTAGAAGAAAAGATGATACCTGGTAAATCCAAGAATACGCTGTGTATTGATAATTTAAGGATACATTCTGCTTATATGGCAGAGAGCTATCAAAACTGTAAAAAGGGTCTGATTTGATAACAGCAGGAGTGCAGTCAAAGGCCCCAGTACAAACAATGTTGATTTGAGTATGTTGAAATGGTCTTAGGAATGCTCCTAGGGACGGGTGACAAACTTGCTCTGTAGAGGTTTTGTTATTTGCTTTTTTTTTTTTTTTTATCGGGAGGGGGATTTATCCAATTCAATTCTCCCAAAAACCGATGTGGAAATGGACACAAATTGCACCCAGAAACCTGGGATTGTGATGCATTCTTTGAAAGAAATAAAAATGTGGTCAACAACATATATTTCTAAAATGCACACCAACATATTGTAGTCAATGGGCACATGTGTCTACTAAAGTCTCCATTTAAAAAACATCCCCAAAATATTTACAGGTTTTTTTTCCATTTAAAAAACAATCTCCACAGAATGGACTTGGAGTAAGTGAAGGGAGCAAGTCTATGGAAATGGAATTGACAGATTTATGCATCTCCATGTGTACCCTGATTTGCTCGGCAGGCTCCCAAAACTGGATTCAATCAGGACATAGTAATACTAGGTGTGGACATATGTGAACTAGCCTGCAAAGTATTTGGTTTGGAGGAACCTGCCTATATAATAGACATAGAATCATTGAGGAATATTCAGTACTTCAATCTGCTGCTCTAGAGGTGATCAGAAAACCAGTTGGCGTCCTACTCCCCATGTTAATTTGTGTGATGTAGCTGCAAAAAAACCCAAATGCTATTTTGGGCTGCATTAATAGCAATCTAGCTTTCAAATCACTCAAAGTACTGGTTCCCCTCTATTCGGATCTGGTTAGCCCCCCACCCCCACCTCTCTCTCTCTCTCTCTCTCTCTCTCTCTCTCTCTCTCTCTGTGTGTGTGTGTGTGTGTGTGTGTGTGTGTGTGTGCGTGCGTGCGTGCGTGCGTGCGTGTATATTGATGGCTGGATTTCTAACACATTCATACTACTCTGAAACCCGCAATGCAGAACCCACAAATCTGGTGAGAAATACGTATTAGGAGAAGTTCATAAGCATCCCCTTTTCCCTCTCCAACCATTGAAGACATTTTCCCACTTATACTCATGCTTGAGATTACTGGCCACAGGAACTAGTGAGCCCTTCCTCTTTGAGCCAAAGAATCCACTCTAATGTATTGTCTGTTGTAAAATAAAGAGCTGCTTATAATGAGTTTTATGGTGCCATGTAAAGACTTTACAACTGCTTTATTGCAATGATGCAGTTCCTAATGTTTACACTGTTAATTACATAATGCTTTTAAAAGCGATATGATATTAGAATGCTACCCCAATTGATAGATTCTTCCACCATGTGCCATTAGCTATTGTGATTTTATTTGCTTTCATGGCAGCTCCGTGTACATCAGAGTAATACAGTGGCATAGCCTCAAGTAATCTCTGTCTAATCAATTTCCTTATGGCATTATAAAATGACTAATCTCATACCAGAAGCCATTAAACACACTCATGCCATCACAGACCACAAATCCTGCATTCCATTTTATAGATACATTCTGGTCCTTACTGGAGAAATTCTGTGTTTTGTGTCTCTTCATGTCTTATCAAACAATGCCTTCTAACCTCTTCAAGGACACTTGATTTCATTTGTATTGGTTGTCTTGGAAAGGAAGGAAAGAATGAGTGATCCAGAATAGGAGGTATGTTACAGGCTGAATAGGAGGTATGTTATATGAATATCTGATAACAATGGAAAGAAGTTTTTTTTTAAAGAATGCTGGGCTTAAAATGCCCTCTCCTCCCACAACTTTCATGGAACTACTTCTTCTTCTTTTTCTTCTTCTTCTTCTTCTTCTTCTTCTTCTTCTTCTTCTTCTTATTATTATTATTATTATTATTATTATTATTATTGCATTTATATCCCGCCTTCTTTCCTCCAAGGAACCCAAGGAGGTACATAATCCTCCTCCTCTCCATTTTATTCTCACTACAATAACCCTGGATATAACAAAGGATATAAACAATATTCAAAACCCATACACCAAGACTACTTTTACAATTTGGAAAAAGTGGCAGCCTAAGCTGTCCCCCATGTGGTCTCCCCTCACCCCAATACAATCATACCCGGGTAAGTTAAATGCAACTATTGTTAGTAAAGTTTCTGAATGGGAAAAAAAGGGATATTTTCGATTGAAAGACTTCTATGCCCAGGATAAACCCAAAACAATAGAACAACTTTGAGTTAATATAGGAGAATTAGTCCTGGGATGGTTGCAAGAAGTTCAATTGTCCCATTTCCTTAGGGGCATTTAACACAAAGATACACACACTCAGAACTTTAACAGCATTTGAACAAGTATTGTTATTGGTAGGGGGAGGAGGGAAAGGAATAGTATCTTTAGTGTATGCTTTATTAAGATGAGCACAATAGAGATGAGCACAATAGAGGGATTGAGGAAAGTGTGGGAAGGAGAGGAATCTGGATGGAACAAATTATGGAATAACAGACCATTCAGATTAATATCAGCGTCTATCTGAGAAACTTGTTTAAAAATATTGCACAGATGGTATCAAACACCAGTACAATTAGCACACATCACTAAAACTAGTAATCCTCTCTGTTGGAGAGGCTGCAAGATAAAAGGCACGTATTTTCATTTATGGTTGTCTTGTCCGTATATACAGGGATTCTGGAGATCAGTACATAGAGAATTAATGACTATTACTAGAGAAACAATTGCATATGATCCGGAATTGTTATTCTTATCAATATATAAAGGACTTATTACTGGATTGAAATGTAAAGATTTAATAATATTCCTGTTGACGGCTGATTGTCAAACAATTGCGCAGCAGTGGAAAAAAATGGACAATTTGAATTTATGAATGGTATCAAAATGGACAATTTGAATTTATCTGCATGGTATCAAAAATATAGTCTGTGGCAATATCAGAAAAAATAACATGACTTGCTTCAAATTCAAGGAAAATCAGAAACAACGACGTTTGAAGCCATATGGGGGAGATTCATTCAATATGCATCGCAACCAAACTTACAACAATGTATGCCTGTTTCTGCTCTGAATATATGACATTGTAACAATAAATGAAGGAATACAGCACATTTATGATTTAGGGTGTTTTGTTTCTTTCTTTCTTTCTTTTCTTTTCTTTTCCTTTTTGGCTCCTTTTTTCTTTTTAACCTTTCTTTTTTCTATTTTTATTAAGCCTCTTCTCCCTAGAAGTTGTATCAATCAAGTTTAATTTCTGCCCCTTGTACATTATACATATTTATATAACCATTGGTTTGATATTAATTGTTAGGGGATTGTTTGTATTCATTCCTCTTTTTTTTGGTATCACTTTAAATAAAAAATTTTTTAAAATTAAACACACACACACACACACACACACACACACACAAAACAATAACCCTGTGAGGTGGGCTGGGCTGAGAGTCTGCAACTGGCCCAAAGTCACCCAGTGGGTTTCCATGTCTGAGTGGGGACTAGAACCTGGATCTCCTGACTCCCAGTCTGACACTTGAGCCACTACACCACACTGGCTCTTATTTCCCAAGAAATTGCGGCACTTTTGGAAACTTCTGAGAATCTTAACATTCTATTTTGTTGTTGTTGTTGTTCCATTTTTTAAATGAACTTTGAAAATTAAGTTTAATGAAGGGGGAGGGGAATCACTAACACTATACTGAACAGCCCCAGGTTATGCCAACATTGTCTCTTCAATGCAATGAAGAGATAAAGTCTCAGGATGTTGAACAAAATATATTTAGTCTTGTTCCCTGAAGTAGCCCGACACATTTTGGCCCTGTATCATATATACTGGCCTTCTTCAGGGACAATATTTCTTCAAAAATGCTTGCAGAGATATGTCTCCATGATGAATCCTGTGACACATCATCTGAAAATAGAATGACCCAAAGTGAACAAGGCTATGTCATGACATAGTATCATTACAGGAGCTTTTTTGGTATTGGGTAGTGAGGAGGAGGGAGCTGTCTGTCCCTACTGGCTAGTACTAAAAGTTTCCTACACAAGATAAAGAAAAATTAATGGGAAACGCATTTCTAAAACTTCCTTAGAGGCCTATAACTGACTAAGGGAGAACACATGCATACCCCCATAGGTATCTATAAAGATTTGCTTAGGTCCAGTTGGAATCATGCAATTATGTTTATTATCATAGCTTAGCTCTTGAGAATAAAGTATGTTTAATTAGTGCCAGTGGAAGAGATTTTATGATGTGCCTGCCTCCGTTCCACAGGAGGATAAGAAAACAGCTAGTCAGTGAGGACATTTCTGGGATGCTTTCATGCAACACAAATAATAATGGGGTGAATATAAACAGGAATCAGGCATAATTTCTAGGGGTGTGCACGGACCCCCCGCTCCGCTTCACTTGCAGATCCGCCATTTCCCGGATCGGGCCGCTCCGCCCCGCCCCCGCTCCGCCCACTTCCGCTCCGCTCCGCCCGGAGCTCCGGATCCGGATCCGGAGCTCCGTTTCCCCCCCCATAGGCTTGCATTGAAAGCTAAAAAATTATACAACTTTTTTTCTGTTCAAGTTAGAAACCTCATGTTTGGCACCATGACACCTCATGGGGATATACACACGCACGCCAAGTTTCAAAGCAATCCCATCATCCCCTGATTTTTGGCGAATTTTTGAAAATCGGGCACCCCACACACAACATCCCTGCGAGGTGGGCAGGGGAGGAGGGAGGGAAGGCAGGCAGGCATGCAGCTGGCATTTCTGGGGGCATAAGGAAGTGAGCCAAGGATAAGCCAGTAATGCATATAAAATGGAATAAATCAATCAATAAACAAAGGAGGGGTGGAATTAAAAGCAGCAGTGTTGCTCAATAAACAGCAAGAAGAATTTTTTAAAAAAGGCTATATCTGTCTTTTACCAGCAATAGGGGGACGTGCCCGGGGGAGGGGGAAGTAGCTGCCAGTTCAAGACAGCCACCAACAGCTCTGAGAAGAAGTAAAACGCTCACTTCAACTCATAACAGGCATTGCTCCACCACTGAAAAGTGACCATTCACTTCAACTCATGATAGGCATTGCTCCACCGTTTTAGTCTCTTTGGAAGGCTCTAATGGCCTTCCAGTGCAGGAGAGAGTGGGGGCACGTCCACGATGAGATGCCCTAGGGGAGCTCATCCCCTTGCACCACATCTATTCAGTTGTTCACCAAGGTTAGGGTGGGGAGCAGTGCTGTGTTTCTATCTCTTATTCTTGGCTTAGTATATGATTTCAGGTTGTGTTTGTGCATTTGGTGGGGCTACTGTGTTAAAAAACACGGGGAAAAGCCTGTTCAGATGAAGAAAGAGAAGTTTCCCAGAATCCCAAGTTACCTGTTTTGCCTATGCCCTCCTCCAACTTTGGGATCATCATGACCGGGAGCTGACTCTGCCCCTCAGCCCTTTGAAAAAGGTATTTTTCCCGCCGATTTTTAAAAAACTTCTAGCGCGCGACCCGTACGATGCAGAAAGTTGAGAGTAGTCTCAAAATGACCCCCATCCATGACTCTCTGTGCACAAGAATTTTCAGAATGATAGCTTAAACCCCCCCCCCCCAGTTATCCCCGATTCTTTCCCTCAATGCAATCCTATGGGCGAAAAGCCGAAAACGCCGTTTGAGCCGCGCGGTTGACCCGATTTTCACAAAAATATAGCACGCGACCCAGACAACGCAGAGAGGTGAGAGTGGTCTCAAAATGACCCCCATCCACGACTCTCTGTGCACAAGAATTTTCAGAATGATAGCTTAAACCCCCCCCAGTTATCCCCGATTCTTTCCCTCAATGCAATCCTATGGGCGAAAAGCCGAAAACGCCGTTTGAGCCGCGCGGTTGACCCGATTTTCACAAAAATATAGCACGCGACCCAGACAACGCAGAGAGGTGAGAGTGGTCTCAAAATGACCCCCATCCACGACTCTCTGAGCACAAGAATTTCTAGAACGATAGCTTCAAAAACAACCTAGTTATGCGCGATTATTTGCCGCAATGCAATCCTATGGCGAAATGTTTTCAAGATGGCGACCGGAGTGCTCTGCCTGAACTAGGAGCTCCGAAAAATGGGCGCTTCTCTTCGCCTTGCTTCTAGGGGGTCCGCGGTCCGCTCCTACTCCGCCTCTGGGTAAGGCGGAGCAGGCCAATCCGCTACTGCTTCTACGCTCCTAATCGGAGCGGATCACACCCCTAATAATTTCCATAAGGAAGCCAAAACTCAACATTGGCCAGAAGCAGGGATTGCCCCAAACCTCTTGCAGCCTAAGCTGACAGACAAAATGGCACCCCTCCCATTCCATACACAAAAGCTGACCAGACTGGTAGTTGCATCTTATTTCAGCACTGATGATGAAGCAGTAACTGCTGACCTGTACTAAATTTTGGTCTTATCCACTTAGATTTGATTTTCCACCTTGGTCAGTTTTGGAATCTACTTGTCTGGAAACTCTCTCTAAATGGATGGCATTAGGTTTTCAGCATATTAAAGTGGGGAGAGCTCTTTCCAGAAACACAGCAGTCAGAGATGTGTTGTGTATAATGTCATGTCAATTTCATATTCCTATCCCAAATTGACTTCATGGGGAAATCCAGATTTAAAAACCTGAAAGTAAATGTTTTCATGTTGGACCTGGACAGATAAGATGATTTTTACCCTGGCTCAATTATTGGATGTTAATGATGAGTTTTTGCCATTTTCAGATTTGAAAGATAAATTTAATTTGCCTGCTATAGCTGAATAGCAGTATTTACAATTGCAACATTTATTAGAATCTACATTTGGTCCCACTGCTTTTACAGCTTCAGAGTCCCCTCTGCTATTGGATAAATTCATTGAAGCTGACCAGGTATATCCACCTATGATTCCTATTTATAAATACTTATTTTCAGTGAATAAATATAATTCACAGGGTCTTCAGCAGGAATGATATGTCTATGGGTGTCCTGTTAATCCTTATTCAGCAAAAGTTTTGTTTTGGGATTGATGGATGACACAATGTAAACGTTTTATCTAACTCAGCTACTTGTTGGAGGTGTAATACAGTCAATGCTTATTTTATTCATATATTTTAGAAATGCCCAATAGTTGCCTCCTTTCGGAAGGAAGTTATTATATGGATAAACTTTGTATTGGAAAGCTCTTTAATATTTTGTGTGGCAGCATATAGCTGGTCCCTTTAAGGCAGGACAGGGAGGTTGGGAAAACAAATTCAGGCATAGGGATGGATAAAATAATCCCATCAACCTGGCCCACCTGCCAGTTGCCTCATGGGTAGCCAGGAGAGGCACACAGCATGATGCAGACTGTTGAAGTGAGTCCTTTTCTGATGCCCTGGAGTGTGACCCAGATTGCTGCCCATGCTGAGCTGGGTCTTAATGCCACACACCCTGAGCAGTCCCTTAAGGGGACCCCCCCCTTAAAGGGAAAAATGGGGATCCAAATCCTGTTCCCCTTACCAAAGGATCCAGCCCAATGCCTTTCATACTTACAAATTTGTGATTTAGAACTGAAAGTTTTAGATGATGATGATGATAATGATAATGATGATGATGATGATTTATTACATTTATATCCCACCCCATAGCTGAAGCTCTCTGGGCAGTTTACAAAAGTTATAACCAACTTTACACTTATATTTATCAATCTAAACAAATCCAAATATCACTGAGTTAATATTCTTACTATGGGGAAGGCAAAAACCCTGCACCATGGTGCCTATCTGTGTGCAGTTAACATTTCTTCCCTGCCTGGTTAACCATCAACTAACCATAATCCCTGGAGGAGACAGGTAGGACAGCAATGTGGGAGGCTCCACTCTTATCGCCTTCTGGCGCACTAGAGGGAGGGAAATTCTCCCTTCATCTCTGCCAACAAAGCCTTTTCCTGCCAAGCCAGTCCTGCCCCTGATTGGCTCCCTCTCTGTCACATGGGTACACACACTTGGCACCACTACTGAAGCTATGCTGCCCCCCCCCACCTCCCTATTGGGACCACACACCATCACAACATGGCTCACCAGGAAAGCAGGAGCCTCATTTACTGATGCACCTGTTCTCTTAGATTACTTACATGCTTCTTGGAATGTAATGCATGGTCAAGCCTGATACTACGGTAGTGGCAGGGTAAAAGCTCACCTCTTATAATGCAATGGATTGAACACCTAACAACATGAGCAGCATTTGAAAGAGTGATATATAGGTTTGCTTTTACTGACACGGAATAGTGGGCTGAAGTTACAGGAAGCCAGATTCTGGCTGGACATCAGGAAAAACTTCCTGACTGTTAGAGCAGTGCGACAATGGAATCAGCTACCTAGGGAGGTTGTGGGCTCTCCCACACTAGAGGCATTCAAGAGGCAGCTGGACAACCATCTGTCAGGGATGCTTTAGGGTGGATTCCTGCATTGAGCAGGGGGTTGGACTCGATGGCCTTGTAGGCCCCTTCCAACTCTGCTATTCTATGATTCTAAGTTTATGTGTAATCAATTCATTTTTTTATATAATGTAATATTTGAAACTCAGTTCTTTAAAGCATATAATTACACTTGCATTTTTTTAAAAAATGTTTTTGTTTTATTTTGTTGAGTCTTATAATTAAAAATTGATTATTATTTTTTAAAAAAATCTTGTCTCACATGTAGGGATGTTGGAGAAATCTTCAACATAACCAAGTGAGTTCAGATTTTTATGAATCTGACTCATGGATTCCACAGTGGAGTGGCTTCTCCCCTGTGAGGTATATTCCAAGGAATTGAGGAACGGATTTTTAACCTTTGAGAATTTTGTGCAACTTTTATGGTAGAAAATATTTATTTATTGCATTTCTATACTGCCCAATAGCCAAAGTTCTCTGAGCAGTTATGCAAATCATGCACACACATACCCAAAATGTACATTTCCTCCATAGGCTAAAGTGTGCAAATGTGTGGGGAGGGGAAATGTGTGCATTTTCATACACATAGATTTTCATAAATTCACATTTGTGCAAATTCAAAACAAAAATCCAGTTGTGTCAATTAGTGGATGACGGAATGAAAGGCACCTGACAAGCTGTGAAGCACCGACAGAATGGATTTTACACAATCCATACATCCCTATTCATAGGGGAATTACTCCACCTCCCTGAACATTTTGGTTGTCTTTTTCTGCCCTTCTTGAGTTCCAAAATTTACCTTTAGAGTGCAGTGACCAGAACTGTATATGATATTCTAGGTGTGGCTGCATTATAGACTTGTATAACATCATTATGGCATTGACAGTTTTATTTTCAATTCCTTTCCTAATAATCCTAACATGGAATTTGATTCTTCATAGTCACTGCAAAAGTAATCCCTATCTGCAGATAAAATCAAAGTCCATTATTCATTAAAATCTTATAAAACTCAACACTCTTACATGGTGCTTAAAACATAACAAGAATGATCCCAGGTGATCCTCTCTCGGGAAGGTATTCCATAAGCAATACACCACCCTAGCCAAGGTCCTGAAGGGCTAAAGATCTCAAAGCTTGCAGATGTTCATATAAAAGTAGTTGTTGTAAATTTGTATAATGAGCAGGATGCTAACTTTGGATTCTGAAGATAGTTTAGTAGAGATGGGTGAACATACCCCAAATGAATTCATTATTTTCTCAGAAAGTAACAAATTTGCCTGTGTAATCCTGCCTGAGAGTTATTTAATTCAAGATCCCATATTGTGTATGCAAGTTTTTGCACATGCACAATGTCAAACTGCATCCTGGGAGCTGTAATTTGTAATGGGTCATGACGTCATGTGTCAGCACATTACGTCCCACTTCCAGATTGGTCATTTCCAGGTGGTCTTCCTATGTAATCTTTAGTCGCTGTCACAGATCGGTATATAGAGGAGAGACCATGGCACTGCCAAGTGACATCACAACATGTCCTCCTGAAAGAAAAGGTTCAAACCAATCAACTCAGTGCATGCACAAAAAGTGCTATAGTTCAGATGCAGACCTTGTATGCTCCAAAGTTTGCAATCTATTCCAAAATTATTAGGAAATTTGTAAAGCAGCAATCCAACCTTAGCATGAAGGTGAGAATTAGGAGCACACAAGTAATGAGCCGACTAATTACGAAATTCAGCTCTATCCCTAATGTTCAGCTGTCCTTTGTAAAAGCTGCCACATTGCTAGCTGACCTGCTGGCTACCGGACTTTTGTGGTGATGACAGCAACATTGTCTCTTCATGTATTTTAATTTATTTAAGTCATTCATCATGCAGGAAGATTTCCACTGGAATCAATAAGCATTCTGCTTGATGAAAGACCACATTGTTTTGGCCTCCATAATTGTGGTAAAGATGAGCCTGGGACCTCAACATTTTCATATGCTTGCACTCACAGCTAGAACCAGGCTTCTGTTTGCCAGTCAGACAGACAGGGTTAGATTGTTAATGAATCAAAGAGCTAAAAAACACACACACAACCCACCACCAATATGTTGAGATATGAAACTGCTCTTGGAATGCTGACTGTCTGGCTCTACAACTTATTGGCACTCACAGACGTAAAGTCTCCTTCACAAATTGGCTCTATGGACGTTTCAGTGACACATTTCATTGCTGTCTTGAAGCTTGGCAAGAACTTAAAGGAAATGAAAGTGAAGTGGGGAATGCCAAGGGGAGGCCTCCGTTATTCTTAATTTCTTCCATTGTTGTTTCTGCTTCCCCAGCCTCGAACAGTGATGGAGATGTACCGAAGGCACGATCTAATTCGTGTCTGCATTTTGCCAGTGATGTAGAGGCAAAGTGTGCTGTGAAAAGCAAGTAAAGTTTCCTGCAAATGGAATGGAAACAGTGTGATCTGGAGTTGGGATCAGTAGCGTGTGTGTGTGTGTGTGTGTGTGTGGAACCCCTGATTCTAGCTTCTACAGCAGCATTGCACACAACCTGCAGCCCTCAGCTGGTGCTTCGGCATCCTCCAAAGTTGGCAGGACCCTACTCAACCCCTCTAAACTGGGTTCTTTGCAGGGGGTGAGCTGACTGTTCCCTGGGGTTGGGATTGCTTGTGTTCCTGCTACCAGGAGTGGCAGAAAAAGAACAATCCTACTTTTATTTATTTATAGGCCCTCACAAGGTGGCTTAAAATCCATAAAATATTAAAATCAATAAAACACAATTGCAATAAAACAGCAATTCAAACAACAAAACCAACAATAAACATAGTAGGAAAAACAATAGTAGCAATAACAACACTAACAATACTCATCATGGGAAGGCCATGGTAAAATGAAATGGGTTTAAGGATGCATCTTTTGGGGCAGGAAAGGTTGTTCCTCCTGTTTTACAGTGTCCCTTGGAAATACGGGAAATACAGCAATACAGAAAAGCTGTCATATGTAAGAGAACAATGTCTTTACAGCATATATGATCAAAGCCACTGCAACAAAATGGATATGATGTCAGAGTTGGACAGAAGAACCCTAAATGCAGATTAAAAGATTTTAACAGTGAAATCCTATATGTGCCTACTCAGTCTTAAGCCTAAAGTTGCAATCCTATGTGGTCTAGCTGTTTGGTTTTTTAAGGAGGAATGGGAGGTAAGATGGCCTCTGTTGTACGTTCCACCATTCCTGGCTCTTGCTGACAGAGCTTTGGATATATAACCCTCGGTCTATCAGGAGTGATCCATAGTTTATCAGCCAATCAATTAAAACCCATATATTTTCTTTAATTGAACAACAGAACTAGTTATGACAATAAGGGATGAGCTGTACATTACCTAGGTTGAGGATGAGCTATCTCCTATTGGTTGGAAAAATGCAATTCCAACACAACACCCACCTCAGCATAAATTCTGCTAATTAAGTTGTTATACTTTTATACAAATTAATTCAAAATACCGTGACTCAATGGGTCTGAGTACCCCACAGAGGCAGAAAGCTATGACAGATCAATGGGTAATTGATTCAGGTTTTTCTTTTCTTTAAATGTACTATGCATAGAAATGTTTCTCCCTCATTCTTTTAATTTTCCAGTAATGATTTAAGAACAAAGCCACAAAATATGGGAACTCCACTTTTCATATGAGAACATGGCGCTCCCTGAAATCCCTGACATAGCAAATTGAGGCAAGGTGAGAGAGCAATCTTTTCTTCTTCTTTTCTTTTTCTTTTTGAAGGTTCATCACAAATGCATTTCACTGCTTTCTAGGGAACATTTCTTGAAATGCCAAAGCAGGTGTCTTAAAATGTGTCATACCTTTTTGCAGTAACCCTTGGCCATAAAACTGCTGCTATGCATGTTAAAATGTAATAGCTGGAGTATATCATATTAACACACTAAGAGCTATGTTAAAGTAACATTATGGGCATGACCTACACCCCACCATAAGCCAGGGAATTCACAGTTAGTGCTTCCACTCCAACCATAACTTTCCCTGCTGTATTCATCTGCAGAAATGTGAATTGAGTGAGTAAGACTAGTGCCATAACATAAAGGGCAAGGCCTAAGGGTGAGTGAATCCTTTAATGTCTGGTAGCAAACAATATGAATGAATACACAAGAAGGATATTCTACAATATCAGGAGACTGACAGTGACATGCATCACTGTGGCCACAGCTAGACCTAAGGCTTATCCTGGGATCATCCAGGGTTTGCCCCTGCCTGAGCACTGGATCCCCTGTGTGTCACCTAGATGAAGAGGTTTGACCCCTGGACGATCCAGGGATAAACCTTAGGTCTAGCTATGGCCCGTGTTTCTCTTCTGTGCAGGGACTTCTTGAAATGATCTTGAATTAAGGGACATCATTTTTACACTTTGTCCCAATATAAGAAGTCACAAAGATGGGGGAAACAGGAGTAGGAAGGATCCCTGCACGGGGTGTTGTGCCATTTTGAAATGTGACTAACAATAATAGAAAAACAGAGCAGGAGATGGAATCCATAATGCCTATGGTCAGGTACAGAAAAACAAATCAGTCACTTCATGTTTGACTCTGCCTACCTTTTGTGAATGCCCCACCACCTCTGGCATGAGCCCCCCTAGAAGATTAGACATTAGGCAATGTGGTGTTCAAGTCAAAAAATGTTCAGCACCCTCTCACCCTGCAGTGAAGGATAACTATGCCATAAGGAGGGCAAACTTCCCTAGCTATTAGAAACCAGACTTGAATAATCAGAGAATGGCCTCCTAACAGTTAGGTCATAAACAGGCAAAAAGGGTGCTAATTTGGAGGTCCCAGAAAAGAAGAGGAACCTTTTTGAGGTCTGAAAAGAGGAAAGAGATACTTAGCAAATCCTCCTAATAGCCTGAGGATTTATTGCAGGCAAAGGTTATACTTTGTGTGGACTGGTATTTTATGGAACGGCCTGCCCACTCTCGGTTGAAGAATTGAGCTCGGTTAAAATCATTAAGCACATCTACCTGGGGTTTGCAGCTGGGAGTGATCCACTTTTCAGCACTGTGTGAACTTTTATGGCTCAGTTATGAGCCCCCCTGGAAATACTGTAGGGGGTTTATAATGGAAAGAATGACAGACAGACCCTTAACTATTGTAACGCTAGTAGTGGGGCTGTTCCAACATAGCACAATTATGACAGAGCCCTGGGGAATTGTGAATACTTTTCAAAGTACATAATAGTATTCTGGAGAAAAATATATGTCTTTCATTCCTATCTTGGTCATTAAATTTTTTTTGATGACTATGAGCTGCTTCTTCATCATCTCCTCCTCCTCCTCCTCCTCCTCTTTTTCCACACTCTACTTTCCTCCCTAAGTTTTAAATTAGCATCCTAAAAATTCTATTTTAGAGGAGGGATGTGTGAATCAGCAAATTCTGAGCTCATTGAAATGGTCTGAAGTTCATCGCAAAGCTTGTTCTGACTCGAGTCCAAATCAGAGTGCAAGCTCTCTTTTTTTCTTTTTCATGAAAATCTCTGCATATTTCTGTGCATATTTTTCCCAAATGCACCCATCAAGTGTGTGCATCTATGAAATGTATGCATTCTCCCATTGATTAAAGCATATTTGTATGCATTTTTCAAATGGATGCATTTTTCATGCAAATTTAGCAAATGTATGCACAAAAATGTATCACATTTTTTCTGGGCCTGCAAATCACAATGCAAGTTCAAAAATGTACAGTCTTCAGATTGTGCTCGAGTCCACGTTTGGTGTGGAAGATGAAAATTGGGTAAATCCTGATAAAAAATGAACTGAAATGAATTTCTCATACATCCCTAACTTAGAGACATAATGGAAAAATGGAACGGACCGACATCCCTCTGATCAGGTAAGTGAAATGAAAAAGGAAGGGTATGTTATAAGGATAGAAACTAACAGGGATTATATTTAAGGGACAGAACGAATGAGCCAAGCTTTTCCTGATCCTTTTTTAAAGGACCATGCTCATTTTTGAGTAAATCCTAAGCCAGGTAGGAAACTACCTCTCTATATAGTGTTCATAATATATGCATCTATTTTTGCTAATTATAGTATTTATTCTGGGTTTTTTTCTAAATATGATAACAAAAATTATTTTGATACTAACCAGTTGGAGCTGAGTCATTTGAAGTCTCACTATTTTCAACATTTACTTACTTTGTTTAGTTAAAATATGTTTTTCTCTCCTTCCTCACCAAACCTCACATCTTAACATTAAAAGGTTGTCACACAGAGGAGGGCCAGGATCTCTTCTCGATCCTCCCAGAGTGCAGGACACGGAATAACGGGCTCAAGTTAAAGGAAGCCAGATTCCGGCTGGACATCAGGAAAAACTTCCTGACTGTTAGAGCAGTGCGACAATGGAATCAGCTACCTAGGGAGGTTGTGGGCTCTCCCACACTAGAGGCATTCAAGAGGCAGCTGGACAACCATCTGTCAGGGATGCTTTAGGGTGGATTCCTGCATTGAGCAGGGGGTTGGACTCGATGGCCTTGTAGGCCCCTTCCAACTCTGCTATTCTATGATTCTATGATTTCTTGTACTTTTTTCAGTGCACTTGTAATTATTTTGTGCACATATGATCATGTACACATGTAAGTAAAATACTACCAGGATACATTTTTTTAAAAAATAAAATAAAATAGGGCAGGTATGAGGAAGACCGCAGCCCTTCATTACCAGGTAAGATGAGCTAACGTATAATCCATAGCTATTGTTAAATTAGGGAATTCAAGATGTAGTGATGGCTTTAAAGGGGGATTAGACAAATCTATGGATGATAAGACTAGCAATGGCTACTAGCCCTGATGGCTATATGCTGATGGCTATGTGCTACATCCAGTAACAGAGGGGGTATGGCTATGTATACCAGTTGATGAGGAACACACACAGGAAAGTGTTATTGCACTCAAGTCCTACTTGTGGATTTCCTTTGGGCAGCTGGTTGGCCACTGTGTGGACAGAAGGCTGGATTAGATGGGCCCTTGATCTGAACCAGCATGCTTCTTCTTATGTTCTTAAGCTATGCCACACTTGGGTTTTGTTTTGTTTTCTTCTTCTTTAATGCAACTCTTCACTTGGTTTCTAGGATACCACATCGATTTTGCATTTTCCAGGCCACAAACAGCATAGCAAACATCTCCTTGCTCCACCTTCTTGCCAGATGTGTGAGTTTATTTGCATTTTGTGGAGGTTATTTTCTTTTCCCCTTCCCCCTCTTTTCTCTTTATATTATTATGACAAATAATGGCCATCTGAATGGCAGTTGGAACTAAGATTTATTCTCTTTTCAACAATGCAAAGATTCAGGAGGATCTGTGTTTTAATTGCAGGTCAAAGAGATTCTAATGACACTTGAAGTTTGGAGTTCAGAAGTCAAATAACTTTAGACTGACATCTGGATTCCAGAAAAGCAAAAACAGATTAAGACATCCATCCCATAAGGAGGCTATTATCCTCCTCCTCATCAAAGTGTGCTTTCGTGAAAAATAAAATAAAAGATATTTTCATAATAGCTGTACTTCATACCAGTGGACTAGTCGTGTTACTGTGTTACAGCAAAACTAATACAAGACTCCTTTTCTGTTTATACTCCCTTCTTGTACTTTATCTTTCACCCAAATACATTGCCTGTGTAAACAGTACATATTACGACTGTGTTCAAGAAAAAAATGTAACATTTGGGGATTAGTCCTACCTCAATTGTTTTGGTGGTGGTTATATTGCCCACTAGAAGGAGACCCTATGGCTTTAATTTGGATTAACTTCCACACATTTGATTGATTTAACCTAAAAGGAGAAGGATTTCCCTTTGGTATGGAGAAATATATTGGGTTGAATCCAACTGTTTTGATCCACCAGTGGAATGACATCTGCTAATGGAAAGGATTCTCCCACCCTACTGCAGCTAGAGCTGTGCACAAGCAGCCTCTCAAAATTCTCCACCCTGTTTTTGGGTAGAGAAATTGTGGGGGGGGGGGATGACAAATTTCATTGTATTTCTCCAGGGGAAGAATTTCCCCAACAATTTCTCACAGGTAGGCATCACCATTGGCAATGGTTGCAGAGCAGATTCTTTCCATTTCTCCTAAGGGGTTTTGGTTGTTCTGCATCACCACTGCAAGTGGCAACAGCATCAACTGTATTGGCAGCCTGGCCCCCATTTTGCAACCTCCACAATGCCCCATATACCTAGCCTCACTCCAGGGCATTGAGGGGAGGTAATACAGTCATCACACACACACACACATACACACACACAAAATGGTGAAGAAAATGTGGAGAAAATTCTGCAAAGTGTCGGTAAGAAAAGAAAAATGTCATGAATTTCCTGAAAGTTTCCCCCCCCCATGAAAGAGGTTTCCATTTTTTAGACCCAATCTTAGGGCAGTTTTTAACTTATGTTGAATGTGTTTTGGTAGAGTTTTTGACCTTACCTAATCTCTGCAAGGTGGCTGAGGGTACTGACTATATTTTTCTTTCTATCACACGTATCACCATTGCTCTACAGTATCCTGGACTGCCTGCACTTCCTGATCTGAAAAGGACCTATGGGAGGAATAAATTCATGATGTCTTCCTCTGGGCGGGAATCTTAGGAGGCTACAGACGTTCAGAGAAGTTATTGTATAATGAAAGACAGGGCACATACACACACACTCCTCAGCCATCTCACAAGTAAGGTAAACACCGGAGCTCTGGAACAAACCCATGAGATCTTTTCCAAAATCTCTTCTCCTTTGTATTTCTTTTCTAAAGCAATTGCTTTTCTATCAAATTGAATGAGAATGGTCGAAATTTTCATGGGAGAAATTTTTGGCACAGCACTAACTGCAGCCCCTCACGCATCCAAAAGATTTCTCCAGGGGGTTGGTGAACCCTCAAGGCCAGAGCTCTGCTAGGGGGAGAAGTGGAAGGGGTGGCAGCCATAGTACCTTAAAAATGTCTCCATCCAACATTTCAATAACCATTCTACAGCATGTCTCCTGGCAACATTTTTACATGTAAAAGAAACTAGAAGGAAGAACTGAGTTTCTGATGATGGAGTTCCCATGGTAGTTGCTACAGTTTTTCTGAGTTACATGTACCACAGTCGTAAAGTTCCATGCAGCCGCAATATTCTACTGCATTACCATGGTTCCTTGCAACTCTGCACACTGCAGTGACATAAGCTTTGTTGTCCAATCTCACGTAGTCTACTTTCTAGGCTGGGAGGTTCTGGAATCTGGAGCCTCTTATTCTCTGGGGCAATTCATGTCTCAATTCATGGCCCTCTTATTACAGCATGATTGTATCACAGTTCTGGGCCGCTGCCCAAATTGGTTCTTGCCATCTTCACAGTTCACTCTGGGAACCTGGCAAGACCTCAGTACTTCCTTCCTTATGAGTACACACACCAGTGGTCCGTGCTGTCACTCCTGCACCGGTGAGGAGTTGGCAGGATCACGTCACTGTTCAGGGACACTGCCCAAGTGAGTACATGCCATCATCCTGGTTCACTCTGGGAAGCCGGTAAGACCACCACCCCAGGCCAATGCTGGCAAGCATCCTGACAACTTCAAAATCCTGTAGCCCCCAAGCTTCTCTTTTCAGCTCCTCACACAGTTCCCACGCATAGTGCATGGCCACTCTTATGAGGTGGGGCAATAACAAAGCCTCGCTGGGACAATATGAACTGGTGGCTCACATATTGCATGCCATATCTGTCCCACCACTGTACTTAGGCATATCAGCTAATAGGCATCTGTGAATCGAAGCTTGATGTGATGGTTGTGCATCTTCGATGATCTTATAAGGCGAGAGTTATTAAACTTTCAAGAATGGCTGGGCATATGCGCAAAAAAGACTTAGAATGCCCTCCATAAACAGCTTTCACACTGTTCCCTGCGAAGCCAGACGCTGTGGCCATGGGGCAGTCCAGCCAGGCAAATTTTAAATTCTCCAAATGGTGTGTAGTTAAGAATGTGGGGGGCCCATCCACATATCCTACCAAGGACAGAAAAAAGATTCCAGTACTTTTTACTGGATAAGATTAGGCCGCCAGAGGCAATTCACACTCACGAGGCCTTGCCTCGTTGGGTGGTCATAATCATCAAATCGTCATATAGACTGCACCCTTGGGTTACACAATGTTTTGAACTGGAAGGGGCCCAGGGCCGGTGCTTCCATAGAGGCCAGTTAGGCGGCTGCCTAGAGCGCCAAGGTAAGTGCCCCCAGAAGTCGCCCTCCCAGCCTTGCGCCCTGCTTCCCAGCGTCCCTGGCTTGGCTTCAGCTGGGCGCCCGCCCAGCAGCCGAAGCCAACCCGGGACACTGGGGGGCGGGGACGGGTGGCTCCACGTTCTGACATCCGGCGCATGCTGGACGTCAGAACATAGAGCCGTCTGACCGCCCTCCCCCAGCTTCCCGGCTTGGCTTCAGCTGGGGGCTCCCAGCCAAACCCAAACCAGGACGCTGGGGGGAGGGAAGGAACGGCTCCACGTTCTGACTTCCGGCTCGTGCCGAAAGTCAGAATGTGGAGCTGTCTGACTGCCCTCCCCCAGCGTCCTGGCTTGGTTTTGGCTGGGGGATCCCAGCCAAAGACAAGCTGGGATGCTGCGGGGGGGGGGGGGGCAACGGATGGAATTGGACCTGCCCGCCCACCCCACCGCAGCGTCCCGCCAAGCCAGGAGGACTTCAGGCGAGGGACAGGTAACCTGTCTCCGCCTACCTGGGGTGGGGGCGATACGGTGGGGGTGGGTGGTGAAAGCAGCTTAGCTTGCCTAGGGCGCAAAAAAGCCTGGCACCGGCCCTGAAGGGGCCCAACTAGATCCCCTGTCCTTGGCTGATAACTCTTGGTCAGGCACTCCAACACACAAATGAATGGTGATAATGCTGTGGCATAGCATAGGGAGAGTTTAATCTCACATTTGCACCATGCAGGCCATGTTGCTAGAGATTCAACAGTGTGTGGGTGTGTAATTCCCCTGGGCATGCTAATGGTTGCAGGAGTCTTGCAAGCACTCAGGTGCAGGTCTGCCCTCACACCGGCTGCATCTGTTTGGGTCCATGAGGGCTGAGTTCACTGCCTTCATGGACCCAACCAGATGCTCACAGCATCCATAGTTCTGGCAGTAAGAGTTTCACACTAAAATATGTATTTTGGGTATTTTGGCCTTTCTCTGTTTTGCCTTTGGGCTATCCTATTATGATAACAATTGCCTTGGGTCACAGATAGGGTGACCATATGAAAAGGAGGGCAGGACTCTTGTATCTTTAACAGTTGTATTGAAAAGGAAATTTCAGCAAATGACACCTGCTGAAATTCCCTTTTTTATTTATTTATTTATTTATTTATTTATTTAATGCAACTGTTAAAGATACAGGAGCCCTGTCCTCCTTTTCATATGGTCACCCTAGTCACAGAGAACATCTCCGAAAACCGTTGGTTGTTTTATTATGGTTTTAATTTTTGTGAACTGCCCAGAGAGCTTCGGCTATTGGGCGGTATAAAAATATGATAAATAAATAAATAAATACAATTCAGCCCTAGGGCTGAAAGAGGTTTGGTATCCCTGGCGTCTTCAATCAGGAAATGTGAATTAGGTTGGTTCATATTAAAATGATGACTGAATTAATTCCTCCCCTATTTCCACTTTCCAGAGACAGTAGGACCCTTGTCAGCTTCATAGCTCCAACATCTGCCTTAGCTTGTCAGCCTCTAGAGCTGGGACATAATCATAATACTGAAATTCAAAGTTTGTGTGTCTCTTAATGTAACATCAGGCAGGACTAGGAGTGTGGCCATTTCTCTATGAATGTGAGAAGCACTTAACACTTCATTAGTATAGTAGATGTTGAATTTGAATACACTGTTACCTAGGGAAATTTCCATATGTAAATTGGAATAGGAAAAATATATGACATTAATGGAAGTTGCTGCTTTCATTGATAATTATTCAGTGTTAACAGCACTATCCATGTTTTAAAAATGTACATGTAATCTTCTATTTGGCATTTAATGAGGCTTATTTCTTTAATATAATTTCTTGCGGGATTCAACAAGATAGAGTTTGGCCAGCTCCCATGACTCATCAGATTCTCTCATTTTAATGCAAAGCAGAGTTTATATTCAATATATTTGAGGAGAAAATTAAATGTCAGTCTGGTTTCTGTTTGGTTGCAAAGGAGTATATGGGTGGGTGTTTATAGAGGCTGAGAACTGAAATTAGAGTAACTGAAACGTGTGTGTTCTTTTTTAAAATATATATATGCAAATACCCAGTTGATTGAATTATAAATAAATTTCCTAGCATTATTATACAGTTAATGCATTTATTAGCAGACACATAATATATTAATGTGCAGAGTAAATGCATCATCATCGTCATCATCATTATTATTATTATTGATAGCAATCATTTATTGTCAGTAGTGCAACATATCAAATTTCAACCTGTTTACTACTGTATTCCACTGAATTTAATAAGAATAACTTTTTTTTAAAGTTTTGTGTTTTATAGGGGAAGGTTTTTTTTTTTTTTGCCATAAACCCCCTCTGGCCCCTTTTCTTCCCCTTCCACACAACATAAATGTAAGATATTCAGGGAGGGGAAGGGAAAAGACTACAACGATAGCCAAAGAAGAAAAAGGAAAAAAGTTGCTCTCTTATAACAGTTTTAAGATGCAGCTCACACCTCACTTTACTTGTAGCATTCCAGAACTAATGGCAACATTCTTGGAAGACCTCATTTTATTTATTTTGTGCAGCCAGAGAGATCAGTTTCAATGGAATTTCTGTTCTGCTAGAGATGCTTTTGTATCTGTTCATAAGGGCAGGGCTCCTGCAGCTTTAACTGTTGTGATGAAGAGGGAATTTCACCACATGCTGTATGCATACAAATGGCACCTGCTGAAATTTCCTTTTCAATACAACTGTTAAAGATACAGGAGCCCTGTCCTCCTTTCCATATGGTCACCCTACTCTACCCACTTTTACCTCTGGCTCCATCTATATATGCTTTGGTGTCATGTGTTCCTTGATAGATTACCCTTAACAGTGTTTAGCTTTCAACAGAAAAAGTTTCTCCTTCCCCGGCATATAGGGTTAGAATCTCAAAATAACTTTTAACCATATAAATTTCCTTTCAAAAAATCTGGCTCAGCACCATCCCTTATCAACAATTTTTGCATTTAATTGACATGTTGTGTGAAAAGGAACTCTCTTTTATCTGTTCTGAAGTTGACACCTTTCAGATACTCTGAGCATCCTTTTGTCTCTACATCATGATTAAACTTGGCAACATTCGCTTGCTGTCAGTAAATGTTACTTAATGCTGGATGTGACATCGATACTAGTCACTGAAGTTTTTCCTTTCCTATTTTTTTAATCCCCAAAAAAGTAATGATATTTTTTTAAAAAAACAAACAAACTCATCAATGCTACCTAATCATCTATTTCCTGTTCTGTTAAAAACAGAATGAACTGGGGAGGGGTGTATGTGTGTGTAGCTGTGTTTTTAACTGAAGGATAAGAATTGCATATTGTTTTGACCTGTAGATCTGACAAATTTGTGGCATAATTTGTAATGATGATAATCCATGTTTAACTTTTCAAATCCCATCAATTGTTATTAAACTGCAATCACGTCCTCTAACCTTCTGCAGCTGCAAGAATTAAAATCAATAGGAAAGGGAACACTCATATATATATATATATATATAATTACTCCCAGATGTGACTATATAATTAGACAAACTCAAGGGGAGTTGAACCAGCATTAGATGCAACCCAATTGTACACACACTGTTTATTCTATATGACATTGCCCTACAGTTGTGAACCGCCCAGAGAGCTTTGGCTATTGGGCGGTATAAAAATGTAATAAATAAATAAATAAATAAAATAAATGTCTTTAAAAGTGTGACATTGGTTTCTGCCTACTAATGAAGGAGCAGATCAGCTCAAACACCCCTCTGGATTCCATGCAGTCAATCTTATACACATATATCAAAAAGAATATATGCACATTGGCTATTAGTGGATTGATGTGTGATGTCTTATTCCACATGCTGGAATGTCTTGGACCCTTAAAACGCATGTTTAGAAGTATGGTTATTATGTAGTTATAGAAAATCAATAAAAAATATTAAAAATTATTAAAAATTATTTTTTAAAAAACCAAAAAAACACATAAAACCATGTGAAGTTGAGAGTTGTCATGCAGTAAAGTGAGGCACCACTAAGGGTCTGTCTACATCACAGAGTGGGTCCTTAATCCACCAATGCTCAACGTTTAATAACACAGCAAGAGGGAAACAAATAAAGGGTGTCCCAGCTACCCTGGGAGGAACAAGACCTGAACCTTAGCTGTCAGGCAGCTTGGTGGTACTGCACTCCCACCAGTGGCCAACAGAAGGCCTGAAAGCACAAGATAAAACAAAACAAAACAAAAGCTATCTAACTGGGTGGAGGGGTGGAGAAGGGAATGATTTTTCTCTTAGGCCATAGCTAGATGCAGCTTTATCCCTGGGTGATCCCCGGGATTATCCCTGTGCATCCACATGATACACAGGGGATTCCAGGATAAGGGAACGATGATCCCTCCCTTGCTCCAGGATCTCACCCTCTCCTTTGGCCCCAGTTTTTCTGCAGTCCTGGGCTGAGCCCAAGAACGCGGAATGTGTTGACCTGGCTCCGCACGATTCCTCATGAGGAGCCGGGAGCCGTGCTTCTCAGGAGCGCTGTGCCCATCGTGGGTAGTGTAGGAGGAGCAGGGTAAGTAATTTAAATTTAAAAAAATTACTTACATTTAGCGCATGAGCATTTGTGCGCTGCTGCCCCTTTAAGTTAAAAAAAAAAGGTGGGCACAACGCCTCTCCTTCTGAGGTTGTCACACCTCGCGTGTAAACAGAGGAGGGATCTCACATTAAACACAACGCAAGATCTTCCCTCCTCCGTCACGGGCTAACAGGTTGGTATAGCTAAGGCCTTAGAGCCAAACCTGCCCATATGTTACATTTGTCATCTATAGCCAGCCTTCTTCTAGGTGCCTCATCTGAGAAAGGCTCAGAAGGTGGCAGCAATAGAGACGGCTTTCTTAGTGGTGGCCCACCAGTTATGGAATGGTTTTCCATGTGGCACAACGATTGTTATCTTTTTGGTGCCAGGTTAAGTTCTTGCTCTTTTCTCAGGCCTTTGACAACATATGAGGAGGTTTTAATCAGGTCCTGGATTTTTCTTATTGCTGATTGTTTAAAATTGATTATATATATATATATATATATATATATATATATACATATATATATATATATGTGTATGTGTGTGTGTGCGCGCGCAAGTGTGTGTGCTTCTTGTTTATATGATTGTACGTAAATGGTTCTTTTATATTATGAACAGTATATTTTAATGGGATTTTTTAAATATATATATATATATATATATATATATATATATATATATATATATATATATATTTGTATGCAGCCCAGAGAGCTTTGGCTATTGGGTGGTATAGCAATATAATTAATACATGAAAAGAAAAACTACATGTCCCCCTAAGTGCATAGCAAATAGCTGAGGGTTGGGTGTTTTGTTTTACTCTTGTGTAAGCACTCATGGGCAGATTAAGAGCAAGACCACTGCACACCTGGACTGGGGGGGGGGATCTCCTCCGCAACCATTTACCTGTAAAATCCCTCAACCCAGTGGGGAGGGAGTTAAAAAAAAGAAAGAAGTCTCCATTGCTGTCAATCAGACCACACATTCTCACACTACAGTAAAGAAAAATGTAATCCTCAGGCAGCTCTATGATTAGCACAATGTGTTGTTTGCCTCATAGGTTAGAATACTTCCCCTTCCATTGCCTTGTGCTCTGGCTCTTAATCCAAAGAAGGGAGGTTCAACATCTGTGCCTTCTCAGGCCGTAGCTAGACCTAAGGTTTATCCCAGGATTGTCCTGGGGTTAAACCTGTTCATCTAAGTGCCACACAGGGCATCCAGCGCTCAGGCAGGGACGAACCCGGGATGATCCTGGGATAAACCTTAGGTCTAGCTATGGCCCCAGTTTCTTGCTTTCTGGAACTCTCAGCTTCCTTCTTTGCTTGGGTGGCTGATGAAGACTGTCTCTGCTGCCCAGCAATCCCCATCTGCCCCTTTCTCTGTGGTGCATTTCAATGGCCTTTTGTCCTTTCATGAACTTTGACCGGCCTCACCCCAGCCTTTGTGTTTTGGCTTCAGCTGTTGTTGCTCAGGTGTGAAGAGATCAGGGAGGGCTTACTCTCTAGGGCAGCTGGAGTTGACTTTGGAGGTGAGAGACCAGCTAACATGGGGAACAGCTCTGGCAGTGCCCCACCTGGCTTTTCCTGGGGGCATGCAATGACAGCAACAGCTGAAACAAGTGGTTATGCCAATGCTGAGAATCAAAGAGTCAAGGAAGAATCTTCCCAGGAGCTTATTGGACAGGAGGCCCAGGATCAGAGACCATGCCCCATGCCCCTGGGAACTCAGTCTTTGCCAGAGGGGGAGGGATCATTGGAATTGACAGTTCCCAGAGTCTGCTGCGGGGTCAAGCAAGCCAAGGTGGGAGGTGGTCTGTTAAGCTAGCAATTCACTAGAAATTAAAATATGAGGACCCTCCCTGAAGGAGGGCTTCTCTAAAAGCCTGTCGGGCATGGTGGGAAACTGTCCATTTAGTTGATAGGCAACTGCTTTGCTTTGTTAAGCTAATTAATATTAGAGGATAGCTCTTAGCATTCACACTCCCTTCAGGTGTGAAGAGATCTCTAATGAATATTGAGCACATTGCACAGCAGATCTCTTTATTGTCTCACATCAGCCTATTGTGTGTGTGTGTGTTTTCTTTAACCTATTCTCTTTCAAATATTAACTTTTGTTCCAGTAGCACACTGCCAATCCAAATTAAGAATAGCAGAAAGAACAGCTTTAGATATTCCTTCATTATTAATGTCTGCTGAACAGGATCAAAACTATTCCAAAATAAATGATGGGGATGTTTTAACTTTGTTTAAAGAAGCTTAATGTACCATACTGTATCAACAACTTTGCAGTATATATTGTACAAGCTATAGTTCAGAACAACACACTCATGTTTTTGTTTCTGCTGGTGTCCAGCAGCACTGTGGTTCTGCTATATGACTGCTGCAATAGAAGGCAAGCAATAAGGGTAATGAAAGTAACTGCCGAGTAAGACCAACTCCTTGACTCTTCCAATCGGGAGTGTCATTCCTTTAGAAACTGTTCAAGAAACCACAAGGTTTCTACAGCCCTATTTAGGCATCCTCAAGGCCAAACTAAATGTTCTCTTAATCATACATAATAGAGCTATGGATGATAGAACTATGCAAGTGCACACAGCCCCAATTCAGATTAGGACCATGGCACTTTGGAAGAGGAGGGTTTAAGATTCCCCACACCCATCTGAAATTCCACACACACAGCCTGGGGTGGGTTTTTTAAAAAAAGACAGAAATGCCTCCATTGATTGGAGGGATATTTTTTCCTGTGGGTAAGGCAGGTGGAGAAATAACAAGGTGAGACACATAAAATGGAATTTAAATAGGGCCACTTTATTAAAGATCTGCAGAGTGGGTGAACCTAGGCGGGCATCCATCTATTTTCTCGGGCGAGACATTCACTGCCTGTGAAGTGGTGCTTCCCTATTCACCACACCACAGGCTGCCCCTTATGGGGTCGGGAGTCCTTCCAGTGTCACCCAACTCATGCTGTTCAGCTCTGAGTGGGTGAGGAAGGTTGGCCTCAAAGGTAACCGTTACCCCACCAGCTGAGGGTGTAAACCTCAAAGCTGGGGGCCCTCAGGCATTACCAATCACCATAACAGTGCCTGTGAATGTTCACCTTCCCTATCATGCTCCAGATGCTTGCACTACCTGCCTACCAAGAATTGTGACTGAAACATAATGAACCAGATTAACCTATTTAATACTCCCTGTCTGTCTTGCGGTGTGAAGTAGTTGAAAAAAACTCATAACCTGAAGATGACTATAAGCAAAAAATTCCTACTTGGCTGAAGAGCGACCAGTGAACCCACATTGCCTACAGGGTGGGAGGGAGCTGCTCAACGAAGAGGCGGTAGGGAGGGGTGAGCCGGAATTTATACTCTTTTACCCCCTTCCCACCATATTTATGCCATCAGGAGGAGCCAGTGGCTGTCCTCCATGCCACCTTGTCACCCCACCCCCACCTGCAACGTCCTCCATGCATCCAGGCAAGCTTAGCACATTGTGAGGGCACTTGTTTTAACACACACACACACACACACACCATCCCTGAGCATGGGAGACAGAATTTCCGGATAAAATCAGCTCCGCCATGCATGATTAATAGAACATTTAGTTTGCCTCTCAAAGTGCTTAGGTAAACATGTGAAGAGAGGCTGTACTCTAGACCTGTCCCATTTTCACACATTTCCATTGCCTTCAAGCATGTGGCGGTCAACTTTCTGAAGAGATAGGGGGATCAGAAAGACATTATTTTGATGGAGACAAAAGCCCTATTTAGATGTTCTATATCTGAGTAGAATAAACATGTGGGGAGAGCCTCCTGCATCTATGCAATTGGGAGCACTGGAAAATCAGGATTTTCAATCTCCTCACACACTTATTCTACTCAGATATAGAACACCTGAATTGCCTCCTGATCCCCTATCAAACGACTGAGGTGAATCTGCTGTCCTTTCTTCTTTCACATGGCAATAGCAAAGTGGATAAGAATGCTACAGAGAAAATCAAAAGGCACAAGTTGACATTTTGCTTTTGTTGAATAGTATTTTATTCTTTGCTCAGCTCCAAAATATCACTACCATCTGTATTTTATGTAGACATAGTATGTGTACATGTGTATCCAATAGGTTGCATCCAAAGTTAGTCTAACTTAAGCTCCATTTGTTTCAATGGCCTCAGCTAGACGAGGGGGTAAAAGGGCAAAAATCTTGCAATTTTATGATTGCGAGATCGTCACTCTTGTTTACATGCAGCGCATGACATCGCGACCACCATTTTTTGTTTTTAAAGGAAACAGAGTGCACAAGCGCTCATGCACAAAAGGTGAGGTGTTTTTGTTTTTTGTTTTAATTTCCCCGCTCCACCCACCACACACCCATGAGGATCCGGGACAAACTGTGACACCCACCCACATGTTCTGCAGTCTCGGGATCAGCCTGAGACCACGGAAAACGTGGGCTAGAACTATAGGGCGAGATCCTGGGGAAAGGGAGGGATCATCTCTCCCTGCTCCCCTGTGTGTCATGTGAATGTACAGGGACAATCCTGGGGCAATCCCTGGGATATCGCCCCATCTAGCTATGGCCAATGTGTCTATGTAGGAGTAGCATTGGGTACAAGGTGTAGTCATTTTGGTCCCAAGGAAAAAGAAGCATGCCAGAGGTTATCATTCAATGATGGGTGGTTCTTCTTCTTCTTCTTCTTCTTCTTCTTCTTCTTCTTCTATGATGATGATAATGATGACGACCCTGTTCAGACAACACACTAAGTCACTGTGGTTAAGCATTTTTAGCTAAGCATTACGGCTTAGCATGTCATGTGGACTATGACTTGGTGTGTCATATAAACTATTCCTAACCATGGTGGTTACATAAACATGGTTGAATCTCACTCACTAACCATGCAAAAGGTTTAGTGGCTAACCATGACTTAGCATGTTGTCTAAACAGGCCTTCTGTTTTATTCTCACAACATCCCTTTGAGGTAGGTTAAGCTGAGAGTCAGTGACTGGCTAACCAGTGAGCTTCATGGCTGTGTGCAGACTTGAACTGGGTCTCCCCAGTCCCAGTCCAACACTCTAATGACTACATCACACTGGCTTTTGTTGTTGTTGTTCTAAAAATAAGTAGAGCATCATTCAGCAAAATTATAAAAATGTATAATTCAACCAATAAATATTCAAGTACAGAAAAAAAATCGAATAGAAAAAACCAACAAAACTTGTACAGCAAAAGATAACATTATATCAATGGATGTTAGCTCACACATCCCTTACCATCTCTCTCCCTGCAGTCCCCATGACACACCCAAACCTGCTCCAGAGGGTCCCTCAAGCTTCTGGAGAAGATGTCAGGGACATGTGGAGAACTGCGGAGGAGGAAAGAGAAATTTGATCTGACAGCAGTGTGTGTTCTGCTACCTGATGCACATAACTAGATTCAATCCATAGTCTGCCACCTTTCTTCTGGGTACCCTTTCATCTTGGTTCACCATTGTTAGTTTCCATTCTTTCCCTCTTGTGCTCTAATTGGTAGCCCCAAAGGTGTTTGAGCAGAGTGATGTGAGTGACTTAGTAGGTGTCTCAGTTTCAAGAAGGCTGTTAATACTTTTTTATTAATAATTTTGTTAAAGTGTGAGATGCTTTTTTTTTTAGAAATGCAGGGGTTTATCCCAGAAGGCATCAACGAATGTAAATACAAATAATCTACATCATTTTAGGAGCCTCTCTGATTATCTGTTCATGTATATAAATTTGTCTGATCTGTTGCCTCACACCTGTAGGAAGCTTGATGTTTACCATATCTAAGAATAGCTTGTTTCTTTTCAAACATGATGATTGAAGACACAGCTCTCTTGACTGGTGGCATGAAAGCAGTAACTCAGCAACAACATAGCATTTCTGTTAAAAGGACTAGGAACATCAAATCATTTATTTGAGTGTTTCATCCCCACCCAACTTTATTACATTAAATATATTTATATCACATTTTCCTCCAAACAGCTTAGACGTCTGTATATGGATATGCTCCATTTTATATTCCCAACAACCCTCTGGGATAAATTAAGCTGAGAATCTGCCACTTATATTTATTTATTTATTTATTACATTTATATACCGCCCCACAGCCGGAGCTCTCTGGGCGGTTCGCAAAAGTTAAAACAGTAAACATTAAAAAGTATACAAAATTTAAAAACTATCAGAAACATAAAAACAACAGTATCCATTTAAAAAACAACAGTTCTGGGGTCCATTATAAAACAAACTTAGCATTGATAAATGCTGTTAAATGCCTGGGAGAAGAGAAAAGTCTTGACCTGGTGCCTGAAAGATAACAGTGTTGGTGCCAGGTGAGCCTCATCAGGGAGATCATTCCACAGTTGGGGGGCCATCACCGAATAGGCCCTCTCCCTTGTTGTCATCCTCTGAGCTTCCCTCGGAGTAGGCACTTGGAGGAGGACCTTAGATGTTGAGCACAGTGTACAGGTAGGTTCCTGTCGGGAGAGGCGTTCCAACAGGTATTGTGGTCCCAAGCTATATAGGGCTTTATAGGTTAAAACCAGCACCTTGAATTGGGCTTGGAAACGTATAGGCAGCCAATGCAAGTGGGCCAGGATCGGTGTTATATGCTCAAACCTCCCTGTTCCAGCTATCAATCTGGCTGCCACATTCTGCACAAGCTGCAGCTTCCGAACCATCTTCAAAGCGTCCCCCATGTAGAGGGCATTGCAGTAATCTAATTTGGAGGTCACCAGAGTATGGACAACTGAAGCTAGGTTATCCCTGTCCAGATAGGGGCATAGCTGAGCCACCAACCGGAGTTGGTAGAAAGCACTCCGTGCTACCGAGGCCACCTGAGCCTCAAGTGACAGAGATTAATACATTACTATATCATAGGGTGACCATATGAAAAGGAGGACAGAGCTACTTTATCTTTAACAGTTGTATTGAAAAGGGAATTTCAGCAGGGGTCATTTGTATATATGGAGAACCTGGTGAAATTCCCTCATCACAACAGTTAAAGCTGTAGATGCCCTGTCCTCTTTTAAATCTGGTCACTCTAGTATAGCTCCTGCAGCTTTAACTGTTGTGATGAAGAGGAAATTTCACCAGATTCTCCATATATACAAATGACACCTGCTGAAATTCCCTTTTCTATGCAACTGTTAAAGATACAGGAGCCCTGTCCTCCTTTTCATATAGTCACCCTACTACATCACCCAATAGCCTAAATTTCATGGGCAATTCACAACAGTTAAAACATAAAACTTTGTAAAGTTTAAAATTACAGTATAAAACATAATAAAAAACAAACTATCAATAGCAGTATAAAGATTCAAAAACGCAGTACAAAGATCTAAAAATACTATAAAAGGTTTTTAAAAAACAACAAAAACAGATGGACTAAAACTCCCCAGATAATAAGTGCAGAAAATACACACTATGTAGGCACCAAGCTAGACTTTCTGGAGAGGGCATTACACAAGCAGGGTGGAAACTGAAATAGTCCTCTTCTTCATAGCTACCCACTTTACTTCATTTTGCAAGGATACCCAGAGGAAGACCTCTGAAGATGATCTTAAGGTTGAGACAGATATAGTCAGGACTTGTTCAAAGCCAAATAGAGAACTTTGTAGCTGAGCTAGGATTTGAACCCAGGTCCATGTTCCGTATCTAATGCACACTACTGGCTCTCCAATTGTAGAATGCCCACATGGACTGTTTTAATCAATCTGCTGTGTTCTATTTGTCCTGGTTGCTCAGATATATTGCATGGCTTTATCAATCCAGAGGGTTCCCTCCACTGTTATGAACAATCATGAAGAAACATAAGAGAGGAAACAGTTGTTAAGCCAGGGATACACAATTTTTAATGCTGCCCACCAGCTATATATTATGGCTTGGTGAGTGCTTAAGAACCTCTTGTTTTAGCAGCTATGACTGGAACTTTATTGAGCTTGAATGGTTCCTGGACCGTATTTGGCTTTAGGGGATGCAGGATATGCACTTCTGCTCCATGGTACACAGATGATTGAAAAGCTATTTGAGCATGTAGGTCAAAACTAGGAAATTATGCTTTGAATACTCCACATAGAAAAAATTAAAATGGCAATGTTTATTATGTAGCATTTTTCTCTGTGTTAGATCTTCTTACAGCTTCTCAATTAAAGAAGGGGGTGGGAATAAGCAGCTGGGGAAATTAGATCTTTGCTTTTAAAATTATATTATAGAAATGATTATATGCTTGTATTTGTCAAATGAATATATTACTTAATTTGTTTTTAACGTTAATCCATTAATTGTTAAGAATGCTTTGGAGGTGCCCCAGTTTAATGGTTTGTGTCATGATCTAGCAATGTCTACATTAGATTATATGAATTTCCTGTTAGTCAGTACTCCTGCGAAAGTTCATTGTACTTTGATCCTCAAAGTGAATTTTAACCAAGTCTTTGTCATCCTTCACCATCATGCCGACAGCATACCTCTGAAGATACCATATATTTTATTGGCAGCAATGACAAGATGGCGGCAATGACAACCAAACCCTCAACTCCTAAAGCCTTTTGAAAGGGGAAATAAAAAGCAGTCCAGTTGTATCTGACATTGTGCGAACGGAGAGAACCACTGATCACACTAATGAGCTTTTAAACCCTCTTTAGAGATAACAAAATGTCATAACAACAATGGATGAGCAGTTCAAGGATATGAAACATGGTCCGAAAGCTTTAGCCTTGGAAGATAAGACAGGCAGTTGCACAAGTTGCTGGCGATAATTTCCCTGCATGTAATAATAGCATCTCTCCTCCTAATGCCTCAACCTTGAGGCAAATGCTGATAAGATTCAAAACAGAATTATTTCCCAGGTTTAAGGCCTTGTTTCCCTTTTGCTCACTCTTTTGCAGTGCACTTCAAAGGATGTCATCTTATCTACTCTTCAAGTGGAAGACAAACAAAGGTCCTCCCAACTGTCATCATCACTTCTTCCCTGTCAGAGAAGAATATACACACACACATACACTCATGGGGACACGGACGGACGGACGGACGGACGGACGGACGGACACACACACACACACACACACACACACCTCTGGAATTCAGGGCCTATGGTCTAGAGGTCAGCTTGAACTAGTTCCATCTGAAATCTGTATTTTTGTATCTTCCAATGTCCTTCTCAGAAACATTGTGGAAAGGAAAAAGTAAAGCTAAGGCTTAAACAATATCTTAGTGGCTACTGTCCAGAGGTGTTATTAAGACAGTGCTCCCCGACACTCTGGCTGATTAGCACTGATTAAGCCTTCTGCTTCATTTTTTAATGATGTTAAGCTAGGGACAAAGAGGTGTAATATTACAGTTCAAGAAGGGTAGCACTCTCTTGCATTTTTCAAGGCACATCTGGAGGCCTTGCTAACATTTTGATTAGCAAGCCAAGCACAAATTGGAATTGTCTTAAACAGGAAAAAGGGGAAGTGGGAGGGGGGTAACCAAAGTTCTCTCTCTTATGTGGGATTAGATTGAAATGATAATAAAGACTGCCAAAGAAATCTGGATGCTCCTGCCACAAGGGTGATGCCCTTCCTGCGTGACTGATTTTCTACTAGGAGTCTGTCATAAGTTATGAAGCACAATCCACCAAGCAATCAGAACAAAGAGACACCCAGCATGCCAATCCTGATCAAGGAACTCAGGGAGACCCGTGCTAAGTTAGAAACATGTCCTGGGTTGTACAAGACTGGTGAGTTTGAAACGGATGGTAAATGCTGGTCACATTAAAGGACACCCCCCACTTCACATTTAATGGAATTGGGTCGTTTGTTTTTGTAAGAGGTCTTTAGGCTTATTGCCCAAATCATAGCCATGACTACTCCTATGAATTTAGCGACTGTACTAATTGGTAATTGGAAAGGGTTAGGGTCCAGAAATCAGTTGGTGGTCATATTTTATTTTTGGCTTCTGCAAAAACATTAATAGCAAAACATGGCTTATATATTGACAATTGCTTTTTTGCTAGCCTAGCTACCATTTAGAAAATATTGTTTACCTTAACTCATTCCAGCATTTTATGCAAAATAAAGGAAATATTCCTTGATTAAGGAGCAGGGATAAGAAGTGTGTAGGTCTCTCTCTCTGTGTGTGTGTGTGTGTGTGTGTGTGTGTGTGTAAGCAAAAATATGCATCTTTTGAAAAAGGAAGCCCTTTTCCAATAGAGTTTCTCAGCAGCTGACACTCCACACTGAAACATAAAAGACTGTGTTTTACATAACCCTCCTTCATCGGTGTGTACACCCACATTTAGTCCCCCCCCCCACTTCAACAGACGCAAGGGCTTAAAATAACTATGCTAGCAAAGTCTTTTTTACAGGAAAACTTGATCACATTAATGATTCATGCATGTGTTTAAATGGGTAGATAAGATACTTTAGGCGAAACCCCCAAATAGAATTTTCTTTTAAAATTGCCATGTGCTCTGAAATGACAAATTTAGTTTCTGTGGTGTCAGCTGGAAAGACTGAAGAGGAACTTTCCTCATTGGTCTCCTGAGGAATTATGGGCTTGGCCTAATGCAGAGGTGGATCTATGTTTGGGGCAAGTGGGGTGGTGACCCTCTGCCTCTCCTTCATCCACTTGTGGCAGAGAAGTCCCCACAACAAGGTACATTTGCTCCAATGCACTACATATAGATGACAATCCACAATCTTCTCTTGCCCTCCTCCAACAATCTCAGTACAGTATTGTGTATCTGCCCTAACCTCTGTCCCACCCATCCCAATGAACATCAACCACTGGCCATGGGGAACGGAGCTCTTCAGGTGCTCCGTGCCCATTGGGGGTGTGGTGGTGGGAGCGAGATCATGCACTCATCTTCAATTAAAAAAATAGCGGCTGCAATGTCCTACTTCCTCCCGGGACGTTGTGTGCTGCATGTGGACTGAGGGGGAAGACCTCGTGATCAGCATATCGTGAGATCTTCCCCCTCCCCTCCTAGGTGTAGACATGCCCTTAATGCATTAATGCCTAACCCTATCTGGAGATGCCAGGGATTGAATTTGGGAACTCCTACAGGCAAAGCATATGTTCTTCTCCCACTGAGCTACAGCCATTCCCTGATTTGAGGTCACCATCATTTTGTTTTTATTTTTTAGCAGCTGCAAAGATAATGAGATGGAAAGATGTCCACATTCTTAGAAATGAGCACCAATTGTAAGTGTTTGCGTGGGTGAGTGGGCTCTGGGGAATTTCCAACCCCTCTACAGATCTGAATTGCTTTATTGTCTGATTTTGAGATTCCTGTTCAAATCTTTTCCTGAGGTTTGCTTTCTTGCTAAACATCCTCTTGTCCGGTATGCTTGCATGAGTCATGTGGGCTCCATTTCAAAATAAGAGAAAGGCAGATTTGAATTACAAGATTCCTCCTGCCCTCAACCTTTGATCACACTGCTTAAGTACCTTCCCTTTATCTTTACAACCCAGGCACTGGCTTGTACAACTCATTTGTCACAAAATATCTTTCTAATAGGTGGTTTCCACCTAAACCCAGTTCAGAAATGGCACAAGCATTAGAAACTGAATGGATGAGGAAGGCTAGAATTCATTTGCTAGGAAGTTAGAAGGGAATAAAATACACTTGGGCAGAAGCCATTCTGGAATTAATTATATACATAGCAAACAGGATTCTCCTGATTATGAAACATTGGATTTTTACATCTCACCTGATAGCAGACTCTGCCAAAGTGATTGAGGAAAGCCCAGGTGTGATTAATTCCTACCTTCCTAGGGAAATAGTGGGTAGTGATGGTGGTGGTGGTAGAAGGATGTTTGAAACACTTTCAATGTGTTTATTAAACTGTATCAGAAACAGCTTTCAATAAAACTTTTTTTCTTTTTCAAAATACCGAGATGTTTGTTTTTATCCAGAAAATAAAAAATGGGGATTTGGCACCAACACTTCAATGGGTTTGATTGTACAAGTGAGGCTATTGCTCATCAAAGTGGATCAAAGTGGAGTCCATTGACACAATTTTAGAGTATTCTTTTAGGGCTGTCTCAGTGAGGCCAACTTGATGCCAAGGCTGGGCTTAGGGACATGTTGCATATTTTATTTAGAAGATCCACAATTGCATATTTGAGTTCTTTGAGAACTCTAGGATAGATACCATCCAAGTCTGGTGATTTATTTGCTTTCAGTTTGTCAATTAGGTTGAGAACTTCATCTTCTGTCACCACTATTTGCTTCAGTTCCTCAGACTCCATTCCTGAAAACATCAGTTCAGGTGCAGGCATCTGTCCAGCATCTTCTACAGTGAACACCTGGGGGAAAGTAAAGAAGGCACCAGCTGAATCTCATTCATAACCAGGCTGACTTTACTGAAATGGCCCTTTCAACTGTACAGTGATTCATCCCTCTAGATCCTGCTCAATCCCCAGCCTATGACTTACACCTGCTCATACTTATTCTAGAATCCCTGGGGTGAGGATGGGAAGGTGTGTCACTATATTGGAAGCCTTCATCGGCCTACCAACGTGATTAATGATCAAGGGTGCAATCCTTTAGCACTCATTTATACATAGCTGTAAGCCGGCTGGGAGGTAATCCCAATATTCATGTTTGCCTCCTGTGGGTTCATATGTCAAAAAGGGCTGCCAATTTTTATTTTATTTTATTTTGAGGATGGTGACCTTTACTTATTTCAAGCTTTTGAAAAATTATTTTGAGTTAATGTGTGTGTGTTGATTTCTGTTCAATTCTTGATTCAACTGATGCCATTCTCTTAGCATTGTTGTAGTCAAATACAGTTGTGCAGGACTTTAACAGGAAATAAAATTAAGCGACCAATAACAACAACAATAATCATTTAAAAAGATACACTTTAAAATCCAGAATCCCAATGTAAAGGCCAAGGATCTCTCTCTCTCTCCCCCCTCATCCAGAACTAAGCCCTATCTCCCCCCAACACATAACCCCACCCCCCAGTCAAACAGTTTTATTTTGTCACCTTTGACAGTATTTTTGCTGGACTTAATAGCATGAACCATACTTCTAAGAGCTTCCCTGTCTGAAAATATTAAAACAAATAATAAAGTATAAGTACAATTTTCAGAGGGTAGCCATGTTAGTCTGTTGCAGCAAAAAGAGCAAAGAGAGACTTGTGAAACTTTAAAGACTAACATTTATTCCGGCATAAGTTTTCATGTGGACAGCAGAAGGATAACGTGATTGATGGTATGGGAAGCTGCTGAGAGTCAAGGAGACTCAAGAGGGACACATACACCCTGCCTCTCTCATGACATAAGTCATCATACATGGTGACCAAGGCTGTTTCCATGCCAAAACCTGGCCAGAACTGTGACTAAAATAGATCCAGATAATCAGTCTCATTTAAGCATGTCTGGAGCTGGCTGGCAACCAGGATCTTCCCCAGGAAAGGAACATTTGTCACCAGCTTAATGTTGTTAAGATCTTCCAGGTCCCAGGAGGTTTTATTCAGGAGTGGTCTTCACAGCTTCTGATAATCTCTCTCTCTCTCTCTCTCTCTCTCTCTCTCTCTCTCTCTCTCTCTCTCTCTCTCTCCAATTCCCACTCTTCCCAATTTGTTATCTCCTCCCTTTATGAGTTGTCAAGGGAAAATAGAGAAGAAGAAAAAATCCCCAGATTCTTAATGTGTCTCAGTTCTTCTCATCTCTAGTTGGGAGGAACACAAAAGATTACCTCCTTACCCTAAGACAAGATTTCATGCACCTAAATCCTCCCTGACAGATGCTTCTCCAGCAAATTTTCTTCCACTGGTGCCTCTCCATCCTGCCCAAACAAGTGGGAGTTGAAAGAGCTATTCCTACCAATGCAACATGAAGGGAGAGGGTGCCAAATTCTCTTCTATCAACAAAGCTATCAGCCAAGTTCCAACTGCTGAATATTTATAGCTATGAGTGACCCGATATCCGAGTTTATTAGAGCTACTGTTTTTGTAGCCTGCTTGTCACAGTATCCCAGCTGATTGCATTTAACATTATCACTTCTCTCCTTCCCATGCCAATAAAATTCTAGAATTTCGCCCTGCTTGCAGTCGTATGTTCTTACCGGGGACTATCCATTGCCACTTCTCTCTCTCTCTCTTCGTGAACCCGAGCGCTTCACACAGTTGTCATCCTGTGTTCTCTCATCATTGGCATGGTTCCCTTTGCAGTTAACAACTAACATTCTTATAACAGCTGGTTGGAAGAGTTTAGCTGATGGGATTTCTTTTTTTAAAAGAAAAATCACAAGCTATATTTCCATTTCTCTGCAATCCAGAAGATAGCTGTGAGAAACGGGGATGTAGTTAAGAGTTTAAAAAGAGTGACCCCCTCTTTAGCCTTCACATGGTGATACATTTCTTGGAGGAGGACCAGATAAAGGCTACTGGCAAAACAAGATGAAGTTTGGGCAAAGCATTTCATTCACACTGATCACTAAACTTAGTTTTTTGAAATAACCTTATGGCAGGTTATTTTTGTTTTGTTTTTAAATGTCATCCACTCACATTCATCATTGAAGATTTTCGTCTTTTGGTGAAAACATCAAGGCCAGACTAAATACGAAGCTTGAGGCATATGAGCTTTCTCCTGATGGTTTTTGCTTTCTTATTTTACTGCAGCCACTGGGGTGGGGTGGGTCCAAATGAGGAATAGGTAAGAATTTCAGTTCTATTCACTTTTCATAAGACTGTACCAACATTTGTAAAGTTCTCTGTATTCCGGGGAGGACCAAAAAAAAAAGAAGAAGACTTATTTTATTTATTTTAAAAAATGCATGTGGGAGGAATGAAAACTAACAGATCCATCCATCGCTTTGAGTGCTTTGCTCTTAAAAGACTGGGCTTGAATTCCTATGTATTCAATGAAGTTAGGGCTTAGTTAGGCTTGCTACTTATTTTTTCTGACAGTCTCATCCATACAGCAGCAGGCAGGTACGACATGATGCTCTCCATGCTGAAATAGCTGTGCCTATTGAATTTGGCTGGTGCAGATGGGTGAGAAACTTGTTTCATTTTCGATCAGAATTTATCAACATTTGCAATGTTCTTCATATTGGGGAGAAAAAGACCTGGATGTGTATATATAAATCAATTTTGAAATGAAACTGATAAATTCACCTACACTAGTCTGAATTTGATTGGGGTAGAAATACAGGGGAGAGATCCTTAGACTTGTCCCCATGGACAACCTTTTTGAAGAAAAGTGTCCTGTAAACTGCTTCTCCCCGCCACCCCAGGCAAAAAAATCCTGGAATGTAAAGATGAACTAGCCTTTAGAACAGGTCTACAGAACTTCAGGCTTGTGGGGTGGGGAGGACTATTCTGCCCCACCTAGGGTCCTAATCTGCCCCTGGGGTTGCCCAGATTGCGAGGCAGGCCTATCCAGTGGAATTTTAGGACTTTTTAGGATGTTTTAATAATGTATACTATGTTTTTAATTCAGGTGTGGTTTTTTTTTGTATTTTGTTTATTGTTGTTCTCCACCTCAATCCAAAGAGAGGCGGGTAAGAAATTATTATTATTATTATTATTATTATTATTATTATTATTATTATTATTATTATTATTATCCCTTTCCCTTATTCCGCCATTTTCTTCCCATCCACTGTTTGGTGGTGGCCAAACTTTTGAGCAGTCCCCGCCTCCATTCAAAAAGGTTGAAAAGTATTTTCTAAGGGTTACTTACTAGCAGTAAGAGCTTTGAGCTACAATATACTGGCATTTTGGGTATTTTGGCCCCACCCACCACTGGAACACAAGAGTTTATCTGAGATGGAAACACACACTTATCCCTGCCCCCCTCCTCTCATGTGTAGTGCTTACATATTAGCATCCCTCCTGAAGAGGGCTAATGCTGACTAAGGCTAGTATTCAAAAGGGTCCACGTATGCGTGGCCAGCCCCATCAGCCCTGGTCCATGCGCACCCTGCCCCACCAGCCCAGGTCCGGCAAGGCCATGTTATAGTGCTTTTAGGGGCAAGCCACAATGTGAGAAAAAATGCTGGTTTCTGGAAGGGCCATGATATATCTGGAAGCGTTATATCATGGCCGTGTGGAGCCCTGGGCTGGTGGGACTGTGTGTGCATGGACCCAGGCCCAGCAGGGCTGGTCACACACACATGGCACCTATTGTATACTAGCCTGAGTTTGTAAAGGCACTGAATATTACCCATCAGAACAAATGTGAAAAGCTGACAACCCATTTTTGGGACTTTGCTTGTTTATGCAGCTTTGTTGACATCAGTAAAGAAAGTACTTTATTCTGCTGATGAAGTATATGCCTTTTCACCTCTAACTGTTGAAAAGTATAACACCAAAAAGTCAAAAGAGGACAGCGCTATTTCCCAGCTGACTAAATACTTGAGCCATTAAGACAGTCCAGGTTCATAATACATTTATAAGAGTGGGGAAAAACCAGCTTTATTGAGTTCATAGTTCCACTTGAAAGTTGCAGTTAAGAGCCATTTTTTGTTCCAGCGCAAAGCACCTGCTGACATCAAGGTGAGAAGAACAAACTCGGGAAGGGTTGAAAATATTCCCTGTGTTAAAAAGTCTTTCCATTTAGATTCAGGAGTTCAGCAAAGAAGAGTCAATACATTTCTATTGCTTGGGATTTTGTTTTCTGGCTGGAAATGAAATGCATATATATATAGGATTGTGTTCACATAAAGCACCAATGTAGGGTATTGATATTGATTCTAGTACTGTGCCAAAATATTTGATTATTACATTTTTGGTATTTCATGGGGGGTGGGGAAAACCTCTGAGAAAAAGAGGCTGGGAGAGGTGAGAATTTTGGAGAATTTTCTTCTTGGGGAGGGAGGCAGGGTTTCTACATGTGTTTTAAGTGTAGGAGGTTTTGAAGGCTTCTTCTTACTCTTTTATTTATTTATTTTAAAATCACCTCTGGTACTTGCAGAAGCTCAGGAGTGCTGGTTGTTTTTGAAAAATCAAAGTCTAGAAAGGACACCCCTAAACAACCAGCTATACTTTTAAAAGGTATGCGGAAATCCTGTCCCCCTCCCCAAGGAGAAAAATCTCTGAAATTCTTCCCCTTCCTTCAAAAGAGGCAGAGAAAACAATGCCTCTTTTGCAGGGAGAGAGAAAAGTTCCCCCAAATAGGCAGCAGGATTTGGCACAGCACTCATTGAGTTTCCATTCCCAAGGCAGAGGTCCTGATACCATGCAAGCCATTTTCTATGGAATTATCATTCTTTCTTCATTAATGTTTTCTGGAGTCGCCAGAGATGATGTTGTCAGCGCATTGTATTCCTGTGTTTTCCTCCAGTGCTTTTCTGGATTTGATTTCTGACTTTTTTGATTGGGAATACAATTTATTTATTTATTTATTTATTTATCACATTTATATACCGCCCCATAGCCGAAGCGCTCTGGGCAGTTTACAGCACCAGTCTGTCTAATGGGGACAGAAAACATACTTTTGAGTAGGGGTGTGCTAGCCAATTAGATAAGTTAGGGATACTCTTATCAGCACTGACACTAGAAAAGGAATGCCTTCCCTTATCTCTAGTCTCTGATAAGCAGAGTTGGGGCCTCATCTACACCAAGCAGGATATTGCACTATGAAAGTGGTATATAAAAAGCAGGAGCCACACTACTGCTTTATAGCAGTTTTGAAGTGCACTGACAACTGTTGGGGCCCATTGAACAATACCATATACCACTTTCATACTGCTATACCCTGCTTGGTGTGGCTCCTGCCTTTTATATACCGCTTCCATAGTGCATTATCCTGCTTGGTGTAGATGAGGCCTGGGTCTGCGAGGAGTTTGCGGCTTTCTCTCTTCTCCAGTGATCTCAAGCCAGCTGGGATCAATGCTTTGCCACTATTAATGGTGTCGATAAAGCAACAATTAGGATGGGGTTACAGGGGATGGGAGGTGGCAGCACACTTCTCCTTTCCCCAGAGACCCCAAAGCAGTCTAGATTGGGCTGTGTGTGCCGTCCATCCTCCTACTCACCCACCCCAGTATGTTTGTGTGTCCCCACCATCATTAGGTGCAATGGAGTCATTAGGTGCATGTGTATTTGTGTGTCTCTTCAATGTGTGGTCCCCAGACCCTTCAGCAAAATGGATTTGGCCCTCAGAGTACAACAGGTTATGCACTCCTGTTCTAAATGTTCATATTCATTGTTTGTGTGTGTGTGTGGGGGGGGATTTCCATTGCTTAATGACACTTTACACTTAGATGTATATGATTCTGCTGTTACAGGATAGCTCAGATGTAGTAAAAGGTGGAAATGTAGCAGACCACGCTTCACACATGTCTTCAGATAAGGTCAAGCCGATCCAAGTTTTAACATGATTTGATAAACAAGGTGGGCATTTTTCTCTATTTAAATGGATGTTCTGATTCGGTGCCAGATTGCAACATTGTGTTAGGTTATGTCTACTCAAGTGCAATATATATTGCACCACACTGCACCTGGACTTAGCTTGAAACATTCTATTGCAGGCTTGTACCGAAATAATCCGAGAGGCTGACAGCATTTACTCCTTAAACTGGCTGCAATCCAGTACATGTCTATTTTATTTATTTCAAATGCCTGCTCCGTTTTTTATTTATAAAGCTGGGAGTGGCCTATACTTAACATATAAAGTGTAAAAATCGCTGAAGTCCTACTGGAATATCATCCTTTTTCGCTGTTTCTAAAAAGCAGATGATTGTGTTTGGTAGGCTTTTTGTGGAAGGGAACCAAACAACAGGGGAGCCGCTGTTAAAAAGCCAAATTCCATATCCTAGGAATGAAAGAATCATTGATACCCAAGTTTATCTGGGCAGGATCTACACTACTGCTTTATAATGGTTTATAACAGTAGTGACAACTGTTTAGGCCCAGGACACACTCCATATACAGTTTTCAAACTGTTTTCAAAGTGTTATATCCTGCTTAGGGTAAATCTGGCCCCAGATTCTCTGACCTCTACCATGAACCTCAGTCTGCCTCACTCCCATTTCCCACAGAGAAAATGCATAATTTTGTGCACATCTTTTGAAAGTACGTATCCAAATATATTCTTCTTCCACGTAGACTAAAGCATGGAAATCTGCATCACTATCATCATCTTGAAAATTGTATATAATCCAGAATTATTTTTATTATCAATATATAAAGGACTTAAAACTGGACTGAAATGTAAAGACTTAATAATATTCCATTTTGACGGCTGCTTGTCAAACAATCACGCAGCAGTGGAAAAAATTGGACAATTTGAATTTATCTGCATGGTATCGAAATATGTGGTTTGTGGCAATATCAGAAAAAATAACGTGACTTGCTTCATATTCAGGGGAAATCAGAATCAACATTGTTCAATGACATATGGGGGAGATTCGTACAATATGCATCACATCCGAACGTACAGCAATGGAAGCCGGTTTCAGCTCTAAATATATGGGCCTTGTAACAAAAAATGAAGGAATACAGCACATTTATCATCTGGGGTTTTCTTTCTTTGTCCCCCCCCTTTTTCGTTTTTCTGTCTCTTTTCTTCCTTTATATATTTTTTATCTCTCTACTTAATTAAGCCTCCTTCCCCTAGAAGTTGTATCAATCAACTTTTTTTCCCCTTTTTGTATATTATACATATTCACATAACTGTTGGCTTGATATTAGTTGTTAGGGATTGTTTGTATTCATTTCTTATTTTTGTTTCACTTTAAAGAAAACAATAATAATTAAAAAAACAATAATAATTTAAAAATCCTCTTGGAAAAAAAGTGTGTTTTTAAAAAGAGCATATCTTTCTAATGAATGCATTTTTCGGATGCAATCGCATCCTCGGGAATGTGCAAGCTGTTTGCATTTTGGGTTATGAACGAGGAAAATTTGAGTTTAGAACAAATAAAAATGAAATTCTCATACAGTCCTGCCTAGCTGACTGAAGGGATGTGAGAATCAACTGAACTGGAGCTCAGAAAGATTTTCCAAATTCCACTTTGAAGCTTGTGGTCTGTATTAGATTGTGAGCTTTTTTTTTTTTAGTGTTGTTCCAAAAATTTATTTTGCATTTTTCTCAACCATTGTCATTCAGTTTGACAGAAAAGAAATTGTGTTTGAAAAGAAATTCAAAGGAGAAGAAAATGTTGTAGAAATTGGCATGGATTGGTTTTGGTGTTCTTGTGCTTAGCTTAGTTACGACCTGTCTGCAGAACTTACCACCACTGAAGCGGATTGATTGAGTCACCAGGGATTTGAGCCAAACTATCCTTCAGGGGGAATTAATAAGATACTGGGACAGAGAGACTGCTTAAGGTGTTCATTTTATCCTTACTCCCAGGGCATTGCCTATTAGTGGCATTCTTACAGATAAGATGTCACTTTTCTGAAGAAGCCTAACATTTATTAGAATGTAAGCCTATGCGGCAGGGTCTTGCTATTTACTGTTTTACTCTGTACAGCACCATGTACATTGATGGTGCTATATAAATAAATAATAATAATAATAATAATAATAATAATAATAATAATGGTGAAACAGGACTGAACCAGGTTCCTGTAAAACTTTTGCCCATCTGTAAAAAACCTTGCTTGTGTTCAATTTATGCTTTTATGTTATACTGATTTACACCTTCACCCATCTGTAAAATCATTGCTTATTTGTGTTCAGTTTATGCATTTATGTTATATTGATGTTTTTTAGCATGTGTGTTTTCTGTGTATACCTGTTCAATTCACCTATTTCTGATTGCTTTGTACATTTCTATATAGTTCTGTATTGGTTTGTCACCCATTAGATTTTTGTTTTGTTTTTGTACAGTTGTATGCTCTTTAGCATTTATTTTTTCGGTGTATGAGAAGTGTACACTAGTCTCCTGGCTTTCATTGTATAATTATATCTCATAATGGCTGCTACTATCTCTAAGGGCGTGTCTATACTGGGGAGAGAAGGAAGGAGGATCTAGTAATATGCTGATGGTGAGATCCTCCCCTTTGTCCACACACAGTGCACAATGTCCAGGGAGGAAGGAGGATGTTGCGCACACCATTATTATTATTATTATTATTATTATTATTATTATTATTATTATTATTGAGCTTTGGCTATTGGGCGGTATAAAAATGTAATAAATAAATAAAATAAATAAATTATTATTATTATTTTACTGAAGATGAGTGCACGAGCACACCAATGAAAAGGTGTTTTTTTTTTTTTTTAAAAAAAAACCAACAGCACTCCTGTTCCCACCACCACCGATGGGCAAGGAGTACCTGAAGAGCTCCGTGCCCGATGCCCGGTTCTGACCTCACATTTACTCATGAGGAGCCAGGATGAAGCCAGGATGGCCGACCACACCTCCCACGGTCTTGGGATGATCCTGAGACTGCAGGAAAAATTAGACTAAAAGCCATCCCAGTTATCCCAAGGAAATGGAGGGATCTTCCCTCCCTGCCTCTGGGATCCCCCATGCGTCATGTGGACAGATGATCCCGGGATGATCCTCAAGTTAAGGCATAGGGCATGGTATAGACATGCCCTATGAAAATACAGAGCTCCCATCTTCCATAAAAATGGTGGCTTGCATGGAGGACAAGCAGCTGCGGGCAGTGAGCAGACAGGTCTGGTAAGTCCTGGCCGCTCTCTTGGCTTGGCCGGCAGGGGCAGTGTCTGAAACTTGGGTTTAGGGGCAGACATCCAGATGGGTGAGTCCAATTTGGGATGGTCCACCTTGTGCCTGGCTTTCCTTGGTGCCTGTTGAGCAGCCATGAAAATGGACATCTGAATGATTTGGATGTCAGAGACTCAATCTGGATCTGGATACAAAAAGTGAGACTGGGTCCAAAACTGGGCAAGGCAGATCGGAGCTGATTAGGAAGCTCCAAATCAGTCTCCAAAGTGGGTTGGGGGTCTGTGCACAGCCCTTAGTTGTCAACACAGCTTATGCTGTTGCCACTTACAGTGGCAGTGCAAAAGTTTTAGCTCAGCTAAAAACTTTTCTTTTTCCTAAAGCTTTTAAAACTTGATTTTGTTCTGACTTTATACTGTTAGTTTTATCCTACCCTGTGCCTGTTTACCCTACCCAGTGCCTGTTTGCATTCTCTTCCCCTCCTTATCGCTTTACTATGATTTTATTAGAATGTAAGCCTATGCGGCAGGGTCTTGCGATTTACTGTTTTACTCTGTACAGCACCATGTAAATAGATGGTGCTATATAAATAAATAAATAAATAATAATAATAATAATAAACCCTTAGGAAAAAGGACAGAAGCTGTGCTACAAGCCCTGCCAATGGTGAGCTCAACTGCTGCAAAACCATTGGAGAATTTATTTTCCCCTTGGAGAAGTTTGGTGAAAACTATCCTCCCAATTTCCCTGCCTACAAAGAATGCAGAGAATTTGAAGAGGCCATTTGTGCACAGCTCTAGTTTTTTTGTTCTTTTCACACAGAAATCTGTGCATATTTCGATGTACGTTTTCCCAAATGTATGCATTAATTGTGCCTATTTTAAAATGTTCATAGTTTTCTTCCATTCCCCCACCCCCCAAAAGTACACAATTTTCATGCACGTTTTTCAGTTGTGCACATTTTTCAAACATAATTTTTGTGTCTGTCATGAACTACATTGCAAGCCTGGAAATGTGAGAACTTCAACCGCAGTTTGATTTCAATTCCAGGAGGTGTAAAATGAGTAAATTCTGATTAAAAATGAACTGAAACCAGTATATCATACATCTCTAGCTGATGGTAATTTAAGATGACCATATGGAAAGGTGAACAGCGCTCCTGTATCTTTGACAGTTGTATAGAAAAGGGAATTTCAGCAGGTGTCATTTGTATGCATGCAGCACCTGGTGAAATTCCCTCTTCATCACAGCAGTTAAAACTGCCCTCTTGAGAGGGCAGTGCTCCTGCAGCTTTATCTACTGTGATGAGAGGGAATTTCACCAGGTGCTGCATGCATACAAATGACACCTGCTAAAATTCCCTTTAACAGTTCTCTAGAAAAGGGAATTTTAGCAGGAGGCATTCATATGCATGCAGCACCTGGTGAAATTCCCTCTTCATCACAACAGTTAAAACTGCAGGAGCCCTGCCCTCTTGACCAGATACAACCCAAAAAGCATTGTTAGTGGGTTTATATATACATATAGATATTGAAAGGGAAACTTTTTAAAAATGATATGGTTGTATGCATATATTAAGGTCACTTGAGGTATTCCAAAACCTTTTGGTATTTTGGGTGTATGTGTGAATAAGTAACATAGCAGTTAACAACTGGCAACTTCTCAGCCAAATCAAGTCACACAGAGGGGCTACTGTTCTCAGTGGTTTACTTATAGTTCTTCAGTTTATCTTGAACAGATGAACCTACTGTCATATCGTTGGTCCATCTGGCCCAATATTATCCACTCGAACCAGCCGGTTCATTCCTAGTACATAGTACCTGAGATCCTTTTAACTAGAGATTCCAGAGTTGAATAAATGATCTTACTTCTGCATCAAAATGTGCCCACTCTGTGGTATGCCCAATTGGATGCAGGCCAGGGGAAGCATTGCACAATGCCCAGAGATAAGGTGGGGCTTGTATAATTTCAGTGTATGTACACATACTGTATCACTGTCCACAAGGGGGCAAGGACAGCAGACATATTTGAGCCCACTCCACCCATTGTGGTGCCCCCTTTCCCCTTTGCCAGCGCACACACCCCTCCCCTTTATAAAGTAAGTCTTCCTGGTCACGGAGCCAAGCAGGAATTCTTTGCCCCATGGAAATGTTGGGCGTTTGCTAAAGTTGTTTTCCTATTCTACATTGTTGATGGGTTGGGCTGTTATTTTAGGATTTTGGATCACCATAATTTGTTTGAAGTAACACCAATCCACCTAATGTTCTCCTCCCCCATCTCCTCAATAGTTTCAGTTGGCTCGTGGGATGGACTTAAAGGTCACGATAATTAATTTCAGTCTTCTGCAGTTTATATCTTTGTTGCCTTCAATTTGTCTGCCCAGCATTCTTCCGGGGGTTTATGGACATAAACTGGCAAGCATTGAGTCACTGTTCTGCTGAAGCCAATTCTTCACACTTCTCTGAAGCAAACACCATAAGGAATGCAGCCCTCATCTAATGAATAGCTGCATTTGGGAAGTTCCAAAGCCTAATTCGTGACCTTTCTGAGGGAAAAAAGGGGGCTTTTTGTGTATGCCAAGGCTAGGGGGGAAATGCCAGAGAGAAGGATGCCATGGCAAGTAGCCCATTCCAGTTCTATAAATGTAAATTCCCTGCTATCTCTCTAGGTCACTCATGTTCTTTGTGGAATCAGGATATTACCTCTGGGAGGCCTACTGTCAGAGCACCTGCATGCAAATTGAACATGGTGTTCCAAGGGTGATTGTAGGCTAATGCCATGCCAATATTCTTTGGAGCGGAACTGCCAGGGCAAAGCAAGTCTAAACTCATCCACTCCCCCCGTCACTTACTAAGCAAAGAATTATGTTTAAATTTGCTACACGAGAGTTTATATACATGTCATAGTGAATCACACTTGGTTTTATCTTGGCAGTCTCTGGTTTCCTTATGTTCCTTATAACTTGATTTGTTAAGGGTCTTATTCTCCCACCCCTCCCCTCCCCACCCCTGAACCTCTGATTTCTAGATGTATTTGAATTATGTTCCAAGTAACCAGATGTAGCAGCCAGTCAGTTCTGTTCCCCCAGAATGCCACACAAAGAGAGGGGTGCCATCAACTAAATGAGTTATTTGCATGCCTTTAAGAACAGCCTGGTACACATGGATTTGGCACATGAAAGTTTGCTATTGACATCTCCTTTCCAGGAAGAGCTTCACATGCTTAATTTCAGTGGACCAGATTGCTGTTGAAATAAGGGAAGTGAGTCTATTTAAAAAAAGAAAGAAAGAAAGCAACCTACTGCAATGGGTCACTGTGACAGTACTGAAGACAGTTGAGAGTGCTTTGTTGTTAGCACAGAAAAAGAAATACTTTCTCACTAAGAGGTGGTACTTGCAGCATTAGGTATAACAAGAGATGACCCACCCCAGGCTCGAATTAAATTGATTTGGATTGAGCCAATGTATTTCTACTCAAAATTGGGAAATAGCCTGCTCAATCTGAATCCTTTGAACATCAGAAGCCTTAGGAAATCTACATTTCCCAGGTATATTTGCATTACACTTATTCTGTAAAACACACCTCCCTCTTCTCTTTCTTCAACTTACCACTGCTGTAGGAGGAATTGGGAAGAGAGAACATAAAGAATCAGTGCTAGGATGGATGAACTTGGGACAAAGAGTTGAATTCTTCTCTGATCCAGTTTAAATCTGAGCCAGAGAAGACTTTTTGAGGTTGTAACACTAGTCTTGTATTTCAGGAGAGCATTATAAAACCCTGAGATTCTAATTTCAAAACTAGAAAAATGTACATCTTGTGGACATCCCTAGCAATGAATACCTCAGCTAGTTATAACCCTTCCATTTTTGGCAACATTGGCTACCCACAACCCCCACTACACTGGTATATTAGCAAGACTGCTGCTATAAAAACAACGTAGATCTGAGTGCCAAACACCAACAGAACACGTAGATGTTCATTATCCACATATGTTGAGGGTAAAGAGTCCACCATCAGGTGTCTTTAAAAAACATTGTTATCTCTCCACTTGAATTTCCACACCTACTATTTAAAATGCCCCTTGCTATGAAGATTAATGCTTCACAGCATGCAAGAACCCATGTGGGAATCTACACTGGTGTTATTCTAACGTTTTGAATGGGTTACTGACCCTGGGTCTCCAACGTTGTAAATGAGTCGTACTTACAGGTTCTATTTCTTAGTTCCAGCGTGGCTACAGATTCATGTGCCTCCTTCTACTGGTAATTTTCTTCTCCCTTTCTCAGAGCTGCTGAGTTTGCTCCGCCCACTTCCTGTTCTCCTTCCTTCACCCTGTTTGCTATCTTATCTTATCTGCTACAACAGATAAATCACAGCAGCCTTATACTGTGCAATCACTGACAATTGCATGCAAAGGACTCAGAAGTTTTCCACCTTAGAATCTGCTTTTATTGTGAAGTACTCCCATGCATCCTGCCTTAAAATTTGAATCAAATTGGATCATCGGCTGATTTTTTATGATTTTTTAAAAATCATAAAATCATTTCCCCCTTTGCAAAGGAGCTGAGGAGCGCTCAAAGGATCGCTGTAGCTCTGTGCAGGAAAATTAACAAGGGTCTCTTGGTCCCAGTCCAAAACTCAAGACCAGCAGGGCTTAAATGGGGCTGCTGCTAAAACTTCTCAATTTCGTCTCCCATCCAAACTCTGACCAGACTCAATGCTGCTTACCTTCAACATAGTAGCTGGCTCCTATACATTCAGGCTATTCCCAGGCACTTGCATTAAGATGTGTTGGGAGGGAGTTTGTGTGTGCTTATGACTATTGCCCTGCACTGCTGGCTAGGAACGAGACAGGAAGTGGGCGGAGCAAACACAGCAGCTCCGAGCAACCCAGAACAACAGAAAGGATTTAACAATGTGCCCTGCAGTAATGTTACAGCTAAACGTAAGTCACGCTAGTATGCCCCATGATACAGAGAACCGATACAGAGAACCACGTTAGAAAGGGACACTAGCAACGGTATAAGATTAGTGTAGATCTGGCCCATGTCTCCTTTTTGTAGTGGACAGATTATATACTGTAATTTGAATTCTTCTGTGAGCATCAGGAGGTTTTGGGTGGGCTTCCCATACACAAGGCTAGATGATAATGATAAATTTCTATACTACTCCTTAGCTGAAGCTTTCTGGGTAGTCTACAAGAATTCATAAAAACACACAACAGCATTACAAAATACAACATAATAATAAAACAGTCTAAAAAAATTAACAAAGGAAATTATAAATAAGTAAAGTAAAATTAAATAAATAATATATTCCCTAATAGACCTGTTCAAAAACAGCAGGCATATGTAGATGTCCCATCATATACCATTAAATGTCTGGGAGTAGATTAGTGATTAGGCTAAGTAGGCTGCAAGGCAGTGTTGGAAGGTACAGTGCACAGCAGCAGGTGAACAAAAAATGGCTCCCCTTGAATGGCTCCCTTATAAAGCAACTTGCATGCAATCACTCTTTTGCATGACGTAGCTATATGGCTTGGGTTATTCCACCCCACCCCACCCCACCCCACCCCACAATCTCTATTACCACAAAACCTGTCTGAAACAAAAATGAAAAAAATGAAAAATGAAGGTCTTTCAAATATTGGGAAATAGGGAACAAAATTTAAATGACAGATTGTTTTAACTGCAGGGGGTTGGACTCAATGGCCTTATAGGCCCCTTCCAACTCTACTATTCTATGATTCTAATTGTTTTTACTGCTTTTAAATTATATATTGGTTTAACTTGATTAATGCTTTAATTTGTTTTTAGCTGTGTGCATTTATTGTTTTATATTGTACGATTTTATCTGTATGCTGCCCTGAGATCTTAGTGATATAGGGCGGGATACAAATGTTTAAAATAATAATAATAATAACAACAATAAATAATAATAACCTGTGTGGGGTGGGGTGGTCATTGATCCAAAGTAGATCATGCATTTCTGAATACTTATGTACTGGCTATTTAAATGTGGGCTGGCTATTTAAATAGGGGCTTGGAAGACTCCTTACCTCAGTGGTGTTAAGCCTTCAGAGTCCTTTATTTTAAATGGAGGGAAATAATGTCGTACCTGGCATTTACTTTATAAGAATGAAATAGAACGGATAACTGTTTGGGTAGGGAAACGTTTTCATCAGCAGATGGCTGGTGCGGTAAAGGCCTGCACTAGGGTGTGGTCCCAGCTGAAGAAAGTGCTGCTTGGTGCATTTTTTTCCTTGACTTTTCTCTTTCAGGATGATTGCCGCTTCACCTTTCAAGTGCCTCAGGGGTCAGGTCCGAGAAAGCAGTCTCGTTTAAGCCTGCCACAGGCTGCCTTGGCCCTGCATCATGTCTGCAAACACACCCTCTGCAATTTCTCTCCACAATGGCCTTTTCTTAAGCTAAGGGTGTCAATTAGCTAGCCTAGCTTCAGGCTTTGGAAACGTCTTCTCTGACACACAGAGGCAAACAACATGCCAGGAGCTCATCTAGGCAAGGTGTATCTCAGCAGGTAGGAGTAGGATGCTCTGTGATACTCTAGAGACAGGACAAGATTTTGATCCAGACAGTTGTCCCTACCAGGTTTAACATAGCAGGTTTAATGAGCTCAATGAGACAATTTTCTACAAGCAGGTTAAATCAGGATTTTCTCATTGTGGAGTTATGTAAAAATACGGCATTGTCTATGTTTATGTTTATTTTTATTTCCGGGGAAAGGGGCACTCAATGAAAATGACTGCCTTCAAATCTGAACCAGAGAGCTTGCTATATTCTCCTCCTCCTAAAAGATACCATAACATTTGTTTTTACAGTCTTCCACTAACTTGCCAATCAATTCATTCTATTTGAAAAAAAAAAATACCCAATGATTTTGTTAGCAGGCTTTAAAATTCTGTCTCTTCTTCACATTTGTGTAATCTTATGACACCACATTCTTCCACTGTGCAGGCTCCTGCTGCCCCCTCGTCCACGGGAAAAGGCCTATCTCCCAGAAATGTCTGTGCTTTTTTGGAAGCTACAAGTGGTCTGGTCTAATCGGTGTCTATTAAAAAGGGGGAAACAAACAGTGGGCTTTTCCTATGGGAGATGGGACTAATCACCATAATTCATCGGCTTTTTTGTGCTGCCAGGCAGTTCAGAAGGAGTCTTTGAAAAGAAGCCAACTTGCAGACCTGGTCTATATTCATTTCATTTCATATGGCCAGAGCGGAATTGATGTAGCCTGCAAAATAGTTCAGGGAATTATTAAGGCAAGGTGCAGAAAATCCATACAGGTTGTCCCATCATAGAAATACCTTCCATTGCATCATGTAACACTGCTGTTAACAGCCCTATTTAAAAGAGGCTGGGTGTTTCAATTGAAACAGCTGTTTGGTTGCCTGTGGCAGACCAAATTTCTGGCCTCTCATTGGCAGGTTCATTACTCTCAGCCTCTTTTCTGCATGTGTGGAATGGAAGTAACCCTCAACTCTTTCCAGACGTTATGAGAAAAGTGCTGCCAACGAATTTGCACATAATGCACGGCTATTTGTAATATTGTTGCTGTTGCCATACCTGTAACCATGCACTACATGGCTCTGGATGTCAGTTGCTGGGGAATATGAGCAGGAAGATTTTACTGCATTTGGTTGATCACTGTTAGAAAAGAATGCTGGACTAGAAAGACCTTGGATATCCAGCCAGGCTCTTCTTGTGATCTTATGTGCACCCAGAAGACCGCAAGTTGGAATCTTTAACCTAAAGCCAGATTTCACCATGACAGGGCAGATATTTCTAGAGACTAGAGAGGGGAAGAGAACGAACAACAAGACAAAAAACCAAGGTTGCAGAACTTGAACACATGCTTTATTAGAGCATTTAGTGTAGACTGAGGCCTTAGCTAGACCTAAGGTTTATCCTCGGATTGTCCCGGGGTCGTCCCTGCCTGCTCCCGGGATCCCCTGTGTGTCATTTACATGAACAGGGATGACCCCGGGATAATCCCAGGATAAACCTTAGGTCTAGTTAAGGCCTGATAGTGATTGGGAAGGAATATTAGAAATCAGTGCTTTCCAAGAAAATGGAGTCTTATTGAGAGAAATATGATAAACCAGCAATTAAGTATGAGACTTTACAGTTTTAGACTTCTGAGGATAGTTATGCCCCCTCAAATAGTTAAATAATAATAATAATTTTAAAGTATTTTTCATTTGGTTTCTATACTGCCAAATAACTAAAGCTCGCTAAGCAGTTTACAGTAATTCATAAGATAATAAAATACAGCATAAATATACAGCATAAACATTTAAACATACAAAATTTAAAACAGTGTAACTCAAACAAGAGCACAGAAGGAGCACTGCCAGGAGAAAGGATTGCCTCACACCAGAGACAATCCCCTCCCAGCGAAGCATCCTCCTCAGTGAACTCCATGGCAACAAGGCAGGTTCCAGCATTTCTACAGATAGCCCCTGCCCTGTTGCAATGGAGATGATGCCACAGGACGGGGGGGGGGGGGGAGGGAGAAATGTTCTGAGCTGTGACAAGACCCTTTCCCCCGCCAGCAGCTGCGTCTGAATGAGATGCGTATGGAACAGCCACCGCCAGGGAAAAGGGCCCTGGTGCAGCGGAGAACATTCCCACCCCCCCAGTGATGCATCCTTCAGCATCATCTCCATAGCAATGGAGAAGGGGCAGCTCCTCCCCTTCTCTGTTGCCATGGGCCGAACACCAAAGGATGTCTCATTGCCAAGCCATGTTGCCCCTCAGAGGGATGAAGGGTGTCAGTGCTGATGCCTTTTTCGCTGGCGTGGGGAATCAAGCATGCGAGGAGACTGGCTCCAAGCCTTTTACTTCTGTGGTGGGGAGGCGTGGGGCTGGCCTCCTCATGTGTCAGGGCACTCAATTCCTTGCTCCATCGAAGACTTCCTCACTGACCACTGTGGGCATTGCACCTCCCCTGACAGGAGAGGTGTAGCAATTTGGTTGCCTAGCAATGGTGGCAGCTGAATCTCTTCTCCTGTCAACAGGAGACAGGGCTGTTTGGGGACTTCTTCCTGCAGCCCTGTCTCCTGTTATCCACCACCGGGAGCCTCATCTCTCCTCCGCTTTCCGCTCCTCCTCCCATAATGGCAGCACCTGTAAGGTAAGCACTAACCAGCGCCACCATTCAGTAGGGAAGAACTACTAGTGGTGGTGGGGAGATGACAACTCAACAGAGACCAGGCAGTCCTCTCCACGGAGCAGCATTTCCATGCTGCCCAAAGGCGGCCATGGATTTACTGCATGTTGAATTGACTATTTCCTTTCCATTGTGTAAAGTGTCATCCGGATCCACCCACTGACTGGAACAGTGCTCCCAAACCCTAAGGGGCCTGGGGTAAAAATTCCCATTGGAACACAGCTGAGAATACTCAATTCAATTAATGGAGTCTTGCTCTGGCCCTGAAGCTAGAAATATCTCCAGATAGTAGTCGTACAGGTGGTTGCATCACTACCTGGCCAAATGGAGTCTTACAAACACTTTGAGCACAAAAAGGAAATGAGATTCTTGACAACAGTGTACTTAACATTCTGATACGTAGACAGCTCTTTCTACCTTCAATGACTAATTTACTTTGAATGAGTAGTTGCTAATAAATAACTCCCCACACACTTACTTGAAAGGTACCCACTGACTTTCAGAACACTTAAACGTAATCAATAAAGAATGTGTGAACATATCTCTAGCTAGGAACTTTTTTATTATTTGTTTTGTTTTTTGTAACAGCTGTTGTGTCTTCAAATCCTTTGTAAAATAAAACAATATTGCAAAACCAATTAGAGACATCTTTCCAAATTCCACATACATCCTTGAGAACTGTTTTAAGCTCTGCAGGGTAATTGTCTTATCCTGCCTGGCTTCTGTATATTTTGAAACAACTCCTTTCTCTCATCATTACTCAATGTTAATCATTAATAGCATTTCCCCCCCCAATTCATTAGATTATCACTGTACATCTTATTAGCATTTTTAATTGTTCTTCATTTTTTGTGCGCTCTTAAAATGACCCACATTAACATTAGCAATGCTGAATACAGATCAGGGTTAAAGACTTGAAAATAATCCCTTCTTTATTCCAACGGAGACGTTTGTTTTCTTGAAAAGGAATTCTGATGAACAACAAACAGTTCAGTGCATCTTTTTTAGAATCTGCGGGGGTGACCTTGTTTTGTTAAAATGGATCCAAGTTAGAAGGCTTTAATATAAACACACGATGAACATGTCAAAATGGATGTGCACTTTCCAATTCAAAGGGTAGGATGTTCCAGGGGGAGCCAGCCCTGACTTATGAACTGCTCTAACCCACAGAAGAAGCACCTAATGTAAATTATACCATATGACTGTGAGAGATGCCACACCTGTGGGTTCTCTTACATGAATGTATATAAATAAAATCTCCACTGGAGCTTTAGACTGGATTTTTAGGGCTGATTTACACATGCATCTACATAAGAAGTGTCATGATGGATCAGACCAAGGGTCCATCTACTCTACATCAGAGATCTTTGTTATATTGAGGGCTGCATTCTCTCTGGGGTAATATTTCATGAGGTTCATGCCAATGGTGGCTAGGACCACAACCAAAACTGTGCATGGCTGAAGGCATCACTTTTCTCACTTTATGCCACCACCACCCTCTCTCAGCTTCTCTAAATGAGCTATTTATAGCATGCTCTTGACTGGCCACTCACAGAAGTTTCTGGGTTGATTACATGACATTGTAAACATCCAGTGCCTTTCTCATTGTTTAGGAAGATTTCTTCACTTTAATTTGAAATGGGGGGGGGGATAGTAACAAAAAGACCCCCTTTTCATTTTAGCATGTAATGAGGAAATCATGCTGTAAGAAGAGGCAGACCAGCACCTAGTTTTATAAATGCAAAATATAGAACCCCTGGTTAAAGGGGAGGAAATGGAGGGGGAAAGGAAGTGTGTTTGCAAAGAGAGCACATGGTGATTTTTGGACAAAAGCAGAAAGCTGTGGTAAGTTGTGAGATTTTCCTGGTGTAGGAATACTCTCTCTCTCTCTGTCTCTCTGCTGTTCCATTTTATCTTGCCTGCTTCCTTCCCACACACAATTGACTACCAGGGCAGAGACAGATAAGACTTGTGACTGTTTGCAGTGCGCTTTTGAAATTAGGCCAAGGGACACATAAAATTAGCCCCAAAGCCACAGGTTGCTATTTATTTAATGTATTTTAGCACATGGCACAGCTGGTACTTCTATTTTGGATTTATATTGTAGAATAATAGTTTTATAAAGTTTGATGTTATGCTTTATCATGTTGTTGTGTTTTTTGGGCTTCACTTTTGTGAACCACCTAGTGAGTTTTGGCTGTTGGGCAGCATAGAAATGTAATAAATAAATAAATAAATAAATGGTAGTGTTGAAATTCCTCTGCAGCCCTCATGAATTCCCATGAACTCTAGTTTCTCCACCAGTCAAGTGGCCGTTTCAATCACTCACTCTCTTTCTTTAACCTCTAGGCATGCATCCCGTCTCTACACTTTTCTTCTTGCCCGTGGGAATCTACACTGGTGTTATTCTAACGTTTTGAATGGGTTACTGTGACGCACAGCATCACGTGACCCTGGGTCTCCAACGTTGTAAATGAGTTGTACTTACAGGTTCTATTTCTTAGTTCCAGCGTGGCTACAGATTCATGTGCCTCGTTCTACCGGTAATTTTCCTCTCCCAACCCAGAGCTGCTGAGTTTGCTCCGCCCACTTCCTGTTCTCCCTCCTTCGCCCCGTTTGCTATCTTATCTGCTACAACAGATAAATCACACCAGCGTTATACTGTGCAATCACTGACAATTGCATGCAAAGGACTCAGAAGTTTTCCACCTTAGAATCTGCTTTTATTGTGAAGTACTCCCATGCATCCTGCCTTAAAATTTGAATCAAATTGGGTCATCGGTTGATTTTTTATGAATTTTTTTTAACATTTCTCGCCTCTTTGCAAAGGAGCTGAGGAGCGCTCAAAGGATCGCTGTAGCTCCGTGCAGGAAAATTAACAAGGGTCTCTTGGTCCCAGTCCAAAACTCATGACCAGCGGGGCTTAAATGTGGCTGCTGCTAAAACTTTTCAATTTGGTCTCCTATCCAAACCCTGACCAGACCCAACCCTGCTTAGCTTCAGCAAAGTGGCTGGCTCCTATGCATTCAGACAATTCCCTGGTACTTGTGTTAAGATGTTTTGGGAGGGGTTTTGTGTGTGCTTATGACTATTGCCCTGCCCTGCCCTGCCCTGCCCTGCTGGCTAGGAATGAGGCAGGCAGTGGGCGGAGCAAACCCAGCAACTCTGCTACGCTCAGAGGGAGAACAACAAAAGGATTTAACAATGTGCCCTGCAGTAACGTTGCAGCTAAACGTAAGTAATGCTAGTGTGCCCCATGATACAGAGAACCAATACAGAGAACCGCGTTAGAAAGGGACACTAGCAACGTTATAAGACTAGTGTAGATCCAGCCCCCTTCTGTGCTCCTTCTCAGTAGATACAAACAACTTCCTCTTCCAGTGTCCCTGCTTCACACTGCCTCTTCCGAAATGTATTGCTCAAAGTACTGTGCAAGTACTGTGCAGGCAGGGCTGTGATAACTGGGAAGCAGGCCAGAAAAAAAAGCTGCCATTCCTGTCCCTTTCCTAATTCTGAGCAGGGTCCCTTTGCTTTTCTGCCCATCTTGGTTCTAGAATGTGATGAAAACATGATGGGATATTAACTTCCTGCTTCTGTAACTATCTATCTTATGATAGGAAGCGAATAACAACACAATGAGTCTGGGAAAACAGTAGGTAAACTGCTCCTTGGTTCCTTCTTGCACACAGGCTTTTGTACTTTTCCATCTCCTGGTGTTAGAGGGGATTTTACAGTGGAGCAGGGGGCTGGGGGCAGACAGTATCCTGGAAATCAAGGGAAGGAGAAAGAGACTTAACTTACTTTCATCTTATTAGGGGTTTTTAAAGATGAAGGTACATGCTCCCTTAACCATGCATCCTATAGTTATGTTGTAAACCACCCAGAGATGGGGATGTTGTGGATGCCTGATTTGGTCCAGGAATCTAATGGACTTCTCCATATCCACCCCTCTTCTGCTCACTTCCTTAACTTCCAAAGTGCAACAATAGAGGCTCCAGTCATTATGCATGTCCCTCATTAGCCACCATTTATGCAATAGGGAAAACACGTAATTTCAGAAGCATCTCTGGATGAAGGTGGATGTCTCCGAGAGAGGCTCGGAGTGTGGCAATGAGGGACAGGACCTTTTCGGTGGTGGCCCCAGACTTTGGAATGATCTCCCTGGCGCCAACGCTGCTATATTTCCGGCGCCAGGTTAAGACTTTCGTCTTTGCCCAGGCATATGACGGCACATCTTAATCACCCACATGTTTAGATTTTTAACTGTTTTTAATGCTTTATGTGTGTATGTTCTGTGTTTTAGAATTTTAAATTTTGTATACTTGTTTTTATCTTTTATATTGTTTTATATAATACAATATAAAAGCTCAACCAGATAAAAACAGCAGCAATGCAAACAGCAGTTTTGCCCATCTCATATACAAGAAGCCCTAAAGGCCACTAGGGAAGGAGTTACAGTAATGTGAGCCAATGAAAGTGGAAGCAAGTCCTTCAGAAAAGTGTCTCTTTTCTTTATTTCTCTATGTACTCTTAACTTCTGTTTGAGCTTTCCATATATTGCTATATCCCAAATTTTCTTTTTCCACATCGTTTCTGTCAGCATCCAAACTGTCTTCCAGTTACTTGCTATAAGTTGCCTCGCGACTGTCAACAAAAATCCAATTATTATTTCTTTTATCTCTCTATTTTCTTTAACAAACGTATTCAATAAAGCTGACTCTAGTGTTTTGCAAATCTTTTGATTAGTAGGTTTTTCCACATTTCTTGAAAAATCTTATCTGAAAACCTCCTAACATTCCGACATTCCCACCACATATGAATTTGGGTTCCTCTCCAGCACAAAGGTGATAGGCTCTTAGTAATTTTTGCCAACTTCTCAGGTGCCTGAACTAACTTTAGCACACCTAAAAGAAGGCACTACTGATACCTAAATATCAATAATTTCTCCCTAAGTAATAGATAGTCCATCACATTGATCAGAAAGTCATGGATGCAGAAAATGTTCCAGGAAACGTCATGGATGCAGATATGTTCCAGGAACGTATCCCTCTACAGCAGGGTAGAATTACTGAATGAGATTTTACAAAGGCTGTTCCACTCATGCTAGTGAGTTTTCTTTCTTTATGCTAGGTAAAAATAGGTTTCCATCCTCTGCACACTTGGGGCATAGTTAAATGGGGTGATATCCTGGGGATTGCCCTGGGATCATCCCTGTGCATCCACACGACACACAGGGGATCCCAGGAGCAGGGAGTGATGATTCCTCCCTTTCTCCGGGATATCACCCTACCATTCCATCCCACTTTTCTCCATGGTCTTGGGATGATCCTGAGACCATGGGACGTGTGGCCCACCATCGCATTTCCCCCCCCTGGCTCCTCATGAATAACCACGAGGAGCCGGGAACCAGGCATGGGGCATGGAGCTCCTGAAGAGCTCTGTGCCCATCAGGGATGGGATGGGGTGAGCACGAGGTGTTTTTTTTTTTTTAAAAAAGAAAACATTCACAGTTTGTTTTAGGAGCACTCCTGAGCTCCTCTCCGGTTAAAAACAAACAAAATGGTGGCTGTGATGTCCTCTTCCTCCTGGGATGTCATGCACCATGTGTAGATGAGGGGGACGATCTCGTGATCATAAAATCACGAGACCATACCCCTCCACCTCCCTTGTCTACCCATGCCCTTGGTGTCAGGTATGCAAAGAAAAGAAAAACCAGCCAGTGTTGGGCTAGAAGGAATATGACCAAACTGGTTAAACAACTCAACAGATGCATGGAAAAACTAACAGATGGATTTAGATTTTCATAGGCAAGGTTATCCATATTTTTTTCCTCACTTGAGAGGAATGTGAGCAAGGGAAAGGTGAAAAGAGCAAACTGTGCATTCCCGCACCAAATGGCAACAGCAACCTGCTATGAAAAGCTCATATGTAATTAAGCATTAAAATGGAAATCTGCTTGACAGCCCATGTTTTGGCACAGTAGAAATACCTCCTTAGGGTGTGTTGGGTTAAATCAGAGGGTTTTTTTGTTCTGTTTTTTAAAGGATCCTGCTTTAATTTAAGTTCTGGATACACCCAAGTGATATGTGCCAGGGCAAGTTAAAAGAATGTAGGAGTAGCTGCTAAATAAATTAATCTCTTAATGCTCACCTCATCTTCTGAAAAGGGCAGACTGACTGTCTCAGGTTGCCCTCTGAATTTCAATGTTCCACAGAGCTGAGCTGAAATTTCTCTGAAGATATTTTTTTTTTTGAGAAAATTTCAGAGATTTTTCTTTTTCTGATTGTTGCCCCTAAAAAAGATGGCCACTTCGATGAAATTTCTCCAAATATAGTTCATGTTCACTACTTGTTAGTGGGAGCTGCCACCTCACCCCCAGATGCTCTGAAACGATGCTAAGTCCATGCAGAATGGTGACCAAGCTGTCAATACAGTTGGTGCTTGGGGAGTGGCAGAGGGGCATTAGGAAACAAAGAAGCTGTTGTACTGCGAGAAATTGAAATTTCTACACATACACACCCCTGAGAAATTTGGTGAAATGTTCCCCTTTCCCATTTTCCTTGCCCTCACATAGGGTGGAGTTTGCACACAGCACTAGAGTCTAAGGCCTAATCTACACCAAGTAGGAAATTGCACTATAAAAGGAAGGAGCCACACTGAAGTGCACTGACAACTGTAGGGGCCCATTGACAAAGACCATATACCACTTTCATACCACTAGGTCCTGCTTGGTGTGTCTCCTGCCTTTTATATACCACTTTCATACCTCTTCCATAGTGCAATATCCTGCTTGGTGTAGATTATGCCTAAGACCTGAGAAACAGGAATGCAGGAATTGTGTAAAATCGATTTTGTCTGTGTTTCACAGGTTGCCCTATGCCTTTTTGTTCTGTCGTCCACCCCACGATGGAATCAGATTTGATTAAATTTCTAAATTTGTACAAATTCACATGCATAAAAATATGCAAATTCCTCCAAAAAGTGCATTTTCACATTTTAGCCTATGAAGAAAATTCACATTTTTGACTTTTTTTTTTATGTGGTAGGGGCTGTCTATTTTGTATGATGAAATTTGTGCAGAATTTCTGAAGTTCTGAAAAACAGTCTGAAAGTCCATGGAATCCACTCAACAGAGAGGGATCATAGAACAGTAGAGTTGGAAAGGACCTATAAGGACATTGAGTCCAACCCCCTGCTCAATGCAGGAATCCACACTAAAGCATACCTGACAGATGGTTGTCCAGCTGCCTCTTGCTGGTCAGATGCAGAGTCTGTGGGTGGGATTTCCAAAAATCCAAACTTATTAGTTTCCATTGTGGATTTCTCTGACATCCCTATTGAGTAATATGATGTGATCCTGTCCAGTTTGCAAGCTGTGTAGTGTATTCTGTCCTCCTAAGATTTTTGAGCCTTTTCTTCTATGGTTTGAGGACATCTGATAGTAGTGGAATGAAGGTGTATGTCTGTCTGAGAGCTCTGCTATCATTAAACAGGAACACATTGAAGAGGAAATGGCTATTGTGGCATATTCCCCCACCCCTAGTTTTCTGCATCAGGAAGAGGGTATAAAGATCAGCTCCCTGAGAGTGTGGGTACATGTATGACCATTACCATTCTACAAAATGCATGCATCACAAGTGTTCTCCAGTTCATCAATATGATCCTTAGGATTCTAAGATGGGATTTTTTATGCTTATCACCTATTTATGTCTCCTACTGGAGTATTTGAATTTATATTATGGACCCAAAGATGCCCTGCTTCTTTGTTTCCAAGACTTGACAATAATTACATGAATGAATTCTTTAATAATCTCTGGGCACAATAGAAAGCCCGGCTTGTTTATATAATATAAAGCTAAATAAATCCCTGTTGAAGCTCTATTAAGGATAATAAATACTATTCGTTCTACTAGGCCTTTCAAGTTCTTTAAGTGATCTTTCTTACTATTTATTTAAACATCAAGAGAGAGAGAGTAGGAATAGCCAGATGTGTGATAAGAACATAAGCCAACCTATTGGTAGAAAATAATTAAGATATATACATCTTTAACTTCCACATCTACATCAAGGCTCAACAGAAACATATACGCCATTAATAGGGCTGGGCCAGGGATGGTGGCCTGAGATGAGCTGGGAGCCAAGGACCAGGAGCCATGCAACCAGCCATGAGCCAAGATTGAAAAGAAAGTCAAGAGTCTAGTCCAGCGAGAAGTCTGGACTCAAGGAGAATCAAAGGGCTGAAGGACACCAGAACTCAGGAAGAATGTGTTGCTCAAGGACGGCTCAAATGGAACAAAAGCTCTGTTCTTCTAGCTCAGAAGGATCCAATAGCCAGCCTGCCAGGGCAGAGTCAGTCCAGGACCTAAAGAACTGAGAAACTGCCGCTTGCAGTTCGGTGGTTTACCACTCAGGGGCACTGCACACAGATCCAACCACTTCTGGAACCCCTCTTGGCTTGTGTTTTGCCTTTAAATCATGTGTGTGTGTGTGTGTGTGTGTGTGTGTGTGTGTGTGTGTGTGTGTGTGTGTGTGTAGAAGCATTTTACGCTTTCTGTGTCCCTTTCGGCACTAACAAGAGAGAAGCAATGTTTTTTTCCTCAGGATCCCTTCCTGTCCTTTAGACATTAATAATGCCAAAGACTACGAATGAATTTGTGTATCCTTCTGGGTATACATACTGAGAAGACAGTGGGGAGTGTGTATTAAGCCTAGTTTGAGTTCAGTGGATTTCACCCAACAGGGAGAGCTTTTTCCCCCCTCCCAAACCCTTGAAGTTGCTTTCTCTTTCTCCGGCCTATCAAAGAAAACACAAAAAGAGGGACTCAAAGGAGCCAAGTCAGTTGAAATACTGAATCACATTTCACCAAAGGGATAGTGGGTTTTTTGTCCCCTTTCTTCAGATTATTTGTGCTCTTAACAATGACAGAGTGCTTGTATCTGAATTGTTATATCCCCCTGGTCTTTGCACTAATCCACTGACTTGAATCCCACACTCTCAGAAGACCAGACTCTGTTCATTTCTGTTAAGGCAGATATTTTCCCTCAAAGATTGAGCCTCCACCAGGTACTTCGCTGCCTCAGACCACAATTGATTCAGTCAGTCTGTTTGCTAGATGCCAGCAGAGAGCTTGAGTTTGAAATGCCCAGCGTAATCCTGTACTCCACCATTCTATGATGGGGATGCAAGAGAAACTCCACAAAACGCTGGCAGTGGTGGGAATTATGGAACCATGCTGCTAGTCAGTTGACACCAATGAGTTCCTAGTCCATTTATAGGCCCAGTTCAAAGTGCTGGTATTAATCTTTAAAGCTCTAAATGGCTTGGGGCATGTTATCTAAAAGGAATGATTCTTCTCATATATACTTGCAAGTTCATCATCACAGGGCCTTCAACAGCTGCCCCCAGCAAATGAGGTGAGGCTAACGTCTGGTAAAAAGAGGAGCTTTCCAGTGGTGGAGTGTCCTCACCTCTGACCTGTGCCTTTTCAGTGCCATGGCCTCGTATTTTCACAAGCTTTAGTTTTAGTTCTTCTGAAGCTCTCTGGGCTGACAGCCTCTTGTCAGTTTTATTCCGGTGCTGTTTTAACCATATAAAAGTTGACTTCTACATTTTAGTTTTATTAGGTTGACCATATGAAAAGGAGGACAGGGCTCCTCTATCTTTAACAGTTGCATAGAAAAGGGAATTTCAGCAGGTGTCATTTCTATATATGGAGAACTTGATGAAATTCCTTCTTCATCACAACAGTTAAAGCTGCAGGAGCTATAGTAGAGTGACCAGATTTAAAAGAGGGCAGGGCACCTGCTGCTTTAACTGTTGTGATGAAGAGGAAATTTCACCAGGTTCCCCATATATACAAATGACACCTGCTGAAATTTCCTTTTCAATACAACTGTTAAAGATACAGGAGCCCTGTCCTCCATCTCATATGGTCACCCTAGTTTTATACTTCATGGTTTTAACTTAAAAAACAACCACTGGTCAGATAGCTTTTAATTGATGGGCAGTACAACAGAAATGTTGTAAATGAACACTCACTCATACACACACACACACACACATATATACACACTCACATTTTCAATCCCTTCTGAGCTTTCCATAAACCAGTTCACTATCTCTTTCCATACCACAGGGGTACCAAGCTGGTGCACTCCAGTGGTGTTGGGCTACAACATGCATCAGCCCCAGCTCAGTGATTATGGGGTTTGTGGTCCAAAACAATTGGAGGCCACCACATTGCCTGGCCATGCTACAGAAAGTCACTTGAATCTCCTTCTGCTAACTGCTCGTTTTACCTTAGAGTGTGTGGTGATAAAATCCCCCACAGTGCTTACTTCCCTCAACTAAGGGGAGGAATAGACTCACTCCAGTTTTCTCTCTCTTCTTGGAAAAAAGTCCATCAGCAGAGTTTCCTGCAGAGTCTGTAGCAGCATAACTTGAAAAACTGCCTTCCCAACCAATGGCAACCAGTGAAAGGATTTGTTAGTTGAGAAATGCAGTTCACTAGAGTGGACCTGAAAGCAGAGAGGGGAACTCACTTTCCTAGTAATCATCATGAAGCAATGATAGAAGCAGTCTTCATCTTAGTCTGCATCATCTAAGTATGTGATTGCTGATTGGATAGCCAGCCTCATTGATGTCAATAGCCTGCACCTGTATCTAGTGACCTGGCTTTGATTCCACCAAAGTTGGGCCATTGCTCCTGTTGCTGTTGTTGAGATTGCAAGGAAATCCTTTGGTCTCTTCACATTGTCTCAGCTGTATCTCTACCTGGCAGAGTTCCATGTGCGTCTTTATGACGATATGTGAGAGAACCACAAACTTGCAGATTTGAAGCAGAATAATGGACATTATTGAGGATATATTAGTGGGGTGGTCCCTCATGTGCAGGACCTGAAGAAGTGTTGTGGACAAAGTTTATCTGAAGCAAAATTTGAGGTGAATGTGGATGTTTGGCTCAGGTGAAACATTTGTAAAAAAATAATAATTGAGGAAATTAAAGAAAATGTTAACAAATATCCCCAGCCTTCAATTTTCATCTTTTAAAACCAGGGAATAGTTTTAAAAACCTGAGAAATGTCAATAATCATATTGAAATTATTTTATCTTCCCTTATAATTCCTCAGATTTCTGTGTGAGAAAGAAACTCCACATTCACTTTAATATTCAATTTATGCAAAATTCAAGGACACCAGGAACACCAGGGTTGTACCTCCTCCCCATCCCAAAATCTAGTCCTAGAAGAATTCTTTTGACTGCTCTAAAAATTACTCATATGTTTTTTCCTGATAGAGAAGTTCCAATTCACCTAAAATTTCTGAGTCATAATGTTGTTGGTAGTACTATGTGGATAATGCCTTCTAAAATTCCAAATGAAAAACATGCTGTATATGAAAAACATAACACATCATGTTCAGCTGACATTATGAAGAAAGACCTCAGAGACTCAAAACCTAACCAAACATTGATTTCTTTAAAACAAAAATTGTGCTAGAACATGGAATTGTCTACTTCGCTCTTTCATAGAATCATAGAATAGCAGAGTTGGAAGGGCCTACAAGGCCATCGAGTCCAACCCCCTGCTCAATGCAGGAATCCACCCTAAAGCATCCCTGACAGATGGTTGTCCAGCTGCCTCTTGAATGCCTCTAGTGTGGGAGAGCCCACAACCTCCCTAGGTAGCTGATTCCACCGTCACACTGCTCTAACAGTCAGGAAGTTTTTCCTGATGTCCAGCCGGAATCTGGCTTCCTTTAACTTGAGCCCGTTATTCTGTGTCCTGCACTCTAGGAGGATAGAGAAGAGATCCTGGCCCTCCTCTGTGTGACAACCTTTTAAGTATTTGAAGAGTGCTATCATGTCTCCCCTCAATCTTCTCTTCTCCAGGCAAAACATGCCCAGTTCTTTCAGTCTCTCTTCATAGGGCTTTGTTTCTAGACCTCTGATCATCCTGGTTGCCCTCTTCTGAACACGCTCCACTGATTTATAGATTTCCACTGGTGGCAATCTATAATTTAATGAACAATGACAAAATGAATATAAACTTTAATGGAAAGACTTAGTAAGTAGTGTTCTATTTATTTGGGGGTTAAGGAATTCTGATGTGTCGTATCCACTTGTGTCTCTCCACTGATGAAAGGGTCTTTCATCCAGGAGAGGCTCGTGTGAGCAGAAAGGGGGAGTTCAATTATTGCTGATTTCTCCTTCCCTCTGGAGTCCCTTCCCTCAGAAATCTGCTCCAGAGGTTTGGTGGACCATTTGAAACAGTGTGAGAGGTGGCATGAGGGCTGTGCAGAATGAAGGAGGAACTGGGAAATCACTTCCCCTGCTTTCCACTCATGGGGTTGTATCCACTGGTTTGTATCCAGTGGTAATCTAATTTGAGTCCCATTAATTTCAATCATCATCATCATCATCATCATCATCATCTATTTCTTACCCACCTCTCCACTTGGATCGAGGCGGGGAACAACACTGAATATCAAACACATTAAAACTACATAGCATACATGATTAAAACATCCTCAAAACATCCTAAAAACATTCTAAACATTTCAATGGATCTATTCTAAGTAGGATTAACATTGGATACAACCCATGGAAGTCTCTACAGGATCAGAGTCTTCTATCCATGGAGGGACAGGATTGGATAATTTGCAATGGTGTAGCCACTATTTTTCTTTCTATCTGTTTCATATGCAAAGCCACAATACATACAATTCTAAGCCCCCATATATGAATTTGCAAAGAATCCCTATGTTCTAGTTTTAGTCATCTGCATTTTCACTGAGGTTAAGTAGAAACAACATCTGACTTTTGACATTTAAGGCCGAGTGAAAACAAGCCATTTTAAATTGCACGATTACTCAATCCATCTTTTCATGTTCAGGGAAGCAAAGTTCATTTTGATCATGTGGGTGTGGAAAAGGGTGACAAACACGATAGCCCCATTTTGAATGTCAAATCTATCTTGTAATGAGGGATTAACATTCTCCCCCCCCCCTCCTCTCCAAGAAGAATCCTGTTTGTAATCTCTGAGACCTTTGTAGGTGTACTCTGATAATGGCAAAGCTCAAAGGAAGATGAATAAAGTGCCATTTTGTGGAGCAAGGCTCAGTTTTGTTAGCAGAATTGGTGGTAAACAGTTGGAAACATTCAATCACTGTTACAGTTAGAGATATGGGTGGTTAAACCACTAATGGAAGAAACAAAACTGACTAGAGCTGCTAACTAAATTGAATAAGTCAGTATCAACATATGTTGCGGACAGTGAGGTAGGATGAAAGATTGGGGAAATTATTTTTCGATTTTTAATGGCTCTTTATTTGTAGTTTTTGTGCAGATGTTTGTTAATAGTAATTGCCTTTCTCTGTACTATTTATTTTTTAATGAGTCTCTTAAAATGTAGCATAAATACTGTGAAATCACAACAGTTGCTATGCTGGATCTGCTCTTCCAAGGAATAAAAAAGCCTTAAAAGGGGCTTTAGTCAACGTCCAAGTGAAAGCCTATCATGTTTGCTTTCCTGTTTGGAAAACATAGATTCTGTCTTAAATTAATCTCTCTGCATGGCTGCAAATGTTGCCTGTGGAATCAGGTTAATTTTTAAAATTATCAAAGGTGTATGGGGGGGGAATAGAGTTGAGGTTAAAATAATGTTAAGGTATAGCTAACATTAATTGAAGCCATAAATCTAGGGGGGTACGTTAAAAAAATATTTTTAATTTTTTTTTCTAAATCACATTTAAATTGATTAAAGTTATGATGATGGGAGAGCATAACTTGGTTGCAGAGCACATGCTTTGCATGCAAAAAGTCTCATGTTCAATCCCAGCTTCTTCAGCTAAACAGGCAGATAGTGATGAGAATGACCTCTGGAAATTTTGGCTGTACATAATTGGTCATAAAACCCCATCAGGTGTGGCTGCAGTGTAAATAAATGCAATGCCAGAAATGATCAACCGTGGGATTTCCAGAATAAATAAAATGAGCACAAATTGAAGGAAATTTTTCAGAACACTTTTGCTTCCCTGGAAATTACTCAACCTTTTTGTCCAAGCAAAAATTCCTGCTTGTACAAAAATTCTTCTTCATAAGCATTTTATATTCAGGGCAAACCAGCCTGGTGTGTACACGACATGGGATGCTTGTTGAATTGTTGTTTTCTCTTTAAAATGTGCATTATCCCTTTTCTACAACAAAATGCTGCTAATTCCTAAATAAATGTGTTTAGCATCAGGGTACAGAAGCACATTCCTTTTTACCCCTATAGTCACCATCATGATTTAACCGAGTTTGAAGTGCAAAACTGCACATGCCCAGGGCATTTCTTTTCTTTCTTTTCAACTGGGTTAGAGAAGCGGGTTTTGTGTTCATTTGTTTTTCTCTAACACATCAGGAATAGAGAGGGGGAAAAAACAGTTTGAAAGCAAGGAATACTAGTGTGGACGTGGGGAAGAAAGAAAATGTCAGTTGTGTGTTTCACGAGTGAAGTACCACAACATGGCTGCATAAAGCCCTCTGCCCTCCCTTTTAAGGCCATTATGTATAAGCTAGTTGTACATCTCAGTAGAAATGTACTGAATAGAAAGAAAGAAAGAAAGAAATCCCATGTGCATTTCTTTTAACCATTTTTCTTTGCAGTGATTATAGTCTGAGGCCTTAGCTAGACCTACCTGTTAGCACGCGATGGAGGAGGGAAGATCTCGTGATGTGTTTATCACGAGATACCTCCTCTGTTTACATGCGACACGCGATGACCTCAGAAGGAGAGGCGTTGCGCCCACCATATTTTTTTATTAAAGGGCCAGCAGCGCATGAACGCTTGTGCGCAAAAGGTAAGTAATTTTTAAATTTAAATTATTTTCCCTTCTCCCCCCAGCCTACCCCTGATGGGTGCAGCTACTTGTGAGGAATTGCAGGGAGCCGGGACAGTCTCAAGCGCCTGGCCACATGTTCTGCGGGCTCGGGCTCAGCCCAAGATTGCGGAAAAACTGGGGCTAAAGGGGAGGGCGAGGTCCTGGGGCAAGGGAGGGATCGAGCTTTATCACACCAGCATTATACTATGCAATCACTGCAAATTTCATGGAAAGGACTCAGAAGTTTTCCACCTTATAATCTGCTTTGATTGTGAAGTACTCCCATGCATCCTGCCTTAATTGTGCAATAAAGCAAAAAGATTCGCCCTATTTAGCCCCTACTTTTTGAGTGTATCTTCCAAGCCGCTGCTGGGGTGCAGGAGCAGGATTTTAAAGAAATGCTTACATCTGCGTAAGCTTTAAAGATAAAGACACCAAAATTGGCATAGTAATAGATATTGTGGAGAGCTTTACGCATACCAAATTTGAATTGAATTGGGTCATCCATTGATTTTTTTGATTTTTTACATTTCCCCCCTTCAACTCACTTCCTGGCATGCAAAGGATCGCTGTTGCTCGGTAGCAAAAACAACAACAACCGTGAAAGCTTAGCGCTATGGGGATAATCCGAGGGAAGCAGGTAGGTGGGATGAAGCTTATCATCCCTCCCTGATCTGGGATCCCCTGTGTGTCATGTGGATGCACAGGGACGATTCCAGAGATCACCCCGGGATTTCGCCCAGTCTCGCTAAGGCCTGAGTCTATGGTTGCGGATGACAAGAGCGAGACAGAATATTTCATCAATATACCACAGGCGTATGCAGCACATTTCATTAGGGTGTGCACCCAGGGAATTTATTTTTTAAAGGTGAACATATATTGAATACTCAATCATAAGGGAGTTTTTTTTTATTAATTTATTAAACACTGTAGACACTGATGCCCTACTACACGTTCGGCTTACTGCCCAAGCTTCATTCTTTTGCTTGTTGTAATCTAATCTTGGTTGTTTTCCAGAGCTGCAACCTGGTACCAACTTGATATTTTCCAGTAGCACACATTATCTATAGCTTACAATGTGACAGATATAGCAGCTCCTTAAATGGTTTGGTAACAGATGAGAATAGAACATATGTTCATGTGTGTATGTTTCAGTCATTGGTTCTTTTATGCAGTGGAAGTGTAAAAACAAAATCCATGGTGTTATGATAAGAAGGAGGTGGAGGGAAAGGGCTGGCTTCCCTGATTAGAACTTTGGAAGCGCAAAAAGAGAAGTACATTTACAGGGCTTGTCTGAGCTTTTTCTTTGTGCAAGTGAGACACAGGCAACAATATTTAGCTTTTCCAAGTTTTACATAATTTGGGCAGCACTCCTATGCACACCTGGAAGTAGATCCCATTGGGCACCAATGAGTTTACACCTCAGTGTACATGCAAAGGATTGCACTTTTAGACTTTTGGTATTGCTTCCGTTATGCACAGGAAGAGTACGGGCAAAATCCAAAGCTATAACAGTGAGATGTTTGATCTGGCCACAGTCGCATATGTCCAAGTTACATCCTTTTTGGACTACTATAGCATGCTCTATGTGGGGCTGGTTACATGGAGCACGTGGCTTCCTTGTTACAACAGCTTCACTGTCTATTTCCAGGCACAATTCAAAGTGCTGGGCATCACTTAGCCAGCCCTATATGACCTGAGTCTAGGCTACCTGAAAGACTGACTTCTCCCTTACAAGCCTGCCCAGGTTTTAAGATTTTCTGGGGAGGTTTCTCTCTCAGTACCACCACTGTCAGAGGCATGTTTCTTAGTAGCCATCCCCAGGCTCTTGAATTCCCTGCTAAAGGAAACTATCTTGGTCCTCTTTTTGTTGTCTATCTGCTGGTAGGCAAATAGGTTTTTATTCAGGCAGGCCTTTGTCATATAAGCCAGTCTGTTGTTGAAGGGATTTTTTAATTAGTTGATGCTGTATATTTCTCCAAATGTTGTATTTTAATTAATTTGTTTTTATCTTATATTTAATTAATATTTTGATTTTAATCTGAATTTTATTGTTTGTTGCCTGGGGCACCATTTTCTAGGGTATAATTTAAATTCATGAATAAGACTGTGGTTGATATTTATACTTGTCAGCTAAAAGGTTCTTCAACAAAATAACCCAATAAAACCTCAGTATCTAGCATTAAAACCAACAATTATTTAAAAACTTTCAAACCTATAAAACTAAAAGACCAGCACAAACACATCAGACAACCAGCTTATTATTGTAATCATTTGTTTGTTTATTTATTACATTTCTATACTACCCCATAGCTCTCTGGGCAGTTTACAAAGATTAAAACATTACCATGTTTTAAGCTTAACATCACCATGTTGTCTACAAACAATTAAAACACAACTAATAATAAGTTAAATCCATCCATTACCTATCCAAAGGTGGTTTGAAATATAAAAACATATTTAGAGCCTGTCTAAAAATATGTGGGATGGAGCCAAAAAGTATCTCTTATGGGAGACTCTGGGTCAAGGGGCCACCACTTAAAAGACAATATTTCATGCACCCACCAGCTACAAACTCTGTGGTCAATCTCAAGGCCTGTGAAGGCTCATATGGGTGGAGGAAGTCACACAAAGGAATTCATTTTTACCCTGCCTTTTCTTCAAGGAGCTCAAGCCGTGCATGTAACTCAACTCTCCATACTCTTCATCAACACGTCTCTTACTATTCTAGTCCCCAAAATGTTAAGGGAGAAATCCTATGCATGGTGGATATTGTAGGACTTTTTTTCTATATTAACAGTCATAAGATTGCACCCTAAGTATGTAAAATAAAATGTCAGATGAAATGAATTTACATAGAGCATAATATAGCATCTACAGTTAGGGATATTGGAGAAATCCATTGGGGGTAGAGTTCAACACGTTTTCCTACACACACACACACACACACACACACACACACACACACACACACCCTGCTTTTGTTTTGGTTCCTGCTGTGACACCCGACTCAATCTGCAGAGAGTTGGGGCAGTTTGCAGATTTTTCCAGGCATTTTGAGCATTTTGATTTTCAGGTTCTACAATTTGCACAGCCGTAATTTGCTCACAAACACAAACCAAGCCGTAGATGTCATGAAACTCAGTTGAGATTCCCAGTGATGGATATCTCTACGTACAGACAGAACTAAGGACATGTCTACACCATGCATATATCCCAGTGTTGTCTCTAGGTTGTCCCTGTGCATCGAAATGGATGATCCCAGGGTCAAGCAGGGACAACTAGAGACTTTCCTCAGGAAAACTGGGACAGTGGATTTCCCATCCTTACTTCCTTGATGTTGCACTGCCGTTTGGATGCTGGGGGAGGATATCAGAAGCCAGAAAGCCAGGGATCCTCCCCACTCCCTCCCGGAAGACTCATAGATGTAGATGAGCCCCATATCTAGATTTTTGGTTATTGCATTGTAAAGTTTGTCTTTAGCCTTCTCCAATTTCTTCTCTGTGATAACCAATGGGCAATATAATCTAGTCAAAATATTTTTCTTTGTTTAAGTTATAACTCCTCATTTTTCAGCACATGTTGGAAGTTTCATTCCCCGCCCCGCCGCAGAAACCTTTGCTCAGAAAAGAATATTCCCTTTCATTGTTCTGCACTGTTGCCCATGACACGTATTGCACTCAGCTAAAAGGGTGCTATATAGAAATGCATGGGCCACAACAAACTGGTCTGAGATGTATCAAATTGTTGGTAAAGGTCAATCATGTTATTTTACTGCCTATATCTTATTATTGTGTGGTGTGTGATTCTTTTTATATAGTATCAGAAGATGAGGTCAAACAATTACTTATTGATTTTCAGTATCTACTAACAGCTTTGCATTATATGAAGTCCCAGTGTGTTAGATCACCCACTGAGTGATCTTTTCACATGTTGTTGTGAATCAGCAGCAGGTCCAACTGAAGAAAGAATGCTTTCCCCTTACCTAGTATGTACCTGTGGTGGTCAAGGGTTTAGTTTAGTTTAGTCCTAATTTTTAAGCAAGCTGACCTAAATTGCATTTACCTGACCAATAGCCAAACCAGAAAACAGTTCTCTGAAATTGTTCTTGGCTCAAAAAAAAAAATAATGCATAGAAAAATGGGGGGGGGTTGAGTGGGGAGGAGATGTGTACAACACTGCATGCTTCAGGAAAATGCATACATACGTAGGGGGATGCATTTAATTCAAGTCTCTGTGTGTGTGTGTGTGTGTGTGTGTGTGTGTGTGCGCACGCGCGTGTGTAGAGGGGGGGGAGAGAGAGTGCTGGGGGAAAAGGGTGTGGAAAAAACACATGTAAAATTGAGGTGGAACAGAAATAGACTGATTTGTCTATCCTTAGTAAATACTTTTAAGAATCCGGGAATGTTGGAATGGAAAAAGGGAATGGGGCAGGGATAAAGTCCACATTTGTTAAATGCTGTTGCTTCATGCCAAGGATTTGCAAGCTCATTAATTGATTTGTAGGAGAACCTATAAAATGTACCAATGTGAACTGCTAGTCCGGAGTGTGATTGTGTATTAGTACACTCTCAGTGGTCAAATACACTTGAAGGTTGTAACACTTGGATTCAGCAAGTGACATTCTGCTCCCCAACTTTGGTATCATAGATATTTGAATGATACTTAGGTTATTGGCTCTCTGTTGCTTCTAATTCATTATTTATTTTATTTATTTTATTTATCCCACCTTTTTTCCTCCAGGGAACCCAAGGTGGCATACATTAACCTTCTCCTCTCCATTTTATCCTCACAACAACAACAACCCTGTAAGGTGGGTTGGGCTGAGAGTTTGTGACTGGCCCAAAGTCACCCAGTGGGTTTCATGGCTGAGTGGAACTAGAACCCAGATCTCCCAACTTCCAGTCTGACACTTTAGCCACTGCACCACAATGGCTCAGTATTGGTCTGGTGGAAGATCAACCTCTTCATTTGAGGAGGTTGTTTGTTTCTGTTTCTGTTGGTTTTGGTTTTGTTGTTTTTAGATATTTGCTTATTTTTCAGGACTTTTTAGGGTAATTTCTATGAAAACAATGTATATCATAGGCATATAACTAGGGAAGAAATCTACAAATTTTCAGAAGGATAGGTCCAGGGGCTAGGGAGCTATGATGAATGAAAAAAAGTTTTAGGGGGTTGCTTTTGTTTTCTGCTGAGTTGAGAACAGCACAGTTGCAGAAACATTATGCATTTAATCCTTGATGAAGTGGATGGATGACACTTTATTGCGACAATATATGGGAGTGAATACTGTAAAGATGGTTCATTGTGACCCTGTTCAGACAACACATTATGCCATGGTGGTTAATCATTTTGAGCTAAACATTATGGCTCAGTGTGTGAACCATGGTGGCTAACTAACCATGGTTTAAACATGTTCATTAACAATTTGCTGTGAAAGGGTTAGTGGCCAAACCATGGCTTAGTGTGTTGTCTGAACAGTATAGTGCAAGGAAAGACTTTAGTATTGGTTGTGTTTTGTGGTCAATTTGCTGTTTTCTTTGTTGTATGACTGTGTTACACACAAAAAGAGTATTGGAGTTGTGCTTGGTGCAACCATAAAAACTTGGTTGCCTTTAAAGCCCTCAGAGCACCTTTCCCCTATATTCTTTCAGGAAGAGAGGTGGTATTCTTCCCATTCTTTCACAGGAAGGGGTGGGGGGACTTGCTCTCACTGGCAGCCAAAGAAACCCATTGAACAGGCAATAATGAGTTCAGGCATCTCCCAGTTAAAGATGTGACTCAACTCTTTTCTGAAAGCCCTGATGCTTTTGCTTCTGCTGATACAGGCCTTACTTTAAATCTATGCCTAGCAGCTATGCCTGCCCCCATTTTTACTCTAGAGTAGGTGCAGGTGTTCCAATCTGGATTGGAAAAGGCCCTCTGCTAGACACAGATTTAAAATAATGTCTGCATTGGCCCAGATTTATGGGCAGATCTACGCTACTGATTTATAATGGTTTACAACAATATTGACAACTGTTCGGGCCTATGACACATTCCATATACCATTTTCAAACCACTTTTAAAGTGTTATATCCTGATTGGTGTAGATCTGGCCATAGTGACAAAACACAACAAAGGCTTAGAAGGAGGAGCCTTTTAAGATTGACATCACTCCTCAAAGTACTGTAATTGGAAGTAAAAAGGGGAACCCTGATAAACTTAGTCCCTGGTTGGAAGCCAGAGCTGCCAATCACAAAATAACACCCACCCTTTCCCCTCCTTCTTTTCTCACCCTGGCATTTTCCTTATGTGAAAAGATGGGGTGGGGGGGATGCATCAATATTAGGAGACTCACTGTCTGTGTCTCTGGGTCTTTCTGAAATGCTCACAAAGCTTCACGAGATCCAAGATTCTCTTTGGTGTAATTTGGAATATTCTTGATTCTCTTCGTACAAATCCCAAATATGTCCAAATATTCCTGCTTTGGCTTGGGATTTCAGATTCATTCACATCTGATGCAGACTTCCTAGGCATTTGGTTCTGTGTAGCTCCTTTTCCTTGTACCAATAGGTCATGCGAAGGGGGCAGGTGTAAACTAGGACTGCGGATTGAGAGCAGTGGGGCTTTAACCTATTGCCCCACTGTGGTCCCAATGAGAATCCCCATGCACTTGTTATTCTAGCATAACTAAGTGTGCAGTCCTATGCAGCAGTGCTGGGTAGGGTATGCTTGGAGATGTAAGACTTTTCTCTGTCTAAACATTCTGCAACCTAAAGATCAAACTAGTGCAATTCTACCATGCCCAGCACAGCCTGTGCGTGGGGAAGCTTTTGCGGGCAGGGGAGAAAGAGGAGCTGTCCCTGCCTTCTTAGACTGAGCACAGGATGGTGCCACCAAGCTGGGAGGGGTCTAAATGTGTATAAAAAGGAACTCACCCCTCCCAGCATCTTCTTTGTTTGTGTGGCTTCCTCCGTTCCTCCCTGTAGGCAGTGTGAGCTTGCTGGTTGCCATTAGGGGGCCGAGTAGGAATTTTTTATTCATGTTCTGAATTGCTCATGAGTTTTTTTGCCTACTCCACACTACAAGACAGCTAGGGAGTATTAAATAGGTTGATCTGTTGATTCACAATTTGGTCACATTTGTTTATAGGCAGCTAGGTACGGGCATTCCAGAGAGGGATTAGGATTGGTGAGCCTTCACAGGCACTGTTCAGGGTGTTAAGTTCTGAGGCTCTCAGCTTTGAGCCCCACAGCCTAGCTGGGAGATAAGGCTTACCTTTGAGGCCAACTCTGTTCACCCACTTTAAGCCATGTGGCCTGAGTCAGGGGTGACACTGGATGGTCTCCCGACCCCACAAGGGGTAGGCCCATGGTGAGGGCGAATGCTGCAGCGCCAACCCACAGGCCATGAATGGCTTGCCCAACTTAGATAGGTCTGTTTCAGGCCTTACTGGATTTCACCCCTTTGCAAATCTTAAATAATTGTGGCCCTGTTTAAATCCAACTGTATATGTCTCGTCTCTTATTTATCAACCTACACACTACAAAGGTCTACTTTGTCCCTTGTTTATGTTAGTGTATGGTGAAGTGTTTGTAAAGTTTGACAGAGTGGCAGAATTGTTTGACAAAGAGAGACAATATTGAGAAATGGTCAATTCTGATTGCATCATTCCATAATAGCAAGCTTGCAAGTTGTATTATAAGGTTTGACTGAATACCTGCTTCTAGAGACAATGTTCTGCTATCCTATCATGTACAGGAATGCCCCTGTCTTGTCCCAAAAAGTTTCAAACTAAATATTGTTTGATTACCAAGAAAATGAACTGAGATAACAGTCACTCATTTCATTCAGAGTATTGAACCACCGTTTTACAGCAGTGACCTGAAGGTGAAAGGGATCCATAACCTACTGTTAATCTCCTTGTGTCCTTCAGTTTTGTGATTAATTTTTTTTTTAAAAAAAAAAAGCAAACCCATAACATGCTTTCCAAAGAGCATGCATTATGAGGCAGACATTTGGGGTTTAATAACCATGGCATAACAAAAGAGATATTGTCTTCAAACAAAAGCACCTTTTATCCCAACCTGCTGAGTTATGTTCTGCCAGCTATCAGTGAAAAAGGGTTACGGATAGATCTTTAAGCGCAGAGCACTGGTGTGGAACATTTGACTTGCAGCAAAGGAAAGGGTTTTTCAGAGCCCCCCCCCCCTTAATATATGTTGTGACTTCATTTAAACTATTCAAAAAAGGGTGAAGAAATCTTATGAGTGGAATAGCATATAACCATGTCTCACCCAAAGGGAGATGCCAATTCCAAACTCTTTGGACCAGTATCCCCGCCCCCCCCCCCCCAAATAGATCTCATTTGGGGATTGGGATTAAATTCAAATTAAATAAAACTATATGATTTTGAGTCAAGAAAGTTGCTTGTAACATTGTCTTAGACCCATAATTTGGTATTTAAATAAAAGGAATAGCTGGACAAAGTATCTATGAGCTCCGGTTCAGCCAGTTCCCATATATTCAAGGGTCACATGAGCCAGCATTGCCTGGTCATTACCTCTTCAGGTAACCAGCCAAACTACCACCTTAGCACAGATGTTATTACACACAGTAGTTCTAGATCTGGTCCAAAATGTTGTGTACTAAGAATGCTATAGATGGACTTGAGGGATGAATGAAGGTTCAAACATCAAATGCTTCAGCATAGTATATAATGAATTAAGGATGTTTCTGCTTCCTCCCTCCTACCACACAATTTTTTTAACAAAACATTTGTTCTCCATCTCCTTGTGGTTTCTGCTCTCCACACAGTCTTAGTCACCTAAAGGCACTTTCAGCTTTCATTTGGTAAATGCTAAGTGGATTTATTTGCATAACAGAGTCTCAAAAGCAATTTCAATTGGAATTGATTACATGCTTATGGTGGGGAAAAATAAAAGTGAATTTCAACCCTGAGTGCCTTTCAGCGAATGATGTGAACGACACATTGTTTGACACAAGAATACATTGTAGCATGTTTATTTATTTATTTATAATATTTATATACCGCTGCCCACTGAAAAATTTCGGAGCGGTGAATGTTGATACTATTTTATCTTTTGAATAGACTTCTGACCACAAGTTATTTTTGTTTAATATTAGAATATGCAGTAGGTATGTCATTGCCTTTAACCTAATAGTAATTGTGCATCTACTGATAAATAATAATTTCAATAAAAAATGTATGGGGAAAATGCATAATAGTACACACTGACTGGTGTTTCTCCCATCCTCTTGGTAACACAAAAGGAGTAAATTTCATCTTTCCTTTTGTAGGTTCTCATTATTTTTCCCCAACCAGGAAAAAATAACTTTATTGCTGGACAAGTAAGAATCTTAACAATTCAGTCCACAGCAAGAAGGTTGTTTTAACAAGACAAGTTAATAAGCCAAGCTTTCTATGGTCTAGTTCTCATTGAAATAGTAAACCTAGGGCCCTTTCTACACCTGCCTTTCCCCCCTGGATCATCCCTGTGCATCCAAATGATGCGCAGGGGATCCCAGGGGCAACCCAGGATGACCAGGGACTTTCCCCGTGATATTGGAAACTGTGGAAAACCCCATTTTCCGTAATCCCAGGACCATCCCAAGGAGCGCAGGCCATGTGGCCACTGCTCCCAGGTTGTCCCTTCCTCCCCATGAGTAGTGGGGCTCTTAAAATGGGCACAGAGCTGCATGGGGGCAGTCTGTGCCCATGGAGGGTAGGGTGCGGTTTCAGTTTATTTATTTCTTTTCAAAACTCACTTTTGCAGAGGAGCTCAATTGCACTCCTCCTGTTGAAGAAAAAATGGTGGCCACAATGTCCCTCTTCCCTTCTGTGATGTTGCATGGCTGTCAAGACACTGGGGGAGGATCGCAGAAGCAGGTAAGTCTGTGATCCTCATCCTCCCTCCCTCTACACCCTTAAGATGTAGATATGCCCCTAGTCTAGGGTCTATCCTGGATATTTTTGTGAGTTTATTGGACATTACTGAATTATCATCCATACATATTGAAAACTAGATGCCAAGGAGAAGGATTCTAAACTACTTTCTCCCTGAAATGCTAGGAATGTTTGTGGAGGTGGAGAAGAGCATTCCATCATGTAAACCCTCAGCTGGACTCTGTCAGGACCTGTAGCCTCAGGCCTTCCAGTGTGCAGCAGAGGATTCTTATGAAGATGAGGCACAGGGTGCTTCCTTGGGGTAGAACAGTCAGTGTCTTATTCAGGGACCTCCTGAACAGAGGACACAGAGTGGTTTTTTCCTTCCCTATATAGAGGAGAAATTCATGTGAAGAAAGAAAAATATATCCCCACTTGGAGAATGGTGGCAATATTCTAAAAAGGTGAATTACTTTAAAAGCTCCGAAGTAAGGATGAGCAAATCTGTCAAACTTGATTTCAATTACATTCTTATTCCCCCCACCCACCTTTTATGTTCTTTATGTCTCATTTCTGCAATGGATTACAATTCTTTCCCATCCATATGAAAATTTATACAGATTTTTAATTCTTCACTTTCCTTCTCATCACACATCGAGGCTGTAGCTACGTCTTGTCGTTCCTTCTTGTACAACATCGCTAGAATTCAACCATTCCTATCGGTCTCTTCCGCCAAGACCCTTGTTCACGCTTTGGTTATTTCTTGCCTGGATTATTGTAATCTCGTGTTGACCGGTCTTCCTTCTTCTCATCTGTCTCCACTGGTCTCCATTCATTATTCGGCGGCTAGGATTATTTTCTTGGCTCGTCGTTTTGATCATGTCACCCCGCTTCTAAAATCCCTCCACTGGCTTCCTATCTCTTATAGAATCCAATACAAGCTTCTTCTTCTCACTTTTAAAGCCTGTCATGATCTGGATCCTCCCTACCTTTCATCCCTTATTTCATTTCATCGTCCTGCTCGTACCCTCCACTCCAATAACACCATGTCTCTTACCTGCCCAAGAGTTTCCACTTCTCTCACCCATCTTCACCCATTCTTGCTCAATACCCCCTATGCCTGGAATTCTCTTCCAATGTATTTGCAGACCACGACATCAATTTCAGTTTTTAAATCTCGCATGAAAACGTTTCTTTATTCGAAAGCTTTTCAATCATAGCGTGGTCATAGTAGTCCATATTTTAGTTTTAATGCCCCCTACCCCAGTTGTTTTTTCACTTCCCTCCCCGTCTGTTATTCTGATTTTAGATTGTAAGCCATATGGGAGATTGTCTTGTTTTGTTCTGTACAGCGCCATGAAAATGGATGGCGCTTTATAAATATTATTATTATTAATAATAATAATAATATTTCATGTGCACTTAATATATATGCACACACATTTTGTACGCTTTTCAATTGTACTCATTTTAAAAAGTGATTACCCAATGAATCAAATCTTTCTGTCGTATTTTTCCTAATATATGCATTTTGTACACTGTTTATTAAGTGAACTGCAAACTTTAGAAATGCATGGATTTTGAAGATAAAGTGTGTTTCGGTTTGTGAAGGTTCAGGAAGTGCAAATTTGGAATGTTCATACAGAACTGCAAACCAATGACTTTCTTAGTCAGCCTTATTCCGAAGAATGCAAAATCCAGGTGCCACTTTTGCCAAGTATTGCAACACTACATCTTGTTTAATAGTTCATCTTGCCTCAAGTGTTGGTGTTCATTTCATGCCTCAGTATCGTATTCCAGCTACTAGGTAAGTTTAAAGTATTCTAACATAATCGGTGGCAGAGGAAAAGGGTCAGCTTGTGAAACTCAGAGTTATAATGGCAGAGTTCCTTAGGCACAGAAATGTAAGTATTTGCCAAATATTGCAACAGAACCAGTGTGGTGTAATGGCTAGAATGTTAAACTGGGAGCTGGGATATCTGGGTTCTAGTCCCCACATAGCCATGGAAGCTCAGTGGTTGACTTTCTACCAGTCACAGGCTCTCAGCGCAACCTACCTCACATGGTTGTTGTTGTGAGGATAAAATGGAGTGGAGGATAAAATGTACACTGTCTTGGGTTCTTTGGAGGTAAAAAGATAGGATATAAATGTAATAAATAAATGAAATACATGATGAAGCAAGATGCACCACTAACATCTTTAGAGTCTGTGAAGAAACACCCTGTATATAATTATTTTGCTGTGTAATGTTTACTTCGTGTGGCTTCTGTGGGACAATAATGTATCTGACTAGGCCTTGTTTTATTACTATCAAATTCATGCATAGTAGTTGCTTAGTGATGTTCTGAAAGTGGGGAGAAAGAGAGAATCACTTTGAATATTGTCAGATGGGGCTTGGATCAGGTAAATACAATTCTGATTTCCGGTTGATTCCAGCTACATGGAAAAGAGTGGGTGGAAAATGATAGCTAAGGTATGACAGTTGACAGTTAAGTTAGGGAGTTGATTAGTCTGGGATGAATCTGCTGGTTGGTGCATGGTGTTTTAAAAGGACAAGGAGAAAGCTGAGGAGAAAGTGAATAGCTAAAGCCTGGATGTTAACTTATTATTTCTCAGTGGGATACATACATGGCTGGTGAAGATCAGGTGTAGAGTGCAGGGTCCTGTGTTAAATATGCTAGGAGGCTGTCATAAGATCCTGCCTGAAGAAGCTTATACTGGCAAGCAGTAAAACTTCAGTTAAACTGCACAAGCAGCCAAAAATACAACAGGAGGAACTTTGGAAGAATGTACCCAAAAGCTGGACCTGGTTGTGAGTGTATTTGGCTAAGGTGGAAGTTTAGAGAAATTGGTATTCCAACATAATTGGTGGCAAAGGAAAAGGGTTGAATTATGGAACTCTGAGTTATTCCTTAGGCCTGGAAATATAAGCATTTGCTATAACTCAGGGCTTAGCTTGACCTAGCGTTCTAGCAGGACGGAGGGGTGAAGATCTCACGATATTTTTATCGCAAGATCTCCCCCTCTGTCCACATGCGGTGTGCAACGACCTCAGAGGGAGAGGTGTCATGCCCGCCATTTTGTTTGTTTTTCTCAAAGGAGAAGATGTGCATGAGTGCTCGTGCGCAAATGGTAAGCTTTTTTTTTTTTAAAAAAATCCCCACTCTCCCCCCACCCCGGATGGGCGCAGTGCTCCTGAGGAGCTCTGTGCCCCATCCGCGGGTCCCATCTCCTCGTGAATAACCACAAGGAACCGGGGCAAACCGCGACACTTGGCCACACATTGCACAGTCTCAGGCTCAGCCCAGGACTGTGGAAAAACCGGGCTCAAAGGGTAGGGTGAGATCCTGGGGCAAGGGAGGGATCATCCCTCCCTGATCCTGGGATACCCTGTGCGTCATGTAAACACACAGGGACGATCCCGGGGATCGCCCCAGGATTTTGCCCCATCTAGCTAAGGCCTAAGACACCCCATAGGTGGGATTGCCTAGTGAAAGAGCTGTTTCCCCACAGGTGATGGCAGTGCTGCAGAGAAGAAATCCCACACAGAGCCCTTACACAGAGAGTCCTCAATCCTGGTGAAATATGGTCACTCGGGCATGATTGCAAGGTTTTGTACAGTTTACACTTCTGCATTTGGATGTGGCCTGAAGATTTGGGTTTGGATGGTTTGAGTGAGGAAATCACTAGGTGCTTCATGCTCACTTGTTCTGATGCCTTGTCCTTCTCCTTGTTACATTACAATTTCTAAGTTCAAATGAACTTTCTGATGTTCATTCTCATGTGTCACATCCAAACCAAAAAGAATATAAGAAGGTGTTCTTGCTGGCTGCAGAAAGTCCTTTTCTCTTGAACACTTTTCAACATGGAGACCTGAACATTTTCCAGAACTATTTTGTACATGACCTTCTTGTTGTTTTTAATGGCTGGCTTTGAATGACTGGAGTTGTGTAGATGAAAAATAATTTTCATCTGCTTGTGTAGCGTTCAGTATTTTAATTAGGTGTTTTAACTCACCGGTTCTTGATCTGAGTTTTTATGCAATAAGGATGAGACATTAAAAACAGAAATTAAGAAGTAAATATCTTTCATATAGAAAATCCAACAACTTTAGTATTGATTTACACAGGAATCTGTGGCCACTGTTGGCTGTAGCAGTTACTGGCTCTGACAGTTCACATAGCTCTGAAATCTCTGAAACCATTTCAAGTCTTCTCAAGAGTGGTGGCATGGCTCCTGCTGCTCCTGCCACCATTTGCCTACTCATTGCCATTGTCACCTCCAGCAGAAAAGAGGGTCAAGGAAGACAATTCGAATCACTTTGAGGCAAACCATAGAATGGCAGCTTTGTGTTAAATTTCTCTTTTCACCCCCTGTTAAAATAAACTGAGAACCTTGAATCATCTAAAATGAATTATTTTCCATCTTCACTCTGGACTCATTTTTAAGGCACAAACTAATGCTCTACTGAAGCAGGATATGAATCCTATGGCAACCCAATTACTTAATCTCCCAAGCAATCTCTAGTGCCAAAGCAGATGACCCTTCACTCCCAATCATATCCTCTTTTATCAAGTCTGCTGGAAGAAAACAGCCTGAAGCACTTCCTGTACTTTAGTGGGTCCTGCAAGTGGTCCTGGGCTTTGAACTCAACTGATTGGCTATGAATAAAATGCACAATTCTTTTAACTGGCTGAAAACAGATAAACACGAATAAAATAAAGTGAATAATGAATAATGAAGCAAAGAAATAGCAAAGTACTGAAGTGCTGAAGCACCGAATACTGAATTATTGAAGCACACAAAAAGTTGCAAAGTACTGGACAAATTAAGGAATGGACTCAAAAGATGTTACAAAACAGACATAGTCAATGTGTTAATTAAAGATGAATGTAAAAAACTTTCATTTCACTTGATATATTTTTCATGTACTGATCTTGTTATGCATTAGTAACTTACCACTAGCCTTAGATACAATTGCAACACTGTTGAAACTAGGGATGCCTCCAAAAGTTGGAAATTGGTGGTTCTTTGGAAGGTTATGCTGACCCTGTTCAGATGACATGCTAGCCATGGTGGTTAAGCATTTTGAGCTAAAATTATGGCTGAGCGTGTCATGTGAACCATGACTTAGTGTGTTGTGTGAATCATTCCTAACCATGGTAGCTAACTAACCATGATTTAAATACACTCACTTACCATTTGTTGCAAAAGGGTTAGCAGCCTAACCATGGCTCAGTGTGTTGTCTGAACAGGCCCATTATGTTTGCAATGCCCATAGGTTAGATCCAAGATTGCCGTTCTAGCAAGGGAAAGGATACCACTGGCAGAAGGGGACATATATATCCTCTCCTTCTCTCTGCACGCCCCCCATGTACCCTAAAAATCCTCACCAGAGAATTGGGGGACTGTCCAGAGCAGATTTGGAAGGTTTGTATGGTGCTGCAGGGGGAAGGAGAGAAGGGAGTAGTCCTGTTCCACTGGTAGAATGATGCCCTTGGATCCAACCCCAGATATGTAGTCAGCTTGGATGGCTAACTAGTGAACCTTAGTATTTTCATTATTAATTATAAGTTCCTGTGCCATCAACATGACTAAAGCACCTAAACCCCACCATTTCAGTGCATGTCCTGATGATCATAGAATCATAGAATAGCAGAGTTGGAAGGGGCCTACAAGGCCATCGAGTCCAACCCCATTTAGGATGACCTAAACTTTTACTTTCTAAAGGAAATGTAAATGCCCCATTTGAAATGCTTGTGGAAAGATGTCATTAACCCTTTAATTAGTGTTTTCTAAAAAAGGATGTAGAGGGAGTCTGCAGAGGCATTTGTGTTTTCTAAACAGGGGCATTGCAGGAGTCTCCTGCTTGACCACCTGGACCCTGCTCACTGAGGCACCACCACTCACTGTTTGTTAGATGCTCACCTTATCCACAAGCACCCAGTGAGCCACCATCTTGTGTAAAATGGTGGCCTGGGGATTTCTGGGAATATGTTATATAAATGGTAGCTGTAAAGGGGCCACTTATTCAACATTATAGGTGAACATAAAGGGACCATTTATGTAAAATGACAGCTTGCCAGGGGATGGGCGGCCTCCTGGCACTCCAAGGTGGTTGCTGGGACATCCAGGAGCTTGTGAGTAGGTGTGGGCAGTGACGGCAGTTCAGTGTGTGCTCAGTGAAACCGGAAGGAGATGAGTGTCTATCCCTTCTTCTAAACCAATCAGTGTAAAAGTTTGGATTTGAAATCTTTCAACAAACCAATCACGTTGGATGAAACAGCCACATGGTTCAGAATCCAACCCTTCAGTAAACATTCCTTTTTCAGTTCTGGCATCATTTCCTTTCTGCATGCAGCTAGTTAACTATGGCCATTTCTCCCTAATACCCAACAGATTTTTCTTCTTCTTTTGTAAGTAAAAAAAAATACTTCGGAGCCAGGTGCTGGTGGGTGGTACTGTGAGGGGTACTAGAAAGTGTATCCAAGCTCAGGAGCGGAGTGGTGCAGCCCATGGCAGGATCTACGCGACTGCTTATAATGGTTTATAAGGGTTATGACAACTGTTCAGGCCCAGGACACATTACATATACCGTTTTCATACCGTTTTAAAAGTGTTATATCCTGCTTGGTGTAGATCGGCCCCAGGTCAGCTGTAGGTTGAAAAGGAGATACAGGCTTTGGCAGACCTGGGATTTGAAGGTACTTCTTCTACTGCAGCTAGTCATGCTGCTCGTATGAAGTGTAGGGTAAATAGTTGGAGACACTTTTTATGTAGTGAAAAGACCGCTTATGTAGTGATGCATACTGTCATGAGGAATAGCATGATGCCATACTACAGTTCCCAAGATGCACTTTGGTGACACACATGCACAGCAATTTATATACACACAGTGAGATCCTGGAATAATGGAGAACTGTTGTCTTGTGCTGCTTGGACAGAGGAATTCAACACTTGATGAGCAAATTGAGATATCTGTTGGGGTGAGTTTGCCTACAACTAGTTGAAGCCATCATAAATGATTGTGGAGATATATTTCATAGCAACGGCATACCACACAGCCACATGATTGCTTTTATTTACTTATTTAAATGTATATCCCACCCTTTGCCTTAGGGCAGAGTTACATACATATCATTAAAACAACACAAAACTACGTCAAACCACCATTAAAAAACTACAGTGCAACTCATTGCTTGACTGCAGGGGAAAAAGCATTTCAAGCAGCTACACATACCAGTGGGTATATAGATGCTGGAAGAATTCATTCATAGCCAATTTTGATACAAACTGAACTTCTCTGTACCAGTAGGACTAATTTGTGCATCCGAACTTAGCTATCCACCCGATTTCACACTTCTCTGAATGTTGCAACATATGCCTTAGTAGTTGAAAGTTAACAGTTTCAACTACTATACGTTATAGTATACGTCAAACTATATGTTAAAATACATATTTTGAGAGAGAAAACACACTGATAAATACTTATTTTGGGAGAAATACGTTCTAAATACATATTTAAATGTGCATTTAAATAACTGCTTTGGTGGATGACCTATGCTGGGAACTAGACATGGGAGTATGTCCCTGTTGGTTCTGCTGGACCTCTCTGTGATATTCAATACCATCGACCTTGGCGTCCTTCTGAAGCTGTTTTGGCCAGTATGGGACTTGGGATGCTATTTTAATTAGTTCCAATCTTATCTCCTGTGGAAACATTTCCTATTTCTAAAATGGTCTGAAATAGATCTTGATAAGCAGTGGTGCTACACTGACGTCATTGAGATTGAGATCTGTGACCCTACTTCCTGAAAGTAAATCCTCCAAACTAGGAGGAATAGGGTTGTCAATTGATTACCACCAATTGGCCGAACCTTGTCCTGTACCTTAATAGTTGGCTGATCTGGCAGGCGAAACTGGAAGTGGCATGAAAATAGGCAATCTACAGCACAATCCTATATATATCTACTCAGAACTAAGTCCAATTGAGTTCAGTGGGGCTTAGGCCCAGGTAAATGTGTACAGAAAGAAACAGCAGATAAGGAACTACCATAGCCCTTTGATGCTATTTTGATCAGCCTTACCTGCAGCGTCAAGAGTGGCAAGAAGCCAGCAGGTTCAAGCTTGCTCGTCATTCCAAAACATACATAATTTCACCATGAAGAACTTTTATGGTGGGCCTTCTGTGTAGTGGCACCCACCATTTGGAAAACCCTCCCTCATGCAGTTCAGGAGGTGAAAATGTGACATCCTTTAAATGCCTCCTGAAAACACATGTTTTCACACAGGCTTTCCTTGGGCTGTAACTGTTGTTGGGTTTATTTTGGTTTTATGTGGTATTTTTAAACTTTTATATGTTTGGTTCTGTTGTATTTGATGGTTTTAATTGTGAACTGCCCAGAAAGCCTCAACTATTGAGCAGTATAAAAATGTAATAATAAATAAATAAGGCCCCAGAAGGCTGAGGGCCTAATCTGTAAGACTGATCTACAATTTATGGCTGCATTACAGCCATTTTGAGGTTGCTAAGCTGTTCTCCATGAGGCCCACTGAGCCTGTTTTGGAATTGTGAGTTTCCTGTTTCCATCAGAGCAGGTTGTTATAAGAACTGTATAACATTAAATATTTGTGCCCAAGGTTTCTTGCTTTTATTTTCCTTCTCCATTCCTAATTTTTTTTCTGTGTCATTTCTTTTTAGGTTGTAAGCCTGTTCCTGGGACCTTTCCAGCTGAAGAGTTGGGTATTACAAAGATGTTAAACAATAAATGATTTTAAATTAATAAATTAATTAATACATTAATAATAAATAATAGGAATTTGCAGCTCTAATCTGCTATCATCTGCACATCAGGCGAACTGTTTTCAAAAGCTGACAGTGCTGTCCCTGTCCTCAACCCAATGAACTGAGTTGCTTGTGTACCTTCAGTTTGTATTTTCAAAAAGGATCAAACCATTTTCAGATCTGGAATGTGATATTTCTTTTAGTTTGTTTTTGATGGTTTATTTATCTTCTTCCCCATTTAAAAAAAAAACCCACAAATTTATATTATGTTCATATTATTAGAGCTTGCAAGGGTTCCATGTCACATACTTCGTATCAGTTTGGTCAGCTTCTTTCAAGGAACGGTTGGTGATGGTGGGGAGTGAGAGTGAAATAAACACCAAAATTATATACACACATCAAATGCCCCCCTTGAGTCAAGAGAGGGTCAGCTGTCCTGCACAGCAGTGAACTAAATCTTGACAGCTGTTGACCAATTATGGCTGCTGAAAATTTCACCAAGTCCCAATAAAGATCGAGATTTGTTATTATCTTCTATGGGTTTCAAAGTAAATAAAGCAGCTGCATCTCTTGGTGTGAGCAGGAGTTTGATGCACGCAAAGCCCAGGAAACTTAATTACTGTTGCAAAATGAAGAGTGACAACAACATTTCCTATGATCCCCAAAGTGAGAGTGTTAACCAGAAGATTGATGAACATTGCAGCTTTTATTCTTTCTGTACCCCCACCCCACCCCTAGTAGAAACTTTCATCAAGCCAAACTCTACCCACTGGAGCCTCTCCCCACCCCCGCTACCATGAAATTCCTATGTGAAACTATATCTTATTTCCAGCACTTGTCCAGAATGCTTAAAAATGATGGTGGAAAGGGTTCTCAGTGATCAAACCTGAAGTCTTTATGACTGCAAATGTTTGCAAAGGGCTTCATTTAAAACTTGGATTAACCAGCTGCCGTGCTTGGCTCCAACCCTCTATCCAAGTAGGGTGAGATCTGGGAGTGTGTATATGTAAACACCGAAGGCTACAAAGGCCTGGGAACTCTAAATCAAATTTATTTAAAAGAAAGGAAGGGGGGTTAATTCAGGGCATATGGAACATGGTTTGCTACAAAGAAACAGATCTTGATTTCTGTAAAGGAAATACAAATGCAGCCAAGATGTAGCGCGGGGGTTGCTATCTTTTGTACTTCATGATTGTTTCAGAGCATACAAACCTTAGAACAATTTCTTCCTACACAAGCATGCCTCCGTGTTTTTGATTTATGTAGGAGCCAAGTGAATTTCTCTGTACAATTTTTTTGACTGTGAAGAATCAAATCACCATCAGCTGGTAAAAGCAATGAAACTAGGAACAGAAGAACCACACTTTAGATAAACATGAAATCTTGGTGCCAAAAAAGTTTAAATTAGTATGTGTGTGTGTATATATATATATATATATATATATATATATATATATACACATACACACACACACACACACACACATATTTAAAGTACAAAACTTGCAGTAAACATAAAGTGATTGATACCTGTCAGCATTCTGTAACAATTGGCTGGACTGTTAACAATGCTGCAGAAACTTGGAGGTGAGCTCAGGCTTCAGTTCCATTGCAATTAAAACGTGGGAGTCAGCTTCCAAACAGGCCCACTTTGAAGCAAAGCTTGAGATATCCAAGGAGATGAAGAGACCAATTGTGAGGTAGACTACTGACAGCAGGAGGATTTAATTGGAGACAGGAGGAAGATTTCATACAGGATATATTGAGAAGAAAGGCCTGAGGGAAATGCCGCACACTATTGTGTGTGTGTGTGTGTGTGTGTGTGTTTTTGAGATGCATATATAATAGGGGTAGGGGAGAAGTTTATTTAGCTCACATTTCAATGGAAAGTAACCAAATTTGCACTTACCAGAATGCAGTTGTACATCATATTTGTGCTTTTCCAAATTTTCCAATGCAGTTCATAAATAAGAAAGTGCATACAAAAAAATGTATTCAGCAGAGAAAAATCTGCATATGGCAAAGTATGCTGAAAACCATTTATTTAAGGGGAAATCACTTGTGTACATGAGAAAATACACATACAACATGCATATTCTTTTTGAGACTTTTTTTAAAAAAACAATCCAATCTGGAAGCAGAATGGAACATATTTAGCAGTGGAAAATTAGATCCTGAGTGAAAAAGAGCATGGCGCACGCGCACACACACACACACACACACACACACACACACACAGACTCTCTGATGGAAAGCTTTCTGCCTGATCATTAAGAGCCATCCAACCTCACAGCACACACATTACAACTGTATATGTCCCATGAAAACCCCAAAAATATGCAAGGGGAAGTCGACAGCTAAGGAGACACAGACATAGCCATCAGCGAGGGTCCATGGACCATGTAAGGATGGTGTCAAGTTCACACCTGAGCTACTAGTGGCAGGCAAGCACACCCCTATGACTTTGGGCCGCTGTGCCTTACTTCCCAGAGCCAGAAAAGGGCTGACCTTTCCATGCAAGCTAAAAAGCTGCCACAAGAACTTCCTTACATCTAATCCAACACAACCTTGCATTTCATTTTAACGGCAGCACTGGGAAAGGCAAATGGAGATGTAGGGCTAGAAATATACGAGGTGCAACAGAACAGAGGGGTGTTTTTGCTCCTCAAAATAGATTATTGCAACAACAAATAAAGAAAGTAAGAAAAAAGAGGGGGGAAAATACTTATCTGAAACTGTTTCCGTATGTTCTCTGCTATTCATCTTTCAATGTATGAGGCACAATGGAATGACGATTAATGCTCCCATAAGTATATGATGAATGGGATATTCTACCTTCCTGGCCCTCCTGCCACACAAGATCAAGTCTAACATCTTTCATTTTGCTCAGAATGTGTAATGTGGCCACAGTATCCCTTTTGGCCAGCTGCTGAACACAACATTAAAGCTAGCAAAGGCTTTGAGCTCCCTATAAAAGCCTTGACAACAAGTCATGATGGTAGCAGTGGATTTCTGTACACCGCTACTCTCAGGATTACAGCGTTCTCCCAAGGTTTGTGGATAAGTCTGGAGGCAACAGGAGGAAGAATTTGTGGCAGATCAGACACCAAACTCAGATGAGTTGTCTGTCAAATCTGCATTTGCTAATAATAAACTCCTCCCAAAAAGTGTGGTGCAACAGAAGAAGAAAAATTAAACAACCAACAAATTATGATAAAAAATTTTTTGAAGTTGCTGCTGCCGCTGTTGTTGTTTTAAAAGATACATTTTTAAGCCTTCACCTAAAACTTTAATTATTTTTAAAAGAGTGCTCCAGACTGAAGTCATTTTAAATGAATTCTGCTTTTTTTCTTTTTTCTTTTTACAAAAGTAAAATCAAAAGTGCACAAAGATTCACCTACTAAATTTAAAATAGGTTTCTCTTCATAAAGATTTCAGCTTGATCTGCTGTCTTTGAAGCTATTACTTGCAGCAGCACATTTGTGGTAAGTAGTGTTAATGGATTATGCTGGCTGATTTTAAATTTCATTTCGTTTTTTCTCTGCAATCTCAGATACTCCTAGGAACAACCTCCAAATGATGAGAAATAACAGAATTATTTATAAATACATTTTTCAAATGAATCTCAGTGGCAGTCATTTGCAGCTCTGTGATGTCTCAGAAAGTTCCCACTCATTTATTTTACCTGAACTACCATGGGTGTGACAGGCTCAGCTTCTTGATTCCCACCTAAATTCACATTGACAGCTAATTCTTCAGCCCAATTGTTGTTGCTGCTGTTTTGCTTTGTGGTTTGAAATGAGTGGGGGTTTATTATTTTTGCTCAAACACTTCTAATATATTTCCTCCTGCCCTGACTATGACACAATTTCCACTTTTATTGTATATGAAGTAGTAAAGTTAGTGCCTTCTATAACAAGTACTAATTTTGCCATGATGTCATTCAGGAATGTGAAGGAATGGTTTTAGACAAATTCTATTGATGCTTCCACTTCACCACTGACTTAGCATTCCTCAGTTTTTATCTTGTTCCTTCCTTTTCTCACACCTACATGTCACAACAGCTTATTCTCTAGTTTCTACCTTGTTCACTGTTTCTTCCTTGCAGCCTTACAGTATCCCTGGCTCCTTCTGCTCATCTTTCTTCTTCATCTTCCGTTCCTACAACTAGTTTGGACAGCCAACTGCTTCCAACAAGAAGAATGAAAAGCAGTGTTAAAGAGGGCACAGTGGGGCAGGCATAACCCCAAGCATGCTCAGTCTGAAAACAAACATGACGTGTTGTAAGCCTGGGTTGGACAACTTCCAAATGCAGATCTCAAGGGTTTTCAGTACAGAACTCTGGAGTCTACTCAGGCCATGTCCCCTCACCAGCCATGTTCAAGGTTATTATTAATATTATTTACTAGGCCCCATCCTGTCCTCCAACTACAAAGCTGAGGAAAGGAACCTTGCACAGGTTGGGGGAAGGAGAATGCCACAGCTTGGATGCAAATATGTGTGTATGTATGTTCCACACTGAACAAAGGTAAGTGTCACATGTGTAACTCTGTTCACTTTTGGCACTGGCCAAACCCACTGCTGAAATGCAGAACACAACAAGTTTTGACTGATGTAAATCCAGACTTTGACAGGAAGAACTTTCCCCACTCCTTTTCTAAACCAATGGCTCCTCAGCTCCTGGTTCATCCTAATTATTGGTCCTCCAGTCTTGGCTTGTAAATCCAATCTTTAATGCAGAGTATGTGATCACCAGCTGAGAGACATCCCCTGGATATTACCTAGTTGTTCCCCTCCTGAGTTGTTCTCTCACCTCCATGGTTGTTCTCCTTTTAAGCTTTTGCTGTTGAATCATTTAAAGTGATATCCCCTTCTGAGCTTGGGAGTGCAGCACATTTCAAAGGCGTTAAAAATTATTTCATCTCTGCAAAAGTAACAAAAAAAGAAAAGAACGTGCCTTGTACTCGGTTTGTGTTCTTGCTATCCTTGGTAGGTACAACATTTGAATTTGCAGTAATATATTTTTCATAAAGAGGTTAACAGCTACCAGAGGAAACACAGCAGTGACTTGACCTGCTTTTCAGATCAGCTGTAGGAGCTTAAAAAAGAAAAGAAAAGAAAGATGTAGGACTGAAGAAACTGTTTCCTCAAGTTTAATATTTTCTTGGTGGAAATTCTGGGTTGAATCCAACATAGGCTGTCCATGAATGTGCAGAGCCCTGGGACTCTGGAACTCCCTTTCAGGGAAGCTCTCTCCCTTGTGTGTTTGTGGAGGCAGCACCCCTAAAAAAGATTGTGCTGGCTGGCCTTTGGGGAGTAGTCTGGACTTCTTTTAATACACTGTTTATACATTGGATTATTATTATTTTAAAAAATCATGTTTAAAATGTTTTAAAATGTTTTTAAAAAATTATATTGTAGTTTGTTTAATTATTGTTTTGATTTTTGTATATCTCTATTTGTTTTAATTGTGCATGTTTTTAATTTGTAAAGCTGCCTTGAGTCCCAGTTTTGGGGGAAAGGCAGGATAATAATACATCATAAAAGATAACAATGTAAAAACAGACCCATGCAAAAAATGCCATCAATTCCAAGAAACATTGCGGGAAGGTGTAATGTGGAAATAAAGAGGCGACATAGTATAGCTGGGTTTAAACAAGTGCCAACATTTATTTGATGGATCTGGATAGGGAAACCTAAGCGGGCATCAACCAATCACGGCGTATGCCGTTACTGAATCAGGGCGAAACATTCCGGGCCTAAGGGATGGCGAGTATCGCTCGCCACCCCTTTGGCTCCCCCCTTTAGGGGTGGTAGGCCTTCCGGTGTCACCCTTCCTCCTACCGCCAGGCTGTGAGTGGGTGAGAAAGGTTGGCCTCAAGGATAAGCCCTATTTCAGCCGCTGGACCGCAGGGCTTGGAACTGCTGAACCTCAGGCGTTATCCTTCACCCATTGGTGCCTTGGAATGTTCACCTACCTTAACAAGCGCAGATGCCCGCCTACCCGCCATTGGGAGTGGCAAGCCTCCTGCTTAGTCACTGCCATCACCCACCTAGCCAGAATAACTTCCTGAAGGCCCCTATGCAAATCCATCAAGAACAGATCATTTCTGAGATCAGATAAATGAACCCCGCCAGCCCTATAAAGCTCCCTCCGCATTGAACTGATTAAGGGGTGTTGAATACTTGTATCTCCATGTTGTACTAATTCTTTATAAATCTCCCCGTTGGCTTTGCGACGAGCACGTTCAATGGCGCGCGGGTCGCTAGCCCATTTCCAATTTAGCCTAGACAATAACAATTCCAGGCCACATGGACCGTATGGCCTGGAAGTCCTTGGCGGCCTGTAAGATCAGGGCCCTTACCCTTCAATAAACCCAGATCATTGCTCCCAAGGTGTACCAACAACACCTGAGGTGGAAGGTTAACCGCACACTGCTGTGATAATGTACTCATGAGGTGCTCTCAGCGCATGCCACGCCTACCCCACCACTGGGTGCTGGCAATATTGCTCGATCGTAGTTGAGTTCCCATACTCGATCGGGAGGCCCTCCTTCTGGCCCACAAGATAAAACTGTGGCCGCATATTAGAACTCGCAGTGGGTTCTGTCCCTTCCGCAGATCTAGGAGATAAATAAAGGCAATTAACTCAGTCCTTGGACAGCTGGATCCCTGGGCAACTGACGGATGTAAGAACGAAAGGCCCCAGACTGCCACCTGCCCACCTTCTGAATTTGACTGGATGAGAAACCGATATCCGCATCGGTGGAGGCCGCACCAATCCTGAAGGAGTGGGTGCCAAACTGGTAATTACCCAGGCCGAGGTCCCTAAGAGCTCGCCTAGTAATAACCCAAAACTGATGTTTGGTAAGTGGAGCACCGTCCTGATGGCAAGACAAATAACCTGGGGAGCACCCCCTCAGCTCAATAAATTGGCCAATGGCTGTTACTGGACATAGCTCCTTCTTGCAGGAAGGGAACAGGGATACACAGCAGCCTTTGCCTAGTTGGTCAGTTTTTGACCTTCTGAGTTGTAGGGAAATCCCATGTTGGGAACTATGTAGGTCAGCCCATTGTAAAGCTCTTCTGGATGTATTGCTTTTGCCTGTGGCTACGAGCTCTGATATGCGGAAGGCGCTGAAAAAGGCAGTGAGGGCGGCAGCATGAAAAAGCCGTGCTTCATAAATGGAACAACAAAGGGCAGGCCAAAGGGTGCTTAATCCTACCAATATTTCAGGTGATAATGGGGTTCGTTTATCAGGGGGAGGTGGTCTAACCCTAGCCCACCCTTTCAAGGTTTTCCTGATTCGAAAGTCATTGGTGGTATCGTCCACTCCCTTGGATTTGGCCAAAAAGGCTAAAGCTGCAAGCTTGCCTCCGATAGTTCTTGGTGCCCTACCTTTCTTCTTCTCCGCCACACAGAATTGCAGGATGTGGTCGACAGGTATAGGCCAAATTTGACCAAGATGTAAACGTGACCTAAAGAATTGAAATTCGCTACCTGCCTTTAGATAAGCTGACCTGGTGCTGGGAGCGAGTGACTGCCAGATTGCTGATTCAATCTCATCCTGCCAGTTTCCCACAAACTGATCGGCATAACTTCCGGCTTCGTTCTTGCCCGAGGGGCCAGTTGTCGGAATCTTGACACCTGCTGACGTGATAGAGCATCAGCAATGGATTTGTCGAGACCCGGGATATGTCGTGCACAGAACAGAATGTTATGCCGAAGACAGTGTAACGTGAATGCTCTGACTAAGTTCATGACTCTCACAATGTGCAAAGACAATGTGTTAATAACATGAACTGTGGCTTGATTGTCACACCAAAATTGGCGACGGAGTTAGAAAGTTCTGTCGCCCATAGATGGGTTGCCACAAAAATTGGAAAAAATTTCAAAAATGTCAAGTCTTTGCAGATATCAGAACCGAGCCAGTCTTCTGGCCACCGTTCAGCACACCACTTATCTCTCCAGATAACCCCGAAGCCGATAGTGCCTGCGGCATCAGAGTGAATCTGCAATTCGCTTTCCAGCATGAGCTCTTTCCTCCAAAAAGAAATACCTTTGAATTCCTCAAGGAAGGATAGCCACACTTTGAGGTCATCACCAATGTTACATGTGACTCGGACTCTGTGATGTGGGTGAGAAAGGCCTTTCATAGCATCGCATAGGCGATGCACAAAGGCCCTTCCTGGTGCAATTACTTTGCATGCGAAATTGAGGTGACCTACTAGTTCCTGCAGCTGCAGTAGGGTGACCTTCTTAAGGCTGCATATAAAGTGCAGCCTGTTCTGTAGGTCTACCAATTTATCCGCAGGCAGCCTACAACATTGCATTATGGAGTCCATTTCAATCCACAGATATTTAATCGTTGTGAGAGGGCCTTCTGTTTTCTCCTGCGCTAATGGTATTCCCAATTCATAGGCTAGATCTTGAAATTCCTGCATGAGGTGTGCGTACTGTGTAGATCCTGAGATTTAATGTCACATTTTCCCATCAAAGTACCAGTACCCTGTTTACGTACAATGTCCACTGCTACATCAAAGGGTGCATATCTGACTGTACAGAGCTGTTCGGGAATAGCATCATTAACTGATCTACCCTTAGGAGCTGACAGGTTATGAATTAATCTAAACTCCCTGGGCATTTTCTTTGGTACTATGCCCAAAGGAGAGACCTGAAGATTGGGGATAGGAGGGGTGCTGAAGGGGCCTATCACCCTACCTGCTTCAATTTCTTTGTTAATCTTATGAGTGACCAGCTCCTCCATTGCAGCTATGGATTTCTGGTTCTTAACAAAGATGCCTTTCAAGGGCCAACATATGGAATTCTAAAACCTACAGAGAAACCTTCCAATAAGTAATCTGTCGTTTGGGGTAAAACGCTAGGAGATGGCGAAGTGGGTTAAGCTTGACCGGGCTGGGGCCCTTTGGGAGGGTGATGTTGGCCGCCTTGCTTCCTATTACCCTGCCCATCTTGGTTAAAGGTTCTCCTACCCCGGTTTCTAGTGAGGGGGTGATGACTCCCACACCTAGGGCATTCGTGTTTGTACCTGCACTGAGGGCGGGAGCAACTGCCCTTGGAAGAATATTCCCAGCAGAGCATGCAGTGTTGAACCCCTTGCCCCACAGCCCCAGTGAGTGGAGTTGCGGGTTGTTGTTTTAACAATAGATGTCCACTGTCGGTTCTATCGCCAAAACCTGGCCTAGAGGGGGTCATGAATTGGAGCCATAAATCATGGTCCTTCATATCCCAACGTAAAGAAGGATCTAAGGCGGCCCACATATGAAATGATTCATCATATGCAAGCCACGCCCCTCCCTCATACTCCACATAGGCTCTGTAGATCATATCCAGGTACTTAGTCAATGTGGCGCCTCGTTCCGGGAATCATTGTAGGGTTATTCCTATATAAATGAGGAATCCAGGCAACCAATTGGCCCAATTCCTGACTACTTTCTTACGCCGAACTTGTTCATAGTCTTTCTCCCCGGATTTGTCCTTATCTTTAGTTTCTGTTTCACGGAATAAGAGGGTGAAAACATCAACATATTCACCTCTGAGGATCTTCTCACGGGTGGCTGGAAGTAAATGGAAACCTAAAGGAGCAGCCGTGTTCCCTGTGGGTATGACATGAGTTTCCACGCCCACGTATGGATCTTTACTTTTCTGAGGGGGATTGTCTTGCTTAGGGGGCGTAGCGTCAGCTGTACCCTGCCATATGTTAGTACAGGCGGTGGCTACGGACAACTGAGAATTCCTATTAGAGTCACTATTCTCAGGTGTTAAAAGGGGGGCAGTGGTTGAAGCTACAATTTGATCTCCTTCAGCATGTGGTATAGTATTAGGTAATGCTGATGATAAAGGGGTCTGAACAACAGTTGAAATACTTGGTGTTGTAGGAACCAATGTGACGGTGGTTGGAGATTGAATCACGAGAGACTCGCTACTGGGAGCCACACTGACTGATTCCTCTGTTGATCTCAAAGTAGTGGGCTGTGATGGCAGAGCAATTTGTGTGTTAGCTGTATGTAAGGAGGTTGCTGACCAATCTAAACTAGACAACCATTGGAGAAAACCCAATGGAGTGTTGATCCCAGAAGGTGGTGCACTAGGTTGTGTAACTGTGTTCTCACCTTGGGATGAAGATTGAGAAGGTCTTGCGATGGGAAGAATACCACTGATTGCTGGTGTTGACACAGAAGGAGTTGAAGGTTGGGTCACAGCAGGAACATCAGGGACTTGATCCATGGAGACTGGTTGAGATTGATATGAAGCTGAACTGGGAGAAGCCAATTGCATCCAACCTGGCTGTAATAGATGACCATAACTTATCTTGAGTTTGTTGTCTGGTAGAGGGTCTACCTACTACCCTTTTACTCTGAATTATTGGAGGAACAGCAAGAGGAGAGGGTATTCCTCGATCCTGTTCTGCTGCTTGAAGCCTATTCAAAATATCAAAAAGGTCTGGGGAATCACTATCTTCAGATGAGGAATCCCTGTGATGCCAAGAGCGCTTTTGCGAGGGGCGAGGGGCCCTCCCCTTCCCCTTCTTTCCTCCCATCCCTTTCTTTGAAGGCATGATGGTTTTAAGGCAGAAGCTGGAGTGACTAGCGATAGCTTCTATAAATGTCCTTAATTGTCAGGGCTTTTGCTTGATAAGGAGTAAAACTACAAAACTATTAACTTGTTTTTAATATATTGAAATGGGTAGGAACTAGAATACAAAGAACCAAGAATCTACTAAACTACTGCTGTCCCAACTAGCCAAGCAGTTAACTCTTCAATAATAATAATAATAATAATAATAATAATAATAATAATAATAAAAAATTGTGCCCACAGGCCCAAACTCAAGCCTTTAAAGGCCACTGGTAAATACCCCTTATGCTGTAAAGGTGAGTCTCCAGAAAGCCAAGGCTGCCCAAAATATTTTATTTATTTATTTTTATTTATTATTGCATTTCTATACCGCCCAAAAGCAGCTCTCTGGGCGGTTTGCGGAATTCCAATGTCCAAAATATCGAAGAAGGTTGGGATCCGCCCACCAACCAGGGCACTAGGCCCAAACACAAGCCTTATAGCTTCTTCGCCCGTTAGCAAGCAGGCTGGCCATGCCCCCGATTGGGCCTTGCATCTTGGAGGAAGCTATCCCAATAGCGCTCCACGAGCTAGACTGCAGGTATGCCCGAGGCGCTGAAAAGCCTCAATAGAACGGCGCCCAATTGACGAGGGGATGTGGGTTCCACAGCCCACCCACCCCTGTTCTTTCGTTCCCCGCTTGGGGAGGGGACGGGAGGCGAGGGGAGGGGGGTGCCAAACTGCACCCGGTTCCCCTTTACACAAAGGAAAGGCGCCACGCACCGCGGTGTCCGCCGCCTAAACCCCAACCCCTTAAACCAAGCCTGGTGGGCTGGGTTTTAATCCTGCCGTAAAAGGGGGCGAAGGAGGGGGCGGGGAGGACCGTCCGGTCCCCCCCAAACCTGGGCCTATCGGCCAGAAGAGATGCGCCGCGACTGGGGCCGCTCCGGGAGCCACGCCTCCGCCGAGGCTGCGCCGTCGCCGAGGTGAGGGCCGATCTTCGCGCTCGTGCGCCGCACCTTCCCACCAGCTGCCGATCCATTGAAGGATCTCGGCAGCCGCTTTAGAGAAGAGGGAGAGAGGAGGGTCACAAGCCTTTAAATAGGCTCTGAATCCCCTCCCCTCCTCCTTTGGCGCGACCCACCAGCCAGTGGCTGGCGTTCACGCTGCCTCCTTCCACCCCCACCCGCAATTTGCTTCCCAGCGCCCAGGCTGTGCCGGGCGCGGCAGAGTAGCATATGTAACAGGAGGATGTAAAATTCTGGCAGGAATAGACTATACAGACAGACACAATACAGCTGCAAAATAATTCACCGACAACTGGCCATCAAATTCAACCTTATCAAGCAACCTAGACCATTTTATTCTGGTTGTGCTTTTATATTGTATTTTATATCATGCTTTTATACTGTTTGTTTTGTACTTTGAATGGTTTTAATTTCTGTGAACCGCCCAGAGAGCTTTGGCTATTGGGCAGTATAAAAATGCAATAAATAAATATTATACATACTCACCCAAAACAATCTTGGAAAATGAAGATAATAAAATATACTGAGGCAGAACAATTCATACTAACAAAACAATACCTTGCAACCAATCAGACATAAAAGTCATAGACAAAAAAGAAACATACACATACCTCATCAACATAGCAATACCAAATGACAAAAATGTTGTTGAAAAAGAAGAGGAGAAGTGAGAGGAATATACACCACTGGCCATGGAAGTCAAAGAACCATGGCAACAGGAAAAGGTCACAATTATTCTGTTAGTCACATCAGTCACCGCCATCACATCAAAAAACTATACAGAAAACTCAGAAACTGGGCCTACCAAAATACATCCACACCAACATACAGAAAGCAATCATACTTAAAATATGCTCAATTGTCAAGAAATCCCTAAACCTGTAAAATGCCCGTCATGTCTGTCTAGAAAAGCCACCATGAGCGAGAAAGCGATGATGATGATGATGATGATGATAATAATAATAATAATAATAATAATAATAATAATAATAATAATAATAATGACATTGAGCATCACACTTGCTAGCCCTGTTTCTGCCTTTGTAGATCATGATTGAGGATGTTGTCTAAATTTACTTTCCTGTACCCATGTAGGGTGGCAACATCTTGTGAAATTTTCTAGGACCTATCAGAAGCAGTGTTAACAATAGTTATTAAGTGTGTGTGTGTGTGTGTGTGTGTGTGTGAGAGAGAGAGAGAGAGAGAGAGAGAGAGAGAGAGGAACAAAAGGAAACCCTCCACCAAAATTTTATAACCCCGGGGTTCCCAAAATGGCACCCAAAATCTCTTCACACTGCTGAAATGCCACACTTCCAATTTGTCGACCTCTAAAATGAGAGAATGGCAGGCCAGCTTTACGGTATCCAAAGTCAAATAAGAAGCTAGGCTATGTGTCAGTCACATTTATAAAAGTGTGTCTACAAGGGAGAGATGGAGGGACTGAGAGACTGTATAGGAAACTTTAGGGCTCATAGTGTAAGAGACAAAGATTTATCTGCCTCCTTATATAACATGCTCTCTTTCTTTCTCAAGAATGACCATGGCTTTAACCACAGTGAATATGGTTAAAGCCGTGTTTTAAGGTGTCTTCTGAACACGGCCTGGCTTTCTGGCTTATCCACCATGGTTAAAGCCATGGTTTAAGGTGTCTTCTGAACGGGCCCCATATGTTTCTCATGCCATGTCGTGTGTACAGGGAGGAGGAGCCAATAGGCCATGGTATCTGACTAGCAGCAGGATGGAGGGACAAGCACCATAATAACTAGGGACACCAAGTACAGTGGGAGACAATACATCTGCTAATCTTTACATCCTTTAAAATATATGTGAGTAAATGCTTAATCCTCTGATCCCCAGAGTGCATAGAAGAATTAACACTAGATCTCAACCACAGAGAATGTGTTGTAAAGGACATTTGTCAGTACACTTAGGAATGCATGAATCTGTCAATATCTGTTTCTCATAGTTTTTCAATTTTTTTCCCAATTTTAAATTTGGTTCATCTTGAACTTTGTTAATTTTCCCAGTCCTAAATTCGCTTTGAGAATTTTAAGTTTACATTTGCATGAAAACTTGTGTGCATTTTTATGTGCATTTCTCAGAACACATGCTTTTTTGTACACTATTTTGCCTAATATACACGTTTGAAAGTAATTTCCCAAATATAATGCATTTTTCAACTTTATTTTCACTATGCATTGCATATTAGTGGAAATATATGCATTTTTCAATGGAGAACTTCATGGCAAAATTCAAAGAAGAAGTGTGAATTTCAAAAGATGAATAAGGTTTGGTTCACACATTGGGTGGAAAGAGTGGACTTCAGTTTGTTTTCAATAAAATGTGAATTAGACTAATATATTCCCCATCTGAAACCTGAATGAATGATGTTTTGGCATTGATCAAAGCCATAAGCCACAGTAAACTTGGTAAAAGATTCTTTGTCTCTTTTGTTGCAACAGACTATTACAGCTACCTTTCTGGAATTTATCTGCAACACTGAGCACCTATTTTCAGTAGCCCTCCTGAGGATAAAGAAGTCTCAATCAAATACATTGCAAACATCTTGCTTAGTTTAAAGAGGAACAATTTCTTTTTCATGTCTCTTAAGAACATAAGAAGTGTCATGCTGGGTCAGACAAGGGTCCATCTAGTCCAGCACTCTGTTCACACAGTGGCCAACCAGCCATTGGCTAGGGACCAACAAGCAGGACACGGTTGTCATAATCCAATTTATGGTTGTTTATCAACATGTTTATATAAAAATGGATGTGATGTCAAAGAAAAAGAAATGCAACTTTCTTTCTTCCTTTCCGCTCTTCCTTCCTTTACAGATATCTTTCAGGCTTCATCTAGCACTGTTACAATTTCACGATTGCACTGACTCACTCCACTGACCTGTGTAAAGTTGTTTGTGCTTGGACACTGCTTCAGCAGTCACCCCTGAAAGGCAGAGGGGAGCTATGTGTGTTACAGATCACAGATCATTCAGTTCTGACGAGTGATTCAGCTTGTGCTTGTACAAAAATGGTCATTCTAGGCCAGGAATGTGATTTGTAGCAGAAAAAAACTAGCTATGATAAGACTGAGCCCACCGGAAATGTTTAAATGGATAAACTATCTATGACAGTCACCTGTACTAAAAAAACCTGTTCCTGACTACAGGAATTACCTACCAAGAAAGACATCTACATAGGAAAAAGATGTCTATATAGGAACAGTGTTTGGGACTTTCTAACTCAGAAGAAGATGGATAAGGGATACATTATAGTGATGCCTAGAGAAGTAAAAACCCCTTACATCTCTGAAGAGGCTGCTCATCTGTGGGAGGCTTGGGGGATAAAAGAAAAGGAATAGCTACCACTGCAGGCTGCAAGTGGGGAGGGGGGCAGAACCACATGTTTGAATGCTCCCCCTCATACATAGGAAAAGGATTTCTGGGTGGATTGAAACCATGTACCCAGTGTGCAGCAGCTGGGGGGGGGGGAAAGTAAATTTCATACTAGGAATTATGAGAAGGGATTGAAAATTAAACTGCCAATATCTTAATCCCTTTATACAAATTTATGGTACAACCATACTTGGGATGCTGTCCTTCTGCAAGTGGCCCAAGCTGGCCAGCCCTGGTGTGTCTGAGGCTCCTAATGCTGGCGGCCACAATGTAACACTTCCAAGGGCAAGTGAAAAATGAGCGGAAATTAGGGTGCCACCTGCCCCTTTCAGAAATGAGCATTTCCTCTACTACAGCACTCGCTCCCGGAAGTGCTACAATGCAGCTGCCAGTGGTAGGGGCTGTGCATGCACCTGGACTGCCTGTGGAAGGGCAGCATTAGATCCCACCCAGGATGTGCCTTCTTAACTCAAAGAAGAGCCCTATTGGCCCATCTATTTTTCACATTGACCAACCAGATGCCTACAGCTAGGGATGAGTAAAATTTCATTTTAGTTTGGTTTTGATAAGAATTTACCAAAATTTGCAAATTTCATATTCAGGATGGGGGGGGGGGCAATATTTTAACATTCCAAATGTTGGAGAAACTGAACCTGATGGTTTTATCCATCAAAGCAAATGGTTTTGAGAAGGGATCTATGGGGAAAAAAAATCATTTCCGTTTATGACCAGAATTTAGATGGTTTGCACCTCCCAAACTCAAGTACAATCCACTGTTAAAGCTCATACATTCTAAAGGTTGTGGTGCTGTTTAAGGAAGTGAGGGAAGATGCATTAAAAAAAATGCATGTTCAAAAAAACTCTCATGCAAAAATGTATATTTTTCTTTTTTCAAAAAAGAAGTTTAGTAAGTGGGAGAAAATTGCATTCTTTGGGATCTGTACTGAAGTTTAGTATTTCATGTGAAATGGCAATAGCTTTCATGATGGTGCTAATAACCAATACTTTCTGAAGAAGCCACTTGCAAAACAGGTTAATATACACCGGATGCCAGTATTTCTTTGTTTATTCTCTTTATAAACAAGAATGTAAAAAAGTTTATTCTCTTTGTATAAAACATCTCGGTGTAGCATTTGCTCCTCATTGTTGACTGTTTAACTGTTGTTTAAACACTCCTTATTCAGCCATGTCAGCTTGTTCAGATAAACTCTAGCAAAGTTATTTCACGTTTCAGCAATGATATTGTATGTACAGTACATACATTGATAAAAAGTATTCTCTTACGCCATCTTTGAAAATTATTAGTAGTTGTGTGCCTTGTGCATTATATAATTGTTTGATTTTGTCAACTGCTGCCTTCTGCATTGATTTACTAACCACCTCCAGTTGAGCATCACTACCAACTAACAGTTACTGCCATCTTGTCTGGATTGAGTCTCATTTTCAACCCCCTCCAGAACCGAATTCTAATGAGTTCATATTTCTGTGAAACTGACCTCCAAATTCTGCAACTGACTGATTTTTCCAAACTGCAGACTTGCAGACCGTTTTTAAAAACTTGTTTTGGGAGGGTGTGAGTATGTGCAGAAATGTGCATTTGTGCATTAGCATGGGTGCACATTAGCAGTAGTGCGCAGTTCCAAATGAACACATTTTTCCTACAAGAAAATCTGATTCTATTGATGAGGATAACAGAACAAAAGATACTTGACAATCCACTAAACATAGATGGAATGAACTCAATTTGTACATTCCTACCAGTACCTGCTGAATTTGTCTGCTACAGATGGGTGAAAAAAATCATTTAGTTTATTAAATAAGCATTTACCCAAATGCACAGATTTCTTTATATTTGGTATGGAAATAACTTGAGATTTATTTTATTTTTTTAAAAAAATAAATGTGGGAGAAAGCAAAATTGACAGCTTTCCCCAACCCTGGCAATGCTCTCTCTTTCTGTTATATCTATTCAGTGTCATACTGCCACTGAATGTGGAGCTGTATATAGAAATCATGATTCAGTAGGCATTGGTAGATCTATTCTCCATGGATTTGTTTAACCACCTTTTGAAGCCACCTAAGCTAATGCCACTATCATGTCTAGTGGCAGTAAATTCCATGTTACAGGAAGTCAGATTCTGGCTGAACATCAGAAAAAACTTCCTGACAGTTAGAGCAGTATGACAATGGAACCAGTTACCTAGGGAGGTTTTGGGCTCTCCCACACTAGAGGCATTCAAGAGGCAGCTGGACAACCATCTGTCAAGTATTATGTAGGGTGGATTCCTGCATTGAGCGGGGCGGGGGTTGGACTCAATGGCCTTTTACGCCCCTTTCAACTCTACTATTCTATGATTCTATGAATTAATTATGCATTGTGTGGAGAAGTATACTTTGTTATCTGTCTTGGATTTCCAGTTAATCATTTTCTTGAGAGAGGGAGAAAAACTTATTGCTTTCCACTTTTCCCATACCATTATGCCCCTTAAAATAAATGAAAGAAGAAGAAGAAGAAGAAGAAGAAGAAGAAGAAGAAGAAGAAGAAGAAGAAGAAGCCGCCTTCCTTGCTGAGGGGGCATTTGTGATTTCCTCCCTGATGGTTAGATCCTCCATTATCATATTCTTGATTATTATCAAGGATAATAATAATATACTATAATAATAATAATAATAATAATAATAATAATAATAATAATGATAATAATAACCATTATCATATCCTTGATTATTGTTTTCAAGATTGGAAAGTCATGATAGACAATGTGCTCCATATTACCTAATTCTAAATGCAGCAGCACATTTAGTGTGTGTGTGCTCTTGTGTGCACAAGCATGTGTGCATGCAGTTATGACAGTTTGAACCCGTATTTATGTATATATATTACATATTACGTATTTATGTATGTATATATATATATATATATATATATATATACACATAAATACGTTTGCGGGGGAAGGGAAAACACCTTGGGTTGCTATGAAATGAATGACATTAAAAAGAATGTTTGATTGTTCCCACTGATATAGCGTTAGGTATGGTCTAACAGTTGATTCACATGACAAATTGTGCTGGTGTTACAAAGTAAATGGAGCATAAAAGCTATGCTTAGAAAGAGGTAAAGGCTGAATGAAGCTATTATATCCTTGCAGTGAGTTAGAATTCAATTTGATTTTATGAAAGCAACTCAATAGAAGCTATTAATTTCATAGTCAAGGTTCATGTTTACATTTATACTATACTCTTCAGTATTTTATAGCCATTTCTGGTTGTGTTGACAGTAACCTTGAGTCTCTTTGGTATCTTAATTCTTAAATTGGAACTGATATATATATATATATATATATATATATATATATATATATATATCTCAACCCCCAAGCAATGTTAGAATTTAGGTAACAATTTGTAATACTGTAGTTCTTCATGTTTGAATAAGCAATAAGGTTTGTTATCAAGACTTCAAATATCCCTTTGTATTATCAATGCAGTATATTGATGTTTAGTGTTCAGCAATGGTTTGTTGATCATAGTTTGATGCTACAGCAATTGTTCAGACTGAAAAAAATAATGTAAAGGAGGACAGAATTCCTGGGTGATAATTTTTATTTCAGTTTGATTTTTATAAGAATTTAACAAAATACACAAAGTTCTCCATATTTGGTCAAAGAGTTTGAGATTATTATATTTAAAAACCACACAAAAAACCACACAAACGAACTGAAAGCAATTAAAACTGACAGATTTGTCAATTCAGGCCCACGGCTTTGAATGTATTGCTCTTAAAAGTCTGGGTCTGAATCCTGCATATTCAACTATGTTGGTGCTGAATTAGGGTTGCCACTTCTTTGTTCTGACTGGCTCCCCATATTTAACAGCTCTAAGGCACTCAGATACAGAATGGCCCTCACCATGCTGGGAATAGATGTGCCTATTGAATTTAGTTTTTGTAGATAGATATGCCACACCTGGTGCAGCCTGGGCATGGGGAGGCTATAGTGGGTGGAGGTGGGAGACAAGGCATGTAGGCATGCCATTGGCAGCCTCTACGTGGTGCCACCAGAGGGGGGAGGGGGAATCCGAGACCATAAATTGGTTCTCGCCCCTCCTCTCCTCCTCCTTTTTGACGTGCGGCTCCCTCCTTCCCTCCATGTAGGCAGTGTGGGCTTGCTGGTCATCCTTTGCGGGGGGGGGGGGCGTGAGTAGGAATTTTTTGCTCATAATCTTTCATCGGTTAAGAGTTTTTTTCACCTACTTCACACTGTAAGACAGGCAGGGAGAAATAATTAGGTTGATTTGGCATTGTTAACAATCTGGTCACATTCGATGATAGGCAGGTATGTGCAGACATCTTGAGTGGGTTAGGGTAGGTGAGCATTCAGAGGCACCGTTGCAGTTATGGGTAATGCCTGAGGCTCCCTAGCTGTGAGGCCCATGGCCCAGGTGGCTGTGATAAGGGTTACCTTTGAGGCCAACCTTTCTCACCTCGAGGGGGCAATTGACACAGAAGGCCTCCCTACCCTAAAAGGGGAAGCTTGGGAGATGGCAAACTTTGAGGCACAACTCTCAGGCAATGAATCTCACCCGATAAAACAACGGCATGAGGCCAGATTAGAGAAGATGCCCACTCAGGTTTTCCCTTTCTGCAGATCTATTAATAAATGTGGCCCTGTTTAAATCCCAATCTTGTGTCCACCTCATTATTTCCCACACTCCACATTCCCCACAAGAGAATTTTATTTCAGTGCATTACAGATAAGTTCTTCAAAATCAGGACAGAAAGATTTTTTAAAAAAACTGAATGCAGGAGAAAGCACAACTGACAGATTTTTAAATATGAAAACATGTGCATACTTACTTTGGAGTAACTCCACTGAATTTGATGACACTCATTCTGAATCAAATATGCATACAATTGGGCTGCATGAAATATGTAAAAGAGAATTTTGGCAGATGTAGTTTGTCATGAGAGGCAACAAAGCTACACCTGCTGAAATTTCTTTTTCAACACATCTCTGAAAGGTACAGAAGCCCTATTGTCCTTTGTGTCTGGTCTAGAGATGCTAACTGAGAAGGGGGGAAATGGCTTGACTTGCTCTTTTATAAAGGTTTGCTCTATAAAAAGGTCCAATTCAAAGTGGTGGCTCTAAAGGATCACCTCCTCCCATATGTAGCTGCCTACGATCATATTCAGGTGGCTACCAGGAGGAGGGCCTTTTATGCTGTGGTACCTTGGCTATGGAATGATTTCAGTAAAGAGGTTGGCCTGGGGCCTACATTGTATTCCTTTTGATGTCTTTTAATTTCCCTAGTATTTCAGCATCCCAGTCTTTCAGATTTGTGGTTTTAAATCTATATTTTAAATCGCTGCATTGCCGCTAGGTTTTATTCCCATTGTACTTTTATATTGTGGTTTTAAGCTTCCATATTTTATATTTGATGCTATACTTTGTGATTTTTGTTTTTGTGAACTGCCCATAGAGTCCTGGTTATTGGGTGATATAGAAATGGAATGAAACAAATAAATAAATGAACAAGTGAAGGTTTTCACGGCATGCAGATAAACATGAGGGTTCTTCACACAACACTAAATGCATGAGGAGGACAGGATTGTGCCCTTTAGTCACACAGCCTACACAACAATATTGCCAGCCATAGCCCATAGTGGTCACATGTTTAGCATCAGTATTAAGAGGCTACATGTGTCTACAGAGGTGTATGGGTAGAAGCTCCTGCACTAGAGTTTTACACACACACACCCTTTAAAAAACATTTTAAAGATGTTTTAATCACGTATGGCATGTTTTTAATCAGTTTTTAATGTGTATTTTATACTTTGAATGGTTTTAATTTGTGAACCGCCCAGGGAGCTTTGGCTATTGGGCTGTAGAAAAATGCAATAAATAAATAAAATAATTTTTTTAAAAATCACTGTTATAGAGATAGCAAATGCCCAGTCACCAGGCATCTGTGCACTTTTGGGAGCCCAGCTGTTATGGAAAATGCCAGCTCACAGGCTGGCTCTCAGGGGGAAGTGGGTGGCTGCAGGGTGCTTGTGGGCCATGAGGCATTTGACGAGCTTGTGCATGAGCACCATATGGCTTGGAGAATGTATGTACTATCAGAAATTAACTCAAAGATGTGTCTTCTGAAACTGGGACTGACCATCACCATAGGACAGAAAAAGGCAATGCATTGTTTATATGTAGGTATTTAAGTTTGTTAGAATAAAAACTTTTATCAAGAAGAAACCTTGTTCTCAGTATTGGACTTTGACCTTGTAAAAGCTGGGACAGAGCATTTGAAAGGCTTGCCAACGGAGAGATTGTGTAGGATTCCAGCTGGACATCAGGAAAAACTTCCTGACTGTTAGAGCAGTGCAACAATGGAATCAGTTACCTAGGGAGGTTGTGGGCTCTCCCACACTAGAGGCCTTCAAGAGGCAGCTGGACAAGCATCTGTCAGGGATGCTTTAGGGTGGATTCCTGCATTGAGCAGGGGTTTGGACTCGATGGCCTTGTAGGCCCCTTCCAACTCTGCTATTCTATGATTCTGTGACCAGTGATGTGCTAGCTGGGAATTAGGGGATTGATAGTCTGACACATTTGGAGGGTGCCAGATTGGGGAAGGATGCTCTAATCTTAGATAAGAGCAAGTGGGAAGGGACAGGAGAGAGGAAGAGAATGAATAACAAAAGAAATAATGACAAAATGATGCTAAGGCACTACACAGCTGATGCAATGTTTCTTGTGTTTAGCCAGATATACATATGAATAATAAATCCATTAGGTGAGCTTCCTGTTAGCTGGAATGCATTGTCACTCATTGCATATTATGCATATTGAGCCAGATAATATATGCACTCAGTTACACTCTACTTCCTGACAGTCTCACTAAGCCGTCAGGTTTTAATTAAGTGCAACTATAAAAGCGTCTTTTGAAATTTGCCCTCTCCCTCTTTTCAAATGAGATGATGGTACAACAATTAGCCAAATTCTTTGGTGGTATCGCGAGGCTCTATTCAGAGTTGTCATTTTGCAGCTTTCATAAGCCAGACCTTTCTGGGTCTCCTCCATTGTTGTTAGGTTTGTTGTGGGTGTCCTCCTGGGTTTTTATTTGGTTGAACAACAGCTATTTTTGATGGCATGGAATGGCTTCATTGTGGCTTTCCCTTCCAGAGAAACACAGTGGAGGGCCAGGATTTCTTCTCGATCCTGCCAGAGTGCTGGACACGGAATAAAGGGCTCAAGTTACAGGAAGCCAGATTCCAGCTGGACATAAGGAAAAACTTCCTGGCTGTTAGAGCAGTATGACAATGGAACCAGTTACCTAGGGAGGTTGTGGGCTTTCCCACACTAGAGGCCTTCAAGAGGCAGCTGGACAGCCATCTGTCAGGGATGCTTTGTGGTGGATTCCTGCATTGACCAGGGGTTTGGATTCATTGGCCTTTATAGGCCCCTTCCAACTCTACTATTCTATCATTCTATAATTCCATGATTAAAATTTGGCAACATACAGTATGATTCAGTATAGACCAAACTCTCTGCACAAGGCAGACTCTTTTCCTGGACTTGGGGAATCCCTCGCTAGCAGCTCAATTATCCATCCAGCCCTGACGCAGCGCTCCTGTGATCTGAGAATGTGATACATCCAAGCAGAACATGCCATATGTGCTTTGAAGCATGCCAAGCAAATTTGTGACTCTTACAATATCAATGATAACGAAATTTCAGGTATTGCTGCTTGTATTCATCTGCCATGAAGCTGCGTTTCTCCAGCAAGTCAAGCCCTCATGGAACTTTAGACAAAACACATCTCCTCTCAAAGAATTAGGGTTGTCTTGTTTGTTGCTACTGGCTTTACAACCAATCTGGAGGTAAATAAGAGAGTGGTATAGTATGGAGTGAAGGGAGTTGTATAAATGTTAGCACTGATAAGCCCCAAGTCTTTGACCTGTAAATGGGCAATGTGCTTTACAAATCTGTGGGTTAAAGTGGCATTGCAATTCACCATCTACTGAAATTGAATGTGTGGTTTCTTTTGCACTGCTTCTTCTTCGCATTGGGTTTTTAGTTGGTTTTAAAAAAGTATTAGGGAGGACGTATCAAACAATCTTCAGAGTATGAATTTATTTCATTGCAGGTGGATGTTGATGCTGAAGAGTCTTGAAGGTCACTCCAACACCAAGGCAGTATTCACTACATATAACCCACCATAGGATAACTCAAGTGATCAAAAATTGAATCACTTGTTTCAACTGGGTCCCAGTTCTTTCTCAGCTGGGACCCACCGTGTAAGATTCCATATCCTATCTACATGACCTGCCACAGAGGAATGGACTTTGGACTCCTTTAGTGAACAGAGAGAGCATGAAGAGCAGTCTCCAACAAACTCCTCAGTCCTCCAACCTGGTAAGGAGGAGAGGCAAGCACTTAAGCTCTCCTGAATCTACTGATTCTCCCCTGCAAATGTTCCTCCCCACCCCTGACATTTCCCCCCATCCAAACCAACTCATGGTTTCCAATGCCAAGAGTACAAAACTTATTTAACTGTGTATATGAGTGAACCTTGGGCAGTTTAGAACCTTGCATTTCCAACATAACTTCTAGTTCTGCCTAGAATTTCATACATCAGGACAGGGAATCCATTTGGGGGGCAGAGAATGTATAAGTGTAGCAGTGTTAACTGGTAAGCTGCTACAGAAGAAAGACAATCCCTATTCAGGTCTGGGAAAGTAAATATATACCATGAGACATTAGTGCCTTTTTATTCTTCTCCTAAAGTTCATGCAGTCTTAATCATCAATTAATCAAAGTCAAGTAGGTCATGTCACAGTACTAGCGATGCAAACATAGTATGTATCAGAATTGATTGGTAGTCTATCCAGTTTGGAATCCATTTTTCTCAATCCTAGAAGCTAACTTAAATTTTCACTTGCCTAAATGGAACACAGATTAATATCAAGTGCTGGGGAATCATTGAAGTATGTAAGATTGATTCTTTCTGTGTGTGTGTGTGTGTGTGTGTGTGTGTGTGTGTGTGTGTAAGGAGAAATGATCCACATAATGATGACTTCTGCCAAATCCCACAAAGCAGAGAAAAAGAAGTCTGAGAGTTTGTAGTGGTACTTTCTTTTTTTATGCTAAACCAGATTTCTCCTCAAAGAAAGATTAAAGCCAGCAGCATATGCCATTGTTATGCTGGATCTTCTTGAATTCTTGTTCATTCCTTAAAATGCCATGCCTTTTATAAATAATCTTTCTTTCATCTGAAGCATTCTCCAAAATGGGATGAGATGGGACACTTTGACCTAATGAAAGTTCTTAGTAAATGAAAGCTCTATGGGAAATGGTTATGTGAACAGGTTTGTACTTGAACAATTTAAGTGACTCTCCACACAGCTAAAAGAGTGATGTCTGGGATAAATTGCTAGTGCCCATATCATGGACAGAATGCTTCCCTAACCTTTCCCTAAATAATTATAACCTCATGGCTGCTTGTATGTGAACTAGTCCTTGTTTTCACTCCAGTGCGCTTTATCCCGTGTGTACATTATGTTATAGCAAATATCCCCCCAAAAGATAAATGACATCCTAGACGAAAGTTGTGAATGCCAGCTTTCTCTATCTTTGAGAAACATTTCACCAAATTCCTCTCAGATTACTAATGTTCCTATGTGAAACACTGATGTTCACCATATTAGGGGCCTTCATATTATGTTTCACTTATATGTACCTGCTGATCGAATCATGGCTGACTATGAAAGCTCACATAGCATAATAAACTGTCTTGGGGGTGCTACAACAGTGTGTGCTCTTTTGCTACTGGGTAAACATCTGAGTTTTTAACAGGTTCCAAAGCATCATCAAGTTGTTACATGTCACCTGAAGGGGGGCCACGACCAAGAAGGCCCTCCCCCATTTACCATTAGATATATATGTGCAGCAAATGGAACAACTAGCAGGCCCTGATCTGTAGATCTCAGTGAATGGGCAGGTTGATATGGGAGAAGGTGCTCCCTGAAGAAGCATCTTGATTTTTAGGGATGATGCAAGTGCCCAACTGAGTACGGGACTCCAATAAACTCCCCCGCATCCTCCTCTCCCCTGAACCAGTCAGGTCATGCATCATAAGCACAGACCCGCACTTGGGCATTCATAAGGCCCCTATGAGTGCTCAGAACCAGTCTGCCCTCACTGTCAAAATTGTGCACTTCCTCACTGCATTAATGGCAGCCACAATTGACGCCGCATGTGTGTGGGGGGAATACACAATTTCAGCACCAAGGACAGACAGCTGCAGAGCACTTGTAGGGTCGAGCCGAGCCTAAAAAGAAGCTCGTGCAGCCCGACTAGCGGGACCAGCCTGCAGCAACAACGGGATGAGTGTCTGGTGAATTGGATGCGGGTGAATTCGCTCTTTCTGTTTGTTGTGCATTCCACTTGCCCACAAGGAGCCTGAAGGATGGTGAACATGGTGAATATGAAGGCATGTTGGTGAAAGAGTATGTGGAGGGGTTAAATAAGCAGAGGTTGCCTTAATATCTATTCAGCTTTGTGTGGTTACTCCATTTGCATCTGGTGAGATGGGCTCTCCTCTAGCCCATGAAAACATATGTGGCAATAAAACTGATAGTCTTTCAGATGTCACAAGTCTGTTAGTCTTTATGGTGCTGTTAACGAGGTCGTTGATCAGACTAGAATGCATTTTGTGAGCAAGTGTTTGACTGTTTCTTCTATCTACAGTATGTTACAGTATGTTATTATTTTTGAAAAAAAGACAAGCTATTTTACAATTGTATAAAAGCTTCTTCTTTTAAAAATGTTATTGTGAAAACCCTCACCTTCAGAGTCAGGTGCATGCAAAGACCTCTGAAGGAGAAGAAAATTACAACTCATGACATTTTCCAAATCTTTCAATGAGCTAAACCACCATTCCCATGCATAATGAACTTGTGATTTTTAAGCCAAAGCCGGAAGAAACCTTTGAGCTAGTCATTCAGCTTATTGTCTGCCGTGTAAAAAATAAAATAAAAATAGAATAAATCAGTGGACCACTGCTCTTTCTGTTAGCCCTTATGCCACAAACAGCAAACTGACAGTCACCCATAATTAGGTACTCATTCTTCTGTACCTTTTAGGGGTGGCCTACATTTCATTTCTGAACAAAAATGCTCCCGCCACACACACACAAAATCCCCATTTTATTTGCCAGCAGTGAAATTGCAGGATCCATTTTGCCAAATATTCTCCATTGGAGGAACACTGTCCCAACATTTTCTGGAGGGTGAATCTCAATATTAGTAGCTCTAGTGGCACAATGTTTTTCCTAAGGTGTTAGGGGAGGAGTGGGGCTGCTCATTCTGCAAATGGAGGCAGCTATAACTATGTTGGCAGACTCCACAACATACCATTTTGCATCCTCCACAACATACCAGACTTAGAGACATCCCTGGACATTGTGTTTGTGGGCATGGCTAGATGTACTGATGGAAGGTTGAGGATCTCGCAATATGATGATCACGAGATCCTCCCCCTCAATCTACACGTTGCGTGTGACATCCCGTGAGGAAGAGGACGCCACACATGCCATTTTTTTTTATCGAAAATGAGTGCAGGAGCGCTCCAGCGATCAAGGTAAATAAATAAATAAACAAACCTTCCACCTCCCCCCACCCCCAATGGGCATGGAGCTCCCCTTGCTCAGTTCCCAGCTCCTCACGGTTACTTGCGAGGAGCCAGGATGAAAACGGGATGGCAGCCCACACCGTCTGTGGTTTTGGGACGATCCCAAGACCATGGGGAAAAGTGGGATTAAAGTCATCCAGGTTATCCCGGGGCAAGTAAGGGATCATCCCTCCCTGCCCCCAGGATCCCCTGTGCATCATGTGGACGCACAGAGATGATCCCAGAGCAATCCCTAGGATATCACCCTGTCTAGACATGCCTTGTGTGGGGGGAGTTGTGTTAAATATCTGGCATTACATTTGGAAATGGGAGGGAAAACCTCCCCAAAGATCAGGGATGGGTGGACATTACTGAGGAAAATTTTAGCAAGGGGGGCTTACAAGTTTTGGAAATAGCCAAGAGTTCCGGTCTCTCCAATCTTTAAAACATTTAAACTAGTGCTGTGCCAAAAAGTTTGACCATTCAATTTTTGGCATTTCGTGAAGGGCGGGGAAAAAAGAAAGAAAACTTGGGTGAAAGAGGCTGGGAGAGGAGAGAATCTTGGAGAATTTTCTCCTTGGGGAGGGGGACAGGGTTTTCACATACCTTTTAAAATGTAGCCAGTTGTTGGGAGGTCTTCTCTCTCTCTCTCTCTCTCTGTGAACACCCCTGGCACTTACAGAAGCTCAGGAGTTCTTCCTGAATGCTAGTTGGAGAGGGTAAGGTCACATGGTCTCTAATAGGCATTCAGGAAGAACTGTCAGGTTCCTCCAAATGTCAGGGATGCTTTTTAATAAATAAATAAATAAATAAATAAATAGAAAGACCCCTCAATAATCAGCTACAGTTTAAAAAGGTATGTGGAAATACTGTCCCCTCCCCAAGGAGAAAATTTTCAGAAATTATCCCCCTCCCTATCAAAGAGGCAGAAAAAACAATAGCTCTTTTTCAGGGAGAGAAAAGGTTCCTGAAAATAGGGGGTAGGATTCGACACAGCACTATTTTTGACACAACACTAATTCTAAGTTACCTTATGCCATGTCTCCTCTCTTATGTACCTGCCCAGATATTAAGATTAGGTCGGGATGCCCTCTTGATTGTGCTGCATTTGCCTGGAATTCAATATATGGTACTGAAGATGGGATGTTATCAACACAGGCACCCAGACGGAGGATCTCCATTCCCCTCATATATGGGTGGTGCCAAGTCTTCAAACTTTTGGTATCAGTTGAAGTCTTATTTGCTTACCCAGAGTCTTGATTGGAGTATCCTCTCTTTTCTTTTTCTGTATGGTGTAAACTGTTCTTCATTTGTTACTGTTCTCCCTGTTTGATTCTGTTTTTGCCTTTGTTTTTATGCTGTACTATTTCACAGTGTTTTATTGCTTGTACCCCACTTTGGGATTTTTTAAAAAATGAAAGTGGGCAAGAAACTTCTTAAGTAAATACATAATGTACAGTTGAGTTTTATTTTCTCTGGAACAGATTCTTAATCCAATCTCTTTAAAAATTATATCTACAAATTATCCTTGTTGTTAATTCTGGATGGATTCTACTAAATAACATGTTTCATGCTATGGAATGTGGATACTGTTGTCTATTATTGAAATTAGATCTAAATTGATGAAGCAATCAACAGGAGGCACAAGAAGGTCACAGGGGGTAGAACAAGTTACTCTCTTTAAACTTTGCCGTTTTAAGAAGCACATGCCAGATATTTAGATTAAAAATTAAGTTAACTTGTCACAGATTTCATACTTTTTTCTGTTCCTTATTTTTGCAGGAGTGGGGCAGTAGAAATAAGGCAAAAATTAAGGAATTGCAGGTGTGTGAGTGGTGGAGAGCAATCAACTCCTGGGATGTTTCTAATTGTGAGAAGGGCATGCCTAAAGAGCAATGGTGTATATCAGATTTGATTAATGGCAACCAGAATATTTCTCTTGGAATCCATTTTGATAGCAGCTGTTAATGCTTCCAAAAGTGAGAGGAAACACCTCGCTTGGGTGTGGAGTATACATCTAGAGCCCTGTTGAGGTGTTTTGTTGAATGCATTAGGGCTTAAATGGGATAGGGGTATGTGGTTGTGTGCTACATGCTGGTTTTCTGCTCCCTCATCCGCTGAATTTCTTACATTGAACAGGATGGGGGGGAGGGTTTGAACAAAAGCGCAAGCCCTAAGGCTAGGGTTGCCATACATCCCAGAAAACCGGGAATGTCACGGTTTCTAAGCATTTCCAAATGTCCCAGCCAGTCAGTCAAGAATCCCGAATTCCTGTTCCAGCCAGCCGGAGAAATTCCAACCTCCAAAATGGTGCCTTGAGCCTGCTCAGTGGAGTGTAAGTCTCCATATTGAAGTCTCCTCTAGCTTTTGAGAACTAGTGGAGAAATGTAATTTAGTGTCATTTTTTTCTGTTTCTTTGCTTAAACTGTTCTTTGCCTATTATTTATTTGCAGGTGCTTAAAGTACTTTAGGCTGCAATCCTATGCATACTTACCTGGGAATAAGTCCTATTTAACTTAATAGGATTTGTTTCTGAGTAGACACACATAAGATTGCAGTGTTAGATAACTAAAGCTTAGATAACTTTCTTTCTTTCCCTAGACCTTTACTTATTGCTCAGTTTTTTTAAAAAAAAAAACCTACACCCACCCCCACCCCCAAATTGTCCCGGTTTTGTGGGTTCAGAATATGGCAACCCTACCAAAGACTATACAGTTAGCTTGTTACTGCTGATAAACATGTGATGAGTCTCATTGTTTGCATAGAAATCTAAATATACAAGCAGATGCTTGCGTGTAGGGGATCTGCCCAATCAGGATATGTGGCGGTGTTGCAAACATATAGAGACTGACATGCAAGCAGCTGTTCATATGTTAAGATTCCTATGCAAACAGCCATGTTCAATGCATAGATATTGGGCAATGGTGACCCAGTGTAGGAGATGGCACTAAAAATGCAGCTCCATCGCTGCTTCAAAACAATATATCTTTTTTGTTTATTTATTAAAACATTTATATCCCTCCCTATATCACTGGGATCTCAGGCTGGCATACAGATAAAATCAATTCGAACAGCATAAAACAATAATAATAATAATGTACACTGCTAAAAACAGGTTAAACCATTAACAAGCTAAAAGCAGTAGAAAATTTAAAAGCAATAGAAAATTTAAAAGCAATAAAAACAGTTTAAACTATATGCAGTTTTAGGCAAACTTAGCCTACAACAGCTTTGCTAAAAAGCCACATTGTACTTGGCACTGAAACGAAGCCAGTGTTGGCACCATTGGGCCTCCAAGGGAGGGCACTCCACAACCAGGGCGCCACAACAGAGAATAAGGCTGTAAATGCAAGTCAGATGTGGTGTGTGTGAGCATGTGCGTGTGCATTAGTGTGTGCATGTTAGGGATGTTAGAGAAATCCACAATGGAATCAAATGAGTTCAGATTTGTCTGTCAGATTATATAATGAGCTTGACATTTAAACTTGCAGGAAGAAGAAGAAACCCGTCTTTCTTTTTTGAAATAAAAAGGAGTGAAATACACACACACACACACACACACACACACACACACACACACACACCCCTGGGAGGAGGAATTCCAGCAAAACAGATATGCGCTTGATTTAAATATATTCTAGATTTTTCCCTTCCTCCATCTCCCTAGTGAAGATATGAAGGAGGAAGTAGAAAAGGGGTGGAGGAGAAATATACAAGCACACATGCTATAAAGAACTGATTATAATGCACCATATAAGAGGAAGAAAATTATGGGGAAATTATCTATGGCAGTTTGTTGATAATTACATTGCATGGATTATAGGAGAGCCATGGAAAGGATAAATGTAAATTTCTCTGATTTTTCCACAGTTCTGGAGATGTTCGACACTGCCTGAAATTTGTGAATTAAGAAGACAGATTAAAACAAGTCAATTTAGCTTATTTGATGTGCCTTGTGATGCATAACAGATGCAAGGATGATTGGTTTGCATATGTAAAATCCTTGCAAAGTATACATGTAGATGATTTAATGAACTGATGAAAGGAAACACAACAGGGAACAGCCTCCAATTTGGAAAGATGGAGATAAAGCCTAATAATTGCATCTGGATTCTCACTTTTATTTTCCTAAGAGCTTCTCTGATCAAGCCTTTAAAATTATTTTTACAGCAGCAGAAAGATAATTAGGGTATTCATCTGTGCTTACTCACTACAGATGGGGAAATGTGTGATTTCACCGTATTTTGTATAGCCATGTATTCATCTCCACTGTGTCTGCTTACAGATCAGGGCCTTGAGAGGTTCTATTTATTTAAGCTTCTGTTGGAAGACAAATAGAAATGAAAAACCCAACTTGAAGAGCTGGATGAATTGCATATCCTCTTTGCTGTCTGCTCTGCTTTTTATCACTTTGAGTTGATTCCTTGATTCACAAGTGAGGGGGCCAGAACAGATATGTGATACAGGAAATCAGTAAGCAGATATCCTGACATTTTAGAAACTTTTAGGGCAAATGGGTGTTTAACCCCCATTTCCAGAAATTGTCCCTCCCTCAAACTGTTATTAGTATAGTTGTGGGGGGAATAGGGTGTGGGGGGAATAGAAGTCATACAAATACCTTCTTGTTTCCCCAGAAGTCCTTGTAGCAGAAGGCCTATTGTGATTATATATATATATATATATATATATATATATATATATATAGTCAGGAGATCTGGAATTCCCACCTCACGTCTGATTTGGTCATGTGTCAGTGATAAGCAACTTATGATGGAAAAGTAAAGTACTGGAGATGGCATGAAGATTGATTGAAATTTGAACATGGCAGGCATTGATGGATGCTTGATGTATCTTCCATGATGAGACTGTTCATCTCCCACCTACCGCCATCCCAGAAAGTAGGGCTGTGCATGGACCACCCCCCGATCCACTCTGGATCCCGATCTGCAACTTCCAGATCGGGTCCGCTCCACCCCGCGTCGATCCACCTATGGTCCACTCCGCTCCACGATTGGGCTGCGGATCCGGATTGGAGCTCTGCGTTTCCCTCACATAGACTTGCATTGAAAAGGTCAAATGCCTATAACTTTTTTAGTTTAAAAGTTAGAAACATCAAAATGGGCAGCATGAGAGCTTATAAATGTATCCAGATTCATGCCCATTTTGAAGGAAATCCAAACATGCCCTGATTTTTGGGGAATATTTTTTAAATCCCCCCATTTTCAGAAATGCAGTTATCTCCATCATTTTTCCAGTTAGAAACTTGAAAATGGGCACCATCACAGCTTCCACCTAGATTCTCATTCATGCCCATATTGGAGGAAATCCGAGCATGCCCTGATTTTGGGGGGATTTTGAAAGTTTTAACCCTCAACCCAAACCCCAATTAACAAAACTTTAAACATCTCCATCACTTAAAGTTAGAAACATCAAAATCGGCACCATGACAGCTTATAAATGTATCAAAATACATGCCCATTTTGAAGCAAATGTATTTATTTGGGGAAATGGGAAAACTGTGTAGTGCTTTGCCCAAACTTTATTTGAATGGTCAAACTTTATTTGCTTTTTGCACTTAACAAGCAGTGCACATCAAACACAGTCACACAACCACACACAGTCCAAACAAACGAACACACGCAGAGTAAGAGAGAGAAAGAGAGAATAGATTTTTTTGGTGTAATTTATTTTTATCTTTTTTTATATAGAATCATAGAATCATAGAATAGCAGATTTGGGAGGGGCCTACAAGGCCATCGAGTCCAACCCCCTGGTCAATGCAGGAATCCACCCTAAAGCATCCCTGACAGATGGTTGTCCAGCTGCCTCTTGAAGGCCTCTAGTGTTGCCTGGTGAGCCCACAACCTCACCAGGCAACTGATTCCATTGTCATACTGCTCTAACAGTCAGGAAGTTTTTCCTGATGTCCAGGTGGAATCTGGCTTCCTTTAACTAGAGCCAGTTATCCCGTGTCCTGCACTCTGGGAGGATCGAGAAGAGACCCTGGCCCTCCTGTGTGTGATAACCTTTTAAGTATTTGAAGAGTGCTATCATGTTTCCCCTCAATCTTCTCTTATCCAGGCTAAACATGTCCAGTTCTTTCAGTCTCCCTTCATAGGGCTTTGTTTCCAGACCCCTGATCATCCTGGTTGCCCTCTTCTGAACACGCTCCAGCTTGTCTGCGTCCTTCTTGAATTGTGGAGCCCAGAACTGGACGCAATACTCTAGATGGGCCTAACCAGGGCCGAATAGAGAAGAAACAGTACCTCACATGATTTGGAAGCTATACTTCTATTAATGCAGCCCAAAATAGCATTTGCCTTTCTTGCAGCCATATTGCACTGTTTGCTCATATTCAGCTTGCGATCTACAACAATTCCAAGATCCTTCTCGTTTGTAGTATTGCTGAGCCAAGTATCCCCCATCTTGTAACTGTGCATTTGGTTTCTATTTCCTAAATGTAAAACTTGGCATTTATCCCTATTAAATTTCATTCTGTTGTTTTCAGCCCAGCACTCCAGCCTATCAAGATCACTTTGAAGTTTGTTTCTGTCTTCCAGGGTATTAGCTACCCCACCCAATTTGGTGTCATCTGCAAATCTGATCAGCGTTCCCTGCACCTCCTTGTCCAAATCATTAATAAAAATGTTGAAGAGCACTGGGCCCAGGACTGAGCCCTGTGGTACCCCTCTCGTTGCCTCTCCTCAGTTTAAGAAGGTTCCATTGATAAGTACTCTTTGAGTCCAATTCTGTAGCCAACTGTGGATCCACCTAATAGTTGTTCCATCTAGCCCACTTTCAGCTAGTTTGTTAATCAGAATATCATGAGGCAATATATCGTTTGTTTTTTATTACATCAAAAGTGAGGAGGGTTACCTGAGAGTAAAGGAGTCTTGTTGACACAGCTGTCTATTCAATCAGTTTCATATTCTCCTGCATTTGACTTTTTTAAAAAATAAATAAATAAATCTCAAGTTCTTTCTCTCCAAAATAGGAAGAACTTTTCAGATTGGTACATTCTTATTAAAAACAAACAAACTAACAAACTAGAAAGAAATTTTGCACCAGTGAACTTCAATATTCCAGCATGTACCTGTCTGCCTAATAGCTGTTAAAGTAAAGAACCTGTCAGAAAAGAGGGAGAGAGAGAGATGGCAACCCTAATTCCACACCAAAACAGGATTCAAACCCAGACTACAAAGAACAAAGCAGTCAAAGCCCTGGGCTGGGATGGATGAATCTCGGCCTGTTCAGACAACACACCATGCCATGGTTAGACTGCTAACCCTTTTGCAGCATGTTTAAATCATGGTTATTTAGCCACGATGGTTAGGAATGGTTCACATGACATGCCAAGTCATGGTGTAGCTCAAAATGCTTAACCACCATGACTTACCATGTTATCTGAACAGTTTTTGTTTCTCCCTCATTTGATTTTTAAAAATCTCATATTCTTATCAAAACTGAACTGGAATGAAATTCCCAGCCATCTCTAGCTTGTATCTGCCATTCAGCATTTGACCATGTTAGGTAAGGCCGAAATAAAAAAGACATCTAATGTTGTGCACATTTTATTTATTTATTTATTGCATTTATATACCGCCTCATAGCCGAAGCTCTCTGGGCGGTTTACATGTTATGGAACTAGGTAAGGAAAGATACGCCGAGTGGGAGCAATCTGATAACATTTTGAGGTGAAACTTCGAAGGGGGCTGTAATTTTGAGTGGTGAATCTGGAGAACTAATTAGAGGAGGGCTTTAAAAGGAAGTCAACGATTGGTAATTGGGTAAAGAAGCCCTTTCATGTTTTTCCCCCCAAAGGCTGAAATAGGTAACACCTCCCTTCCCATCTTCCTACTCTAAAATACCTGAGAGGGCCATTTCCTTCCCCACGCATCAGCAACCAGCATGCTTCCAGTTCTTATACTGAGCCACAAATTACTGAGACAAATCCTGATGAGGTCCTAGGAAAGCAGCTGGCTTTGTGGTATTGGGAGTCGAGTGTGAGCTAAAAGCCATAAAACTGCAAATAGGGAAAGTTCAATAGGCAAATGGAACGCTTGGAAAGCGCACACCAATCAACACCTACTGCCACAATGTAATGCAATGATTTTTATTTCTACCAGATAATAAACGTAACAAAGAAATGCTTTCAAAACCTCCAGTTGACTGAACATTGACCTAATCAGCTCGGTAACTGTTAAGGCATAAGAGGTCATCTATACAAGAGTTTAAAAGGCTTTTAATGCAAACCACAGACCACCTACTTTACTTTCCCTTGGAAGGGAGGGAAAGAAGAGCAAAGCTTTGGGAAATGTATACAGCTGAATTCTTGCAGCCTGTGCAAGGCTAGTCTCATTTATTGAGGTTCTTTGGGAAGCCGTTTGTTAAAATAAGCCCTGAATAGTCAGGATTCAACAGCTTCTCTTCCTCTTGTGACTGTATGTGATTCTGCACGCACTGCTATTTCAAGCTAAAGGCATCACTTCATGTTGTTGAATTTGGTGATGTCCGAAAAATCCAAAATAGACTCAAATGACTTCCGATTTCTATGGATTTGACCAGGGGCGGTGTCAGACTATTTTGCGCCCTAGGCAAGGTGAACTACTTGCACCTCCCCCACCCCCCAAAAAATTGCCAACGTCGATTCAGCTGTTCAAGAAGGGTTTCTGAACTATTATATTTTCCTTTTATTGAGTTTTTTTTCTTAAAACAGCTAATTTGTATAAAACTGTGATCCTAAAACTACCTCAGGCTGTTTGGAGCTGGTTTCGTGTCTTTTTGCTCAGCATTCCCAGTATAATTACGCCCTTATCACACACGCCCAAATCTGTCCAAGTCTGAGAAAAAGACCCAATCGCTCCTTTGGATCCATCCCGCACTAGCAATGTAATTATTTGACCTCTGTTTGCTTTGTTCAGTAAGACTTGAGCACCTGGATTTAGGCGACGGGCGCGATCACCCATTCATACCGATTGAGTTGAACAAGTTTTCGGCCTTACAAGGAGGTAAAATGTCTGCATGTGTGGGTTGCGTTTTGGAGGGGGGGGTTCTGTTTTTTGCTCGTGAGAAACTGTTCTTTCAGATTTGGCCCTATTGAAAGCAGGATGGGTTTGAAGGAAATCCACGGAAACAAACAGGTAAACTTCGGGCATGGATCGGACTTCACATCATTAAAAAAGAAAGAAAAAGAAAACCTGAACAAACCCAGAACATTAACAGTCTGTTTACTACAACCTGTCTAAAGAAGGCAGATTGTAGAAGGCAAAACCAGAGCAAAATCCCAGTTGAGAAAGGCCGTTGTTGGCATGTCTGTGGTGCAATACTAAGGCTGCAATCCTACACTTAACTGGGAAGTCCCATTGAACTCATTGGGGCTTCCTTCTGAGTAAACATGTAAACACATACACTGAAAAACAAACAAACCGATAACCTGCAATCTTGACTAGATCAGCTACATTTTGACAGTGCAATCCAATACCTGCTTACTTGGAAGGAAGCCCCATTGAAAACAATAGAGCTTAGATAGGGTGACCATATTTGGGAAACCAAAAAAGAGGACACCTAGTGTGTGTGTGGGGAAGCAGCTTTCTGAGTCCTGCAGAAAGTATGTTATTCCCCCGCCTCCTTAAAGAACCCGATTGGAGTGGAGGAGGGGAAAGGATTTCATTCTGCACCACCACCATCCACTCCAATTGGGGCCTTTTCTATAATGTCCACGAATGACCCACTTTCCCCTTTAAGACCTCAATTGGAGCTCGGGGTGGGGGAACGATGTGCCTCAAGAAAGCATGTCATTCCCTCCTGCCATGCTAATGGCAGCCTTAAAGGGGAAGGTGTGTCATTCCAGGACATTATTGAAAATTATAGAAAATCCCCCCTGACACCATGGAAAGAACAAAAACCAGGACAAATCCGGGGAAATCCTGACAGTTGGTCACCCTAGCTTAGATCTAGGCAAGTGTGCCAAGCATTGCAGCCAGTAGCAAGCAAACCTATTCTCTCTTCACTCCTAGAAGCTTAGGAGCAGATGGGTGTTTTTACTTAATTGGGGAAATAAATGTTCTTTGCTAGTGCTAGGCAACTTGGGGTGGGGTTGGGACATTGAAAACATCATCTTGATCACATACCCAGCCGCTGTAATCTGCTTTTCAAACAGAAAACGAAGTTGGAGGGTGGTTTTGGTTTCTGCTCATCGAAGCCATTGGAAAAGTAGTTATTTGCAGCTGCTCTGTGCCAGCTGTTTGGAAAGGTATTGCAGGAAAGTGCTTCGGACTACGTGAGCCAGGCTCTGCAATCTCCTTCCACTTAAGTTTCCAAGGAGTGGCTGCGGGAGGGGAAGGCGGGAAGGCTCAGACAATGCAAGAGCAAGTCGTGGGGGTGGGAGAGAGAAATGGAAGCAACAACTTCAACAGGAAGCCGAATGTCCCCCCCTGGTTTTGCAAATATATGCCAGGCGGTTCTACATGGTTCCCTTCCCTGGGGTGGGGATGGGGGTGGAGGACGAGCAACAAGTTTGCAGCGCTGCCGCAGGAAATCCCAAGGAGGCGAAGAAGAACAGTGTCCTATTGCCATTGATTGGTCTGGTCTGATTAACTGGGGGTGGGCTGAGGCAAGGAGTATTTAAAGTAACTTCCTTAACTTTCGCCAGATGCAAATTGAGGAGGGGGGGGAAATCCTGTTGCATTGTTACTAAACATTCTCTGGAATGGAAAGGGAGTCAATCCTATGCACGTCTACTCAGAAGTAAGAGCCACTGAAGCAAATGGGGCTTACTCCTAGGAAAGTGTGCCTAGTCCAAGAACGTGTGCGCCGTGGAACCGCCCCCCGCCCAGCATCCCTGTAGGCTTTGCTTCGGCTGACTCCTAGAATCGGAGGGCTCACAGCCCCATGCTGTCTGCCAACAGCTCAGCTCCTCCGGTGCGAAAAGGTAGCGCCGGCCCTGGATTTGACCCACGGATTCCACAGAGGATTGGCATCTTCTGGTTTACGTGGATCCCATTTATTTATTTATTTATTTATTTATTTCATTTATATATCGCCCCATAGCTGAAGCTCTCTGGGCGGTTTGCAAAAGTTAAAGATAGTAAACATTAAAAACAAATATACAAAGTTTAAAAACATAAAAAGAATAAAAAAACAACAGTATCCCTTGGACTTGCAGACCATTCGTTTTAAAGCTTTCCAGAGTTGTGCCCAAATTTAGTTGTACAAAAGTCCAAAACTTACTGGAAATCATATATTCTCATTTAAAACAACAACAACAACAGTATTTTATACATCTTCAGTCTCTCTTCAGCTTCTGTTGTGTACCACTAACAAAAACACACAAAATATTGTGTACCAGCAAAAGTTACATAAATCATGGTGGACCTTTTTTTGCGGACTTTTCCCAAGGAGGAAAAAACAAAACACAAACAAACAATTTCTGCCAATGAACAGTCGATAGAACAAAAGACAACTGACAATTTGCAAAACACACACAGAATGGATTAAAGAAAATCCATAAATCCGTACTGTTGTTTGTTGGTAAAACTATAAACCATGAGATTTTAATTATTCTTTCAGCTGCTAGCACATCAGCACCTACAAGCTCTTCACAAAAACCCACAATTTCTTTACAATACAGAACAAATATCAGACGAAGAAACTATCTTCCATGTGATTACCATTCTTGGTCCTATTGTACTGTGCCCCAAACAGGCAATTAAGTTGTTACCTGTATGAAAGTAATCTTATAAAGATAAACTTTGACCTTAGAAAAGAACACTGCAAGCTGCCTTATGACAAGTCAAATCATTGGTCCAGTATTGTCTATACTTATTGGCAGTGGCTTTCCAGGGCTTTGGGCCACAAAATCAAATTAGTTTGGACTCCAATGAGTCTGACCCATGGATTCCACACCATAACTTGCTTTACCTGAGTTGCATGGATTCCATGGATTGTGTTTCCGAGTCTAATTGAAAGTGCTGTTTTTGATGTTTAAAGCCTAAAACGGTTTGGGACTAAGTTACTTGAAGGACCGCCTTCACCCATATCAGCCTGCCTGCACTTTAAGATCAGAAAGAGAGGCCCTTATTTGCCCATCCTTGAGAGCATATAGGTGGGTCTTCTCTGCAGCGGCCCCACACTTGTGGAACAAGCTCCCATCGGAGATCCTCCATGCCCCGTCAATGCAGGTTTTTAAGAAGGTCTTGAAAATATATTAGTTTATCATGGTCTTCTTGTGATATGAGCATTGTTGTTGCTGCTATTGTCATTGTTATTCTTGCTGGCTTTATTGTTGGCTTTTAGTGTTTTATTGCTATTTTATTGTGTTTACGTTTTTGTTGCTTTTAATAGTTTATTGTGTAAGTCGCTTTGTATGAGCTTCTGCCCTGAAAGACAGCCAAGAATTTTTAAAATAAATAAAATAAAATTCAATTTATTCATTTATTTACTGCATTTCTATACTACTCAATAGCCAAAGGCATCCGGGCAGTTCACACCTTTTTTCCCTAGTGGGCATATAATTCTGTTGCTTGCTTGCTGCACCTCTCTCTGATGGCAGATACCTTTCAGTGTGCACATTTTCCATCTTAAAAAATCTTGAAATGGTTAATATATTGACTCTAGTCCTGAGGTCATCTTCTTCATGGTACTGCTTTCATGGTATTCTAGTTATGAGAAGAGCTGACTGGGACAATAAAGAATATATTTTGCATGGCTTCCCCTTCCCTTTAAATGTGCATTGATTTGTTTGGTTTAAAACATAACAGAAATCTGAAAGAGATGAATGCAAATATCAGGGATTCCCTGCCAGCTGTCTATTATCTTTCTAAGACATTTGAAACATTTCCTGAGGTTTAGCATTAGCTTCTGAATGGATTTTATTTTATATTTTTGTAAATGCAGTGGGAATTCTGTCACGTTCTGGGGTGGAGTAACTACAGTCACGCACATTTTGACATAAAGATCATGTAACGGGCATAAACATCCTATGTATGTTTAGAATGGAAAAAGTCCTACAATTCCCAGCATTACCTAGCCAACATGGCTCGCAGGGAAACACAGAGAGCTGTAGTACTTTTTCCTGTCTAAACATGCATGGGATTGCACCATAAAGTAGACTGGGGGCTCATCTACACCAAGCAGGATATTGCACTAGGAAAGTGGTATGAAAGCAGTATATAAAAGGCAGGAGCCACACTACTGCTTTATAATAGTATTGAAGAGCACTGACAACAGTTGGGGCCCATTGACACATACCATATACTGCTTTCATACCGCTTTCATAGTGCTATATCCTGCTTGGTGTAGATGTGTTATGGGCCCCAACCATTGTCAGTGCACTTCAGTTCCTCTACAAAGCAGTAGTGTAGATCCTACAGTGCACTTCAGTACCACTATAAAGCAATAGTGTGGCTCTTGCCTTTACATACCACTTTCACAGTGGAATATTCTGCTTGGTGTAAATGAGCCCTTAGTTAATCAAGGGATTTAGAATGAATTCTAACATAGCCCATTTGGTCCTGAAAGTTGTAGCAATGGATTTTTAGAGATGATGATGATGATGTTGATGTCCGGTCTTGCTAGGTGGCCTTTTATGTTAAGCTCTTCCCTTCCCTTTTTACATAATATGAGCCATTAGATATTTATTTTTCTGAAATTAGAATATGTATGCATCTCTATATATTTATTGTCTTTAGGTGGAGGAATTTAGCTTTAAGAAGTTGCTTTTTGACAACTGACACCAAACCTCAGCAGAGACCACCCACAGCCAGAGAAAACGCTGGATCTGATTGCCAAACAGAATGGAACGAATTAATGATAGCTTACTGGGTATTTTTTACGCCTACCGTCTTTTATCACAGTGAGTGGGGTTGGATGAGTTAGTGTTTATACCAATTAAGTAAATACAGGATGGGTGGGGGGAAGGCAACCCCAAAAGAATGCTGGTCATTCCAAGGTATTAAAGATGCATTCGAAAATCAGTTTCAGATGACCAAGCGCAGTGAATGGGATTGGTGGTATATGCCTTGCTTTCGCACAATACCCAGGAAATCAAAAGCAGCCTGACACTCAATGTGTTAAGTGCAGAATTGAATGAAGGCACAAAAAGACCTGCATTAAATTGTAGTCTGAGGCTCATATCTCTCTGACCCATATGCCTTATTATCTCTCTTGCTTGAACTGAAGTTATGTATTCTAATCAGTTTAATTTTATTCTAATTTATAGCTTCCCTCATCCAAAAGGGGTAGGTAGCAGTAGATTCAAAAGCAAACCTAAAATATACAGCTATGTTCTTAATTAAAACTGATAAAACACACAAGCTAAAATCCTAAACTTATCTCTGCTTAACTGTTGTATCCCAAAACTGGCAGCAGTCTCCTTATCTGCCCCTAGGACCATTATCATTTGGCTTGCAAAAACCCCACTCCTCACAAATGTAGGACATGTTAGTTGCTGAGGTCATATGGGCCAGATCCTCACTTTAGCTCAGTCACCACTACCTCATGTTCCTACTCCTGCCCTGACATATGGACTTTCACCACCCAGTAGTGGTAGGCTTTCTGCTGCCTAAAGATAAATCCCATAGTTATATCTCGCTTGCTACAGCAAGTAAAAAAAAAGAAGTCATGTTTTCAACAATGCTTAGGGGCTTAACTCTGAACTCAATTCTAAACAGATTAGATATTGTATACAAATGGAATTTCAGATGTAAACATGCGGGAGACATTAATGACCTTCATTTAACTGGAATTAGAAACATGAGGATTGCTCAGTGCACTATTTTATTCACTACCCTATCTCCCCAAACACAACCCCCCCGAAATTATAAGCATTTCAATTTTCCTATTGTGTTTTATCTCAATAAGTGGAGAGACAAACCCAACCAGCTGCATTTATTGGACACAATAGTCAATTGATGCATTGTAGTATCTACCTGTGGTAGCAGTATTATAGATTACGATTATTGGTGTACTCCAATAGTGCTTTCTAGTCTAATTCAGTGCCTTAGCTTTGAACTATTGTGCTATAGTCAAATAAACTGCAGCAATAAGAACAAAACTTGTACAGTGCAAGGAGAAACAGGTTGGAATATATGTGAGCAGTGGTTAAGGAATTTTGTACATAACAGTAAATGCAGTTTCAGTTCTACAACCTTTCCCATAAGTATTACATAAAGAAGTTCCTGGCTACATTCCTCTCTGAGTATTTTGAAAGCAATTGAAATGAAATATCCCATGCATATATAATTTATCCAATTTTTAGACTTATATTTGTGGATGCCATTGAAACATCAACCTGTTACCCTTCTCATTTGGAAAATCCAAAGTTTAACATCCCATCCCATCTGTACTTGGCCTTGCTTTGTGTTGGGCTGCTGGCTACTGTTATAAGGCTATTGGCTGTAAACACATTTAATAAGAGGGAAAAAACAACAGGAATCACTTATCGACAGGTATAATAAATCAAATATTTCAGTCATGAATGGCAAATCAAATCTCCATGTTCAGTTGTGGTAAACCTCTAAGTACAGATGATAGGGACAGATGGTGGGTATGTGTGAATGGGGATTCAAGCCCTGATGTGAACTTCCCAATGTTCTGGTTAGCTACTCTTGGAATAGAAACAGAACATTGGGCCTGATAGATCTTTGTTCTGATCTAGCAGGGCATATCTTGTCTCATGTCCATCCCCCACATTCAGAAGCAGAGAAGTAAAATGTTCCAGATTCAGACTTTCCTAGTAATCAGGACTTCATATATGTCAAATTTCAGCATTTCTCTGTTTTAAAAGTGCATTAAGAGTAGAGATGTGCACCAGTTTTTGCACAAAGCCAAAGCCTGAGCTCAATCAGACCCCTTTGGACCACGTATGTTGGTTCCCAAGGTGAAGCAGTTTCCAAAGCCAATATAACCAAAACCTGGTCAGAATGAGGTTTTGTCACCAATTTATGCTCAGGGATATTTCCTCTCCAAATAGTATATTTTGCTTTCATTTCTTTAAAAGACTGATGAGTGGAGAGGAGGAAGGGGTAGTCTGGTTGAGTGGGTTATAGGTCCACCTTCTAACCCTAGGGCATGTTTTACTAGGAGTTCCAAGTACTGTATGAATAAGAACATCTGTTATTAACCAGCTAACCAGCTACTTTGGATTTAGTATGCATTTCACATTCATGCTCACCTAGCTTTAATTTATTTCTGCCACCTGAACAGTTCTATTTTTGAAATTCAGGAAGAAGCTGGGTTATGACATCAATATATAGGAAAACATCAACTGCTGCCCATAGAACAGGTGCTGTCTTCCTACGAGGCTATTATTTACACACTTTGGCATGGATAAAGAGATCATTGCTACTACCTTTCATCAAAATGTTCAGTCTGTAAACACCAAGTGAGAATGAGTGGAATTCTATCTGTGAGATCCACCAAGTAGAAGTGGTAGAAGGCATGGGAATATGTTGGCCACTTATGAGTCACCAAAGAAGGGAAAGCATTCCCAAAAGAAGACACTGCTTTGCATAATATTTGCAATCATGGTTATAATTTACATAGAAATACAGTATATTTCACCATAGTGTGGAGGACTGTGACCAAGTGGCCTATGTGCCTTCCTTAGTTTGGTGCAGTTGAAGACAATGTCAAAGTCCAGCTCTTCCATCTGATGGTTCTTTTTATTTCTCCCCCACCCCATCAAACCGAATGAGAATGTAAAAAAAAAAGTGGGATAAATTTTGGGTGCAGCACTAGTGTATATTGTATTTTATATTGTATTTTATATTATGGTTTTATACTGTTGTTTTATACTTTGGTTTTAATTTTTGTGAACTGCCCAGAGAGCTCTGGCTAATAGGCGGAATAGAAATGCAATAAATAAATAAATAAAATATATTGACATTCAGTTGTTGTTTTTTAATTGTTATTTTTTATTGTAGTTAATTGCACTCTGTATTGGGTGTTAATTACTATAGGCAAAAAAGAGAAAAGAAAAGAATATTTCTGGGATCATATTAAGTAAATGGATTTTGTTCATTTGGATTTGAAATTGCACCAGGCCCAAATACATGTAAGTTGCTATGAATGTTATGCCTCTTTAACCCAGTTGGGCATGCTATTTTCCATTCTTCCTCTCTCTTCTTGGACTTGGTCCTTGCTATGGTGCTAATCAGTAACTTTTTAAAGATGTGCTGAACAATCCTATGGCCAGGAATCCTCCAGCCCTGAGGTCTACCCCACTTCTGCTGGAAGTATCTCAACTACATCCAAGCCATCTCCAGCTTGAGAAGGGACAGTGACAACATACCCAAAATGCTGTGGAAGGAGAGATCCTCATTTTACCCTGTTCTCTCCCATTGTAGTGAATAGGAATTGGGATATTTTATGGCAGATCCTGTCCTGGGCAATGTGGTTCTCTGTATCAGTTCTCTGTATCACGGGGCACGCTAGCGTTACTTACGTTTACTTCAGGGCACATTGTTCAATCCTTTCCATTCTTCCTCTTCTCTGAGAGTAAGCAGAGCTGCTTGGTTTGCTGCTCCCACAGGGCAATAGTCATAAGCACACACAAACTCCCTCCCAAAACATTTTAACACAAGTCCTAAGGAATAGCCTGAATGCCTGAATGCATAGGAGCCAGCCACTTTGCTGAAGCTCAGAAGGTCTGGGTCTGGTCAGGGTTTAGATGGGTGACCAAATTGAAAAGTTTTAGCAGAGCAGAAAGGGAGGCCTGTTTTTGGCAGCCTCAGCTGTTGAGATTATTTCAAATACACTGGTTAGAGTTTTGGACTGGTAGCAGAGACCCGTGTTAATTTTCCTGCACGGAGCTACTCAGCTCTTTTGCAAAGAGGTGGGAAATGTTTAAAAAAATCATAAAAAATCAACGGATGACCCAATTTGATTCAAATTTGGTATGCTTAAAGCTCTCCCTAATATCTATTACTGTGCTGATTTTGGTGTCTTTATCTTTAAAGCTTAGGCAGATGTAAGCATTTGTTTAAAATCCTGCTCCTGCGCCCACAGCAGTGGCTCAGAATTAGAGTGAATCTTTTGCAAAAGGAGCACAATTAAGGCTGGATGCATGGGAGTACTTCACAATAAAAGCAGATTCTAAGGTGTAAAACTTTGCATGCAATTGTCAGTGATTGCACAGTATAACGCTGGTGTGATTTATCTGCTGTAGCAGATAAGATAGCAAACGGGGCGAAGGAAGGAGAACAGGAAGTGGGCGGAGCAAACCCAGCAGCTCTGCTACTCTCAGAGAAGGGGAAGAGGAAAATTACCGGTAGAATGAGGCACATGGATCAGTAGCAGTGCTACAACTAAGCAACAGGAAAGGGGACAATGAAATAGAACCCGTAAGTACAGCTCATTTACAATGTTAGAGATACAGGGTCACGTGACGCTGTGCGTCACAGTAACCCATTCAAAACATTAGAATAACATCGGTGTAGATTCCCACCTGGTCTAGATTCCTGGCATTTTTGTGGACATGCCCATGCAATGAGTGGCGTTAGGAATCAGCATAGACATGCTCCTTCCCTGGGCCACCCACATGCTATTTTTGGCCACTCTACCACTGGGATGTAGCTAGTGGAGCCTTCTGCCAGTATTCTGCAGTGGTTCCAGCAGCAGATTACAAGGTAGCCACATGTCCTCTTTTATGGGCTCCATCACATGTAATTCTCCCCCCTGCGTTGTCTCCACATATATATTTTTTACCTCCAATGCTCTTTTGCTTGTTTGCTCTTCCACTCCACCCTGCCTCTTCTCTTTCTCCCTCCAGTTCATTGGTTGCTCCTTTCCCCCTTTAACAAGACAGGTCCTGTCAGATGAGTACTTCAACCAGACTGTGTTTGTGCCCGGCAAAAAATGGAAGGACCCTTTAGTCTGGCTCTTGTAGTGATGTTGACCAATAGTAAATAACAGGACTTAGCTATTGACAAAAGCTAAAAGGAAAAAGAGAGAAGTATCAAAACATGGCACTAAGGTCTATTACAGGTAAGGTACAGAAGGAAAAGCCGAAGAAGAATTCTGAGGGGGAAAAGATAGGAAATTTGTCTTTGAAAAATTTCAGTTAAAAAAATGAGCAGACAGTCAGGAAATGACAAGAAGACAAAATGATAGATAAGTAAGAGAAGGTCAAAAAGAGAAAGGGACAAGTGTGTGTGTGTGTGTGTGTGTGTGTGTGTGTGTGTGTGTGTAGATGATAGTTAGATAGATTATTGGTAATTCATTCAAAAATATTGAATAATAGAACATAATGTACAAGTTGTTCTCTGTGATCATAGAGCTGGGTTTGGATCTGGGAGACCTATATGGATATGCCTTCTCAGTAGGGTTGCAATGTCCAATCAATTAATTGGTTAGATTTATCTATTCAAACACTTTTGAATTGACATAGAAATACCTCTGATTAATTGAGCAGTGATACATACACACACACACACACACACACACTCACAGAGTCATACACATTTTAAAGTAATTAAGCACTAATAAAAACTGTGGCTGGTAATCACCATCTTAAAAGAAGCATTCCCCTGCTTTTCTTTGCCTCTCATCATTAAAATAAGCCTCCAGAACACATATGTATATCATCGAAAAACTAAGAAAATATATTACGCTTTCTTCAGAAATATTGTTCTAGCCATGTGCAAATTTATGTTAATTTAATGAATATTAATAATGATTAAGCTACTAAAAGTCTCATGAGTTTCAAGGCCCAATTTAAAATGCTGGTTATGACCCATAAATACTTACAGGCAGGGTTTTGCTATTTTATTGTTTTACTCTGCACAGCACCATGTACACTGATGGTGCTAAATAAATAAATAAATAATAATAATAATACATGACTTCAGAGCAGATTATTTGAAAGGCTGCACTCTCCCATAAAAGCTTGCCTAGGAGAGGCTCTCCTCTTCCTCCCACCATTATTGGGGGCATATATGGTGTAAGAAAGAGAGAGAGGGCCTTTTTGGTGGCTGCTCCCTGTCTGTTGGTGGCTGCTTCCAATGAAGGCTGGGCTTGTTCCATCTTTGCTGACTTTTTACTGATATACAGACCGGTTTTAATCATGTAAACTGACTTGGTACTAGGTTTTAATCTGGTGGGTGCCTTCTTTTTATCTGATATATTATTTGATAAGTTTAATAATTTAATTATCACTTTGTTATTTTCTTTGTATTTTACTGCATTTTACTTGTAATTTAGTGCAACTTGGGTATACATTTAATAGATACTCTTTTGATTTAAAACTCAGGTTGTAGTCATTCTTCCCAGCAATGAGGATTACTTGATGCTCCCAGACAGCTGCCAATCCCTTATCACAGGGCTGTTCTGATGATAAATGTACATCTTTAGGATACCTGAAATTTCAGTTATACTCCAAAATTCTATCAATTCCAACTTGCAACAGTTTTGTCTCAGTTTTATACCACTAAAAATAGTAAAGCATTCTGTACACTAAAATCATCGTCATCATCATCATCATCTTTCATATGAATGAAAATAATTATGCCTTTGATCTGTTGCCTTTGGTATCCAAAAAACAGACACCTAAACTGGGATCTCCACTAGAGGCATGGAGAGCTAACCCTCTTCTTTGGCTCAATTCTAGGTTTTTCTGGCTCAGATATTTCACGTGAACAGAACATTGCCCAGTGCCCCTAGCAAGGTAACTATGTGATTTTAGCTGATAAAACTGGAGTAACCAAAGGTTGCTCTTTTTTTAGTACATTATTTGAAGGTAGGCATATTCTTTAGAAATGTGTTAAGCGAATGCAAGTGCTTTGTGTATATCTTGCTCTGCCTCCATCAAAGCTGCAACTTTGCTTTTTTGTACTATCTTTAGTACATAAAATAAAAATAAAAAAGATAGTATGCAACATGGCATGAAAGGTGGTTCTTCGGATACCTGCGATTTCATAGTCTGTAAATCTTATCTACTGCAATTTCATCTCAGCCTCATACAACTAAAAGAAATCTATATTAAGTGAATCATACAGAGTTTGTGATATAGAGTTCATCAGGATCTGTAACCAAAAACAACACAAAAAGAAACCGTCTTATAAAAGGCACAAATCATCCTATATTGAGGGTTTGTTTGTTTTACACTGATAACTGCTTTATTTCTCATGGTTGTTATCTCAAACTAATAAACCTTGATTACATAGAAAGGGGATCACAATAGGGTAGATCTATGTGCAAATGTGCTCTGCAAATTTACTACCCTGTTTGTGGGGCTAGGCAGACTATTTCACCAAATTTTCTCCAAGAGGAGAAATTCTGCAACAGTTGATCATAGGTAGGGGTCACAACTGGCAGGGGTTCATTGAACAGCTTCTTTCTTTTCCCCTAAGGTTTTTTTTGGGGGGGAGAGGGGCGGGGTTACACTGACACAGCAAGTGGAAGCAGCAGCATCTGTGTTGGCAGGCTAGCCCCTGTTTGTCATCTTCCACAATGCCTCCTACTTAGTATATTTCCAAGGCATTATTATTATTATTATTATTATTATTATTATTATTTATATAGCACCATCAATGTACATGGTGCTGTACAGGGAAGAAGGCAGCAGAGAAGTAAGGCAGACACCACCAGCAGAATAAATTCAAAGTGTGATTTGATTTCTCGGTGAAGGGGCTAAGAAAAGAAAAATCTCAGATTGACTGGACAAATTCATATTCCCGACATGACAAAGAGATTAAATTTCTTGTTGTGTGCCCACAGTCAATTTCTTGACTGTGCCCTGGAACACCTGGTTATGGAACCAACCAGAGGGAAGGCGACCCTGGACTTAATCCTAAGTGGTCCTGCCCAGGACCTAATATGTGATGTTAATATTGTTGAACCAATTGGTAAGAGTGACCACAACACTTCCTCGTTTGGAGGCCTTCCTGATTTCATTCTCCATCTCAAGGTCACTCTGAGCATTTTGGTTTGGGGGACGATAGCACATTCCTAGCACTACATTAGTTTTAGGGCCCTGTATTGTCACCCACAGCACTTCGGTGGAAGAGTCTTCATTGTTTAGTTGCTCTGGTCTACTAGACACAATGCCCTCTTTGACATAGAGAGCAACACTGCCCCCAGTACGCCCTTCCCTGTCCTGACCTTAAAAAGGTTCTTTGGGAGTAATTACCTCATGATGTCTTCTTCTGGACTTTAATTGGCATGAGGGATACCAAGGAATCTACAGGCTGCCAGAGAGATTCGGCTATTGGGCGGTATAAAAATGTAATAAATAAATAAATAAATAAAATTATTGTACAGCGAAAGAGAGAACACTCTCACACACTCCTCAGCCACCTCATTGGTAACCTAAGCACAACACCCCAAACCCAATGCATGAGAATTTCTCCACAATTTCCTTCTCCTTTGAATTTCTTTTTGAAAGTAATTTCTTATCTATCAAATTGAATGAAGATGGTTGGGGGGAGAATGTGGAAGAAAGTTTGTACACAACACTAGTAAAAACAAAACCATGATGTGTTAAACAACCATTTGCTGCCCTTTCATGACACCCAAAATTATTTATTTATTTCTAACTTTAATATATCACTGAATATAATAGAATCTCTCAGCAGTTCACAACATTAACATATAATATTAAAAATGCAATATTAAAACACAGCATTAAAACTAAAATAAAATAGCAGTAAAATGGATTGGTATAATTCGTTTACTTATGGCCCAGAAAAAAGACTGTGTTAACAAGTGTGTCTTTAGGAGGCATTTTAAAAATGCCACATTTTCTGTCTCCTGAAATACATGAGGGAGAGTTTTCCAAATGGTGGATGCTGCTAAGGGAAAAAGCCCCCTGTCAGGATACTTCATGGTGATATTCCATCCATTCTGGATGGAAAATAGCAGCTTGAGGCAACCACCTCACTTTGTGTAATGGAGCAGATTTGTTCTATGTTGCGTGAGAAGGCAGGTCTAGACCCATTACATAGACATTAAAGGGAAGCAGATTTTGGCTAACCATTAGGATAAATTTCCTAATACTTTGAGCTGTTGGACAGTGGAACACATTCCCTCAGGAAATGGTAGACTATTCTTCACTGGGGCATTTAAGTATTTATTTATTTGTTGCATTTTTATACTGCCCAATAGCCGAAGCTCTCTGGGCGGTAGAGGCTATCCATCTATCAGGTATGCTGTAGTTATATTGAGCAGGGTTTTGGCCTATATGGTCTTAAAGGTCCCTTCCTACTCTATGATTCTATAGAGTGGCTATTACAGTTGTGATAGCTACATTCCTGTGCAAGGGCATTATTATATCTCTAAATATCAAATTCAAGGGATGGACAGCAGGCCTTTATACTCTGCTCTGAGAGCTTTCCAGAGATACCAGGATTGCTCTAGTTATGAGCTGCATACTGGCCCAGATGGATGGGAACACAATTCCTAAATTCAGTGCTCTGAAATCTGATAGAGGGCAGTATATAAATGTTGTAAATCAATAGATAAATAAAAAATACTGTCCCTTAGTTTTCTGTGCTGAACCATCTCTCCAAAACATGCTCAGCACCTTGGACAGCTCCTTCAGAGTTCTGGCAGGTTCTGACTAAACCTTGAATGGATTCACAGCCCCATCGAAATCTGAGCCACCAACCTCCACTGCTCAGTGGTAAAAAATAATAATGGTGAAAGTCTACACATCCAGACATGGCGTGTCCATACATCCGTATTTACCGGGAGGCTATGTATCAAATCCCTATTCCTGCAGCATTTCAGTGCTCCTTATCACCAGCTGCCACCCGACGAAGCTGTAACATATCCATATCAACAAAGTTTTCCCCTTGAACCAGTTGCCGCAGCCAATGTGTGCTGCACACCATCAGACCATGACAAGAACAGAAGCATTGCATTCACTTGACAGATGATCTGTAATACTCTTTTATTTGTCTTGACTGTATCTTTGTTAGCAGAAGCATGACTATAAACATGCCTGTTAGTTATCTGCAGATTTAAAGAGGTCGCCTATTACAACATCAGGGAGAAATCTCTCTGGGTGTATTCAACATTCCTGAAAAGACTTCAGAGGATACTGCTGAGGAAACAACACTCTGAATGAGAAAACTATTTGTACCCCAGAAGCTTTATTTTCGCACAAGAAGAGACTGTAAAATGATTTTTTCCCACTGAGTTTCAAAGAAACAAGTGTATTTTTGACTTTCAACCCGAAACATCTAAAACACACACGCACACACACACACGGAAAGTAGTGTTTAACTATTAAAATGCATATGTCACCAGATGCTCATGAGAATGGTTGTAATGTAGGCTAGCCTCAGAGGGGAAGATGTATACAGAATTCATTTGTACCACGGAAATGTTATGGAATAGGCACTAGTCGGAGATGTGAAAAAGCCCTCGAGAAACTTAACAAAATTGTCTTAACTTTCCTCAACATTCCTATAGACGTTTTACATTTGTGATTTGCTGCAAATTCATCTTGTATTTTAGTTCAGGCAGATGTTGTTGTCAGTTCTGTCATCTAGAAAGCTGTTCAGAGAAAGAGCAGGATTCAGATGTGTACGTGTGTGTGGTCTTGCAAATCTATACTCCCAATCCTTCTCCCTACATCCTCCTCTATTTGTATCTTAAGGCAGAATTGAACAGGGCACTTTCATCCCCGCCGATTCTCTTGCGCAAGTGGTGAGTCCTGCCCAATGCCATTGCATGAGCAGGACCCACCACTTTCGCAACAGAGATTGAGTGCTTCCCAGAGGAACCCTGAAATGAGCAGAAACGCTTGTTCTCAAGCAGTATGGGTCAATGGAGCACCCTTTTGCTTGCTTCCTTGACCTCGTCTCATTTCCATTTGCCCCGATGAGCTAAATCTTCACTCCCCTGGCAATGATTCTTCAAGAGAATCATTGGAGGTGTAAGCGCCCTGCACCCTGTTTTCTCCCTGCTGGCATCTTCTTCTCACCATCACTTAAAATTGTGAAGAAAAATATTTTTAAAAAAGTAGTGATGGACAAATGTGAAGATGTGGCAGCTGTCACATAGGAAGTCCCCTAATTGCTTTCAGCCATCTTTGAGGCCTTTACAGATTATATTATGTTTTTGCTACTGCTGTCTTTGTTCTGCTCAGGGGCTATTTAAAATTTACTGGTAGCAGCAGAAGAGACAAGTACAGCAAAAAGGCTCCCATGGAAGTGAAAGGAGTCGGTAGTAGGGATGGATGAGGATTTTCTGTCAGTTCAGTTTTGATGAGGATGCACTCTCAACATTTGCAAAGTTTTCCATATTGGGAGGAGAAAAAAAAACACCCTGTGGGAGAAACTGAAACTTACTGATTTGTCCATGCAGGGCTTTGTTTCTATTAAAAGCCTGAAGTTGAATCCCTGTGTATTCATAGAATCACAGCATCATAGAATAGAAGAGTTGTAAGGGGTCTACAAGGCCATCGAGTCCAACCCCCTGCTCAACCATGTTAGTGATGAATTAGGGTTGCCACCTCTTTTTATGACAGGCTCCTTGTATTTAACAGTTTCATGGCAAGCATGTACACCTGGGCCAGTTCTACACCAAGCAGGATAAAACACTTTGAAAATGTTTTGAAAACTGTATATGGAGTGTGTCATGCGCCCCCAGTTGTCAAAACTGATATAAACCATTTAAAAGAAGTAGTGTAGTCCTCTCCATGCTGGGAATAGCTTTTCCTTTTGAATTTGTATGGTGAAATGGGTGAAAAATTTGTTTTAGTTTGCCTTTTCATAAGAATCTACTGAGATTTGCGAAGTCCTCCATATTGGGAGGAGAAAGAATTTGAGATTTAAACTATTATATGCAGTTGAAAGCAAAACTCATAGATTTGCCCATTCCTAGTGAGTAGCTGAAAAGATGTAGATATTTGGATCCAAGACTTTATTGGCCCAATTATTTATATCATAGCCAACACCAGATAGGAAGAATCATGAGTGAATAATATGTATGTCCTGGAAAATAGAGGGTAAAAAACAACCCACATACCTTAGAGATCTTCTTTGAGTTTTATGAACCAATGAAAAAAGGGATTGGAAATTACTGAGGTAAATGTTGATAATTGCCACAGGTACCTTTATGACAGCTGACACCTCCCTGCAAGGCTAGTGAGCAAATAACTATCCACAGTATTTTGTGAGGATTTTTGTGTAATTGTGTCAGAAAATGTAATTATATAATAATGATTTTTCCTAGCTGCTCTGAACATTAATTTATACTCAGGCAGCACATGAGGTAATGAGTACAGTGTTAGGCAAAAAATAAAGTGGAGAAAATGAGAGGAAGGCATGTGAATTGCTTGAATACTATGAGTCAGTGAATGAATTAAACACAAAATGTCAGTTGCATGTCATTAAAGCCATGAGTGACCTAAAACTTCAGCACTATATAGGTGAGGCCCCATGGTTTAACAAGACGGGTGGTGCTCACTGCTCATAGGGTGGAATTGAAGCAGTCGTGCATCTATAAAAGTCCATCTGGACCAAAGACTCTTCCCCAGCTCTGTTACTGAAACGTCACTAAGTGTATCACTTGTTCACTGTATACTTTAAATTACCAACCACACAAAACTACTGCAAAATTATGGTTCTTCCTTCCTGGTGTTGGATATGTTATAAATAATTGGGCCAATAAAGTCTTAGATCCGAGGCTTGGATCCAAAGTTCTTGCTAAGGAAATACATAGCCTTTATAGTTGGCAAAACATCATGTAAACGCCTATAGGGTAATGTTTTAACATTAACTTAGGGTGTGGGGATATTACAGATATGTGAAGGATTTCCCATCAATGACTCTCATAATATTATGAAACTTTTCTCTTTCTTTTTTCTCTTTCTTTTTCTTGATTTAGGCCATAGCTAGACCTAAGGTTTATCCCTGGATCATCCAGGGGTCAAACCTGTTCATCTAGGTGACACACAGGGGATTCAGTGCTCAGGCAGGGGCAAACCCTGGATGATCCCAGGATAAAACTTAGGTCTAGCTGTGGCCCAAGTCATAATATGGATGTGCAAATCAGCAAAATTGAGCTCACTGAAGTTCTCCATATTCCACCTCAAGGCTTGTTCTGACTTGAGTCCATATCAGATTGCAAGTGTTGTTGTTTTCTCCCTTTTTCAAGAAAATTGGTATGTATTTTGGTGTTTGTTTTCCTCAAATGTAGGCATCAATTATGTGCATTTTTGAAATCTACATTTTGTTTTAAATATACTCATTTTGAAATCTGTGCATTTTTGAAATGTATATGTTCTTCTATCGTGATTAAAGTATATTTGTGTATATTTCAATGTACTCATTTTGAATATATGCATTTTTGAAATGTATACTTTTTGAAATGTACTCATTTCAAAATTGTATATATTTGAAATGTATGCATGCTGTTGAACACATTTCTGATCTGCAAATCAAATTGCAAAACTTGGAAATGTACAGATTTTGACCACAGATTGCGCCCGAGTCCATGTTTCATTTTGAAGGTGTGAACTGGGTAAAATCCTAATACAAAACAAACTGAAATAGATTTCTCATACTTCTCTATCCACTAACTGTTACTGTGCTGGTCAAATGTCACCTTCTATTTTGTTTCATCCTATAATTTACCACTACTAAATCCAATCCAGTCCTGTGCAATGTAATATTAATGTTATTTGATTATAGTGTATAGCTGCAATTATTTTGTTTAAATTTCAGACCGCAATCTTTGAAACTGAATTTATTTTGACAAAAATCTCCCTTCATTAACTTGCACCTGTTTATCAAATTGATGAAAAGAAAGGACATATGTGTTTGGGCTGGAAGAAGTAGAAATGTTTTTGAGTGCTAATTTTACAAAATAAATGGTGTTACTATCTAACAAAAATAAATTAATTAATAGGCCGCACTTTTCAACACAGTCTTCAAAAGGTAAGGGCAATTCTTCAACAGGCAGGATTTTTTATGTCCTAACATTAAGTGAGTCTTCATCATTGTCTTCTTTTGTGCATTTTGCAAAATGAGATTATAAAAAAACCCCAAAAAAATTACTTTACTTTTGAAGGTCTTTGTGAGTCTTCCTGAGTCTTCTGCTAATATTGACTTCAAAGATTTATTTCCCCTTTCTCCCTATGTGATAACCCTGATCCTATTATAAATTCTGTAATCAAACAACCAGTTGCCTTTCTGTATCACAGTCCTTATCCACAACCCACTGAAATGAAACCATTTGTATTTTAAAACAAAGCACTCCCACAGGCTTCAGATCCTAGCTCTTGGCCTTAACCAGGTTGTATCTGCTTGTCTATTTAGACCCGGGATTTGTGTGACTGGCAAATCAAATGAGTATTGCTTGTAACCTAAAGTGAGTAGATGTGAAGTAATAGGGTGGCTATTTGAGATAGTTATTAGGACTCTTTGACCAGACTTTCATATTTCATTTTAAAATGGTAAAGCCATGACTGAAAGGATTTGTCTTTGACTTCATTTTTTTTAAATAGTAAAATGCTGCACTGGGATGTACCCTTCTGTTGTGACACCACCATGCCACTTCATGGTGAATTACATTTATAGATAGCGATGGGACAAACAGGGATGTCTGACCTTGTCAAGATACTCTAAACTTCACTTTGACGTGAAGCTTCACCTTTTTTTGCGACCTGTTATTTGATTCATTTGAATGGGAAAAGTGAGATTTCTGTGCATGTTTTTCAAAAGTGTGCATTTTCACCTCATTGATTAAAACATGAATATGCATGGGGTTTTGGGGGAGGGGGGACTTGGAAAAATGCACATTTCAAAGTTTGTATTTTAAATGCATTTTTCAAATGCGATCACAAGTTTAGGAATGTGGGTTCATTTTTCACATTTGCATTAATGGTTGTGTTTGAAGCACAATTGGGTGACTTGCAAACTGAAACAAAGTTCTTATACATCCCTATTTACAGAGCAAAATTATGGATATGGAAGGAGAGACTTCATGGCAGCTACTCTGTGGCTCTAAGCCCTGCTGGCACACTATAGCCAAGGTGGGAGAAGCAGAGAAACATTTTTGTCCATTATCTCCCCCTTCCCATTGTTGCCAATGGAAGAGAGTTGAGTAAGCCAGACCAGGGCTCATGTAGCTAGGGCATCTGTTGCAGGGGGTGGTTGGGAAAGGATGCCAGGAGAATTAGAGTCTCCCCAAATATGGTCCCAGAACATGCCACTGCTCTAGCAGTACAACTATTTATTTATTTATTTATTTATATATTACATTTTTATACCGCCCAATAACCGAACCTCTCTATTGTGGCACATCTTTCCACCACCACACCAGGGAGGCCTTCAGCTGTAGACGTCAAGATTTGCAATATTCTTTTATCCCTCAATATAGGATTACTCCCTTGAGCTTTAATTAAATTGTTTACAGGCTATACTTCTTGTATATCATTAGCATGTTTACCTTCCCCACCATCTACATATATGTGTGTGTGTGTGTGTGTGTGTGTGTGTGTACATGCACACACTTGCCAAATAAGGATAACACTCTAGTCTCCAGAAGCTTATGCCATAATACATTTCTTAGAATTTAGCAATGCTCCGTTGTGTTTGCTGTAAATCATGAACACTGCTACCCTTCTGGAAGTTGTCCCATTTTAAAAATGCATTGAGATGAAATATTCACAAGACAAAATTGATCCAGCAAAGTCACTTTATGGTGACATTGCCACATCAAAAGGAAGAGAAGAAGTAGCATGGAGAAGTAGCTCCCTGACTGAAACAAGATGTCCACCTAGAATAGCTCAGTAATATAAGGTTTGGATTTGTCACTTTTCACTAGAACTACTGAACTGAATTAATTCGAATCGCTCTTCTGAGACTACACAATCATTCTGAGATTACACAAGGCAGACATTACTTGCTTTCATGCAGAGAAGGCAAAAATCTCAGCAGAGCAATATGTGCTACAGTCAACAGTACCATAAACCTGCCACATTTTAGATCTTGCTACAATAGATGTACTCGGTGCTTTGAAAATCAGATATTGTTTCCCCCTGATGTTTTGACAAGTAATTTTAACAACAATGCACATTTGGCCAGCTCACGTATGTTTTACGCCACATCGTCTGAATTGTGCATGGTTTGCACTATGCTAAGAATGACAACAATTACAAAACTCAAACGCATCTGCCGAAAGAACAGATGGCCTTGTACACAGAGAACAATGACATTGGAGGCGCAAGGGGAAAAAATGAAAATGAAAACCAATATCACAAAAGAAACAAAGCCCAAAAAGAAAGAAATGATGTTGATATATAGCAGTTAGAATGGCATGAAAGGCACCAGAGTTCTGCCATCAGAAGAGGGAAAGCTTTAGGTATAAAAGTTTGCACCTTGCCATCTCTGAGGCCTGGTCTACACAGAGAGCAGAATGAGACAGTACAGAGGATGGTAACACTTCAAAACATCTCATGAAAGTTGAGTGAAGGATAGTAGCGTGAAACTACTTTGCTTTTATTCTGTTTTAAACTTCTGATTTTCAAATTATGTTTTACTATGTTACTGTATTTTATGGTTTTAAGCTTTGTCTTGAAAATTTTGCTGAGACAAATAGGGGTAGTTCACTCCCATCCCTCCATCCCACCCTATTTCTAGAAAGCTACCTGGTGGCTGAAGGCAATGTATGGCAGCATGGAGGGCTGGCAGGTAGACTTTCTGGTAGGGATGTGCTCCGCTTCTAATCGGACCGGCAAATTAGAAGTGGAGCGGGGTGCTTCGCCTCCCCTTAAGGCAGAGGCGAAGAGGATTGGGGGGTCGGCGGAGCATGGCAAAGAGGATCGAGGTGAAGGCGGTTCCTTCGCCTCGATCCGGAGCTCCGCCGGAAAGTAAGTGGGGTTTACCGGGCCCTGTCGCTGTTGCTGTTGCCCATGCGGCAACAGCGGCAGGGCCCGGTAAACCCCCCTCCTCTCCCTTACCTGCCTCTGTCCGCGGTCCGTCGGCTTCTTCAATTGAGCCCGCAGTTCAACCAGGAAGTCTAGGCCGCACTTGCAGCCCAGACTTCCTGGCTGAACCGCGGGCTCAACTGAAGAAGCCGACGGACCGCGGACAGAGGCAGGTAAGGCCCCCCTCCCCCTTGGTCCCTTACCGGGCTCTGCTGTGCGGCGACGGCGGCAGGGCCCGGTAACCCCCACCCCGCCCTCCTTTCCCGGCCTTACCTGGCACCACTCCCCTCCACTGCGGAGCTCCGATTCGGAGCCGGAGCTCCGCGGCGAAGAGGAGTGGAGTATGGGCGGAGCGGCACGGAGTGGGCCGATCCAAAATTTTTGGATCGGCCCGCAGGGCGGAGCGGGGGGTCCGTGCACACCCCTACTTTCTGGAGCTCTAGAAGCCTGATCATGTAGGCCTTCAGGCTCCTGCATTCTTCTAAACATGCCCAGAATTGTCCATTCTACCAAGGAGCCTTTCAAAATGATTTCCCAGCATCTTTCTCTTTAATAAATTGAATGAGGATGCACTGGGATCTCAATATCCAAGGTTATTGGACATTATAAGGCATGCTCGTGCAAATCTAGAACCATGTGAGGCTTATACAGTTGCTGAAGTCCTCCACACAAGCCCTCTGTTCCTCTGCCCCCATTTTAGCATGGTAAATTTGGGGAAATGGGAAGGAGGAACAAGAACTACTGGCACAAAGCAAGACATGAAACCCACAAGCCTCTGGCCCATGTTCCCCAGCAACTAGTGTACACAAGCATACTGCCTCTGATACTGGAGGTAGCATATAGCTATCAGGACTAGTAGCCATTGATAGTCTTCTCCTCCAGGAATTTGTCCAGTCCCCTTTTGAAGGCCATCCAAATTGGTGGCCATCACTACATCTTTTGGAAGTGAATTCCCTAATTTAAGTATGTGCTGTGTACTTCCCACCTTGGGATGACCTCGGGCTCTAGTATTATGAGAGAGGGAGACAATGTGTATCTATCCACTTTCTTCACATCATGTGTAATTTTGTTCACCTGTATGATGTCCGCCCTTACCCAGCCTTTTTCAAGACAAAGAATTCCAGCTGTTCTTGCCTTTTTCATTGGGAAGTTGCTGTAGTCCTTTGATCATTTTAGTTGTTTTCTGCACTTTCTCCAACTCTACAAAATCCGTTTTAGATGTGGTGACCAGAACTGTACACAGTATTCTAAGTGTTGTTGCACCATAGATTTATATAAGGTTAGTATGATATTGGGCAGTTTTATTCTCAATTCTGTTACTAAATATGGTCAACATGGAATTTGCCTTTTTCACAGCCTCCACACATTGGGTTGACATTTTCACTGAGCTGTCCACTAGAACCCCAAGATCTCTTTATGGTCAGTCACCACTAGCTTAGATCCCATCAACCAACTGTTGAAGTTGGGATTTCTTTGCCCCAACATGGATTAGTTTGCACTTGCTTATATTGAACTGCATTTGTAATTTTGATACCCAGGGCCTTGCTAGACCTGCTGGGATAAGCCGGCAGGGAGGCGAGGTGATGGCGCGCAAACATTAGTGCGTGCTGCCCTGCCTCCTAGACGGCCTACGTGCAGGGACTGCGGAAGCCCTGCAGCGTCGGCCATTTTTTGTTTGTTTTGTTTTGTTAAAGGGGCCACGTGCACCCCGAAGACTCCGGACAAGGTAAGGTGTTTTTTTTTACTTAAGCCCCCCCATCCGCCCTCCCTCCCCGTCCCCGCCCTGTGTGTCACCTTCCACCCTCCCGTGTGTCGTGTCTTTCACCCTTCCGTGTGTCGCGTCTTTCGCCCTCCCGTGTGTCATGTCTTTCGCCCTCCCGTGTGTCGCGTCTTTCGCCCTCCTGTGTGTCGTGACTTTCGCCCTCCGCCCCCTCGCCCTCCCGTGTGTCGTGTCTTTCTCCCTCTGCCCCCTCGCCCTCCCGTGTGTCGTATCTTTCACCTTCCGCCCCCCCTTGCCCTCCCGTGTGTCGTGTCTTTCGCCCTCCGCCCCCCCTCGCCCTCCCATGTGTCGTGTCTTTCGCCCTCTGCCATCCCCCTCTCCTGCCGGTCCGGCCTTCCCCCCCATCTCCCCCCCCGGGATGCCCCTGGCCTGATGGGCACAGCGCTTGTAAGAGCACTGTGCCCAGTCCGTGGCTTTTTGCGGCTACTCGTAAGCGAGTAGCCGCAAAAAGCCACGGAAGTCGCTAGACGACTTTGCTTATGGCACGCTAAGGGAAATAGGGTCTCAAAGTGCGCTAAGGCCTCGTCTAGCAAGGCCCCCAGTCTCTCTTTTTGGAGAGATCCCTCTGGATCTTTTCACAATACCCTTTTGTTTAAACCACCCAAAATGATTTTGTGTCCTCCACAATCTCAGCCACTTCACTGCTCACTCCTAATTCTACATAATTTATGAATAAGTTGAAAAGCATTGCGGCCAATACAGATCCCTGTGGGACCCCAAAGTTTACATACCTACTTTGAAAGAATTTACCATATATTCCTACTCTCTGCTTTCTGTTCTTTAATCAGTTTCTGATCCATAAGAGGACCTCTCTTCTTATTTCATGACTGCTAAGTGTACTCAAGCATGTTTGGTGAAGGACTTTGTCAAAAGCCTTTTGGAAATCCAAGTAAACAATGTCTACCAGATCACCCCTGTATACATGTTTATTGACACTCTCAAAGAACTCTAAATGGTTAGTGAGACAGGACTTACCTGTGTGGAAGCCATGTTGATTCTTTTTCAGCAGGGCTTGTCCTTCTATATGCTTACTAATTTTATCTTTACTAATGCTTTCAATCAATTCACTCAGAGCAGATGTTAAGCTAACTGGCTTGTAATTTCCCAGAGTCCCCCTGGATCCTTTTTAAAAATTGGTGTTACACTGGTCTTTCTCCAGTCCTCTGGTTCAGAGACTAATTTTAGGGACACATTTTACACACACACACACACACACACAGAGAGAGAGAGAGAGAGAGAGAGAGAGAGAGAGAGAGAGAGAGAGAGAGAGAGAGAGAGAGAGAGAAACATTTCATATTTGAGTGCTTTAAGAACTCTAGGATTGATACTATCTTGGCCTGCTGATTAACTTTCCTTTTGTCAATTAGGTTGACAAATTGTCACCACTATGTCATCTTTTGTCACCACTATTTGCCTCAGTTCCACAGACTTCCTTCCTGAAAACATCTGTTCAGGCAAAGGTATCTGTCCTATACCTTCTGCATTGAAGACAAATGAGAAGAATTCATTCAGCTTCTCCGCAATCTCCTTACAGTCTAGATGCTTCTCTAGCTTTTTTCCTGCTTCAGATATATTTAAAGAAGTCTTTAATGTTGACCTTGATGTGACTTTACTCCTCAAAATACTGGTTTGCATCTCTTATTGTACCAATGGGGACCTCTACCATTGAGTCCACCACAACGCTATCTACAAGGTGAAATATTTCATGCCAGATCTGAACATCAAGAAGCTTTAGGATGGGTGTTACTTTCCAAAATATGGGTAGCAGGGATTTGATAACAACCCCTCTGCATATCAAATACCAGCAACATCACTAGTTGTCCCACCATGTATGTATGTATGTATGTATCTATCTATCTATCTATTTAAATATTTGTATAGTAATCAGCCAAAATTTTCAACTATTGGCTCACCTACAAGGCCACTTTGTCGTAGTTATCATACTGATGCTTTCATGGTATTGCATGTCTTATTATAAAGGAATTAATGCATGTAGAGTTGCAAGGGAAGCAAAGCCATAACAGTCGTGTTTAGTACAGCTTTTGTAAGTTTGGGGAAAACTGGGTGGGCATACATTGGGTCTCAATTTTTAAAAGCCAAACCTTCTACTATGCATGCGGAATCCTTTGGGCATTCTTAAAGTAGCTCTTTGGATAGCAGCCACTGATTTTAGTGGAGTTATTATAATAGTTGTTCTTAAGTGGCTGTATGTTTCTTTATATGCCCATGTATAACCTTTCAAGCAAAATGTAAAGTGAATCTCTTAGCCTCAATGGAAAATGGGAATCAAGGCATGGACAGATCTGGAGCATGAATTAGTCTGTTGATCTACCAAACAGGTGTGCCATAAGCCAGAACACATAAAGTTTCCTTGTGTAGCATCACTAATTATTGCAAGGCTGAACTGAAGCAAACCAATGACCTATATACCAAATGGTTGAACACATATATAGATATTCTGGTCCACCTATTCCTAATGTCCAGCTGGCTTTTGATGACAGAAAAAATTCATGTCCCTGAATAAGTATCCTTCGAACTAGATTATTATGAATAGCAATCCTTAAACATTGTCAAAAGAGGAACAAGGGAATAAAAATCACAGGCTCACTGTGAGAGATTTTCTCCCTGCCCCTCCTGCTCTCATAATAATCAAAGCTTGCTGTAGGCATGCAGTTAAAAGAGAGGCTTGCACAGAATCAGGGAAAAATTCATCTCTCTGCTGTATTGGTGATAATCTAGATTAGAGTGATCAATCAACACAAATTCAATTACATTTTGAATGGAGGACAGCATTGCTTGGAAACTGCACTTGGATCAGCATTTGTTGTTATAGCATGTCTGAATATGTCTCACTGCATTTCATTTGGAAGACTTCACTGCCATACAATATCAGCTGTTGTTTCTATATGATTGCCCCTGTACGTTATCAGCCTTCTGATTTGCAGAGATGCAGTGACTCCATCCATGTCCTGAGTCCATCATGGTTTACAGAGGAATCCTATGGCCCTGCTACAACAGAAGCTACTATGACACAGTTATACTGGCATTACATTGATACATAATGTAGTCACCAGTGAAGGCTAGTAAGTCCTATTCCAGTGGGGCAGTGAATCCAATCTGGGTTTCAGTCAGAACCAGCCAGAACTCTAAAGGACCTTCCTGAAGTGCTGAACCCAAAAGGTTATGTAAAATAAGCATTCCTTTCTGGCACATGTACATTTCAAGAAGATTGGTGAAAAATAAATAAATGTTATGAATGTTAGAATAACCAACTCCCCAATTACCCCTCTATAATGGTTGAATTCTTCCCTCCTCCTGTTGAACCTTAACTAAGGATGCATGCTTGTACATCCTTAAAAGAAAGGACATGTGCCTTCAGCTTTTGTACCTACTACATAGGCCTATTTAAATATTTGGAATAATAGTCACAGTGTTAAGAGCCATTTGGTTGACCATACGTTTTGGAGAACCCTAAAGTGGCTGAATAAAAGCTGTTCCAAACTTAATAGAACTTGTGAGCACAGTCTTAATATAAAAAGTTACTGATTCTGTATGCAAAATAATTGCCAGATGAAAATATACTTATAGAGCAATACTTATAAATAAAGAGGTTATGTTATTATTATTTTCCTCCACGAAAGCCTATCTAGCTTTCAAGGCCTTGCGTTAAATGATGGATGGTGTTGATTTATTGACAATAGTCACTTCATTTCTGTAGTGGAAACTCTGAGGATAAGTCCAGTCTCCAATCTGTGATAAAATATTTTGTAAGTGTGCCATTCGTTACATGAGCCTTGGTGATTAATTGATCATTTGAAATGCTGATTACTTAATCATCCAAAATATTAATCAGCAGCCAGCTAAACAATAGTACAATGGCAGTGCCCAGGTGAATATTTCAAGGGAGGAAAAAAACCCTGCAATCCTTGCCTAGTTTGAATTCTGATTTATTTCAATGCTCAATACTTATTAATAACATCATTTCCCTTGTTAATGGTTTCACAAGCTTCATGCCTTTTATTCATTAGACATGATTCATTTGTTTGAAATCATAATAATAATGTGAGAGCACAGTATATAGAAGATTTAATTCCACCCCATTCCTAAATCCAGACAGATTCCAACAGGGCACTTGCAACCCTGCCGAGTCCCTTCTGCCTTGCCAATTCTATTCCGTAAGCAGTGGGTCCTGCTTATTCCATTGCACAAGTGGGACCCACCATTGCACTTATGCAATGGAGGTTTAGCACTTCCTGAAGGAAGCCCCAAAATGAGCAGGATGCTTATTTCTAGAAGGAGGCAGTTTGTCAGAGCTTCCTTATGCCAGCTCCACTTGACCTACCTTCTTTCAGAAAGAGCATTTCTACTCATTTCAGGTTGCCACGGAAGTGTTAAATCACTGCTGCTTAGGCATGGGAACCACTTGAACAACAGAATTAGTGGGGGTTAAGAGAATCGACATGGGCATAAGCACCCCATTGTCTTCCACCCTCCATAATGATGCCCACTATGGGCTGACTGCAAAGAGGAGTCCCTGTCCCCCTTTCAATCTTGTGCCCCCATCATCTAAAGGACAGAAGATGGTAATGCAGGGCATGATCTTCTCTGCAGGGGCACCAGTTGTTGAACTCTCTCCATCGAGAATCTGCCTCACAATATTCTCACTCTCCTTGTTCTACTAGGATATGTATGTCAGGAGAAGATGCCACTTTCCCAGAATGCTTTTGGATACTTAGACTGGATTTTGTATGGATATTAATTACCTCTCGGGTATATGCTGCTCCTAGCTTGAATTTTAGTGGGTTTTTAACATTATTTTAGTTTAATTTTATATGACATGTTACTTTCGAAAGTTTTAGTATGTCTTACGAGCCACCATTGAGATTTTAAATTAGAAGGTGAGCTGTAAATGTTTTTAAAAATGATACAAATAAATACAAATTAAAAAGTCAAAGGAGATGGGCATGATACCAAACCTTATGGAAGAAGCAGAAAACTAGAGCATACTTGAAACATCCCATTTAATCAGAAGATAATTTTCTTTTTCTTTCTATACCTTTTAACAAAAGTTTTGAATTGGTTTTACTTCAATTGAATTGGTGTAGTGGCTAACGTGTTGGCCTGGGAGCCAGGAGATGTGGGTTCTAGTCCCCACTCAGCCATGGAAACCCAGTGGGTGACTTTGGGCCAGTCACAGACTCTCAGCCCAACCTACCTCACAGGGTTGTTGCTGTGAGGATAAAAATGGAGAGGAGGAGGATTATGTATGCTGCCTTGGGTTCCTTGGAGGAAAAAAAAGTGGGATATAAAGCTCCATCACACGGGGCGGGGAGGGTTTAACATGCTCCCTACCTTCTTGATTTCATTCCTCAGTTACTTCCTCTTTTCAAAAGAAGAAGTACACAATGAGCATGAGGCCCATGGAGTCCGCTGTTATAATGGTGCTGCTTCTCCTGCACACAGCTTCAATTCATGAAATTTGAAACTTGTTAAATTTCAAACTTATAATTATCTTTACAGCGTTTCCCATGGACCAAGCCATGCCTTAAAGATTATCTGCCTGGTGGGCATTAGTTTGAATTTAGTGTAAATTCACAGTTAATAAAGATTGCTGTTGCTGGGCCTGGTATCTCTTGCAATCTGTAGTTGCTATTTGAATAAGTACAGCAGAGACCTGCAAATCAAATCAGCACACAGGGATTTGGTTCTCCAACCTTATTTTTGTTGTTTACTATTATATGAGCACAACAGTGTTGGCTTGTTTGTAGAGTTTTCTGAGGCTTAAGACACACACCTTTTTCTATAGTTACCACAGACTAAGTGGCTTTTTGTCTTTTCCCTGGGTTATTTATTTCTAGAATTAAACGTTGTAAAAGAGGGCACAGTTCAGATTTTAAGTAGCTCACTGTATGTAGAAATGGTTTCTATTGTTAACGGTGACCCTCTTTCCTATATGAATGCCTTACAATGAGAAAGAAGTGGGGTGTTGCTAGCTGTAACCTGATGTTGTATTACTTTGTACATTAAACTCTGCACTTTCATAGTGTATTTATAACAATTCCCGGATTAGGGGAAAATCCATAGACAATGTCCTTAAACCACCATATAATTTGACATATTTGGCAGAGTGCATTCAGAAAAGGCTCAGCAGTGTAAAAGCTAGATAATTCCATAGCTCAGGCCCACAGTATATTACTAAGCTAACATGGGGGCCTTGCATTGAAAGTGCAGGGCTTAGAAGCTGAACAACAGAGTTACGCCGATACAGATGTGTGGGAGAAACATGTCATGCATCAACGTGAACTATTCTTGGCTCAAAGCTATGTGACATTAGTCACCTACCATCATGAGCAGCATTCTTTTTTCTTGTTGTTGATATATATAATCTTTTATAAATATCACCGCTGAATATATTAAGAACACCAAAAAAGCACTATACATTGCTGGATATATGATCACGATAGAGTCTGGTTTCTGGAACTAAGTTTGCCAAATGAAAAGGTCCAAACTAAGAAACGTATTGCGAGACCATAAGAAAATGGTGTACGATGAGTGTCAGAATGTTAACAGTACTTTCTTAGAAAAATAATGCTACATAACGTAGCTTGAGAGGGCTCCTTGATCCTATGTTGTCTCTGGATCTTCAGGAAATGGCAGTAGCAGGACATGTATTTGTGCAAGTATGCTGGATACACCAGCTGCAACCCTTCCTGGATATGTCTGACTTGTCAGCCATTACCCATGTCTTGGTTACATCATGTTTAGACTGCTGCAGTGCACTCTCCATGGCACTACCTCTCAAGATTGTTCAGAAGTTTCAACTGAAGCCTGTCTTGAAAGACCTGCACTTGTTGTCAATTGCTTTCTGGACCCAATTCAAGGTGTTGGTTTTATCCCTGAATGCCCTAAACAGGTTAGGACCTGGATATTTAAGGGACCACCTGCCTCAACATGAACCTGCCCAGTTGTTAAGGTCTTCAGGAGAAACCCTCCTGAGGACACAATTACCCACAGAGATATTTTTTTTGGTCAGGCAGACATGAGAAGGCTTTCTCCTATGTTGCTCTCATACTGTGGAATGTGCTTCTACAGGAACTGCGTTTTCCCCTACTCTCCTGGCTTTTAGAAAGAGTGTGTAGATACACATTTGTTTGTTTATTTATTTATTTATGTAGCCTTTTAAATTATGTAGTTCTCTTAATGTTTTATTACAGTTTTTAATGATCTTGCTGTTTATTGTGTTAAGCTTTTATTGTTTTAATAGCTCAATACTGCCTTGATGACATTTTAGCAAATAAGGCGGTACATGAATGCTAATAATAACTAAAGTAAATAATGTATTACGTTTCAGTTTTTTCTTTCTTTCTTTGCAGTTGTAGTGCATCTCTTCTTCGCGATGACTGACAGGTGCCATGACAGCAGGCAGTGAAAGGCTGTTCTATTTAAACCCTTTTGAGAGACAAACAAGCCCCATTCAAGTGTTCAGACAGCATCTTGTTTAAACACATGAGGAGGGGGAGTGCTCCCCAGCTTTGCCCCTGATTCTGGATTTCGTGGAGAGGCCCCATGGATAGGGGAGGGTCTCTGTTTTAGACATTCACCCTACATGCCACAGGGCAATGAGAGTGCTGAAGGAGAGAGGCAGGGCTGGAACACTCCCTTGCCCTTGCAGTTTTAAACAAGACACTTCCTGAATGTCTAAATAGGGCTACAGTCTTCATCACAAGGAGACACACTTCCACAGGCCTAGCTGCTCAGTTCCTTGAGGCCCAGCCTGCCTCCCCCATCAGGGGCAAAGCACATGTTTTACCTATGAAAGGGCCTGTTCAGACAACATGCTAAGCCACGATTATGCTGCTAACCCTTTTGTAGCAGATGCCAACTGAGCTTGTAAAACACTGATTTAAACTGTGGTTATGTAGCCACCATGTTTAGGACCATGGTTCCCACGACACACTAATCCATAATGTTTAGCTCAAAACGCTTCACCATCATGGCTTAGTATGTCGTCTGAACAGGGAATCATCATCATCATCCCAATTCAAGGTGCTGGTTTTACCCTATAAAGCATTACATAGCTTGGGACCACAATACCTGACGGAACTCCTCTTCTGACATGAACCTACCCATACACTTCACTCAACATCTAAGGCCCTCCTCTGGGTGCCTACTCTGAGAGAAGCTCAGAGGACAGCAACAAGGGAGAGGGACTTTTTGGCATTGCCCCCCCCCCCATTATGGAATGATCTCCCCGATGAGGCCCACCTGGTGCTGACATTATCTTTTTGGTGCCAAGTCAAGACTTTCCTTTTCTCCCAGGCATTCAACAGCATATGCAGAGTTTTAACTGACTCCAAAATGAGCTTTGGCCTGGTTGAGTGTTTAAAAATTTGTTTTAAATGTTAACTGATTTCTATGTTTTTAAATTTTGTATATTGATTTTAATGTTCAATCTTTTTAATCCAATCTTTTTAACCTTTGTAAACTGCCCAGAGAGCTTTGGTTATGGGGCGGTATATAAATGTAATAAATAAATAAATAAAAATAGCAGCACTATGAGAGATGTAGTCTCCACCACAATGCAGTCTGCTATCTATCCTGGCCAACAGGAATGAGGGCTGCCTTGAAGAGGCCTGCAGCCTGAAGCCACCCCTCCTGTCAGTGTGTGTGGTATGTACTGTAGCCTGTGGCCAAGGCAAAATAGAAAAGAAAAAACTGTGAGTGGGATTGCATTCCTTATTAAGTTGAAAAAGGAAAATTGCATTTAAATATTGAATAAATCACTATAAATAAGGAACATTTGCCAAGCCTATATAGAAATGGCATCCTCTTTAATTGGAGGACCTCATTCTCAGATCCAGCCAGCTCCACCCCATCTATTGAGGGGTAGAATATGCCAGCAACATGCTGAGCAGACATTGCACATGGACATAACTCTGTGAGGGCATTCTCCGTATTCTGACACAATCCTTTTCAACCAGAGAGATGTGACGAGACTTTCAATTGGCTGAAAGCTGTTATCTGGTGTCAACATCAATAGGGCAGAGGCCTCTAAGGTCCCTCATTCCAGAAATTCAGTGGGTTGCAGTAGGTTTGTGCATTTGGGGGAGGATGCTTTGCTTTGCTTTTCATTTCATTTCTTGCTGCCCCATTCACTTATTTTTCTGTTTGTTATTGACACTTTCATTTCATTTGGTTTTCATTTCTGTTTCATTTTTTTTAATTTTCATATTTTTGTTTCCTATAGTTTTTGTTTCTTATACTTACAGATGGGGGAGAAATTTGTTCAGCTTGCATTTTAATTTTAACTTCCCTAATTTTGCCCTTTTGAAATAATATGTGAACCAAATTTTGCAGTGGAGTTCAAAATACAAAAAAAAGTATGTGTTGTGTGTGTGTGTGTGTGGGAAGGGGGAGTACACATTGAAATGCATATATTTATGGAAATAATGTTCAAATACTTTATATTAGGAAAATTATTTGAAAATGTGTATTCGAGGCAAAATTGCATGTATCAGGAGAAAACCATATACACATGTGTATCAATTTTCATGCAAACCTTTAAAAATATTTCAGTGTTCAGGATGAACCAAACCTAAGTTTGGAAAATGGGAAATGGAGAGAAACCAAAATTGATAGATTCGTCCATTCAATGCTTTCACACGTAATTTTCAGATTATAATGCTTGCTTAAGGCATTAGACCTGCCATATTTCAAACAGGTTGGACAAAAGCACCTTCATTTTATATGTAATTAAAAAGGGAATGATATTCTGTAAGCCTCCTTTTGCTTTAGGATGCAGATTGGATGATGTGCACGTCTTGTCACTTTCACAGCGGTCCAAGATCCTCCATCCATACAGGAGGTTTCAATTTGCCTAGAGACTTTTTACAGATGTTGGACAAATGTTTCTGTGTTTCAGACTGGACAGTTTTTGTGTCTTGTCACTTTCAGAGCACTCCAACTTCCCCTATCCCAGAGGAATGTTCCCAGAATGGATAATTTGTATTAAATTGCTACACTGTGCAATGCAGCGTCTCTCGTCAGTTTCAGGAATGCTTCCTATATGAAAGGAATGAAAATAACAGAAATGAATGGGAGAAACTAAAGAAATGGGTTTTCATTTCTTTCTCCCATTTGTTTCTATGTTTTCATTCATTTCTCATGACAGCAAATTAAAAACTAATGCGGATGTGTTTGCTTCATTTGTCGTTAGAAATGAATGCAGGCCCCTAGAGTAAACTGTGCAGAATAGGAAGGATGGCTTGATTCTGGTTTCTTTACTGTGTTACTTCTCTTGCACCTAGAGATGTACAGATTTTGTAAAATCTATGCTGCCTGTGTTTTGTGGGATGTCGGGTGTATTTGCAAACTGCCCAGAGAGCTTTGGCTATGGGGAGGTATATAAATGTAATAAAATAAATAAATAAATAAATATTTCATTCCTTCATCTGCTCATTAATGGAATTGAGGCATTTGTAATTTCCTGACGGGGGATTGCATTTTCGCAAATTTGCAGTTGTGAAAATGTACGAATACCCACTCCACCCCAAAATGTGCATTTTAATTTTCAGCCAGTCATTTGTGTGTGTGTGTGTGTGTGTGTGTGTATGCCTTTTTCTATGACTAAATTTATGTAAAATTCCGAAAAGTTTTTTTTTTAAAAAGTTTGCAAATCCTATACTCTCTCAATGTGTGTTACTTCCAAGTAACATCCATTGTTATGATCATTTATTGTTGGTATTGTAGGTTTCCCCCCCCCCCAATTTTATTGTATTCATGTTTTACTGCTTTAAATGTTTTAACTGTTTTAATGTATTTTGTGGATGTAAGCTGCCTTGGGAGGGCTTCTACCTTGAAAGACGGCCAAGATGTCTTTTAAATAAGTAGATAATAAATAAATAAATAAATATGTACACAATTGTGCTGGAAATTGTTATCTTACTACTTCAAAGATTCTCCATTGAATAGAACTCATGCAGCCATTTCTTTCTGATTTTTACATAAGTTCCTGGCTCGCAGTTGTTTGCATTTGGCTGGATTTTTTCCCTTCTTCTCATGGAGATCAAAGGGGTGAACTTTCCTGAGAAATCATGCAGTGTTTCGCTCTTCACTGAAGGCCATAACACAAAGCACAGCCTTAGAGAGGAGGCGTTGCAGGAAAATAGCTATTATTTATCATCAGGATTGAACTGAAGTCATAAGGTTCAAAAGTTCGTTCTGGATGGAATTTATTTTCTCTGCTGTAACCTACAAATTAAACATAAAATGTTATAAGAAGAGGCATTCCAATTACATGCCCAGCCTTTCAGGATATGGTTTCCCTGGAAATAGCTCAAGAACATCTTTTCTTGTGGTATTTTCATTTCCTGGTCTAGCCACATCCAGAAAGAACAGAGTTGTTACTTCAGCCAATTTTTAATGTCTTTTTTCAAACTAAACACACACTCAGTTGAATGTTAAATCAACTGGCACTCACCAAGCAATGTCTGGTCAAAGTTACAATTGTCTATTGTCCATGCAAGGTGCATATGCAGAACAGATTGGGCTACCAAGTCAACATTTAAAAAATAAAGGACTTCTTGGAATTGTCGCTTCTATAGTCAGGAATATCCATTAAGTTCTACAGGTTTCTGATATTATTTGACGCAGATCACCTTTTATATGAGGGACATCTGGTAACCCAATTTCCCAAAAGAGAGGAATTTATCTGTAGTTATGTTCTAATATAGTATATAATAAGGTCATGAATTGGTTCATCATTCACATACAATTGTCCATATTATGTAGATTGGGAAACCAAGCCATACAGTTTAATGCCCCTTTCAGAAATAGAAATATGCCCACTAATTACAGTGCTCCACCATTTCAACCCAACAGAAGAGGAGTTACAGTCTCAATTTCATGCTTCTTGGTAACTCACATCTCCCATTACATTTATGCCAATCATTATCAACTTGCAGTTGTGCTCCATGAGCAGCAACTTGCTCATGTACACACACACACACACACACACACACACACAGAGAGAGAGAGAGAGAGAGAGAGAGAGAGAGAGAGAGAGAGAGAGAGAGTAACACAGATATTAACAGCTAAGAACTGTAGGGAAACACTTACTGGAACTCATCATCTCAAATTCCTTTTCTGATTTGTTAGAGTCCAAAAAGGTAATCAGTAACACTTACAAGAAGGCATTTTCTTTCCAGAAAACATACTGGCCTTGTTCAGAAGACACCTTAAACCATGTCTTTGGCTATTGGGTGGTATAAAAATTGCAACAAATAATAAAATAAATAAATGACTTCAACCATGGTACTTAAGCCAAAAAGCCTTGGTTTAAGGAGTCTTCTGAACAGGGCTGCTGAGTAGCAAAATGAGATTAATTCTGGAGATAGGACAGTGGACCACGAGACAACCCCTCCCAAAGAAGCAATCAAGCACATAGTTGCCATCAAGCACCGTATTACTCACAATATACTGAAGCACCTCATTCAGGGGTTGGTAAAACCTAGGGAATCTAAAGACCCTCCTCATCCAGTAATGAAGAATGGATTTCTGTGGGGAATGATTTTTGAGATTTGTCAAACTGGGTGTACTCCTAACATCTGCTTACTGTATAGCTCACGTGTAATTGCATATGCCTTTTCACTCATGGTGCATTGCACTATTGGTTTTGTATTCTAACTCAGACACCTGCCATTGACATGTAAAAGGGAGAGAGCAATTTTGGCGTGAGGTCAGGCAACTGCCAAGCACTTGCTGGGCCAAACTGAGCCTGAGAAGATGCTTGTGTGCCCTGGTGAGCAGTGACAGGTGGCAGTGTTGATGGGGTGAGTGCCCACTGAGGAGGGTGCAGGTGAGTTCACCCACCATTGTGGATGAACAGTGCCAGATCTACACCAAGCAGGATATAACACTTTGAAAGTTTGCAATATCGGGAATGTGTCATGGGTCCCAACAGTTCTCAATACCATTATAAACCATTTTAAAGCTGTCGTGTCGATCCTGCCTGAGATTTCAGGTGTGGATTCTAGCTCACAACTCATTCTTTGGCACTAGGAACTGCTCTGTTGTCATGTTCCAATCGATAAGGACTTGAATTCTTGAAACAATATTTCAGATTGACGGAAATGTAATATTCACACAAATAGTATCTTCAATGCATTTTGTTATCAGATATTGAAGGAAGACAACATTGCATTTATTAAGAAAAACTTACAATTAATTGGAACACTTGCATCTTCCAGCTTAAAATAATACACTAGAAAAATGAACAAGTATACCCTTGCTATTGGAAGTGTCATTCAATGGAGTATACTCAGAGATTATATTGGTTCCAATGAGAGCTGTAAAAGGGCTTAATGAAATTTGAACTAAAGCAAGACTTTGCTCATCATAAACTCTTTCATATTTAGTAGGGCAAAGAAGTAAGTGCTATAATTGTCTGGGATTATAAATGGCAGCTTTTACTGGTGTGCAGATGGTCGTTTGCACCAATGTGATTTTTTTAACATGCCCCTGTGGACATAACCAAATGGCTCTCAGCCCACACGTACATATGCCCCTCAAGAAAGCATTGACTCTTCTGGAAGCCATGTCTTTTTTCAGTCTTTCTTGACTTCCTTAGGCAAATGACAGCCAGATGTCACTGACATAGACACACATAAAATAACCAAAGAGGTACAAAATAATAATAATAAAAAAACTAGTTCCTGCCCTGTGTGACATGTATCACAAACTCAGTGAAGTCAATGGGTGTGGTATGTGAATATCGACTAAATCTCCAATGGCAAAATTCAGTCCTAGGAATTATTATAACAAATAAATGTGAAGAAGGAAATGTAATTCTCTAGCAATTCTGCATTAAGATTCTAGGAATCTGTGTGCTGAGTGAATTCTACAGGATATGTATCAGCTAGATATTTAAAGAGTGATGCTATCCTATTGGCCAGGATCCAAAGAAATGCACAAGTTCCATGTACCCAAGGGGACTTTGGGCTTATGTTTCTTGAACATAAGCTCATCATACTACATGGCAAATTAGATTTTAAAGTGAGGGAATGTTCAAAAGCTGTCTGGGATGTGGCATGATGGGTGGCTGTTCAAAGGAAAACATCCAACTGGACTTCTGTATGCCTAAGGCAGCTCTTCAGAAACCGGCCATTGGCACAGTGATCATCACATCAAATTAACATGAAATAGTTCTCCAGAATGGTTGAATATACAATCCCTAGGACAATTTGGTTATTTTGCTGCTGGGCCAACCACCAGTCCCCTCTTCTCTTCATTATGATGGTCTTTATGTATCTGCTGCACTAATAAAGTAAATATTTCTGCTTTGCACACATGATTTTTCTTTTGTATAGTCAATGTATATCTCAAAAGCACTATGGATTGGATCCAGACTTAGGGCCTTGCTAGACCAGGCCTTAGCGCGCCTTCCAACCCGGTTTTCCTGCTGTGCGACCAGATGACGCACAGGGGAATCCGGCGGCAGGCCGCAGTGAGGCCTGGTCTAGCGCGCCATGAGCTAAGTCGCTTATGGCGTGCTTTTTCCCCAGCTCCGGCCTCAGGCCGGGGCTGGGGGAAGTGTGGAGACTTCCGCGGCTTTTCGCAGCTCCTCGCTTACTCGCGAGGAGCCGCGAAAAGCTGCGGACCTGGCACAGCGCTCATAGGAGTGCTGTGCCCATCGGCGAGGGGGGGAAGAGGGGAGGGCGAAGGATGGGAGGGTGGGTGGCACGGGGGGAGGGTGGGTGCGATTGCGCCACTCGCCGCCCGAGCAAGCAGCCGAGCGGCGCTTGCCGGGGCAATGCTGCCCCATCCCGGGCATTGCCCAGGCAAGCGCGCTCGGCAGCTTGCTCGGGCGGTGGCGGTGCGATCGCACCCGCCTTCCCCCCGTGCCACCCACCCTCCCATCCTTCCCCCCCCCCCGTTTTTTTTAAAAAACAAAAAAAAACCACTTACTTTCCTGGAGTCTTCGGACCACCCACGGCCCCTTTAAACAAACAAAAACAAAAAAAAATGGCGGACGCCGCAGGGCTTGCGTCCTCCCTGCGGCTCCGCCGTCTGGAAGCGTGGGGGAGGCGCGCTAACGTTAGCGCGCCTTGGCCCCGCTTCCCTGCCGGCATAAGCCGGCAGGTCTAGGAAGGCCCTTAGTCTTGCTTAGGGTAGACCCACTGAAATCAAAAGGACAACTTAGTGATTATTAACAAGTCTTATTGATTTCAATGCATCTACTTTGCATGACTTACCCTGGAACAGACCCCATAGCTTGTGTAAGGCAGAAATTTGCCGGTTTCATCACATGTGAAAGGAAGATATGATTGGTGGCAGATTCCTGAAATGTGTATGTACATGTGATCAAATAGAATAGTGCTCTACCTACTCAAGGTTCAATGGAGGGATAATTTTGCTCTTCCCCCATAGCAGGGAAGGAAGATGAGGTGGGATTGCTTCTCCAAGGGAGGAAGGGCCACCAATAGGAGCTGATCAACAGTTGGCCAATAAAATCCAGCCTGCTGCACCCCAGACTGTTACTTCATGCACCAACCAACCCAGTCAGTCTGAAAAAGTGACAGCATAGGAGAGCCAATTGCTGGTTACCATAGCTGAGTAGGATTGGGGGGACATCTTTATAATTGGTGGATGGGAAGGCTTTCTTTTGCCTATTTCATGCTGTCTTAAGAAGCAGAGCTTAAGAGCAAATTCTGTCTGATGGGATTTCTTTTACATCTAGTTGGCAGAACAGGCTGGTAGGGAGGAAGAGGCTACCCTGTGGGCACCATGAGGCATCTGTATGTCAATGAGGCACTCAACCATTGGACTCCATTGTCCAGTAGGAGATGAGATGGAATTATGGCTGTACAGTTGTGGTACTATGGAACTGTCAGGGCCTCTATGGCACATCTTCCCCTCTGGAGATGGGGAAAGAAGGTGGACTGATTTGGCACTTGAAGCCGCCAAAAACAGCTTGACAGCAGGAGGGTCATCTTCTCAGTTGAAGTTCATATGCTTGCACTGATAGCTTCCTATCCTGCGGCTAATTTGTTGATCTAATTTCAGGTTCTGTTAAGTAAATTAAATTATGTTCATGACATGTACCCAAGTCGAGTCTCACATCTTCATTCCTGGTGGTGGTGGTGGTGGTGGTGAATATTTGTCCATCCCATTTAAAACTGAAGAATTTCCTACATAGAAATGTTATCCGTTCTAACCCATCCCTGATTCATACTCACAATATTTTATAGATGGGGCTTAATGGAGAGAAATAGGGGAAAAACAAGACTCACCTAGCAAGGCTTTGAGCCTCTTTTCCATAAGCACTAAACCATTTAAAAGTTCTTGGATGCTATAAACGAAGGAAGAGAAAGGACATTAATGTTTTGCTTGCATCACAAGTATTTTCTTCTACATATTGAAATTCTTCAATTACAAATACGTTATTTCTTTTCATTCTCAAGCACTTCGCTTTCCTACCAGCTAAACCCAAGTCCAGGACTTGATTGAAATTGGTGGAGGTTGTTAAAATCAATACATTCATTTATCTATTTTCCCCATCTCTGTTCCCCCTCCCTTCCTGGCATGTCATTGCTTCTTGTGAACCATTGTACAAATGCAGCGGTCATCAAATCTGTACGCAGAAGTGAAAAGAACAGCAAAGTGACAAAGTCACTATACCAAACTTTCAAAGGTCCCTGAGTGATGAGAGCAGCTGTAGCTGCAGGCGATGGAGAAAGACAGTATTAATTAATGTAAAGGTCTTTAGCCAAGCTGGAGAAATAAATAGTACCGACACAAAGTGGTATCCTAGACTGAGAGCGAAACCATATAGCAGTGCCTAACGCACTGCAGGAATTTGGCTTTCACTGTCTTTCCATAAGTATAAAATAAAACAGTTTGCATTATGAGGCACACACAAACACTGTATAATGGTCAGAACCGGTAGCTGTAAAGCATCTTGAATTGGGAACCTTCTGGGAATTGAACTGTGGTTTTGCTGCCCAAATCACCACCACCTCTTCCTCAAAAAGCATGGACATCCTAGACTTCAGCCAGCTTCATTGGCCTTCTGTCTCACTTGATTCCCTCGCAATGATTTCCACAATCACTTGCCTTTGCATTGTTTATATACATTCCTTTCTGACAACAGACTCTGGCCTAGTTCTCACAAAAGCAGATGATGGTGGGTGTATCCAGATGGACAGGTCTTAGCACTATCAATCAAAAGGCATTGTGCAGCAATTCAGTCTTTCCCCCCTTAACATTTTTCTTCTAATAATAAATAAGAAGGAAAAAGGTGTGGGGGAACTTGAGAGGGCTACCAGTGGAAGACAACATCATCTGGACTTCTCCACACACACACACAAACACACACAATAAAATTATGTAAATGGGGAGGGAAGCATACAATCTCTCTGCTGTGTCCTTTTAGACTGCAGGTGAGTACTTACATGATTGGAGGTTCCCATATTGGGGCAGGGGGTGATTTGTACTTAGAGAATGTCAGGGAGGCCAGGATGGAGCCCTTGTCCCTGTTATTTAGTTTTGTAATTGCAGGTGCTTCTTGTTGCTTTTGTGTACAAATCAGTGGGCCTTGTTCAGACGACACACAAAGCCATGGTCAGGCCTCTAACTCTTTTGCAGCAAATGTTTAGTGAGCATGTTTAAACCATGGTTATGTAGCCATCATGGTTAGGAATGGTTCATGTAAAACAACATATGTTTTACATGTCACACTAAGCCATAATGACCCTATTCAGATTACACGCTAAGCCAAGGTGGTTAGGCATTTTGAGCTAAACATTATGGCTTAGCACGTCATGTGAACCATTCTTAGCACATTGAAGTAATCTAGATGAGAGATTATCAGAACATGGATGACTGTAGCTAGGGCTATCTCTGATACTCCAAATTCACCTTTATCTGGACAGAGATAACTTGAAGAAGATATTATCAGGCCTACGTGATCTTCAGGAACTGTATATTTCTTGTATGCAAGTATGAAGAGAATCAGAAAATGTGGTTTATGATCCTCTTCACTCTTGAGCATAACCTGTGCATTGTGTCAACACTCCACAAAGAGCTGTTACTTTTGTTACTTTTTCTGCATCATTAACAAATTAATGTTGTCAAGGTGTGTATGTGAAAGTTTGAGGCCTACAGAGACAAAGTAAAGAGCCCAGGCCTTACAGGCCTGGGGTCATTCTGTCAGGAGGGTGTTTCACTAAGAGGAGTAGTTTCATTTCCCAGTTAAGTTTCATTTCTTCAAAGTTCAAACAGTCCTTTCAATTTTGGGGGAACAGAGAATAAAAAAAGAGGTTAGAGCCTGCCTGAGAAAGCAGAAAATGTCCAGAGCATGCGGAAATTGCAGGAAGAAGCAGCCTGAAGAATCCTAGGTGCAGCTAGGGTAAAATAATTTATGCTTTTGCAACTATTTTCTTTTAATGCCTTTGTGTCACTCAGCTCTTTACTTGGAATTTGCTTGTTTTAATATTCTAGTAAAATGTTGTATTAAACCTAAAGTGTCCGGAGTGTCACTCACCCCATGTCTACAGCCTAAATCCCATGTTACTGAGAAGGGGAAGGGGGGAAAAGAAGATGGGACTTGGGGGGTCCAGGTCATAGAAGGAACCCTAACATTGTATGTGTTTAATTCCAGACACATGGTAAGAAATGCCTCTGGCAACACATAACTCCTGGATTTTTATTTTATGTGTGTTGAAAAGCTTCCCAGGTTTCATCTACTCTGAAAAAAGGGAATAAATGTCAGAACCTAAAACTGTCTTTTTTTCCCCTTTCTCCCCAAACGAATATAAAATTAATACAATTAACACACCACTGGCACTACTATGACTCATGTTATGTGAGTCAGAGCCCCACAGGCACAATTTGTACAATTCAGCTTCCCTCAGGGTTCTTTCCTGGGTATTTGTTGTTCAGTAACAACTTACAGCATACGTGAGACTTGACATCTCAGAAAGCTTTGTTCAATATCAAGTGTCAATTATGACGAGTTTTACTTTGACTGGGCACCGGCATTTCAGCTTCCCAGCATCTTTCACACACCAAATGAAAAATCCTTTCTATTACCTAAATGTTTCCAGCATAGTGCTTATTAACCTTAGGAGTTCCTTGTGGCTGCTGGATGCATGGTGAGTGAAAGAGATCACTCTTGTGCTCTGTTTGGAATACATGATAAACCATTCATTTCATAGGAAATATCCATTTTTCTTTTATGTTTTGTTTTTGCTTTTAGTTTTTGCTTTTTCTGAGTTGTGATCACTCTGTTACATTTTAGGGTTGCATGTTACTTTAAATATGTAGCTAGCAGTTTAGTTTAAAATAAATTGTAGGGGACCCAAGAGTTTATTTATTCCCCAGCCTTCTGTGTTGCAAAATCCTAAAAGGGAACTTTTTTCTAGAGGCCTATTTCTCCACCCACCCCTCTAGTATATACACCACATTTATTTATTTATTTATTTATTTATTTATTTATTTATTTATTTATTTATTTATTGCATTTATATCCCACATTTTTCCTCCAAGGAGCTCAAGGCAGCATACATAATCCTCCTCCTCTCCATTTTATCCTCACAACAACAACCCTGTGAGGTAGGTTGGGCTGAGAGTCTGTGACTGGCCCATGCCATCTGGACAGAAGTTGTGGGTGTGTGCTTAATGTAATGAGCTCCTGGATCTCAGAGGAAAAGTTCATTCTCTTGAACCCAAGGTTGCTGACCTGGAGAAGCTAAGAGAGGCAGAGGACTTTCCGGGGGCAGAGCAGATGGGCACGGGTTTTCCAAGGGCTAAAGAAACCATGGGAAAACCTGATTCTTCCTGCGGTCTTGGGACCGTGGGAGGTGTGAATGCCCTCACAAGCCTTCCTCCCTATATTATATCATTCCAGCTAGCTTGTCCAAATCTTACTGCAGCCAATCTGAGCCGAGGGCCTCATTTGAAAAACAAGGAAGGCTGTAGCTGAACTACTACTGATCATAGACAGGGGTGGGATAGGTAATTTATTAGGAGTGTTGGGAAAGGTAATTTGTTAGGAATGTTAGTCCCATGATATGTTTTAAAATTCTAAACTAGAACTTTTAATTAGGGATGCTCAACAATTGCATTTTTAAGTAAGCCAACATCACAGGCTCTTCTCAGACTAAAATGCAAATCAAAATGCCATTATTCTTTGACCACGGACATTGTTGGTGGTTGTTCAGCCCACTGCCCTCAATTTTCGTGATACGGGTTGTGGCTCTTACAAAAATATACAAAATGTTCATAAAATATGTGTATATTTCATGGGGAAAATGTTTTTTAACAGTGACTTCCCCCTTATTTTTAATTTGCAGATATGGAAATGGGATGGAACAAACATATGAATGAACCCATTTGCAACTGATGTGGACCAGAAATGCACCGAACTGTCCTGTCCACCATCTCTACTTGAATTCAGTTGCACAGAACGTGTGGATGTGCTATCAATGCTAAGAGCTCCAGGCTCTGAGGGAACAAATGTGTTTCAACTAGACCAGAAAGGCTAAGGAATAGAAAGAGCAGAGATACAGAACTAAACTTAATTGGTAGCTCCCCCTTCCCCTTCCATAAAGTCTACCCGAATTTATTTTGTGCTCTGCTCCGTTGTCCTATTTTTTCTTGCCCGCCTCCGCATAATTGCCTGTCACTGGACAGAGGGTCCCTTGCAAATCTCTCAAGCCTGTCACCAAGCTTGCAGCCTGGCCATGTTCCCACAGAGAAAGAATTTTTTTTTATGAGATATATGTCTTCATGTAAGGGCCATATACATGTCTGTTGCAGTAATTCCGCAAAGCGTTCATATGGCACAGCAATGATACTGCGACTTTCACAAGGAAAAATATACCCATGGAAACCCAAATTCCATTTAAAAAAAACCCAAAAACAATGTATATAGGAATATAGAACTGTAGAATATCTACAGTTGATGATAACCATAGAATGAAAAAAGGCAGTGTATCAGGAAGAATAGAACATGGTGGTCATAATAAAATGGCTGATTTAATAATGTTACCAACAAGAGAAATGGAGATATTAAATTCCTTGCCAAGTAGGATCTGGTGCAATATATTATTATTATTATTATTATTATTATTATTATTAGTAGTAGTAGTAGTAGTAGTAGAAGTAGTAGTAGTAGTAGTAAAATTGATATGCCCCTTCCCATTTCAAAAAGGAGTCTTGAAGCACCTTACATGCACACATATACAGAAATCCATAATTAAGGATGCAAAGCATAGGAATGCCCTGGTTACTCCTAAGCCTCCAAACTCGGGATCTATGAATATCTAATGCAGAGTGCATGGAGGATGGAGAGGATCCTCTCCTCTGTGCTCCATCTGCCCTGCAGTTGTTGCTAGTTGCTTGAGTTTGAGTGTCTACCCGGGAAGTTTTAGACTGGGAGGAGGGAGGCCGTGCATCATATAGGAAGCTGTATAATGCAGCTTCTGCAGTCTCCTCCCCTCCCCATCCCTGGAATACCCTGTTTTCAACCTCTCCGTGCTTATTTTACTGAGCATGATGAGGCAGGTGCCATGATTCACCCTGTGCTGGCTGAGAGGGGAGGGTAGTGGGGGGAGAGCTTGGAGCAATGTCTCTGAGCACAAAGCCAGAAAACTGAAAGATGTTTTGGGTTTATCGGACTCCACAATGCCTTTTCAATAAGGGTGTCTAACTTACATAACTGTTGGAGATGCAATGCACCTAATGCTTCTTTAATTCATATGTTTTGGCAATGCCCGGTAGTTGCCCCCTTTGGGGAGAAGGTTATAATAAGGATAAACTTTGTACCTAAACAATCTTTAATATGAAATGATGTGCATCTCCCCCTAAACTACCTTGGAAGTTAACACATGGTCAGCGCAAATAGATTTTCAGAGCCCTTATGACAGCTAACGGGCTTAGGACATGGCTAGATGGGGCAATATCCCAGCGATCACCCTGGGATCATCCCTGTGCATCCACGTGGTGCACAGGTGATCCCGGGGGCAGGGAGCAATGATCCCTGCCTTGCCCCGGGAGATGGCCCTACCCTTTAATCCCATTTTTTACTGCGGTCTTGGGCTCATGTGGCCCACCGTCCCAGTTTCTTCTTGGCTCCTCATGAGGAGCCGTGAGGAGCTGGGAACTGTGCCCATCAGGGTTGGGGTGAGGGGGACAGGAGTACTTTAAAAAACAAACACACAAAAAACCTTACTTTTGTGGAGTGCTCCTGCGTTCATTTTCGATAAAAATAATAATGGTGGGCATGACATCTTCTTCCACCCAGGATGTCGCGCACCACGTGAAGATGAGGGTGAGGACCTTGTGATCACCATATCGTGAGATCTTCTGCCTTCCCTCCCTCTACACCAGGCTGGTCTAGCCATGCCCTTATACTTTCACGATGGAAGGACAAATGCTCACCTCCCATAATGCAATAGATAGAGAATTTAACAATGCTATCAACACTTGAACAGGTGTTATATAGGCATGACTTGCGAGTGAATAAATACATGGATATATGGGCTGTTTTTGTTGAAACCTATGCATAACTCCTCCCCCCCTTTTTTTAATACAAACAGTATACCTGATGGAAAAAACTGATGATATTCTTATAAATGTAATGTTTTCTTTTTCTTTTTCACAATTTATTTTTGTTCTTTTTTTAATATTCACAATAAAAAGGTGATTATTATTATTATTATTATTATTATTATTATTTATTTATTTATTTATATAGCACCAACAATGTACTTGGTGCTGTACAGAATATTCAAATAAAACAGCAATACCCTGCCTAGAGGCTTACAGTCTAAAATCACATTAAAACATATGAAGGGGGAAGGGGTTACACAAAACAGAAAAAAGGGAATAATCATAGTAATGAGAACAGTAAATCAGGATAAAATACCAAAAGCTATGGAAAACAGATGAGTTTTCAAACACGTTTTAAAATCTAAGATGGAACTCGTAGTTCGTAGATGCTCTGGAAGAGCATTCTAAGCAAACGGGGCAGCCAAAGACAATGGGCGAAGCCGGGCAAGAGAGAGAGAAACTCTTGGCCAGGAGAGCAAGATAGCATTTGAAGAACAGAGGATACGAGGGGGGTGATAGAGTGAAAAGACAGAGGAGAGATAAGAAGGTGCAAGACCATGACACACTTTAAATGTCAGCAAAAGATGCTTAGGTAACAATCTTGTGAGGGGGCTTGCGCTTCCTTTTTCTCTTCACCCAATCAGCTTGCCTCCCTGTTATTTCATTTCTACAGCAGGAAGCCTGCTGTAAGTATGTAGACTCCTTGTGTGATTTAGAAGCCTCACACATGCATGTAAGGATGCAGCAAAATGGCCAGTGAATAGGGTGACCATATTTTGGAAACCAAAAAGGAGGACAAAATGGCCGCCCTCAGGAGGCGTGGCCACCCCAACATGCCCACTCCCAAGGCGGAGCCAACTCAACATGTCCGGCCCCCAAGGGGGCGTGGCCTCGGTCACATTTATTTATTTATTACATTTTTATACTGCCCAATAGCCGAAGCTCTCTGGGTGGTTCACAAAAAGTAAATGATAGCAACCAATGAGTGCCAAAGGCACACAACTACTATAATAATGTATTAAATACTAAAAAAAGAATTAACACTTATATAAAACTATTTCTTTATTTTTATAACTTAATAAACAACCACAACAGTCATAGAACACATTAGAATAGTGGTTCCCAATTGGTGGTCTGCGTAACCCACCCAGGAGGTCCACCATGGCTTGGCATTTGAAAAACAATATACAATTGTAGAAACATATAATCACAAAATCTCAGCAATACCACCTTCAAAGCAGTTAGCTACAATTCACAGGCAAGTTCCTTTTAAATGCAATCTCAAACATGTCACTTATTTCAGCTCACCCTAAAAACCGTGCCACTACACAGTATAGCATAAGTATATGGATTTAAAGCATCCATTTTTCAGAAGCAGGTAAGATTCAAGGCTCAAGTACATTTTACACAACTGTTTCACATGCTAAGGAAATTTTGCAGAACTGCAGCACATGCAAGTGAAATGGCCCAAAGTTATTTCCTTGTCTAGAGAGCTATGTAGAAACAGTGAGTAGCAATGAAGATGCAGGGCAGTTGTTAGATATCAAGATGTCTATCACATGAAAACACTTTCAGACAACATGTAAAATTACTGGCAAGAAAATGATAAGGTTTAGAATATGTCTAAAGTCATGAATGGCCACCTTTATAACTTTGATCTTGCATTTGCAATGCAATGCATAGCTACTGGGTTTAAAGGCCCAGAGCAGTTTCCATTAAAGATAATGGTTTTTGCAGGTTCAATGCTAATCTATTATCTCCATGGCACAAGGAATTATATTAGGGCGTGGAAAAGTAAAGGATAACTGGCATTATTAATATCATATTATCAGCATCAACAGCAAGAGACGGAGCCTTATTAATATTAAAATCACCATGCATTACAACACCGGCAAGAGATGGAGCCTTATTATAGCATCACCACCCATTATCAACAGCAAGATTATTATTATTATTATTGTTTATTTATATAGCACCATCAATGTACATGGTGCTGTACAGAGTAAACAGTAAATAGCAAGACTCTGCCGCATAGGCTTACAATCTAATGATTGTACCAAATGCACAATTACAAGATGGGGGACACTTGGCTCAGCAATACTACAAACGAGAAAGATCTTGGAATTGTTGTAGATCACAAGCTGAATATGAGCCAACAGTGCGATATGGCTGCAAGAAAGGCAAATGCTATTTTGGGCTGCATTAATAGAAGTATAGCTTCGAAATCATGTGAGGTACTGGTTCCTCTCTATTCGGCCCTGGTTAGGCCTCATCTAGAGTATTGCGTCCAGTTCTGGGCTCCACAATTCAAGAAGGACGCAGACAAGCTGGAGCGTGTTCAGAAGAGGGCAACCAGGATGATCAGAGGTCTAGAAACAAAGCCCTATGAAGAGAGACTGAAAGAACTGGGCATGTTTAGCCTGGAGAAGAGAAGATTGAGGGGAGACATGATAGCACTCTTCAAATACTTAAAAGGTTGTCACACAGAGGAGGGCCAGGATCTCTTCTCGATCCTCCCAGAGTGCAGGACACGGAATAACGGGCTCAAGTTAAAGGAAGCCAGATTCCGTCTGGACATCAGGAAAAACTTCCTGACTGTTAGAGCAGTGCGATGGTGGAATCAGCTACCTAGGGAGGTTGTGGGCTCTCCCACACTAGAGGCATTCAAGAGGCAGCTGGACAACCATCTGTCAGGGATGCTTTAGGGTGGATTCCTGCATTGAGCAGGGGGTTGGACTCGATGGCCTTGTAGGCCCCTTCCAACTCTGCTATTCTATGATTCTATGATTCTAGGAGCATTTTTAACATTATCACCACCCATTATCACATCACCAGCAAGAGAAGGAGTTTTATTAGCATCACCACCCATTATCTGGACACGTAGATACTGGGAAATAAGTTTGCATGGTCTTGCAACCCGGGCTAGTTTCCCTGGACCCCAAGCCTTGGTCAAATGTACCTGTTTCCCCACACATCCAGCATGGGAGCCCAGCCATCTAGGATGGGGAAAAGTCCTGCAATAATAATAATAATAATAATGGAAACACACTTTGTGTACGCTCAGAGGAGCTTTAATATACTTCATTGTATTTAGCACTTTAAAAATATGGACAAATGGAAGAGAAGGAGCATTTTTAACATTACATCACCATTATCCATTTTTCAGGGACAAAACTTGTAAAATAGCCATTTTAAAGTGGCTGAAGCAATGAAGCCCTTCTCTCAAGCTCTAGCCTCCCCCCCACCTTTCCCTAGCCCTGCGTCCCAGCCTCTCCCCCCTCCACCTCACCACCCCCATGCCAAATTAGGGAGGATGGTGGCCTTGCCTTGTCCTACCTTTTCCCACGTTGTCGTTGCAGAGTTGCCTCCTCCCTCCTCACCTGACCACCTTTAGTAAATATTTATTTTACTCTCTACTACTCCCCTTTCCTCAGCATAGGAAATCTAAAAGCGCTGCCTGCTTTCCTTCTCGCTTAACTAGAGACGACTTCGACGACGCCACCCCGCCGCTCTGCTCAAACTTCCCTCACAAAACTTGGGCGAGGGAGAAGGCGGCTCGGCCTGCTTTTCCGCCGCACCTTGGCTAGCTTCTCGTGGTCCCCCTCCCAATTTTGCAGCGACTGGGCCGAAGTGGCCAAGGGGTCGTTCAGGCGGATCCCGGGCGGAGGCATCCTGAGGGGGAGACTGCTTCTCCGGTCGCCTTTCCCCCCCCCCCCCCGTGGACGCCGCCGCCGCCGCCTCCTCCTCAAGCCCTTAGCAACCGGCTTGGCTCACTCTCCATTCCTTTCGCTTTCGTCACGAGAAAAATAATAATTTAAACAAGGAAAAAAAAATTCCTGCGGCTTTTGTTCCCCTCAGCCACCCTTTTTGCCTCCTCCGACCACGACGTGCCTCAGTTTTTCTCACCGTCCCCCACTTTTTTGGGGGGGTGTTTTGTTTTACTCCCTTAAATGCATGGGAGACAGACATCATCTGAAAACCCGGGGAAGTATCCAATGTTAGCCCTACGTCGAGTAGGCCCATTGAAATGAATGAGACAGAAGTCAGTTGTGCCTAACTTAAGTCTCATTCGTTTCAATGGGCCTACTCGATGTAGGGCTAACACGGATACTAAAACATATCTTTATACTGCTTTTCAAGGCAAATTGGTCTGCCATCACGCTGCTTCCCCCCCCCACTGCTTGTTCTGCCCCCCCCCGGTTGCCTTGCCATTTGTCTTGCCCGCCCGCCTCGCTGCTTGTCCTTGCCGCTGCGCTGCGGCTTGTGTGTTCTTGCCGCCGGGACGGGCTGCGCCGCCCGCCTCGCTGCTTGTCCTTGCCGCTGCGCTGCGGCCGGCTTGTGTGTTGTTGCCGGGACGGGCTGCGCCGGGACGGACCGCACCAGGCCGCGCCGGGCCGCACCGGGCCGGGCCGGGCCGCACCGGGCCGCGCCGGGCTGTGCCGGGCCGCGCCGCCCGCCTCGCTGCTTGTCCTTGCCGCTTGTGTGTTCTTGGCGGCGGTGGCGGGCCGGTGGTGACAGCGGCGGCGGCGCCACAAGCGGCGGCATTTGCCGCAGATTGCCCTCCACCTTGCCGCCTCCGCCTCGCTTGCCTTGCCATTGTTTGGATTCTAAAGATGGCCGCCGCTGCACCCGAAAAAACCGCTGCAGACAAGTAAGGGCAGCCGCGGCCGAGTCCCCCCCCCCCGTCCCGGTGTTTCAGCGGCCCACTCCGGATCCTCTGGATCGTGCGGTTTCCCCAGTGGTTACCGGAGTAATCCGGTGCCCATGGTCTCCCTATCAGTGAAGGACATGCCCCAATAGGGCTTCTGAATGAATTTTGGAGTGGATTTCCTGGGAGAAAAATTCTAGGAGGTTCAAGGAAGTCGGGAAGGATCCTTTCCTGTGTTGGATGAGCCTGCAATTGCCTTGGGCCAATGATGTCATGTCTCCATAGCAAGGATGATGAAGACCGCACAGTGTGACAACCTTATGCAGTTCGAAAAATGCAGATAACTACAGGAACAGCATGCATGTGTCTATGGGCCAGCAGTTCACTCTTGGAATGGGGTTTCCCTTTCGGACTCCTATGACATCCCTATTCCTTAGTATCCTTTTCAAACACACCACAATAGTCAAGAATATCAGTAAAACAAATGACAAATACATGGATGGACCTATAATTGTAGTATTGTCCGGCTCATAAGCTTCAGGGGATTGTCAAAGTTCATGCACTAACATGAAGGATATTAAAACCCCAATGGACTCACCTGGACTCATGGCCGGCCTTGCACCAGCTTTCCTGGGTGGGTGGCTGGGCAGGCAGGTGGGTGGGTTGGAGCAGCACAGCTCCGAATTGGCCCGAGGCACCCCGAGGCTTCATGCCAATCTGCTTTGGCCTCGGGGCACCTTGAGCTGATTCAGCCCATCTTGGTTCAAATTCAGGGATTTGGCCTGAGCCGAGCTGGTGCCCAGCCTAAGTTTGAGTTTCTTTTTATAAGGAAGAAAGGGACATACATGTCTAAATGAATGCATAAATAAATATAAATATAGAAAACATCTCATTGTATGTGTCAATCTTCCTAGGCTCTGGCACTGCACTATGCCCAACAACCCACGGTAATGTATGCTTTCCCACTGCATTTCTCATGCTTTATTTGCTGAAATTCACCCATATAAGCTGCTATGATACAAACAAATGCTTAGCCTGCAGCAAAGATGGGCTCTCAGATAGGGACTACTGTGAATAGCCAACGAGTCTGGCTTTAAGCAGAAATCACAGCAGTCTTTTTTTATAGCATTGGCAGAAAGCAGTTTGCCAAAGGGTCAATATTAAGGAGATAATGCTGCTTTTCAGTTTTGCATAATCTTTTCATTTCCTCCCCCCACCCCCAATACCCAATTTCATTTCCATTATTGTATGTAGCACACTGTGACTAGGGGGCAAATGTCACACTGTAATGGTTCTTTGATTGTTACTTTTTTTTAAAAAATAAAATAAATCTACTCATTATCAACAACAAACAAAAAGGGTTGCTGATACAGAGTGTCTGTAAAGGTAAAATCACACACACACTTTTAAGCCAGTAAATAAACATTCCATCTACATGTGCAGAAATCTAGTGGGAGGTGGCATTCGCTGGGATCTAGGGATGGGCAAACAAGTGATGTTGGAGATTCCTAGGATTCTCTGAACATCATCTCACCAGAAGTCCCATTCATGTTTGTGATTGCTTTTCGCTCTGCGCGAATGTGAAACTTACATAAATTGAGCCGCTATCGAGATGGAGGTTCGCTCAAATCTCTCCCCAAATTGTCCAGATTTCCTCCATCGACTAAAGCAGGGCTGATTCAGTCTACTGAGGAAATTTGTGTAAATTAGGAAATTAAACTGGGAATCAGAAACGTGACAAACGTGAATACATGTTCTACAATTTGAAAATGCTTTCACCGGACACGTGCTCACGCTCACACTGGTGTCCAGAGCTTTGAATGGGGCATGCTCACATGTCTTGTGAGCGAACGTGACATTCTCATCCCTGTTAGTATCAGATTCAGTCCCCAGTATCTCCTGATAGAACTTTTATATTTCTCATAAGCATTTTGTATGTTTGTGCTGTAAGCTTTCATAGGGTGCTTTGGAACAAAAGGTAGAATATAATAAATAAATAATACTTCTCAGGAGTATTTAACATTAGTCCTACATAAAGTAGAGCACATGGAGAGTACATGAAGTCCTGCGTAGAGTACACCCATTGAAAAACTCATTCATTTCCATCAGTGTACTCATTTTCATGGGTCTACTGTACTCTAGTGTTAGGTACTACTCCCTGGTTTTAACTATTCTGCTTGGGTACAGGTACCTGAAACTAGAATACAACCACCCTATGTCAGTTGAGAATGGAAGTGGGAACTCAGTCCTTTTGTACACCATACTTTTCTGTATTCTGCTGAGAAAATCAGATTTAAGCACACATGTGCTTTCTCTACTGATAGTAGGTATGAACGTTTTGTACTTCACTGTATAAAATATGGGGTTTGTGAATGTGTCAAGCTGTATTTCATTCACATTGTCATTTTTCCAGTGCTAAGTTCACTCTTTCTGATTCTGCACTGGATTCTGAATGTCTTTTACTCTAACTGAACATACCTACTCATTTTTTTTTAATATATATTTTTGTATGTATCCCCCCAAAAATGTATGCATTTCCTCTCATATAATAAAGTATTTTGTGGGTATTTGTTGCAAATATACACTTTTTTTTTAATGTGCACCTGTTTTGTGGACTGCATTAAAAACTTCAGAAATATACCGATGTTGACAGCAAACAGTGTTCTCCTTTATGATTAGGATCAGGAAGTGCAAATTTTGTAAGTTCACATTCATATGCAAACCAAATGAATTGCTCACCCATCCATAATAAAATAGGATGCAACTGTGAGGATATGGAAAGGATGGAAATTAGGGCATAGTCATGGAAACACTGGGTTGTGGGGAGGTTTGCTGAAATAAAGTACTGTTAACATTTACATTTTGAGTATCTTTCATCCATTTTCCATAATTCAGAAAATAGTTCCTGAAAGTAAAGTGGATATACATGAGGCTTGTAACACACCAGTTTTAAACTATTAAAAAAAAATCCACACAATATAGACATTTCACTAAACTTTGTGGACAGATGCATTAGCAAATGTATCAGCATTGTCCAAAACCTTTCATTTAAATTATTTTCTTACTATCACTCATGCAAGTCTATATAACATATCCAACACATTCCAATTCACCTTATGTACTATGGAATCAGTCCACTTTGTATTTAAGGCTGTTACTTTTTGTTTCTTTGATAGATCCCCATTTACATTAAGGAGGTAATGTGCAATTATCCAGATTAGAATTTGATCGAAAGCACTTCCATTGCATCAGAAATGCTGGGGGATATTTCTCAATAATTTCTCTTGATTGGTGAATATAGCTTTTCAAGTTATTAAAAAACTGTACATTGAGCATGCTTTGACACTTCTCTGCCTGCATTCATTGTGTTGCCGAGGAGGGGGATAGATCTTCTAAATTAGGGTCTTTCTCCTCATCAGCCACATCTACTTCCCCTAGAGGTTTTCTGTTCACATTATTGTGCAACTTCAAAGCTACAAATGTTTTGCAAATGTCCAATATCCTGAAATGCATTTAAATGTGAAGTTTTTTGTGAAAACCCCTCTCTCATGCCACATCTACATCAAGCAGGATCTAACACTTTAAAACAGTTTGAAAACGGTATATGTGTCCTGGGCCCAAACAGTTGTCAAAACCATTATAAAGCATTAGTGTAGATCCTGCCTCAGTCTCTCCCAGAGCAATCTAATTCCTCTGACAAATATATATATATATATATATAGCCCTGGCATTCATAATTGTACCTAATGACTCCAGTCAACCACACATTCTTCTTCTTTCTTAGGTGGGCCAAACCACTTGCGAAATTAATCATGTGATGTGACTGGCCATTGCATGCCTGTGGGGAAATCTGTATTGGGACCATGGTGTGGAGGAAGACGGCTTTAATTTGTTTCCCCCACTAAAGTCCTAATCTGGACCCCCTCATCCCTATGCTGTTATTTGCTCTGAGAGCCAAGCTGTCATTGGACCCATTGCTTGCCTCTCAAGTGGATGTAGTATGGAACTCAAACCAGATCAGAAACCTGGAAGTGTCACAGGATTAAAGAATATGTTGAAGAACATCCCCATCAGAAAATCATCTAGATCCATTATTGTCCTTGGACATACCATTTTAATCCCCCCCCCCCCGGTTGCCCCTGCAGATTGCTAAATTCCACCAGGTAACTATCTGTCCATAACAATGGAATTATTGAAAGTTCCTCCAACCCCCAGATCACCACAGCTAACAAGATCCAAAGTGTTCCCTGCTGAATGAGTTGGGCCATATACTAATGAGGACAGACCCATGCCTTGGAGGCTATGAGACACATGTGAGCAACTCCTGACAAGGCAACCTCAGTATGTATGTTGCAGTCCTCTAGCACAACAATCCATGGACACTCCAGCACCAATCCAGAAGCCATCTTAGCTGTATCAAGAGACAGTTGAGACAATAGAACAATAGAACAACAATAGAATCCATCTTCTGGCCCGAACACTCATCTTCATATACAAACACTCAAAACTGGAAGACTGCAGGTTGAGGTACCTGGATGGGAAGATAGAATCATGATACACAACTGTAACTCAGCCTCCCTGCCATCCCCCCCACCTAGTCTTACCTGTTGCAACACAAAGAACCCAGGTGGGCAAAGCTAGGAGAAACTTACTCCATCTATCTCATCCAACCAGTCACATCCAACTTTAAAACCGAGCTTGCAATAACTAAATTATAATCAGCTGTTCATGGGAGGGATACATTCCATATTGCAGTGCCAAATATATTTTCTTTTGACATAGTCACAAAGATGCACATGATCTGATCTCCACCTGACAATTTGCAGCCACAACAGGAAATCTGGAAATTGGAGCTGAATATCTAACACTGATGAATGTACCACCAACATGACTGCTGACATCTCCATCCAGACCCTCTGTGGTTCCTAGGCATTTCTCAAAAACAATCCTTCATGCTTAAGAATTCTTCATTGCAACTGCAAGGGTTAGAAATTTACACTTTATTTAAAGCAAAGCTCTGATCTAAGAGCTCATGAATGTAGGTTTCTTGTCTGGGGCAACAATCCACAAATCACATATCCTAGATTAATCCAATTGGCCTCAGCATGACAATTCCCAAGTATGCCTTTTTAAGAATCCCAGACTTGGGGTGGTAGATTTTCAAGTCAGATTTGGGTTGTAATATGCAGCATGGAAGCCAATAATTGCATTTTAAAAAAAAACTAAAGTTAAAAATCCATTATTATTGTGCATTAGCGGACAGGGGGTGGGGAAGCAAAGAATGTGGCTCAATCACATTTGATGAGTGTTAAGTGAGATTGTAATGGTAACTGTTCGATCATTTCCTTTGTTAGGCAGTTCACTGGTGGTTTATAGTCCATATAGGTCATTTGCCATTTTCTCTATAAGAGTCAATGGTTAAGAGATAGTTGGGAATCATTCTGTGTTTTTGAAGGAGATAAAACATCAGAGATTATTATTATTATTATTATTATTATTATTATTATTATTATTATTATTATTTATATAGCACCATCAATGTACATGGTGCTGTACAGAGTAAAACAATAAATAGCAAGACCCTGCCGCATAGGCTTACATTCTAATAAAATCATAATAAAACAATAAGGAGGGGAAGAGAATGCAAACAGGCACAAGGTAGGGTAAACAGGCACTGGGTAGGGTAAAACTAGCTTGGAGAAGGTAACACCCTCCCTGAGTTGAAGAAGAGGTCAGATGTGTTTGTTTGTGTGAAAAACAATGGGGCCATTTGGAAGAGAGAGTAAATACGAAAGCTATAAATCAGCTGAGCACCGAAGGAACCTTGGTAGTAGAAAGCTTCTCACTGGGAAATGTAAGGACCTACTTCCTCATAGATGTGCCTGCTTTTTACCTTCTCGGGTCTACTTATATATAGGTACAGTTTACAACAGAAACACTATGTCTCTCCATTGGGTTTTATTTATTTTTATTTTATGTATAAAAATAATCTTTAAACTGTGTTTCCTCTGTAAAATCCCCCCCCCGTGCTTTACATAAAGGAGCACCATCAAATAATGAAGGCCTTAACATCAAAAGAAGTAGGGTTAAAAACCTTCAGTCATATATGTAAAATAAGGTGACCATATGGAAAGGAGGACAGGGTTCCTATATATTTAACAGTTGTATAGAAAAGGGAATTTCAGCAGGTGTCCTTTGAATGCATGCAGCACCTGATGGAACCCCCTCTTCATAATAACAGTTAAAGCTGCAGGGCCCTGCCCCCTTTTGTATCTGGTCAAGAGGGCAGGGCACCAGCAGCTTTAACCGTTGTGATGAAGAGGGAATTTCGCCAGGTGCTGCATGCATACAAATGTCACCTGCTACCTTTTCTATACAACTATTAAAGATACAGGAGCCCTGTCCTCCTTTCCATATGGTCACCCTATCTAAAAGCATTAAAAGCAAAGTGGAAAAATGTTTTCACTGCTTACTGTTAGTGATATGGCTAGACTGACCACCATTGGTGGGGGTGGGGAGGTGGGATTCCATAGCCAGGTACAGTCACAGAAAAAGCTCTTTCTCACATTCCCACCAAGTGGTGGTGAAACATAATAGGGATTCCAAAGATGAATGGAACCTATGGGCAGATTCATATGGGAGGATACGTTTCTGCTCTCCACCCCCAGACATCTTGGCCCTAAGCCATTTAGGATTTAATTATAACCATCAGTACCTTGGATTGGGCCTGGAAACAAAAATAGAAGCTAGCGCAGTTGACATGAGACAAGCGTCATGTTGTCTAAAAGTGTTCACCACAAAGTAATCTGACTGCTGCATTCTGCACCAATCTCAATTTCTGAACACCTTGCAAGGACAGCCCCACATAAAATGGGGAGGAGGTAAGAACACCTGAGGACTGGCAGGAACACAACAGGTGTAGAGACTGATCAGTGCTTGAAATGGTCAACATAATTAAGCTTGATATTTGGGTTAGGAGTAGAATTTGGTAATGGGCAATATATGAGCTGTGTTCTTATATTGCCATAGGCCATGGCTAGACCAGGCCTATATCCCAGGATTGTCCCGGGATAATCCCTGTGCATCGAAATGACACACAGGGGATCCCAGGAGCAGGCAGGGACGACACCTCCATTTGCCTGGGATAATCCTTAGATGTAGCTAAGGCCATAGTCTCATCTCCTGTTCTGAACTTTGTTAAAAAGTTTTGTTTGCTCTATATTCTGTCAGTTAGTTCCATGATGCTGTAATTAGTGATGAACAAGGGTTTAGTTTCAGTTCAGTATTAATAAGACTTTACAAAAATTCAAGTCGTTCTCCATATTTGGGAGAAAATGTTTTTAAAAATCCAAATGTGAAACTGACAAATTTGTCCATCCAGTCCCAGGACTTTGAGTGCTTAGCATTAGAAGACTGGGTTGGAATCCCTGCATATGTTAGTGCTTAATTAGGGTTACCACCTCTTTTTTCCCCCCTGATAGGTATTTGGAAGGCAGGTTTGGTCTGGTCTTCTCTATCCTAGGAATAGCACAACCTATTCAATTTTGCTTGTGCAAAAGTCTGAAAAAATTGTTTCAATACCTTTTTGAGAAGAATTTAGTAAACTCCACTGAGGTCTTCACATTAGGCAAAGAAAGAACTTGAGATTTTAACAATTCCAGTGTGAGAGAAAATGAAAGTGACAGACTCAACCATCTCTAAGTGAATCACTGTATTGTTTTGCAGTGTTGCAGTGCTTTCTATAAAATGCAATAAGTAGTGAATGTGTGTTCTTTGGTTCAACAGCTTGGTTGTTCACTCCTGGGAAACCACAAAATAGGATTTGCCTGGAAGGTGAGATTTGTATTACTCAACTCAAGCAGGGGCCATGTATGATAGGGCATGACCACGATAATGTGGTTCAAATAAATTCCTACTCCTCATTCACAAGATTGTCACACTCTTCGTGTTGTAACACCAGAAAGGGCCAGCAATGGACCACTTGTCTCCATGTGTGCCTGCCTGTACCCTATGATCTTCAATAGAGGTCCTTCTTTGGCTGCCACCAGCAATTGATGGACAGTGGGCAGCTGCAGGGGAAAGGGCCTACTCAGTGGTGGCATCTTGATTGTGTTCCACCTCAAAGCTCAGCCCACCTCATTCCTGACTGTGAGCTTTTCTTTTTCTAATGAGAAAAGTGTGAATTTGGGTGCATACTTTTTGCATACAGTTTGACAGGGGTTGAAACTAGTGCTGTGCTGAATCCTGCCCCTTATTTTAGGAAACCTTTTTCTCTCCCTACAGGAAAAGAGTTGCTTTTTCTGCCTATTTTACAGGGAGGGGGAGAATTTTGGGATATTTTCTCCTTGGGGAGGGGGACAGCATTTCCACATAGCCTTTAAAAGTGCAGCCTGTTGTTTAGGTGTCTTCCTCTTACATTTTAAAGAAAATAAAAAGCACACACACACACACACACGGCACTTGAAGGAGCCCATCAGTTCTTCAAGAATGCTTATTGGAGATCATGTGACCTCTCCCTCTCCAATTGGCATACAGGAAGAACTCCTGGGCTACTGCAAGTGCTGGGGGTGTTTTGTAAAAAATAAAAAATAGAAAGAAGGCCCCTCAAGACTTAATACACTTAAAATGAAACGTAGAAACTCCACACACACCCTCCACAAGGAGAACATTCTCCCAAATTCTCACAACCCCCAGCCTCTTTCGCTGGAGTTTTCATTTTTCCCCACCCCTCACAAAATGGTGATAATGGAATTATTGAAATTTTCAGCACAGAACTAGTTAAAACTTTACATAGTTGGATGGATAAGGACTGGGAAGAGTCTCAGACGCAGAGAATTGAAGGACTACGAGCTCTGAGATGTGGAGGCTGAAAGAAGAGTGTTGCAAAATAGGCAATGGACTGAAACACAAAACACTCCATTCAAGGGTTTTGGTGCCAAATAGTTGTTTAATAGAGGTTATATTCATCAGCTGCACATTATACTCACAGATTGCCAGTGTATCATTTAATCACCTCCAGGGAAAACCTTTAGAATAAAGTGTGCTTTTATGTAAGCTAAAGCAAATTATTTGATTGGACCGGTGAATGCAAATATTTCTGAACAGAAAACATCTATTAGAATCCAATTATGTTATACTGTGAAATGTTAAAAACACTTAATCACAATTCTGTACATTCCCTCTTCTCCCTTCTTTACTTAAATATAACCTTCTCTGGGGTTCAACTAAAGCTGTTTTTAAATAGGAGTTCAGCAGAAACATCTCATGAAGCTGGACAAACTCACTGTTCTTTATTCTTTACAGCTATGCAATGGCTTCCTTATAAGTATCTTAACAAGACCAGAATACTCCCTGGGTAGCTAAAAGTTCAAATACATGCCATAGGGAGTACTGGGTAATGTGTGACAGGGTTCTTGCTGAGCACAAATAGATCCACTATTCCTACAACAACAATGCATTATGATGGAAGACACCTCAAAACCTACTGGTTAAGGCTTTTGGTTAAGCAGCCAGGTTTAATGTCTCTTGTGCGATGTAATTTGTTAAACACTGCTCACTCACTAACCACAGTTGGACTGTCTGCAGCAGGGTTAGCTGTTCTAACCATGGCTTAAAGTGTTGTGTGTGATAGCATGGGTTGTGGATAATGCTAACCCCAGAGAACCACAGTTTCGCTAACCACAGAGCCTGAAGTATCATCTGAACAGGCCCAATGAGTTACATCTAACATGAACCAATACGATGGAGAACTGTAAGAGATTTCTATCTTGTGCATACTTGCAAAGCACACTTTTATAGCCTGTGCCTACAGAGAAATCTGCAAGAAAATGCCTTACACCCACGCCCAGCAAAGCCTGGGCGTGGGAAGGCTAATTGCGAGTGAGGGTGGCATGATGAGATGTGGGGGGGGGGGCAGCCATTGGCTGTGTCTGTTTGGCACCACTTGCACTGGGTGGGGATTAACAGGCGATATAAGCTGGCTCACCCCTCCCCAGCTGCCTTTTTTGCTGCGCAGCTCCCTCCTTCCCTTTCCTGTAAACAGTGTGGGTTCGCTGGTCATCTTTTTGGAGGGTAAGTAGAATTTTTTTGCTCATAATCTAACTTGGTTCTGTGTTTTTTCACCTACTTCACACTGTAAGATAGGCAGGGTGTATAATTAGGTTGATTTGGTTCTTCAATTTGGTCACATTTGTTGGGTAGGCGGATAGAAGCGAGCATCTGGTGCAAATTGGTGAGCATTCATAGGCACCGTTATGGTGATAGGTGATCCCTGAGGGCCAACCACTTGGAGTCCTGCGGCACCAGCTGGCAGGATAAGGGTTACCTTTGAGGCCAACCATCCTCAAACCACTCAGAGCCCTGCAGCCTGAAGGGGATTGACACCAGAAGGCCTCCCTACCCTAGGAGGGGGAAGCCCGTATGGTGGCGAATGAACAAGCACCACTAGACGGGCAGTGATCGCCTTGCCCAATCCCAACAATGGTCTCATAAGTGGCCAATAGATGATGCTCACTTAGGCCTTCCCCCATTTTTGCAGATCTTTTAATAAATGTGGCCCATGTTTAATCCCATTCCTGTGTCTCGTCTCATTATTTCTCACCCTTCACTTCCGCAATTCAAATGCATTTGGATTTCTATTAATCTGACCCTTGGGTTCTGCAGTTTACCACCTTTTCCAAATTGCATGAATTCAATGGGCTTGCAGACCACTTAATTATTTTATGGAATTGTATACAAATTTAATTGTAAGAAAATATGGACACCCCACCACCAACAACTGAAAATGTGCTTCTCCCCACCCACCCCCAATATGCTAAAGTGAAAGGTGCACATTTTGGCAGGGGGGATTTTCACATTTTTGGAAGTACACATTTATGAAAGTTCTGGAAATTTAGAAAAATCTGATTTCTGACACCACCCTTGGGTATGCTGTAATTTAAGCCTGGGTTGTGCTTTTCCAAAGATGGCTATGGACCTGCCCAAGGGACAATGGACCATAGCCATCTTTGGAGAGCTCTGGCTATTGGGTGATATAAATGTAATAAATTAATAAATAAGTCTTTAGAAAGGATACTCTGATTTTCAGACTTAAATATAAAAATGTTCAGAGTGCTGGACCTAGACTTCAGTATCACATTCTGGGATCTTTTAAAGTAACAAAATAAAAAGAACAGCATGACTCTCACAGGCTATATAACTAAGCTAGTAGTCTTGCAAACTAAATAATAGCTCTGTGTTCAGTTTTATCTTTCTAAATACTGGATGCTGGTATTGTGGCCTGAAGATGTAGTCAAAGGAGCATTTTCTGAATGTGTGCTTACTGAGATAAATATAAAATGCCTTGGTGGGCAGGGACTTAAACATAAATTTCTGTCAAATTGAAACTATTCTGCCTTTGACTCATATATCAGTTTGTCTGTCAGATGCAATACGGCTTGTTGTTGTTTTGTTGGGGGGTGTTTTGTGCTGTTTGTAGGGATGAGTTAAATTAAGCTTGAAATTGCTTGAGAAAAGCTGGGCACAGGAGCATTTTACAAATATTATGACAATGAGATTCTGGTGGAATGCAATTTAATGTGCTTTGTTTGTTTTTGCATTACAGGAATGTTCCCCCAGTACTGTATGCAGAGTTAGGCACACCGGAGTAGAAATTAGTAGAAGAGTTATGAACGGATCCTAGATTATCACATGTTTTGGTTCAAAAAGCAATGAATAGCAGCTCTGAACAAAAATGTGCACAGTTGTCACTGTCATCCAGAACAGCAACATTCTATAATTAAACTGTTAAATTCAGAATACTGTTCAAAGAAATTCCATACTCTTCTACAGAAGCACTGTGTCTACTAATTTTGAGGTTGGTAAGGTATAATGAATAGCTTTTTCAAGCCAAAAACCATTATGGTCAGTGACAGAACAGCAAAGAGGTCTACTGGATTTGAGCTACAAATTATTGTGCTGGTGTGATTGTCTATAATTTCCTTAAATTGGTTTTATTCAAGAAAGGAAGTAATTTTATGTAAACTCTTCTCTTGCAGCTGATATCTAGTTTAGTACTACACTGAATAAATTATCTTTTATGTTCAAAGATAAGGTGTCCCTGATCATGCACATCACTGAATCTCACCCAGCTATGAGGTGTCTGAAGACAACCTAGATCCCAGGATAAGCAGATAAATACCTTTGTCTTTTTTTTGTATCCTCCTCCTCCTCCTCCTCCTCCTCCTCCTCCTCCTCCTCCTCCTCCTCCTCCTCCTCCTCCTCCTCCTCCTCCTCCTCCTCCTCTTCTTCTTCTTCTTCTTCTTCTTCTTCTTCTTCTTCTTCTTCTTCTTCTTCTTCTATCAATGAAGATACAATCGTGGCCTTGTCTATATGGCTTCTTTACCCCAACCTAAATGCACATATTCACATTTTAGGTTACATGATGCAGCCATCCATTCGCCTCAACGCTGGGTTTTAACTGCAATAATGCACATATTTGCATTCACGATTTATTGTGACTTTTAGATAGGGCCCAAGTTTGCACCGCGTTATGGCTGTGTGTCTTTGGGGGAGTTATGTCAGATTTTGACATGTGGGCAGAGCTTTGAGGGTAGGATAATGTGATTGGCCCATTTCCCAATTTTGCACCAATCTGCTGCCTCCATAGTTCATGCTGATTTTAGTTTGAAGTCTCTCTGTGGAGCTCCACAGAGAAAGCTTCTTAAACAAATTTATTCCTCTCTATATATATTGCATTTCTGTACTGCCCAATATGCGAAGCTCTCTGGGTGGTTCACAAAAAGAATGAGAGGGAAAAGGGCAGCCAGACGAGGAGACATGTTCTGCTGCCTTCTTCCTTTCCCTCTGTAGCCTCGTTCCCACCCTGCTTCCGGTTCATGCAGGCTGTTTCTTTGAATTTCCTTATGGGGAGCAATGATGGGAACAAAGCAGGAAACAGGCAGCCATCCTCCTTCCTTTCCCTCTGTAGCCTCATCCCCCTCCCCACCACTCCCAGTTCATGAAGACTGTTTCTTTGAATTTCCTTGCGGGGAGCAATGATTGGAACAAAGTGGGGGAAAGGCAGCCAGCCTCTTTCCTTTCCCTCTGTAGCCTCGTCCCCCACCCGCTCCCACTCAGTTTGTGTGTTATATTAGTCTGTGGAGCTCCACAGATAAGATTTATAGCTTTGTTGGCTTCTACTCTTTATCATTGTGTATGGGATAATGCGATAATGTGCATGTGTGCATTAATAACTCACAAAAAAAATAACAATTCAGGAAATAAATTACTGTTGCTGCTGCAGTGTAATACTCTTTACCTACAATCGAATCAATGAAAAATTGGGTTTTTATTTAATGAGGAGCTACCCTGCTGTTGTATAGGTGAGGGCCCTGTCTATTGCTTATCTGTAACCTCCTTTGCAACAACTGTTTCCTTGAACTCAGCTTCTCTTTCAAATAGTAGCTTCCCTTTCTTTTCTTTAGTATTTCAGTATCAATAACAAAGAACCTGCCCAAATTTGCAGCAAGTAAAAAGAAGAAAGAATTCTAGTTGAATCTTTCAGTTCTGGCATTTCTACATCTCTCCCCACCACCACCACCAATTTGGTGGTGATGCCAAAATCTGCCAAGTTTTCAGAGAATCCACACAATGTTTATTCTGCACCAGGTCATCCCAGATTTACATCAAAGAGCACATGGCATGTGCCAACTCGTCAGCATTATTGCATCCCTTGGAAGCAAAGCCATTTCCTGTAATCTCACCAAATTCCACACTATCAAACTTTGCACCACAATCCTTTACAAGTTTGAACATCTACGTTATAATACCCTCCTGCGTTATTCTGGATCAGAAGAACAGAAGACCTGTGAAGTCTACTGCAAAGTCAGCAAACAGAAGGCATAAATATATAAGGCAATATCCTCAGGAAGGATGTAAGCTCTGTTGGACCAAACAAAAACATGCCCAAGGACAGCCAAAGCCTAAAAGCGAAAAGTTACTTTTCCCAAATGTATCAGCCTTTAATTAAAACAACAACAAATCACATACAGCCCTCCCTCCAGAGTTTTTTGTTTTTGTTTTTAATCTTGGAATAAATACCCTGAATAAAAATCAGTTAAAAACAAAATATATTTTCAGCATTGGAAATGAAAGTGAGTTGAAATAGGTCACGCTTCTGCCATCACAAATGATTTTGGAGCCCATATTAATAGCTTAAGATGATAAATTTAGATTTCCCCCTTTCTTTTATACCTTCAAGGTAAATAGTTCCCACATTTCTACAGTAATGACACAGATTGTATCCTTGGCCAGATAATGAATACATATTTCGGGGCTGTGTGTAGCTAGCAGTTTCCTATGCATAGGATTCCAGCCCAATCTGTTATCCATTGCTAAGTGTGGACAAATCTGTCTATTTCCAGTCCAGGTAATTTTATATGCATTTACCCATAGAATTTTTCTGTCCCTTTTATGCATCAATTTACAACAACAACAACAATAACGACAACAACAACCTGTATGTCATTTTGCATTTGGTTACACATTTTAAAATACATTTTCTCTGTCAAATTGCACATTTTAAAATGTATTTTGATATTTTTGTTTTGTTTGAGCTGAGAACTGCATCGGGACATTGGGGAGTGTGAAAACATGTGGATAAATACATTCCAATCCTCATGTTAGTCTGGCAGGTGCAAATCAGGTCAGTTAGTGTCAGAATTCACAAAGATAGAACATAAGAAGTGCCAGGCTGGATCAGGCTGAGCGTTCATCTAGTCCAGCACTCTGTTCACACAGTGGCCGACCAGCTGTAGACCAGGGACCAACAAAGCAGGACATGGTGCAACAGCAGCATCCCACCCATGTTCCCCAGCACATATAGGCTTATAGGCTGCCTAAGACAAGGGAGGTAGCACATAGCCATCAGGGCTAGTAGCCATTGATAGCCTCCTCCTCCAGGACTTTATCCAAATTGGTGGCCATCACTACATCTTGTGGTAGTGAATTCTAGGGATGTGCTCTGCTCCGCTTAGAAGAATCAGAAAGTGATCGGAGAATCAGAAGCGAATTGGCCTGCTCCGCCTTGCCCAAAGGTGGAGTAGAAGTGAACCAGGGACCCTTAGAAGCATGGCGAAGAGAAGCGGCCATAGGAGAAGCGCTTCTCTTTTCGCGGAGCGATCCACCCACCATTTTGGAAAATTTCGCCCATAGGATTGCATTGCGGAAAAGATTAGGGCATAACTGTGTTGTTTTTAAAGCTATCTTTCTGAAATTTCTTGTGCTTAGAGAGTTGTGGCTGGGGGTCATTTTGAGCCTGCTCTCAGCACTCTGTGTGGTGCGGTTCGCTTGCTATAATTTTTTTTTAAATTGGGTAAAAAAAGCGAGAGAGGTACCTTTTTGAAGTGCTGAGAGGCAGATTCAACTACCAGTCATGATCACCTGATGAAGCATCCTCCAATCCCAAAGTTGGAGGAGGGGATAGGCAAAATGGGATACTTAGTAACTTGGGATACTGGGAAACTTCTCTTTCTTAGTCTGAATGGACTTTTCCCAGTGTTTTTTAAAACAGTAGCCCCACCAAATGCACAAACACAACCTGAAATCATATACTAAGCAAATAAATAACAGATAGGAAACACAGCACTGCTACCCACCCTAACCTTGGTGAACAACTGAATAGATGTGGTGCAAGGGGATGAGGTCCCCTAGGGCATGTGGACGTGCCCAGTGCACACACTCTCCCACCCTGGAGGGTCATCAGATCCCTCCAAAGAGTAACCCAGTGGAGAGACTGAAGCTAATGCCTGTCATGAGTTGAAGTGACAGGTAGCTTCTTAAGACTGGTACTTACTTAGGGCCAGTCAAAAATTGGCATATCCCCCTCCCCCTGGGCACGTCCACTTTCCTCTTACTGGTAAAAGACAGACATAGCCTTTTTTTAAAAAAAATTCTTCTTGTTGTTTATTCAGCAACACTGCTGCTTTTAATTCCACCCCTCCTTTGTTTGTTTATTTATTTATTCCATTTTATATTTACACCCCATAGCCCAAGCTCTCCTGGCTTTTGCTATTCAGTGAAGTCAGGCAGGCTTTCATTGTGGTTCAACTCCTTATTGTTGTTGTTCTTATTATTATTGCTATTAATATTAATTAGTACTGCTATTATTAACGTTACTATTGTTGTTGTTGTTTAATAATGGCTGTGATCACAGTGCAGTCAATCAAAACTGAAGCAAGTATCACAAAGCTTTACTCTTATTCTCCTAGCCTCCTAGTTATGGGATGCAAAAGAAAAGGCATCTCTCTGTGCTGCTCCTGCCTCACAGGGATGGTTTGCATTACTGGCTTTGAAACTATCCTTGGCTCACTTCCTTATGCCCCCAGAAATGTCTGCTGCCTGCCTGCCTTCCCCCAGGGGTGCTGCTGTGTTGGGGCATCTGCCGGGACTGACTCCCCCATACTAGATCTATGGCATATCTCTGCCCGCCTGTCCTCCTCCTCTGTGACTGCCTCGCAGGGATGGTTTGCAATGTGTTACTGCTGGCTTAGAAAGAAACAACAAGCCATCCTTGGCTCACTTCCTTGCGCCCGCCTCGAAGGGTTGGTTTGCAATGCGTTACTGCTGGCTTAGAAAGAAACAAGACATCCTTTGCTCACTCCTTGCGCCCGCCTTGCAGGGTTGGTTTGCAATGTGTTACTGCTGGCTTAGAAAGAAACAAGCCATCCTTTGCTCACTCCTTGCGATCGCCTTGCAGGGTTGGTTTGCAAGGTGTTACTGCTGGCTTAGAAAGAAACAAGCCATCCTTGCTGCACTTCCTTGTGCCCCCAGAAATGTCTGCTGCCTGCCTGCCTTCCCTCCCTCCTCCCCTGCCCGCCTCGCAGGGATGGTTTGTGTGTGTCTTGCTTTGACTCAGGGGATAAGTCCTTCCTGCGCTCACTTAGACTTTTTGAAGTTCCAAATAAATTTTTCAAGTGTGGAAGAAGATTCGTATTTAGCGTTATCTACTTCCCAATTCATGGCATGTTGGGATTTCCTTTGAAATGGCCCCATTGAGCTGTCTGCAGCTTTAAATCTCTGAGATACTGGGGTGTCCGATTTTCAAAAATTCCCAAAACATCAGGGGAGGCTTGGATTGGCTTGAGTCTTGGCATGCGTGTGTATACGTGCATGAGGTGTCATGGTGCCGAATATGAGGTTTCTAACGTGAAAATTTACGGAGATATAGAAAGGGGTGTTTGAATTGGGGTTAGGGGTGCTGCGTTGGAGGTTAAAGCCCCCCAAAATCAGGGGATGATGGAATCTGCTTGAAACTTGCCATGAATGTGGATGTGCCTGCTTCCAAGTTTTTATCTGTCAAAATGTCGGAGAACAGTCCATGTCTGAAAATGGGGTGTCCGATTTTCAAAAATTCCCCCAAAATCAGGAGAGGCTTGGATTGGCTTGAGTCATGGCATGCATGTGTATACGTGCATGAGGTGTCATGGTGCCGAATTTGAGGTTTCTAACTTTAACAGAAAAAAAGTTGTAGGCTTTTTTGGATTTCAATGCAAGCCTATGGGGGGGAAAAGCGAAGCTCCGATCCGGATCCGGAGCTTCGCAGTGAACCAGAGCGGACTATAGGCTGAGCGGAGCGGACTCGATCCGGAAGTTGCAGATCTGGAAGAGAAGCGGATCGGGGGGTCTGTGCACACCCCTAGTGAATTCCATAGTTTAACTATGTGCAGTGTGAAGAAGTACATTCTTTTATTTCACCTGAATCTCCCACTAGTCAGCTTCATGGGATGACCCCGGGTTCTAGTATTTTTATTTATTTATTTATTTATTTATTGCATTTTTATACCGTCCAATAGCCGAAGCTCCCTGGGCAGTTCACAAAAACTAAAACCATTCAAAGTACAAAACAAGGAGTATAAAAACATGATATAAAATACACATTAAAAACTGATTAAAAACATACCATACATGATTAAAACATCCTGAAAACATTCTAAAATTTCACTGGATAGGCCTGCCAGAAGAGATTGGTCTTTATAGCTTTCTTGAATGCTAGTAGACTTTTAAGTTGATGAATCTCCTCCGGCAGGCCATCACAGTCTGGGATTAACAGAAGAAAAGGTCCTCTGGGTAACAGTTGTTAATTTAGTTTTTGCTAGCTGAAGTAGATTTTTCCCAGAGTACCTGAGTGTGTGGGGAGGATTGTATGGGAGAAGGCGATCCCACAGGTAGTCTGGACCCAAACCATATAAGGCTTTAAAGGTAATAACCAACACTTCGTACTTTTGCCCGGAAACTAATCGGCAGCCAGTGAACAGATTTTAAAACTGGTGTAATGTGGTCTTACCTAGGTGTACCAGTGACCAGCCTGGCTGCCATATTTTGGACTAATTGAAGTTTCCGGACTAGGCACAGAGGTAGCCCCATGTAGAGCGCATTGCAGAAGTCGAGCCTCAAAGTTACCAGTGCGTGGGAGAAAAATGTCTCCCTATCCACCTTCTCCACACCATGCATAACTTTTGTCTCCCCTTAGCCTCCTTTTCTCCAAGCTAAACAATCCCAGTTGTTGTAACCTTCCCTCATAGGGGAGATGCTCCAGCCCCTTAACCATTTTAGTTGCCCTTTTCTGCCTTTTTTCCAGCTCTACAATATTTTTTAAGGTGTGGTGACCAGAGCTGTACACAGTCTTCTAAGTGTGGTCACACCATAGATTTGTATAGCTTTATTCTCAATTCCTTTTCTAATAATGCCTAACATGGAGTTTCCCTTCTTTATAGCAGCCACACGTCGGGTTGACATTTTCATTGAATTCCTCAAGCATCTCTGGTCCTTTCAGCTGCCTCCATTAAGCAAACATTAGCATTCAGGAGAGTTTATCTTATGCACCTGGAAATTTTAACAGGTGAATACATAACTTGTAGTACCTTGGCAAAAATAACTAAGGATGCATGAATCTGTCAGTTTTACTTCCTTCCTCATTTGAATATTAAAAATCCCAAGTTCTTTCCATCTGAAATATGAAGAAATGTGGGAATTAAAAGTGATGGCCTCCCAAAACCAGCACTAACATGGTTGATCCCTAAAAAAAATACCCAGTCTGCCCCACACAGAGACCATGCTATACAGAGGCAGCTGCAAAATGAAGCTTTTTTTTTTAAAATGGCTAAAACATTTTATTCTATTTATTTATTTATTTAAAAGATTTCTTGGCCGCCCTTCAGGCCAGCTGTTTCATTTACACTGACTCTTACTTTATTCTCACATTGTTATTATTTGCTTCCTTGCTGTATAAAAACCCAGGAAAAAAAGGTCTCTCTTCATATTTAATCCCCACACAATTTTCTGCTGCCTGAAGTCTGCAAATGTGTTTCCTTTCTCTCAAATATGCTTCAGTTCTCACATTTCTGACCTACTTAATTGAGGTAACCAGGAGAAGCCCCAAGCTCTGTGTCAGGTTTTCTGTTTGTGGTGGTGATATCTTGTTGGGTCAGCCCCAGGTTTCCTGACTTGTTTCTGGTTGGTTTCCTCTTTCTCCCAGAAAACTGGGCAATGGGAAATGAAACTAATGATGTTTTTGTGACCTTGGAAATCCTCTTAGATTATGAGAAACATGTACCATATTGTGATGTTGAAAAGAAGATTAATGTCCAAAGTTCTCAGATTCCCAAGCTCATGTTTGTCTAATAATAAAATATGGCGACCACTGAAGTTAATGCCCACAGGCAAGTAATTTACGTCTCACACAACTGCGCCTTCACAAACAAGTTATAAGATATACCCCCAAAGAGGCTCACATCTTTTAAGAATCCATCATCTCATTCTTTGAATTCCTTGGGAACTATGAGAAACGAATAATAGAGGCACACGGATAATACCCCAAACATCAAGCATTTGGGCTGAATGCATATGTGTGTGTGTGTGATTGATATATATATATATATATATATATATATATATATATATATATGAGATAATAAATGAATATTTTTAAGAGAAGGAAATCTGTTGTTCATGTATTTCTATCACTTTCACCTCTGGAAATGTTTCAGGTATTTGTAAATGAAAGAACTTATGTTGCATTATTAAAATACTCTCAAAAGTATGGGTTTGGAGACATTTATTAATTTAGACTACTGTGGAAACTGGGGAGAATCCTGCCATTATAGAAACTCAGGTGGTTGTTCTGTACATGGAAGGTGGCCAGGATAAATGTTGTCTCCACAGTCCCTATTTCAAAATTAGATACACCCATGTCACATATACTGTAATTCTCACAGTCCACAAAGAACTGGAACATTTAGAGCACTATCCTATGCATTGTCTCAGTGGATGAATGGGAGTTACTCTGAAGTAAGTATGCATAGAATTGCAGCATTACCTGTGGTCATTCCCCACCTGCCTACATGGATAATTAGCGTGATGTGGGAATTCTTTCGCATTTAAGACTCATAGGATTCCGCAGCATTTCCATTCTGGTTACGGTTGGCGTGAGTGTCTGACTGGGTTTGTGAGAGCAGCAGTCCTCCCATGCCTGGCCCTTGAAGACCCAGTTGGATGTGTCCAGGTGCATGTGTGGACCCACAACCGAGAGCTCACAAGCCCTCCACAAGTGGGTCCGCCCTGGCTTCTGGGATTGCATGCTCCCCCCCCCCGTTCCAAAGGGGGCCTTAAAGGTCCTTTTAACACAAGGGTACCTTCAAGGTTCCCATTGGAGCGGGAGGGGGAAGCGCACTTTCCGGAGGCTTCAAAAATAGTATATTTCTTCCCACCCCCATGTTAATGGTGGCTGCCATTAATAGAGCTGGGGGAGGAAATGCACATTTCCTGAAGCCTCCGGAAAGTGCTCATTTCCCCCCACTGCTTAATGGTGGCTGCCATTAATGAAGTGGGGCAGCACAGGTGGGTCCCAAGCACAGGTGGGTGCTCGGGACGCCCATTCCATGGGGGCAGGCAGAAGTGACAGTTGGGAGAGCACTTGTCGAGTTCAGCTACCCCTAATTCTGGTAAGCAGGAGCAAACTGCAGTGGGGTGTGTGGGGGGGATTGTGGAGTGTGGGAATAATAAGGTGACACAGTACTGGGATTTAAATAGGGCCACTTTTATTGATAGATCTGCAGAAGGGTAACCTAAGTGGGCATCTTTCTCTGAACATGGCATTCAGCCATAGATCAATAGGGTGCCTCTGTAAGTTTGCCTCCCCCTGGCTTCCCCTTTTGGGGTAGGGAGGCGTTCCAGTGTCACCCCTCCTTCTCCTGCCATGAAACTCCAAGTGGGTGAGAAAGGTTGGCCTCAAGGGTAACCCTTATCTCACTAGCTGGGCCACGGGGCCCACAGCTGTTGAGCCTTAGGCATTACCCATCACCACTAGGTGCCTCTGAATGCTCACCAACCCTAGCCAGCTGTAGATGCCTGCATACCTGCCCACAAATGTGAGGATCATGCCAATCAACCTATTTATTAATCTCTTCCTGTCTTACAGTATGAAGTTGGTGAAAAAAAACTCACAACCAATTTTAAGGTGATGAGCAAAAAATTCCTACTTGGCCTCCAAAAGGTCAACCAGCAAGGCCATACTGCCTACAGGGGAGGGGAGCCGTTTCTTGTGAAGAGGAGAAGGGGAGTGAAGAGAGCTCATAAATAGGCTCTGTCTCCCCTACCCTCTCTGGTGGCAACAGAGAACAATGCCAATGACCTGTCCACCCCCACCCACAACAGCCTCAACACACCCAGGCTATGTGGGGCATGCATGTAAGGAGTTTCTGATTCCAGAAATGTTTTGCACGTTTTATTTTTTGGATCCCACAATGTGCACAAATGCTAATTTGTGCAAATTGGATCTCCCCCTCTTTTTTATTTTGATCTGAAATTTGCTTGTAAATATCCTTGTCAGTTTCAAGTTCTCCATACTTGTCAATTTCATCCTCCACTTCCAGCTTCCCCAGTGAAAGCAAGGCAGTGGGAAGGAATTGAGAAGTTATTTGACAAGTATGGAATGGTTGTGCTGGGCTAAATAAAATAGGGCAACGGTTCCCAATTAGCTAAGTACTACGGACACCTTATTTTTCAAATGCCAAGCCATAGACCCCCTACTTTTGAAAATTTTGTTATTTCTATGGTAGTTACCTGTGCGAAGCAATTTTTTGGAGAAAATAAGGGGTAGCCCCTAATAAGCAAAGGATTTTAGGGATACTAAAAAAAGACCATAAAATTTGTGATATTATCATGCAAAAATGACAATGATTTAGTTAGGAATATAAAGACGAAATTAATTTTTCTAATGTCTCGTTTACAATTGAACAAATTTTGACATGACTAGCAGCTACTAAACCTAAACGTGATGGGAGAAATCATGCCTCTTTTTATCCCGAACAATCCCTTCCACATCTGGTTCAATATTTCATACTTTTAATCTCAAATCTGGATCAACATTGAGCCGATTTCTATGCTTGTTCTTCATATATCAAAATGTTGAAAATGTTTGCTCACAAAGACATATGGAACAAAAGGGAACTAGATGTTTCAAAGCTTTTTCACCTAGCTTCTTATAATCAGGAAAAACCTTCACCCAGAATTGGTCCAGTCTATATTCTTTGAAAAATGATTTCAATGAACCATCACAAGTCACGTCAACAAGTGCATCTTGCTCTTCCACAGATAGAGTTGTTAGTTGTGAACCGCCCAGAGAGCTCCGGCTATTGGGCAGTATAGAAATTTAATTAATAAATAATAATTAATTGTACATCACCACATTTAAAATGATTCCTTCTCCATGAGTTTTCAGGATTAGGTGCAGGGAAGTAATCTCTGAAGCTAGTGGCTAAATCACGCAGGTACTTTTGCACATGACATCACTGTCAAAGCAAAAAGAGCATGGGAGATGGCGTATTTTCTTTTATTAAAATGCAGACGTTGCAGAGCTAATAGGAGAATGGTGCCATGGACCCCCTGGGTGGATTACGTGGACCCCCTGGGGTCTGCAGACCCCCAGTTGGGAACCACTGAAATAGGGTGTGGAGTGGACAAAACTGACAAGGATATTTACAAGAGGGGAATATCCCTCTAGGGGGCTTCATAGCAGTCAGGTGGACTTGCGATTGTACACACTGGTGTAAGGTCACTAATAAAAAAATCACTAAAAATTACAACCCATTTGCACAAATTAAATGTCAAATTAAATTTAATGACACTATTAAAATAAATAAATAAATAAATCTAGAATCCTTGCACTGAACTACAGTACAGAAGGGAAATGGAACAAAATCTGCCAGGGCTGATCTGAAAACAACAACATAAATTAACATTTCACTGTCCAAACGGAATTCTCATACATCCCTGTGGATAATGCATGGGTATTGCAGCACATCTGACTTGCACTATTGATGTGGGTATTTTATTTTTTATTTTATTTATTTAAGGATTTTTATGCCGCCATTGAGCCAAAAAAGGCTCTCATGGCGGCTTACAAAAGTATTTCTTGACAGTCCCTGCCCACAGGCTTACAATCTAAAAGACATGACACAAAAGGAAAGGGGATTGGGAGGGAGGAGGAGGGGGGGAAAGGAAAGCAAATTCAGGCACTATAATCTTAGTTGGAAAGTTCAGCAGTTACAGTTGGTAGCAGGAGGGAGGGGGCTCTCAGCTGGAGCTGGACCCAGGCACGGTGGAGAGGTGCCTGGCTGCTGCTTCCTCCCTCACTGGTGGCCTCTGCAGAGACAGTAGGTAGCAGGAGGGAGGGGGCTCTCAGCTGGAGCTGGACCCAGGCACGGTGGAGAGGTGCCTGGCTGCTGCTTCCTCCCTCACTGGTGGCCTCTGCAGAGACAGTAGGTAGCAGGAGGGAGGGGGCTCTCAGCTGGAGCTGGACCCAGGCACGGTGGAGAGGTGCCTGGCTGCTGCTTCCTCTCTCACTGGTGGCCTCTGCAGAGACAGTAGGTAGCAGGAGGGAGGGGGCTCTCAGCTGGAGCTGGACCCAGGCACGGTGGAGAGGTGCCTGGCTGCTGCTTCCTCCCTCACTGGTGGCCTCTGCAGAGAGAGTTGGTAGCAGGAGGGAGGGGGCTCTCAGCTGGAGCTGGACCCAGGCACGGTGGAGAGGTGCCTGGCTGCTGCTTCCTCCCTCACTGGTGGCCTCTGCAGAGACAGTTGGTAGCAGGAGGGAGGGGGCTCTCAGCTGGAGCTGGACCCAGGCACGGTGGAGAGGTGCCTGGCTGCTGCTTCCTCCCTCACTGGTGGCCTCTGCAGAGAGAGTTGGTAGCAGGAGGGAGAGGGCTCTCAGGTGGAGCTGGACCCAGGCACGGTGGTATTTTAGTGGGAGAAGAAGCCTCCCTGTGTTTCTGGCCATGAGCTATAACAATGAATCAAGCACAAGGGCACCAGGAAGGGAGGAAGGAACCCTTGAAGTCATTAGCCGTCTGAAGAAAACCTAATGAAAAAAATTACCATTTCCCCATCCAACTTCTCAGCAGCTTCAACTACAGACTTCAATTAGACCTCGGCATGTTTCCAAAGTCTCCCATTGTAGTATCCTGCCAATGTTCTTGTGAGACCCGCTGCTCATGCAAAGGGGCTTTTGCAGTTCTAAAAATAACCTAAAACAAGTGGAAGTGATGGCCACCAATTTGGATGGCTTTAAAAGGGGGTTGGATAAATTCCTGGAAGCGAAGGCTATCAGTGGCTACTGATGGTTGTGTGCTATCTCCAGTATTTGAGGCAGTAAGCCTGTGTGCACCAGTTGCTGGAGAACATGGATGGGAGGGTGTTTTTGCACCATGTCCTGCTTATTGGTCCCTGGCCGATGGCTGGTTGGCCACTGTGTGAACCGAGTGCAGTGCTAGATGGACCCTTGGTCTGATCCAGCGTGGCACTTCTTATGTTCTTATGTTCTTAAACACTCATTTCTAGAATGGATCAGGTCAGTGGAGCTCATAGAATGGACTTTCACTGACCTGACCTGTTCTGGAAATGAGTATTTCCACTTTCCCCAATATTAGTTTAGAACCACAAAAGTCCTGTTGCACAAGCTGAGGATCCTGCAAACATAAGAGAACCAGCAGAGGTAGAGTGGCCTTGTTGGATACTTCCCCCAATGAGCATATTTGAATATTATTGGTCAATGAATACAGAGCTATCCCACTGAAAGACCTATCTCAGTCATTTGATAGTTCAGTGGAATTAATGAAAACTTCAACGATGCTGTTCTTGTTACCAAACTTTGAGAACCAGGAGTTGCCTGTGTCGACTCTTGTCAGAAAGATAGACAGATGATGATGATGATGATGATGCTAAAATACTTTTTATTTTACCCCACTCTTCAGCTGCAAAGGCTCCCAGAGCAGTTTACTGATCAATACATTAAAAAAGAAGAAACGAAACAGAAAAAAGGCAGTGCAGTGTAGGGAAAACTGCTATGTACCTATTGATAGTTGGAGGTCTTCCTTGGAGGTTTTAAATACAGTGTGTGTCAGGGAGGTGTGGAGGGAGACAGCAAGCAAACAGTAAGATCTTGGAACTTCCTCCTCTGTTCACTCTTTCTTGGCCTAAAATTAAGGCCATTTTATTTCAGAGAACATTGGAGGCCCTTCTTGCTCTTCTCTTGAAACGTTCTGCCCCATAGTTGTTGTGGAACGTTCAAGGGTGTGTGTGTGACCCATCCATGATCAGAAGGAGCCCTTCGCTTTGCAGAAGACTAGCTAGGATGCAAACCTATATATTGTTTTAACATATGTGTTAGCTGTCTTGTGCAGTCTAAGCTCATGAAGCAGAATATAAACATTTTAAATAAATATAAGATTCACTTTGAGAATAACAATAATAACAACTTCTTACTGACCGGTACTAGATTATAGATTCCCCCCTCCCCCATCTATAATCCATATAATCCATCCACATGTATTAGATTGCAACTGATTGGAAAGCAGAACTCTGGCAGGCAGTGAGCCAGCTGAGCCAAGTCCAGTAGCAAGTGCTAAGCTCTAACACATTACCCTTGAAAAAGCACGGAGCAGGGAATGAAGCAAAATTGGGCTGCTGCTACTGCTATTGCATGCTTTGAGGGAGCTAATTATGACAAGTGTCTCAGACATGCAGGATTATCTCTGTTCCAACCCACTGCTTTTAAAGTGTAAGTTTTATAATTTGCAATGTTTCCTGCTGGAGGCCCAGTGGAATACAGCTACTTTATGCAGAGAGGGTAAAGTCCACAACACAGAGAAAAACAAGTGTGATAACATACAGGAAGTCACAGTTCAGTGCCTGAATGACACCTGCCCACCCAATAAGAACAACAACAACTTAACCTTATTTGTGCTATCCATCTTAGTGGGCCTGTTCAGGCTCTGTGGTTAGCAAAACTGTGGTTCTCTGGGGTTAGTACTAATCACAAGCCATGCTGTTGCACACAACACTTTAAGCCACAGTTAGAGCCGCTAACCCTGCTGCAGACGGTCTGACTGTGGTTAGTGAGTGAGCAGGGTTTAACAAAACACATCACACAAGTTGGCTTAAACCCTGCTGCTTAACCAAAAGCCTCAACCAGCAGGGTTTAAGGTGTCCTCTGAACATGCCCACTGTGTCAGTAATCACTCCACTGAATTGTGCTTTGTTTTATTAACTTTATGCATTTATAAAAATTACGTAACATCCTACCAAATATGCATCAGATAGTGAACGGAGGAGAACAACAACGTTATAATGACACTATAGAAATTATATCAGATCTTTTACTTTAAGGAGGGAAGAGAAAATAAAAAAGAATACCAACAAAATTGGAGAATTAAATACTTAACACAAGACCAGTGTTGTTTGAACACTTTCAAATTTGAAACTGTTTAAATAGCTAGCAAAAAAAAAAAAAAAACCAGGAGGGAGGATTAAGACAACTAAATACATTTGAGAAGATAACCAAAAAAGATGCTAACCCAAATTTAACAAATTATAATGCATTCTGAAGAAAATAGAAGACCTGATTACATTCAAAGATGGGAGAAGATACGTCAGATGAAATGCAGAAATACATTTGGAATAACTTAAATAGATATACAGCCTCTAGGTCTTTAATAGAAAATTCAATTAAACTTCTGACTCAGTGGTACATGACTCCTTTACGGTTATCTAAGATTTTTGAAAATTATAAAATGCTCGAAGTGTGGAAAGGGAAAAGCAGACTTTTTAGGGCTGTGCTCTGCTTCTCCTTCGACCGGAGAAGCAGAAGTGGATCAGGGTGCTTCACCTCTCCTTAAGGGGGAGACAAAGAGGATTGGGGAAACAGCAGAGCATCGCGGAGCGGATTGAGGTGAAGGCGGATCCTTCGCCTCGATCCAGAGCTCTGCAAAAAAGGTAAAGGAGGTTTACTTGGCCTTGCCGCTGCCGCCGCCGCCGCCCATGCAGCAACAGCGGCAGAACCAGGTAAGGGGGCAAGAGGGAGGGGGTCTTACCTGCATCTGTCCGCGGCCCCGCAGCTGCTTCAACTAAGCCCGAGGACTCAAACAGGAAGAACTGCAGCCTGGTCTTCCTGTTTGAGTCCTCGGGCTCAGTTGAAGCAGCCACGGGGCCGCAGACGGATGCAGGTAAGGGGGAGGAAGTAGGGGGGGGTTTACCTGGCCCTGCTACCGTTGCCGCACAGGGTTTACTTTCTAGATCCTTCGTCTCAATCCAGAGCTCCGCAAAAAAGGTAAGGGGGGTTTACTTGGCTCTGCAGCAGCTGCCACCACCTGTGCGGTGACAGCGGCAGAGCCAGGTATGGGGGCAAGGGGGAGGGGGGTCTTACCTGTGTCCATCGCTGCCTGTCGCTGGCTTCACTAGAGCCCGCAGCTCAATCCAGAAGTGTAGGCTGCCAGCGGGGCCTACAGTTCCTGGTTGAGCCACGTGCTCTAGTGAAGCTGGCGGTGGGCTGGGATGGAAGCAGGTAAAGGGGAGGAGGGAGGGGGGCTTACCTGGCACCGCCCCCCACCTCTGCGGAGCTCCAATTTGGATCCGGAGCTCCACAGCGGAGCAGAGCGGACCCTAGGCGGATCAAGGCGGGGCGGAGAGGGCCCGATCTGTAATTTGCGGATCAGGAACGGAGTGGATTGGGGGGTCCGTGCACAGCCCTACTTTATATATTGTTGGTGGAACTGTTCTGAGGCAAGGAGGTTCTGTAAAGGAAATACTTTATAATATTCATAAAATTCCTCAATGGCTCCTAGGGTGACCATATGACTGGATTTGCCTGGATTTGTCTGGGCTTTTGGTAACAAATCCGGGAGGGGGAGGGGAAATCCGGATTTCCCCCATCTTCCCCAGCCAAAGAGCAGCTCTAATGGGAATTAACAAAAATGCTTATAACTCTGTCATTTTTAAAGATAAAGGCATGAAACCTGGCATGTTGGCAGCTCTTTGTTAGGGCTTTAGTCATACCAAATTTGAAACAGATCCGTTCATCCATTGATTTTTTTGGATTTTTTTTTTAAATTGAGGTTTTAAAATTATTATTTTTTAAAAATGTTGTTTTTAAAGTTAAAGAGATGAAACATGGCACCATGATTGCTCTTAACAAGGACTTTAGCTATGCCAAGTTTGAAACAGATTTGTTCATCCATTGGATTTTTAAAAAAAGTTTGAGGTTTTAAAATTATTATTTTTTAAAAATGACATTTTTAAAGATAAAGGGCTGAAAGTTGGCACCATGATAGCTCGTAAGGAGAGATTTAGCCATGCCAAGTGATCTATTCATCCACTGTTTTTTTTTAGGAATTTTTAAAAAAAGTTCATAGTTTTAAAATTATTGTGTTTTAAAACTGCTGGAGCCATATCCTTCAAACTCAGGTTGTCAAACCTCCTCTTTGGGGTGTTCCACATTGAGCAGTTTCAGCCCTTGGCATTAAGGGGATCTCCAGTCTTTAGGTAAGAAGTCCTGGGCAAGCAGGGCACCTTTCCTGTTGCAGATTTGGTGTGCAGTCGGGTAGCTGGAGCTCAGCAGAGGCAAGGCAACCACAAATCAAAATGTGGGAAAGGGGAGGTCAGTCAAAGCTGCCCACAGGGCAAAACAGAATGGACCAGAGGCCTTTTTCTCAAATTTCCACATCATGGGCGATGAAGGGTCATCTTTAGAGAAAAACTCTCATGACCAACAGTAAGGTGCCAGTCGAGAGAGAGGCTCTCTTCTTTGCGAATGCCCTGTTGCTGCAAATGTTGGAACCTGGCACATCATTGCTTTGCTTTGCTACCACTTCCCTTCCAATTCCCTTTGTACACTTGTGAGCTAGGCTCTGACTGCATTGCTGGGATGCAATGCAGAACATTTGAAGTGCGTAGCAGAGAAAAATAGATGGATTTGTGGCTTTGGCTGGCATATCTTTTAGAGAAAGAGTTAGACTGAAGACACAACTCAGAGATGGCTGTAGGTGAGCCCTGAGAGGCTGCTGTACCACACAGAGCCTTTTTAAGAGTGTCTCAGGGTCCAGTTTTGGTGCAGGCAGAGGCAGCTGGTGGTGGAGTTTTTTTAAAAAAATAAGAGTCACCGATGCAACCAAGCTATAAGCTGTTGCCCTACCACCAGCCACAGGGTACAAGTGCACAGCCTGGCTGGACCATTGGAACACTTTGGCAGAGAGATAGGGGGATGGGGGATTATTTGAGGCTGGAAATGTTGGCAGGCTGGCATAAAGTAGAGAGAGGGTGAAAGCAACCCAGATGCACCTGTATCTTGGCCCTGAGGCTGGCTTGCCATGCAGAGTGCTTTAAGAGTTCATCAAAGTTGTGCAGGAGAGGAGATGGAGGCGGCTGGTGGCAGAGGTTTTTAAAGTATTGGGCAAAAGGCGGGATATAATAATAGTAATTATTATTATTATTATTATTATTATTATTATTTATATAGCACCATCAATAATAATATATAATTATAATAATAATGTAAGAGTCACCAGACATGACCAAGCAATAACCTGCAATTATTATTATTATTATTATTATTATTATTTATTTATTTATATAGCACCATCAATGTACATGGTGCTGTACAGAGTAAAACAGTAAATAGCGAGACCCTGCCGCATAGGCTTACATTCTAATAAAACCATGATAAAACAATAAGGAGGGGAAGAGAAAGCAAACAGGCACAGGGTAGGGTAAACAGGCATTGGGTAGGGTAAAACTAACAGTATAAAGTCAGAACAAAATCAAGTTTTAAAAGCTTTAGGAAAAAGAAAAGTTTTTAGCTGAGCTTTAAAAGCTGCGGTTGAACTTGTAGTTCTCAAATGTTCTGGAAGAGCGTTCCAGGCATAAGGGGCAGCAGAAGAAAATGGACGAAGCCAAGCAAGGGAAGTAGAGACCAATATCCCAAGCCACAAGTGTGCAGCCTAGCTGGACCATTGGGAGACTTTGGGGGGAGGGGAGAGAGAGAGAGAAAAAGAGAGAGAGAGAGAGAGAGAGAGGTTGAGATTGTTTGAGGCTGGAGGCTTTGGTTTGTCTGCAATGACTTAGAGTGAGAGACAACAGAGGCTGCACAGACAACCCAGAGACATCTATTGTAACTTAGCCCCATGGTGCTGGCATGAAACGCAGGGCATTAGGAAGAGGGTCTCAGAGTCGCATGTTTGTGCAGGAAGTAGACAGGAGTTCGAAGTGTGGATGTGTGAAGTGGTGCCAACACACAAGCCTTGAGAAGCTAATGTATATAAGTGAGAAGTGTGAATGGACAAAGTAGTGTCCACTGCCACAACTCCCACCCTAATGTTACAGTAGAGAAACTTGTGACAATTATACACAAGCTTTTTAAAAAATTGAAATTAAAAAAAGCCATCCAGCCGGCCAGTAGCAAACCCTGTTAACAACAACAGCAGCTTGCAATGAGAGAAGATATAGTCAGAAAAGATATTTGAGGGAAGGGAAGAATGTAACACACAGAGTATAGAAAAGCTTCAAAGTACAGCAAAACCTACAAAAGTAGGAGTGAGTGAAGTTAATTTCAGATACATTGAATCTCTCACTTGTTCTTTATTTCAGTGATTTTAACATTAAGATGTTATGTAGAACAGATCTGTCTTAAATGTGTGCTGTAAACTCAGACATGTGACCAAGGCTATGTTCAGGTGGGCATGTCCCCTTGGGGGCCGACCATGTTGTCCTCCTTTTTTGGTTTCCAAAATATGGTCACCCTACCTAAAATATGTTTATTAACTGAAATATGCAGAACCAAAGATGTTAAAGAGCATAGGGGATAAAAGAGAACTCTGAAGCACCCCAGAGATTGAGGTCCAAGAGGACAAGCAATAGTCCCCTGGCCCAACCTCCTTGGAGCATCAGAAAAATGGGACCAGAAACATTATAGAATGGTGGCCCCACGCCCCATAATAGCCAGACATCCCAGGAGGATACCATATTCAATGGAATCAAATTGTGCTGAGAAGACCAGCAGAACCGACAGGGATTGAGTCCCCCCAATGTAACCCCTGGGTGTATATCATCCACCCAGGCAACTAAGGCTGTTTCCTTCAACTAGGCCTAAACCCTGGGTAGAAAGAATGTAATGAATCAGTTTCCAGGAACTAGCTAAGGCTGGTCCAAAACATTTTGAAACCCTCCAAGAACCATGAAGTGCCCTGTAGGATCATTTGCAACTTTGCAAAGGATGCTGGGGTGACAGTTTCCACTTATGTGCATCCCAACAAAGTCAAGATGTGTGTCCTTCCATCCTCTATGACACTCAAAGGGGTCCTCAGTCACTCACTGCCCAGATCTACCCCGTGTGTCAAATAATTACGAATGTGTTATAAAAAGCAGTATGTAACACTATGAAAAAGGTAGATGGAATATGGATTGTGCCCCAGCAGTGATCAGTTCAAGGCTTTGTAGAACTCGTGTGGGGCATGCCCCATAAGCTCGATGAGCCCGGCTTGTGTGACTGAGCTTCAGGGAAGCAGGACACACAAGCCTTTGCTGAGCACGTGGGAGGCAGCACATGCCTCCTGAGCCCTCAGAAAAGCACATCAATCAAGACCTTAAAGGCCCTCTTATGGAAGGCTACTTTGTGTAAGAGGGCCTTTAAGGTCCTGATTGGTGCAGGGAGGGGAGAAACATACAATTTCCCCAAGGCTGTTTTCCCCTTCATTCTAACAGCAGTGACCGCCATAAGAGTGGAGTGGGGGGGGGGGGAATATGCAATTTCCCCAGCCCTTGGGGAAAATTGCACACACACCCCCACATTAATAGCATCTGTCATTAACACAGTGGGGGGAAAGTGACAAAGGACACAGCTCTGGCGGTCCTGTACCTGACTGCTCTCAAAGGCTTATGTTGCCCTTGCAGACCCAGTTGGATAGTCGATACAATACTAATCAGTGCACTTCAATAGCACTATAAAGCAGTAGTGTAGCTCAATCCACTGTTTTATTGTTACCCTATTAGTATTGGTACCAGAAGAAACCACTCCAGCTGTTTGTGCAATCAAGTTGTCATCCTGAATGAAAACACAGCACAAAATCTACTACACCACGTGCCAGCAAGGCTTTGGGAATCTGAGAAACTGTGTTGGCAAGAGAAGGGTTGCCAAAATGCCTATATGGTATTGTGCATTCTATTTTAGCTCCATCCTCTCGTGGACGGAGGAATCTACCACCAGGAAAAAGCAGGTGCTCCTTTTCCCCATTTTGTTTGATACATATATTTCAAAAGTTCAGCCTAGACAGAAGATCAAGGAAAAGTGTGTAATAAATTCAAATAGGCGCATTTTCAAAAAAGGGTTCTACTCAACTCCCTTCAAACAAAATCTCTTGCACTTTGATAGAAAATCTTTCATACTTTGAAAATATTTTCTCCCTTAAGGGAGCGTACTTTTTTTTTTCTAAAACAAAAAGAAAACCAAAAATGCTGTTTCATCTACAGCCAAACAATACCGAATATACTTTTCAACTGATAATTCTCCCTTGAGTCACTTAATCAGACTCCACTCCCAGAACAGGAATAACAAACGCTCACTTTAAAAACAAACATACCTGAGCTTGTTTGAGCTAATGAGTTCTGATGTGTACATGTGGAAATCCCAGTGCTTTAATTATGACAGCCACATTTTTAAAATGTCTAGATGCATTTCCTATTTGATTGGGAAACCTGGATGACTATTAAATAGTGGGCAAGCTGTGATGCTTTAGGGCCACCTTTCATTACTGGACTCTCCTGCAGAGACACCCATCTATTTCAAGAACTTGCCTCAAACAGATACCTTCATAGCATAAAGAAATGGATGGACTGTCTAGGATGCAGATAAGCTAAATGATCACACGTTGAGAAAGATCAAAGGCAATGTCTTAAGAGTAACTAAAAAAACCCAAAAAAACTGACTCATCAAAGCTGTGTTTCATCTTAATGCTTACAAAACAACACAGTTCTTTTTTTAAAAACAGTCAAAGAAAGCTTTGTATTTTTTCCCCCAACACTGGAGTAGCAAAATAACAAGACATCTATTTTTTTTTCTGCCCAAACTACCTACAAATGTCCAGTACAGAACCTATTGGTTAATGAGACTCAAATCATTAACTGCCGATGGAGAAGACCTTAATGCCATTATCCATTCCATTTAGGGTGATAAAGATTCATGAGTTTAACCTTAGACACTAGGGATGTGCTCCGCTCCGCTTAGAATCGGAGAATCAGATGCGAATTGGCCTGATCCGCCTTGCCCAGAGGCGGAGTAGAAGCGAACTGGGGTCCTGGAGAAGCATGGTGAAGAGAAGCGTCCATAGGAGAAGCGCTTCTCTTTTCGCGGAGCGATCCACCTGCCATTTTGGATAATTTTGTCCATAGGATTGCATTGCAGAAAAGGTTAGGGGATAACTGTGTTGTTTTTGAAGCTATCTTTCTGAAATTTTGTGTGCTTAAAGAGTCGTGGCTGGGGGTCATTTTGAGCCTACTCTCAACACTCTGCATGGTGCGGTTCGCTTGCTATATATTTTTAAAAAATAGGATAAAAAAAGCGGGAGAGGTACCTTTTTGACGTGCTGAGAGGCAGATTCAACTCCCAATCCTGATGAGAAGTGATGACCTCATGAAGCATCCTCCAATCCCAGCATTGGAGGGGGGACTAAGGCAGAGCCACCCTGAGAGCTTTCTGCTTTGTGTCTCTTTGTGGGTTGGCGTTGGTGGAGAGAGAAGTTAGTTATAGGTGCTGCTGCTGTGTTTAGAGTTGGAGGAGATTAGATTAGGATTTAGCTTGGGTTGTGTGTGTGTTCGTTTGCTTGTTTCTGACTGTTTGCTTAGTTTGCTCTGTGTTTTTCCCTTACTTTGATTTTATATAAACTTTATTTTTAATTTTTGGAGTGTTTGTTTGTTTGGTTGGTTCCCCTCCCTTCCCCCTCTTAAAGCCTGACTGTGTTTCATCTTCCTTCTTTCTTCTATATAAAAAAAATACAAAAAAAAATATTCTCTATTTCTTCTCTCTCTCTCTCTCTCTCTCTCTCTCTCTCTGCGTGTGTGTGTGTGTGTGTGTGTGTGTGTGTGTGTGTGTGTGTGTTACTTGGACTGTGTGTGTGACTGTGTGTTATTGTGTGAGTGTGCTGTGTGCACTGCTTGTGAAGTGCAAAAAAAGCCAATACAGTTTGAGCATTTCAAATCCAGTTTGGGCAAAGCATACACACTTGTCCCATTTCCCCAAATATATATTATTAGTAGTATTAGTAGTAGTATTATATTATTATCATCGTGAGAAGAGGGAGCAGGCGCATGTCTGTCGCTAGGCGTGCTGAAAGCAGTGGTGGTCAAGGGAAGGCTCAGGCTGGTACCAGTAAGCAGGCCACCTCGCCTGCTGTGAAAATCAAATGGGCAAGTCCGTGGTGGGGCATCTGCCGGGACTGACTCCCCAATACTAGATCTGTGGCCTATCTCTGCTTGGCTGTCTGCCCGCCTGTCCTCCTCCTCTGTGACCGCCTCGCTGGGATGGTTTGCAATGCATGACTTACTGCTGGCTTTGAAACAAACCATCCTTGCCTCACTTCCTTATGCCCCCAGAAATGCCTGCTGCCTGCCTCCCCCCCCCCAGGGTGCTGCTGGGGTGGGGCATCTGCCAGGACTGATTCCCCCATACTAGATCTATGGCATATCTCTGCCTGGTTCTCTGCCCGCCTGTCCTCCTCCCCTGCCCGCCTCACAGGGATGGTTTGTGTGTGTCTTGCTTTGTCTCAGGGGACAAGTCCTTCCTGCGCTCACTTAGACTTTTGGAAGTTCCAAATCAGTTTTTCAAGTGTGGAAGAAGATTCATATTTAGGGTTATCTACTCCCCAATTCATGGCATGTTGGGATTTCCTTTGAAATGGCCCCATTGAGCTGTCTGCAACTTTAAATCTTGGATTGGCTTGAGTCTTGGCATGCATGTGTATCCGTGCATGAGGTGTCATGGTGCCGAACTTGAGGTTTCTAACGTGAAAATTGACGGAGATATAGAAAGGGGTGTGAATTGGGGTTAGGGGTGCTGCGTTAGAGGTTAAAGCCCCCCCAAAATCAGGGGATGATGGAATTTGCTTGAAACTTGCCATGAACGCGGATGTGCCTGCTTCCACGTTTTTATCTGTCAAAATGTCGGAGAACAGTCCATGTCTGAAAATGGGGTGTCCGATTTTCAAAAATTCCCCAAAAATCAGGGGAGGCTTGGATTGGCTTGAGTCTTGGCATGCATGTGTATACATGCATGAGATGTCATGGTGCCAAGTTTGAGGTTTCTAACCTTAACAGAAAAAAAGTTGTAGGCTTTTTTGGATTTCAATGCAAGCCTATGGGGGGGGGGGAAGCAGAGCTCTGATCCGGATCCGGAGCTTCGCAGCAAACCGGAGCTGACTATAGGCAGAGCGGAGCGGACCCGATCCGGAAGTTGCGGATCTGGAAGAGAAGCGGATCGGGGGGTCCGTGCACACCCCTATTAGACACCAACTTGCACATTTTGACATTAAGCTACTACTGTGTTAACCAAGGCCAACCGTTGCCCCAGTGAAACGAATGGAAAGCCTACATGGAGAGAAGGCAGCCTAACCTTTGAGAATATACTCAAGTAGGAGAAGCAGGGCAGAGAAAAGCTTGATGTCTTCTGTAGAATGTTGAAGAGAGGCATATGTTGCACAATAGGGAATTCATTGCCAGTCAGCCACAAGATATGGCAATAAACACTAGCTTACGGTCAATTCATAGAAGTGGCACCACTCTTTTCGGACTGTGCTATCTCTGGACTGTACTAACTCAGGTAGTTGTGGAAGGGGATCAGATCAGAATCTTCTATGGTGGAAAAGACAATCCTCCCTGCATGTACAAAAATAGCATGATAGTGAAAAAGCAAGGCTGAGACCTTTCGCCTGGCATGTTAGTTTCCCATGTCTGTTCTTACAGCAGTCATTGTCATTTGGGTGTGAATCCAGAACTCAATCAGGCTGATTTGGCAGGTGACCAAATTGAAGCAGGGCTCCTCCAGAGCTGACCAATATGGCAGTACACCAAGAGCTCACAGCACCAGGGTTTTTTGATTTGTAAGGATGAGGACTTCTTGCTCCTCCTGAGTTCCCTGTTCCTTCTGCAATCTCCACAGTATCTGAGAGAAAATGGATTTTCCCAGCAACAAGATATTGTTGTGAACTCTCCCCGTTGTAATGCAAAATAATTTGAGGGTGGCTATGTCTTGAATGGGTAATTAAGACCTATTAGCTTTCCAAAATACCAGCTCCAGGTAGAAATAAAAACTGCTAGAACTGGTTTGTTGACATAGATCAACATAGCTGCCTATTTTTTTGGTCTTTCCTTGGGTCTGTGGATCTGGGGACTGATATGATGGCTGGGTGGTACCACTACTACCCCACTGAAACTGACAGGATCGTCTGAAAGATGCAAGATAGTGTCCAGCAACATCCTTTCCCTCTGAAAGCTGTATAGTAACAAGTATGAATGATTACCAATAACATACTGAGAAGGGAATAAATGAACAGGTAGAGCACCTGCCTTGCATGCAGAAGGTTCTAGATGCAATCACCAGTTTCTCTAGGTAGGGCTGGAAAAACTCTTGCCTGAAACCCTGGGGAGCTGCTCCCAGTCAGTTTTGATAATACTAGGCAAAATGGACCCATAATCTGACTCAGTATAAGGCAGCTTCCTATGTTCCTAAGATCCCATAGGTGTATGGGCAATAATAATAATAATTTTGTTTCTCCATTCTTTTTTATTTTAAAGTTGCATTGATTTACAGAACAGTCCTACCGGCAACAACAGGAAGATCCAAAGGTGGACAACTTGCCTCATCCAGGGCCCTGCTGGGCTCCTTCATGCCAGAAGGGTGTAACGGAGGAGGGGAGATGGGTCTTCCTCTCTTCCTCGTATGGATTTGGCCTGTGTATTTATTGCCACTTAGAGGCAGCATTATACGAACGAAACCCAACGTATACAAACTGTGTTATGGTGTGCCTGTTTCTTCTGACCTACATAGGATGCATGGCCTCAATGCCTAGATTAATTGCTGCTCTCCTGAGCCCCCTGGCCTTTCCACGCCTGATCAATGGGAGCTCAATTACAGTAGCATCCCGTTTCCTTCAATTGGAGGAATATGGATCAGTTCATTACTGTAACGTGATTTCTGCTGTGAGGCCAGTCTAAATGCAAAGTGTATTACTGAACTCGGCAGAATGGCCAGAAAGATATGAAGAATTGCCACCATCCACTATAAAGGCCTTCTGGAGGGCAAGGAAGAGCACACAGGGGAAGAGGCCAACAACAATTCCATGCTTGATGACTGTCACAGGACCACTTATACCCTGGTCAGGCCAAATAGAGTGTTCCACTCTTGTTTGCCCTTCCTTTCCAATTAGCAAGCTTCTTTGTGGCCCAATAGACACCAGATAAAGCCATGAGGCCGCCTGCCCTCATCCAGAGTGTCCACGCCTTTAATTTTGCATAAATGGGGGCTTTACAGCAGCCATTTATGCAAACTTGGAAATGCACAATTGAAGGCTCTAGACAAGGGCAGACAGCTGCCAGGCAGTCACTGAGCCACTGGCACTTGAAAAGTCAGCCCACAAACATGATGTGGCCAAGCAATCTGGGTCTCAGGGGACAGGCGCCGGGGAGTCCTTTGGATTCCTGGACCCAGTTGGGTGCCCATGACATCCTTACTGGCACTCTAATGGAAGGAGAAAATATGCAATTCCCCAGCCTTGAAGGCCATGATTGGTGCAAAGGGAGGGAGGCAAAGCACACTTTCCGGGGCCTCCGGTAAGTGTGCTGTTCCCCTTGGCATGCCATTGCATTAAGAGGACTTTTTAAGGCCACAATTGGCAAGGGTGGGAGGGAAGCAAAACATGCTTTCCAAGGCCCCAGAAATTGCACATTGGTGAGCGCTTGGCCAGGCCAGCTCCTGGAACAGGGCCAGCCAGGCAGCGCTTGGCGAACTCATGGGTTGGGCACCACGTGAGTTCTTCATTCCCTAACCTTACTTCCAATGATCCTTCCACTGTCACCAGGTGGAGTTCTTTATTTTCCAGGCTGCCTCCACCAAACAGCCTTAAAAACCTCTGGATCTCTTATAAATACTGTCAGGTAATGTGGGTTTTGGGTTTTAGGTGTCAGTAGTGGTGGTGGTGGTGGTGGGTAACCCAACAAAAGAGACCACAAAGTTTAAACAAGAACTTTTAAAAAGTTTACTGAAGGAGTATTATTGATAGGGGAAAGGTTTTAACATCTGAATGGTTACAACACATACACCAAAATAATCAGAGTAAATGCATCCAGCTATTCCAAATTAGACCATGTCTCTATGTTACAAGTTTTCCCCAGCAATATGTTACTAACAGAGTTCTCAGCTTTTTCAAGCATTCAGCTTTTCCCAAAGCAGGTCTCTGATTCTTTTCTTTTTGAAAAAATATATATTTCTGGTTCTTCTTTTCTTCCAATCTTCCTCTCTCTAACCATTCCTTCTCTCTCTTCTTTTAAAAAAGTCTTTTGTCTCAATTTTTATGTGTGAAAGCTAATCTGTGGTCTTGTAACTGACCAATCTGTAGGGCTCTCTGCTAAATTGTTGTTGCTGAGCTCTCCATTTTGCAGAATTTAAATCTATCATGCAAAATTGCAGGCCCTTCAGAGCCACAGTGTAAATGAAACTCTTCTGCAGGCTCCTTATCTCTCTGTCCGTCTACTCAACTTCCAGCCTACTCTCTTTATCTTCTCTACTTTTGCAGACTTGGGCCGTTTCTACACTTGCCTTTTCCCCAGGGATTGTTCCGGGATCATCCCTGTTTGTGCAAATGACACACAGGGGATCCTGGGAGCAGGCAGGGATGATCCCTCCGTTTGCCTGGGATAATCCTTAGGTGTAGAAAGGGCCTTGGTGGCACTGATGCCTAGAGAAACATTAACTGAACATTGGAGCTTTTGGTTATATGCTGAGTAGCACACGCAGAGGAAAACTACAACAGCAACAACATAACATCCAGCTAAACCATGTACAAACTTATAACACAATGGGGAGGGATTGAATTGGGCTTGCCCTTTCTTACCAGCACTTGTCAGACCCATCACTGTCTTGCCAGGGCTCCTTGTACTCTCCGAAATTCTGAACTCATTAAGATTGGCTATATGCCAGGGCAGATGCAAGCAGCAGTGATGCAAATGAACAGCAGCAGCCAGCACATGCTGAAGGCTCATGTTAAAGATTATGATTGGATTCACCTGGAAGAAGGAAGAGGATGATAGGAGGAAAAGCAGGCCACAACTGGATAAAAGGGAGGTGGAGAAGATACGTGGAGAAAAATAGAGACCCCAAGAGGGCGAGGGCAATCACAATCTCTGTTCCTCTATATGCCTGCCAGGAGCCGATTTACTTATTGGGGACAGAAGAGAGCTACTCTTCTTCTTACATTGTCCCTTTAAGAGTAAACTCCAAAAATTCTTAAGCGGACTTAATTCTCCAGGGTTGAACAAGTTGGAGTTTTCTCAAGGAAAGATGCCAGGGAGAAACACTAAAGTGAGACTTAGCAGCTGTGGGCAATGTTTCTTCTTGTGTATTTGGCAGAGACAGACTGTGGGGAATTATTTACCTGCCTGGCATCAGTCTATGCTGTAGGTGAAGGTGGAGAGAATTCTCCTAACAAATGAGTTATTCTTCAATTGTCCTGACTGCAATCCCATCCAGTTACCTAGGAGTAAGCTCCATTGAACTCGCTGGTGCTTCTGACTTAATTCTGACTTTAAGTTTCAACAGGCAATATCCTACTATGACATTCTCTGCGCAGCTGAGATTCAACCTTTAGTTTCTAATTAGAAATGCAAAAACTCCTGCACTACCTTGTAAAAAAGTGTTACCATTCGAACAGCTGGAGCGAGGTAGGAAATGTATACAACCCTGTATGACGCTTGTCCTCTTTTAATGTATGATACGTCAAGCCAAGAAGAGCATGATGGTTCATGCTCCTCTGGAGGTTGCATTTCAAATTTCTTATAGGTTTGCATGTAGCTGCCCTCTATATACAGCCACAGTGTTGCTATACAATTGAGTCCTTGCTACACATACCACGGAAATTCTGATAAGAACATAACATAAGACGAGCCATGCTTCATCTAGCCCAGCACTCTGTTCAAACAGTGGCTGACCAGCTGTCAACAGGAAAACTAACAAGCAGGACATGAGTGCAACAGCACCCTCCAACCCATGTTCCCCAGCAACTGGCACTGTGAACATAGCCTTCTGACACTGGAGGTAGCATATAGCCATCTGGACTGGTAGCCATTGATAATCAGTTGGTATCATATTACCCCATCCATGCAGAGAACACTAGTTACTGGACAGATTAGAAATGTTAGAAAATAAACACATTTTAATAGAAATATATCTTCCAATAATGTACTATATGTGTGGTTAGAGGTACTATTTGTGTGGGGAAAAAGAAGTAATGGTATGTGTAGTGCATGTATATCTAGATAGACTACGTTTTGCCCTATTGACTAGTGATTTCAAACATTAAATAAAATGCACAGGTTCATCATATGTGGTAGTTCTTAGGCCTCATGTAGTAAAGCATCATAATTGGCCGTCAACATCACTAATGACATAACAAGATTGACAGTGCAATCCTCTGCAGGTCTACGCATAATTAAGCCATTAAGATTAATGGGGTTTACTCCCAGGTTTAGGGTTGCAGCATCCATGAAGTTATTAATGAGGAACATCAGAACTAGTCCTTACCCAGTTGCATTTTGTTCCATTTTCTCTGTTCTTCTGTACTGATCTCTCACATGTATGTTTGCTGTAGGACTATGCAGTCTCAGTAAGGTCCTGATCTTCGTAAAGGTTTTAGAAGTCCTGATGCCTTTGTGTGTGTTCATATACCCATACATATTACTGAGTCAAACGGTCTCAGTTTTGATTTCCAGGTTGAATTTAGTGCTGTGAGAGGTTAAGAAATATTTCGGAAATTAAGAAACAGGTCAAGAAACATGTTTTAAAAGTCCCTAAATATGCAGCTCTTCACTTTCTTCTCCTTCTCCTAATTCTCCTTTTGAAGCTGTTTTCTGCAATATCGCCTCCATCTGCAGCTGACCCACCAACATATCCCATCCCAAACTTTCTTTCTCCTTCCCAGCTGCTCAGTTACCACATAGTGAACAAAAAGATGCCATGGCACCAAGTAGCCAATCTAATTGGGGTATTTGATGCCAACACCAGGAGCAAATTAAGTTAATTTAGAGAGAGGACAATGTTTCTTAGACCAGTTGCATGGGTGAGATAGCCAATCAGGGATCACTCAATGAATATGTTAGACTGTCAGAGCAGTATGACAATGGAACCAATTACCTAGGGAGGTTGTGGGCTCTCCCACACTAGAGGCCTTCAAGGGGCAGCTGGACAACTACCTGTCAGGTATGCTTTAAGGTGGATTCCTGCATTGAGCAGGGGGTTGGACTCAATGGCCTTATAGGTCCCTTCCAACTCTACTATTCTACGATTCTATGACATTAATCTTTTTTTGAGCAATGCCCCCAAAAGTAGTGAAACAGGACAGTGTTTTTTGATGTTTGTGAAAATCACACCTTTTTGCGTTCAGCCAAATACACATACACATTTGATAGTTAATTTTGTATGTGACCTAATTTTCACCATGTGTAGCAACTCTCTGGGATTGCTGTGAAAAGCCATAAAGGACCTGCCCTTCCCACTACGTCTTCTTATATTCTTGCTTTCATTGGGTTCCAAGCTTATTACGAAGATGGCAGTTTCCACTTGGCTTCTGCTACCTTCTTTTCTTCGCTGTGTCATTATCAGTGATCACACCCACTCTAAGCCCTGTCACCCATTCATTCCTTTCAAGTGCTTTATCTTGACTCTATTGTAAAGCAATTCATCTCCAGGCTCCTTTCAAGGTAGCGTTAATATACATAATAATGTGACACTTAACAGGATTATGATGCGATTGTATCTGGACTGGTAGGAGGCTCAAATAAATGGGTCGGGCAGTGATATCATTTGGGTAATCAGGCTCCAACAGTGTGATGAGCAATGACATGTGAAATGTTCCCAATTTATTATACAATGCCAGAATTTAAATGTCAACACCACTGGTATAGATAGGTAATTGCTTAGGCATGGCACAATGAACTTGATATGCCATCAGATATTGCAGAAAGATTGATAGGAAAAGCAATGGATGGTTATGGCAATGGGCTGTATATCCCAGTGTTTGCTGTCCGCACCCTCCCATTTCCAATGGCAGGGTCTGAAGAGGAGTTCTACTCATGTCTACTTGAATGTGAGCAGATCTTTCCATGCAAGCAGGAACACTGATAAGCAATAAGCTCCACAGAGCAAGACTGGAATGGAGGGCTATGGCCAGTAAGCACTGGGATACGTGTGGCCCGTGACCTTCTCATTCATTGCTATACTCTGTCCAGGCTTAATGTTAGTGTAAAGTGAAATCTTTCTGTAGTCTCTGCTAACCAATGTCATTGGTGGTAAGAAAATATTTGCCTGTAATAGCGTATTGTAGGCAAGAAACAAAAACCTAGGTCATGGCGCATAAGCTTTAATTATTTGTCGGATTTGTATCTAGGTTGTGAATGGAATACCAAGCGATAGAAAACCCTAAGATCCTAAAATAGAGAATACATGTAGGCTGCATGAGACACAATGACCCTGTTCAGACAACACACTACTCCATAATGGTTAAGCGGTTTGAGCCAACCATTGTGGCTTAGCATGCCATGTGAATGACATTTTTCCTAGTCATGGAGGCTACATAACCATGGTTTAACCATGCTCAATAACCACTTGCTGCAAAAAGGTTAACAGCCCTAACTACGGCTTAGTGTATTGTCTGAACAGTTCCGCTGTGGACCATATAAACAGGCAGCAGGGAAGCAGCAGAGAACCTGTCTAGTAAGCATGGAGGATCGGCTTGGTTGCTTTCCTCAACAATGTTGCCTAGGCTGAAGGAGTGTAACAAACATGAAGCTCTATAGCAAAGAGTGGAGTGAGATTCACTCTCCTTCAGCGCCTGAGTTCTAAGCTCTGGCTAGCAGTGTTTGTTGCCTGGCCTGAAATGTCTGTAGTTCCCTCTGCATTTCCCATAACCCTGAGAGATTTTGTTAAGTTCAACTCTGATTTAAAATGGATTTGGCCCCATGACACTAAATTTGGCATGGAAATCTGGCAATCCTTTAGCCTCAGCACCACCCCATAGTGTGTTGTGGCATTGGGCTCTGTGGAAGAGACAACCACAACGCACTGGTAACATATGAATTGGGCCAAATTGTCATGGTAATATGAGCTTTTCCAAAATACAGTTGCATATGAATTGTCTCACAGGAAAGAGACATTTAATGTCTGCTATTCGTGTAAATGTGATTCAACCCTAAAACCCCACCCCTATTATTGCTATGCCTCTCTGCTACATAAGTATTTATAATTTCTGGTTAACAGCTTCCGATCATGCAGTTGTGCTTTCTGACTACTCATCTCTGTTGAGTAAATTATTATGTTAATCACCATCTTTGACTTTCCAAGATAGCACCCAGCCCAGCTTGTGGAACATGTAAATTTCACAGACTTGATTTCCTTTTAAATGCAAGAGGAGGTTTGCCCCACAGAATCACAAAAACCACAAAGGCATAATCAATGTCATAAAAAAGGTACATATTAACATCCAGCTATGTAATTACCTAACAATTTAGAGGCCCTCATATGCATGAAGATAATATGGCTCTGTAATGTGGCTGAAATGATATTTCTGAAAACAGATGCTTTCTCCAGCCATCTGTGATAAGTCTGTTTGTGCTCCAGCTTTACTCCCTGCCTGGAAGCCAAAATAAATAAAACAGATTTATTTTTTTATTTTTTAAAAAAAGTCACATGAATGGTATTTGTAAAATAACTCCCATTCATTAATGTTCATAACACATCGTTTTCCTATCTCTACGCCTACAGCACTGCTCTCTGTATTACTAGAGATCTCTCACTTTCTTTTGTTAGTGATAGTTTATTCAAAGTTTCCATTTTGTTGTCAAAGATGAAACATAAGAAGAAAAATGCTCCATTTCCACCCATTCCACTTTTGTTCTTCCCTCTGATTGTCATAGCAAGTTTTGTATGCCAACACAAGAATGAGAAAGATGAGGGAGAAAGAAGAGAGAGAAAAGAAGGCGAAAAGGCCCTTTCTACACCAAAGGGTTGTCCCAGGAAAACGGAGGGATCGTCCCTGCCTGCTCCCAGGATCCCCTGTGTGGCATTTGGATGCACAGGAACGATCCAGGGATGATCCTGGGGGGAAAAGGCAGTTGTAGAAATAGCCAAAGAGAGACTGAAGAGGGGAAAGGAAGAGAAAAAAGTTAAAATACATGGAAAGTCACCGTAAATCTATTCCATTCATCAATCCCAATAAATGTATTCAAGGTCAAACTGAATCTGACCCTAGGCCATGGATATTCATTGGTTTTCCTTGCCTCCTTTTGGGATGTATAAATCTGAAAGCTTCACTCGCTCCTGCATTCAATACATATTTTAAAAATCTTAAGTTCTTTCCATCCTGAATATGAAGAACTTTATGAATTTTGGTAAAGTCTTATCAAAACTGAAGAGAAGCCTGATCCCCATCCTGCTGGGATGCCTAGGGTGGAAGGCAGCATTTACATGCAGGAAGGGAGAGGAAGGAATGCTGCACATGTGCCTACCATATATGCGGCTAGAGGAATGGGTGGGGCAGAGCCTATAAAGGCATGTCCTGCATGCATCTTGGCCTCTTTGCTTCATGGTTCCCACCCTATACCCAGTATGGGATAGCCAGCTGCTCCCTTTGAAGGGGGGCTGAGTTGTATTTTTGCCTGCCATAGATTGGCTCTTGCGTACAGGTTTTTTTTTGTTTACTTTATACTGGAATTAAACTTTTGCCAAGGGTGGGTAAATAAGTTGATTGGAAGGTGCAGGGTTGTGCAGGAATCTTAAGATGTTAGAATAGATTGCTGAGCCGTCACTGGCCTTTATGGTGATTGTCAAGTTCAGAGGCCTGCTTCTCGGTGGCTACACTGCCCTTGAGTCAGAATACGGCTTGCTTTTGGGGACCTTCCTGTCTTGCCGGTACTCAGAGCTGTGCGCCACCAGGTGGGAGTGACGCAGGGTGGTTCCCCCCTTCAATTTCATACATGTGTAGCTTAAGAAAGGGGCCAGGTTTTACCTAACTCCTGCCTTTGGCAGAGTCTCTCACACATAAACCAGGCTAGTTACCTGGAGAAAGGATTTATTAGATTCGCACACTCTCACATGCAGATCCAGGGAGGGATAAATTACCCATTTAAATAAAGAGGCCCTAGTTATTTATTAATTTATTATATTTTTATACCGCCCAATAGCCGAAGCTCTCTGGGCGATTCACAGAAATTAAAACCATAATAAAACAACCAATAGTCTAAAAACACAAATACAAATTACAATATAAAAAGTATAAAAAGTTATCCCAAGCTCTGCTGTCTGTGTCGTTACTCCTTCACTTCCTTCTCTGTCCGCAAGCATACTGTAGTTGTCACCAAGCTGCACTGGACAGATTCAATTGTTACAGAAGATCATGCCATATGGCAGTGAAAGTCAAGGAGACTGTCAGAAAAAGAAAAGTAGCAGCAATTTTTTATAAATTCTTATCAAAAATGAACCGAAGCTAAATTCTCACCCATCCGCCCCACATAAGATAGAACCATAGTTCCATATGTTGTTAGACCTGTGAATTAGAAACTCTGTGTCAGATGCCTCGGGGAACATACAGAAAACTGGGATGCTAAAATCTTTGTTTAAATTGGGGGTGCAGAACTGTTTTGGGGTGTGGGGCTGGATTAGTCCCTACCAGGTTTACTGCAGGCTAGATGACATCAGGAGGTATGGCTCCACCCCTGACTTCAGAGCCTCCCTCCCCTCAATGTCATCCCCTTTTTTTCCTCCATGCTGGAAGGAGACAACAAACACAGAGAAAGGGACCCAGGCCACCCCACATGCTTGATGCTATTTCCAGTCTGAGATCGGAGGAAGCAGCCATGTTGAATGGCAGCAGTCTGCATGAGCCCAAGAGGCTGTGGGAGACTGATTGGATGTCCCACCTGCAGGCCATGGTTCTGCACGCCTGCTTTCAATGAACCACCATTTATATAGGTACACTGACCTGGATGGAGTCATACGGCATCCACATGCTTGACTGACAGTCTTCTTGCCAGTTCCAGGGGCCAGATCTACACCAAGCAGGATATGACACTTTGAAAACAGTTTGAAAACTGCATGTGGAGTGTGTCCTGGGCCCTAACAGTTGTCACTACTGTTATAAACTGTTTTAAAGCAGTATTGTAGATCCTGCCAGGGTTAGGTGATAGTACGTTAAATCCAGCATCCTGTCTGCCAATGTCTGCTTGTGCGATGGGCCTTTCCATTGCTGTTGTCCCCACCCCCTTGCAGTCATCTGCACACTCCCAAATCTTCTCTGGAGGAGCCCCCAATCCTCTGAAGCAGATTTGGGTGATGCAGGGTGAAGGAAAATTCATTCCACCAGCAGTTTCTGTTCCACTGGCAGATGGGCAGAATTTGATCCAAGCCAGTGAGTTCTGTTGATCTTAGATAGACACTTATAACTCTTTCTGAGAACCATTTAGTATTCAATGAAGTTATTTTGCATTATGTCTGCTTGAAATGTGTACTTTTACAGCACAATCCTAGGCTTACTTTCTAGTAAATGTATTCAAGACTGTAGCTTTAGTGTCCAAAATGGTGTACAGTAGTTGTGCTTGTCTCAGAACAACTTTCTGAAAGAGACAACAAGTTCTACTTATTTCTTAACTTAAAGAAAGTTAAGAAATTGTGGTTTTCATAAGCCATAAGTAGTTCTATTCATGCAATTAGTAATTGCATGTATTTTTTTTTTAAATCAAAGTAAGTATCAGCTGTGTAGCCCCTAATCCAGATAGGAACTGTGGTGCATCCCTACCAAACCAGGACACATCTTCCATGTTGGAGAAGGGGGTTTGACTCCTCTTCTTCCATGGCCCAATGCAGATCAGGAGTCTCCTGCAGCTGCTATTTAGCCTGGGAGAGAAGCTGCCATGGTCAGGAGCTTCTCTCCCAGGGCAAATAGAAATCATGGATGATGCAAACTGGTTCTGGGATCATAAGGGGTGGGGGAAGTGGCCCTTCCCCCAACCCCCTGCTCCCAATCTGGATCCTCCCATCCCCAATAACTGCCATTTACAAAGAGATTCACATAATTCTTGTTCAGGAATAATGTGAATTCTAGTTTAGCCCTGATTGTATGAACTGAACTGAACTTTATACAGAAGTCTCCAAGGCCTAAGGCAACACAGTGGAAGGGTCAATGGGTCATGCATGCATGTTCTACATGCCTGCCCATTTTTTTTCCTCAGGTATCTTCATAGCAAGGGCTCTACAGTAGCCTCCCCTAAGTTTAGCAGTTGTGATGGCATTTTAAAAACCAAACTGTAGAGAAATAAGGTTTATGCACAGCTGATCTTTCCCCCTTTGAAAAGCTCTCTTGGCTAATCAACAAAGTGGTTTACAATTCAGTGGACTCCAAAGAGCAGTTTTAAGGCTTAGTGGGACACTTTTGAAAAAGGACCATCTCAGAACCCTTGGACACATACATTAGATTCCAGCCTGTGGGCATGTTCAGACCACACACTAAGCCATGGTTAGGCTGCTAACACTGCTGCAGCAAATGGTTAGTGAGTGGACTAAAACTGTGGCTATGTAGCTGCCATGGTTAGGGATGGTTCTCACAGCATGCTAAGTCATGGTTTACACAACATGATAAGCCATTATGTTTAGCTCAAATTCTTAACCACTTTGGCTTAGTGTATCATCTGAACAGAGTCACTATCTATCTACTCATTCTCATGAATTTGAACTTGAATTATTTTTCACAATTAAAAATTTAGACTCATGGGCAGAGGCTGCATTCAGATGACCCTTCAAACGAGGGGTGTGCACGGACCCCCAGCTCCGCTTCACTTCCAGATCCGCAATTTGAGGATTGGGCCGCTCCACCCCGCCCCTGCTCCGCCTATGTCCACTCCGCTCCGCTCGGAGCAACGGATCTGGATCGGAGCTCCGGATCCGGATCGGAGCTCCGTTTCCCCCCCCCCCATAGGTTTGCATTAAGCTAAAAAAGTATACAACTTTTTTTCTGTTAAAGTTAGAAACCTCAAGTTTGGCACCATGACACCTCATGGAGATATACACATGCACGCCAAGACTCAAGGCAATCCCATCATCCCCTGATTTTTGGGGAATTTATGAAAACCGGGCACCCCATTCACACCTCTTTCCATAGCTCCCTCAATTTGCACGTTAAAAATCTCAAACTCGCCACCATGAAAGCTTATCCAGGGGTGCACACGCATGCCAAGACTCAAGGCAGTCCCATCATCCCCTGATTTTTGGGGAATCGGTCACCCCATTCACACCCCTTTCCATAGCTCCGTCAATTTGCACGTTAAAAATCTCAAACTCGCCACCATGATAGCTTTTCCAGGGATACATATGCATGCCGAGACTCAAGGCAGTCCCATCATCCCCTGATTTTTGGGGAATTTATGAAAACCGGGCACCCCATTCACACCCCTTTCCATAGCTCCATCAATTTGCATGTTAAAAATCTCAAACTCGCCACCATGAAAGCTTATCCAGGGGTGCACACACACGCTGAGACTCAAGGCAGTCCCATCATCCCCTGATTTTTGTGGAATTTATGAAAACCGGGCACCCCATTCACACCCCTTTCCATAGCTCCATCAATTTGCACTTTAGAAACCTCAAACTCACCACCATGATAGCTTGTCCAGGGATACATACGCACGCCAAGGCTCAAGGCAGTCCCAGCGGCAGAGCCCAGTAAAGGACCAAGGGAGAGCGGCCCAGACTTCCTGGTGGAACCGCGGGCTCAATTGAAGACGCTGATGGGCCGCGGAAGGAGGCAGGTAAGGGAGAGGAGGGCGGGGAGGGGGGTTACTGGGCCCTGCCGCCGTTGCCGCATGGGCGACAGCGACAGCGGCAGGGCCCAGTAAACCCCACTTACCTTTCTGGCGGAGCTCCGGATCGAGGCAAAGGATCTGCCTTCACGTCGATCCTCTTCGCCACGCTCCGCCGGCCCCCCAATCCTCTTCGCCTCCGCCTTAAGGGTAGGCGAAGCCCCCCGCTCCGCTCCTGCTTCTCCGGTCCGATTAGAAGCGGAGCACATCCCTACTTCAAACCATGGTCTGGTGAACTGGCAATAAATCTTGGGTTCACTTCCCCCCTTTTTTCATCCCTTTGTATGTATGGCTTGATTCATTATTTCCAATTTTGATCATCAGATACAACAGCAAGCTATGGCTTGATGGATCAATCAATATAAGGCAGCTGTCTCAGTCCAGTCTAAATTTGTTGAATTTGAAAGAGCCACTTGAATATTCACTCATTCAGTTGTTGCCGTATTTGTTACATCAGACTAATACTGCTTATTTCATTTTGGTGCCTTCTTGCAAGTCTTTTAAGAACTACTGGACATACTGTTATGCTACCAGAGACCCTAATGACATTGGAAACCATTTTAAGACCCTTTTTGCCCTGTGAAAGGAAGGTTCCTTGCTGGCACTCCTGTCCTGCTGCTTAGTGTAGAACAGACAATGAAGACTCTAAGAATTAAAGTCTTCAATCTTCAGCCTACCACAAGGCTCAAATTTCATTGCAACAAAATGGATTTGGTGTAACCTTAGTTGTGTAAATCCAAAGCTTTGTGGTGAGCTTGATATCTCCCTAAAGGGCCTGGAATGTGGTGGCAGCTGTTTTGCTGCTGTCCTCTGCGTCTTTTAAGAGATCCCACAGTATTCTCTATTATACCTCCCATGTATTTGATAGTTGCCATCTGCTCAATGTCTTATCTGGAACTGACTAATACTAGATAGCTCAGTGGCAGAGGCTGACGAATGTCGACAACTTCATCCATAATCAGACCAGTATTTGTCCTCTCTTGGCCAACCAGATCCACCCACAGTTGTGCTCATTTCAGCCAATAAAGGAATGCCTTCGGAGTATTTGAAGCCTGATCACCAAAGTGTGCTTGCTCAGCATGGTTCTTTCTTTTAAAACTTATTTATAATTCAACACATAAAGATTCAGGCTAATGGCAGTGTGAAGTAGTGGTTACAGTTTTGAACGGGGTCTTGGGAGATCTGGATTCTAGTCCCCATTTGGCCATGAAGATCACTGGGTGACTTTGGCCCAGTCACCGACTCTCAGACTAACCTACTTCACAGGGATGTTGTGATGATACAAATGGAGAGAAGGATCATGTTTGCTGCTGTGGGGACCTTGGAGATAAGGTGAGATATGAATGTAATAAATAAATTGTAGAAATAATAATGAATAAACAGTTGGCAGGGAAGCAGACGTAACCCTTTCAAATTTCCTTCAAAACAGAACAATATGACAAACTTATTTTTTCAGCTAAAAGACCCTCTGTTTCTCTTCTTCTTTTGTCATATGTTTTTAAATAAAAAAGACATTGAGATGAAAAAGACATATTTAAAACACACCACCACAATAATAATTCATATAAATAATGACTGTGGATAAATAATAATAATTAGAAATAAGAAACATACATATAAAACAGCAATAAATGGCAACTGAGGAGAATATACTAGAACTCCATCACTTGGACCCAGTAAACTTAACCCTATCTGAATAACTAGAATTAAAGACAGATAAATTGAGGGGAAAGGCAAGAAAACTATTATGAGGTAGAGGAATATCAAGGGAAAGAAAATGTGTACAGGGAGGAAAAGTGAAACTCTGAAGAATTAGTATGGAGAGAGAAAAAAAGATTCCCAAGAGAGAGAGAGAGAGGGAGGGAGGGAGGGAGAGAGGGAGAGAGACCAAAAGATCTATTCTCTTTCTCTATTTTTTCTTTGTTGAGCAATCACCTATTAGAACTTTCCTCCCGTCGCTTTGCCACACACTCCAGTCCCACAATAGGGATGATCAGATTCTTCTTTCTTCACATGCTGAAGAAAGAGAAAGTAAACAAAGACCACGTGGCCCATTCAGTTTTTATTGCACTGCTTTTCCTGAACACAGCAGGAAATGGCAGCACCTTTCATGGCAGGAGAAAAAAAAACGGATTCAGGTGTCTTCTTTAAAAAATGGGAAAATGACCAGAAAGAGTCGAGGCACAGAAAAGGCAGACAGCATTGTGAAAAGGACCTGCAAAATTCAATGTTGCTAGCAGGATATTGGGGTTGGGGATGAGAGAGAAGCAGAACCCCCCAAAATATGGTGAATAAATTTTGGAGAAATTCTGCAAAATGGGCCTTTTTTCCAGTGGGGAGTAAGAGGAAGAACAATCACTGGACTTTTCTGAGAAAAATGTTCTCTGAGAAATTCTGGCTTAGTCCTAGTTGTAATTCTTTAGGATTCAGCACTTTCCCCAGGAATTTCCAAATATTAAATTTCTGTGGAGTGATTGTGGATACATCTCATCTCTAACACAGGTGCAGAGAGATGATTGTTCAATGACAGACAGGAAACTCACACACACTCCTTAGCCACCTCCTAAGTAAACGAAGCACAAGAACCCTGAACCCAACCCATGAGAATTTCTCTGAAATTTCTTCTCCTTTAATTTTCTTTTCAAAAGCAATTACTTTTCTATCAAATTAAATGAGAATGGTTGAAAATAACAGGGGAAATTTGGAGGGCATGGCACTACTCCAAACCAACATGAAATTCTGTTCTACAAACCTCCTACTAATTTGGCTCCTGCAAAAGTCGGTTCTCACTCTTCTGTGGCAACTCTCCAGGCAAAATAATAAAATAGAGGCCTTTTGGTTAACAGTTTATCTTTTTTTAGCTTGCCAGCATGTATTTTAATAAAGGTAAAAATGTGACAGGTAATTGGTAATGTGGGCAGACATTTATTTTATATTCCTTCCATCATGAAATACTCCCTCTACTTTATCATATTTTATATCATTTGACACAAGGACAATATGAAAAACAGTAAAAATAAAATAAAATGGAGAACCAGAGGTTGGAAAGGAGAGAGGAGAGAAGGGATGTCCGAACCAGGAAAACTCAACCTCGCTGAAGTTCAGTGGATTTCATCTTGAACCTTGTTCTGACTAGAGGCTTCATCAGATAGCAAGCTCCCCCACTCCCACCCCCGGCATTTTGCATGAAAACCAGTGCTTATTTTCATGTGTATTTTTCCAAATGCATGCACCAATTGTGCACATTTTAAAAAAATGTACACCATGTTTGTGCACATTTTCCAAAGCACATTTTCATGCACATTTTTTCACATGTTTGCATACTGTTGAACACATTATTTTTCTTCCTGGGTCTCATGTTGTTGTTGTTTTATTTCAATACTGGCCAATAACTGAAACTCTCTGGGCAGTTTACAACAATTCATAAAACAATGAATTATAGCATTACAAATGCAGCATAAAAATTTAAATATCCAAAATGTAAAACAATTTAGAGGATTTATCTTAAGGGAACAGCAGGGACTTTGACTTCAAAATTTCATTTTCCTCTTTCACAGTAAGAACACAAACGTTGCCCCAAATATTTTTATTTGCCAGAAGGGCATGTGTGTCTCTGAGTTTCTTTTTAAATGCAGTGAATAATTGCTCTAAAATTAACTCGGTTCAGGACAAAATCACAGTTGTTAAAACCTAGAGGCCCTCATTGCTACAAATCTACTGAATTTCAAAATGAAAGGAGTGAAGACAAGACTCCCAATACAATGAATCACTTGTGGTACCCTTTTAAAAATGCACATTCCATTAAATGGGAATCATTTTCCCATGGGTCTCACCTTATTCAGAGCACTGCACTACATTTTAATCAAACTAAATGCAGGAGGGGAAAAATCTTTTCCCAGTCTCTTTTCCATGACTTCAGGGTCTCCCGTACCTTTTTAATTACAGGTTGAAAGAGACTGCCTGTATAAAGATCAAGTTCTTCACACCAAACATTAGCACTAAAGTTGATTGATTGAGTATGAAGGTCCTCAAGACTGATGAACAGCGAAGGTGCTATTGACAGAAGTACACTATAAGCATTCTCAGTTTGCATTGGCAAGCATTTGTAAGAGTTGGCTTTTCCAGTATAGCATTAGCTGGTTTATAGAACTTCAGCTCCTTCCTGTCCCAATTTGGGGTCATGGTAACCTTGGCTGGATGACGTTCTAAAAATGGATTGTTCTTAAATCACTAACTTACTCCAACATACTTGTGTATTCCTCTACTGCAGAAGGAAAAGTAAATGGGAAAACCTCACACCAAAACCTCCCTTGGCTTATACCTGTGGTACTGAAGCTGGTAGCTCTTGACCCAAGTCTGATTTTGCCAGACTTCTATGTGGACCTAAGTTACAAAGTATTCACAGGATTGTAGCCCAAGAACTCTGTGATCCAAACGGGATGGCAATATTCTGATTGCTGAAGCAAAAAAGACCTACCTACCTACCTCTCTCTGGCCTTAGCTAGACCTAAGGTTTATCCCAGAAGTGTCCCAGGGTTGTCCCTGCCTGCTCCCAGGATCCCCTGTGTGTCATTTACATGAACAGGGATGACCCCAGGACGATCCTGGGATAAACCCTAGGTCTAGCTAAGGCCTCTCTCTCTCTCTCTCTCCCTACATAGATAAGGAGGTATTGTTTGTGAGCAAAAATAACAGCTAAGTCTAAAAGAAGCCAATACTTTAATGCAGGGCTGGAGAAACTTTTACTGTCAAAGGTCACATTCCTTCTGGGATAATCTGTCAAGGGCACAACATGCCAACTGTGGGTGGGGTCACCCTTTTTCTCTCTCTTTCTGACAAACTACTCCCCACTTCCTGTCCAGTGGACTGCCATAGGATGGATGGATTGATCATGCCAGTAGTCTTGTAGAGGACTCTTGAAGTTAGGTCCAGAGCCACACCCCAGTTTTAACAAGATCTATGGCTACTAGGGTTTGCTTGATACTATAGAGTTTTGTGAACAACTGTTAGTGAGCCAGGGTTTGAAGCAACACTGAGTTCAGTCTACATTGTTCACTCTCTGAACAGAAGTGACATGATGGCATGATTTTTGTTTGGATTTAATTTCGATCCAAATGTGCCCTGCAAAATGGCTGGGGGGGAGGGAGCTTGTGTGTTCCTGAAACTGCATTTGGAAAATGTGTGTGTGAGTGTAGGAAGACTAATCACAGAGTATTTAAAAATATTTTTAAACTAGACATTCTGGCTTCCGCCCTCATCTGTAGTTGTGTTGTTAAATGGGTATCAGGAGTGGAAATTTGGAATGCCTGGAGATGAAAGTTCTTTAGGAGAAAAAGATTGACGTGATGCTGATCAATTGTGCTCCAGATTACGGCCTTTTGGACTAAGAGTTTTTCAGTATATAGATCCTGAAATTTTCTCCTTTGTCAAATGTATTGGGGTCTTTTGTTTGTTCTGTTGCAACCAACTATTCACACACACTCAAGTGCACTTTAAAAATGTGTTTTGTAAACATACTCATTTTTCTACTTTAGTCCATGAAATGAAGTACACATGTGGGTGTGCATCTTCCCTGCTCAAACAACAACAATGTCACAATCAAGCACAAAAATGGGGTGAAGTGAACTCCAACGTGATTGAGCTTCACTGATTCTCCCATCCCTGGTTAAGGTGTGGGGGGAGGCTTCCAGTATTTACAGGGACACAGCAGTGTCCCTGTAGTTAAGGTCGGAAAGTAGATAAAGCATTGGGCCATTACTGTATAAAGTGGTAATTGGGGGGGTGGTCATTTTAATGTTCATAAAATTGGAAATCTTTCACCAATCTTCCTGAAATTTACATGTGCCAGAAAGAATAGATGGTTTTTCATACCCTTAAAATTTCAAGACAATTGGTGAAAGATTGAGGGAAGAAGGGGAGTTTAAATACAAAAAAAAAAAAAAAACCCTCTGATAATGGTTCTGATAATTTAAGGTGGTGATTTTTTTTATCCATGAAATTTGGAGTATTCAGCCCCTTGCCCATTAATCCAGTGGTGGTGGTGACTTCTTCCTCCTTCATTGTAGTTGTAGCTTTTCTTTTTTAAAAAATTCTCTTTGGTTGATTTTTAATTAATATTTATTCATCCTATTAAAGTGAATACAGAAGCCTTCTTCAGGGATAGCACGACACATGCTCAGTAGCATCACTCTCACCCTCTCTCCTGCCACAGATAAATTAGAATGTTGAAAATAAAATGGCCACCTGCTTCCTCAAGCACAGGCATTTCCTTAGTGGAATCATCAGTGTCTTCTCAGAAGTAAGTTCCATTGAGTGTAATGGTCTTACTACCAGGTAAGTGTGTAGGGGATTGTAGTCTTTTTAAAACTGCCTGGAACTGTGGAAGTGGGAGAGTGAGAGATGTTACTGAGAATTTCCTCTCCATTCCAGCACAATAATCCTACAATGAACAACTTGCTTACTCTCTCTCTCTCTCTGTGTGTGTGTGTGTGTGTGAGAGAGAGAGAGAGAGAGAGAGATGCCCCTGTTAGAGGAATCCTCCTCAGAGGAGGAACTAGAGCCCCCAGAAACCAGGCAGACACATCAAGTACTGGCACCAGACCGGGAAGAGCCTGGGCCTTTAGGGGAGACAGTTGCACCCTGACAGGGGGAGGGGACTCTGGAGCAAAAGCTGAGCAACTTCCTGACTCTCAGGAGTTCCATTGCCTCAAGTGACAAGCCAGTAGGCCACCTGTAAGCAGGGGTATTCGGTTGCAAAAAACGATCTCTTCAGAAGAAAGCAACTCCTTCTGAGTAGGGCTCTGGTCAGAGAGCTCTGATGGACAGCAGCTGAGACTGGGTGGGGCTCAGCAGCCTTTGTGCAGCCCCCAGGAAAGCCAGGAATTACTCTGGGTAGACATAAGACCCTCAACACACTTACTTGGGAGTAAGCCCCATTGAAGACAATGGGACTTACTTCTGAGTAGGCATAAGACACTCAGGTCACTTACTTCCTGGCTTTCCTGGGGGTTGCAATGAAACAGCACAGCAGACATCCCCTCCCCTCCTTTGCACACATGCCAGGGAAGGAGGGAGGCACTTAAGAGACCCTCTACATCTTTTGAAGTTGGTAGGATTTGCAGCTAGCAGCCAGCCTGCTCCAGGGCAAGAGCAAATGTGTAATATCATTTGCAATTAGGGTGACCATATGAAAAGGAGGACAGGGCTCCTGTATCTTTAACAGTTGCATAGAAAAGGAAATTTCAGCAGGTGTCAATTGTATATATGGGGAACCTGGTGAAGTTAAAGCTGCAGGAGCTATACTAGAATGACCATTTTGAAAGACGGCATGGCACCTGCAGCCTTAACTGTTGTGATGAAAAGGGAATTCCACCAGGTTCTCCAGATATACAAATGACACCTGATGAATTTCCCTTTACTATGCAACTGTTAAAGATACAGGAGCCCTGTCCTCCTTTTCATATGGTCACCCTATTTGCAATCCCTTCTCATAAGCACTGGATTTGAGGGGGAACAGGGAGGAGACTGTGGCTATTGGTTAGCCACATGTGTCAATCTCAAAACCTGAGCATTTTCCCAGCATTCCTGACCATGGAATGTACTGTCTTGCAATGATGAGAGTTGTAGTCTAACAAAACTAATCAAAAAAAGAGAAGTAGGTGGCCCTAAGTCATTTGTCACCAGTTTTCCACAACCCCACAGTCACCTCTGCATATCCTATTCTCCATCCTGTCCTCATGGTTTATCTGCTTTGGGCGAATGAGAATTTCACTGGCAGTTTCTGCCTCCTTAGGGAGGATGTGGCATTAAGGCTTGTGAGCTGTAACTCCCAATTTCCCTGCTTTTTGGTGCTTGGTTGAAAACTGTAGGGCCTTAACATTGTTTCGTAAATGTTAGTTTTTTTGTTTCATGAATCCATTATGTGTCTGAAAGTGAAAGAGTGGGAGAACTGTCAGCAGGGGATACCCCTAACCCATACAGATACTTCCCTGGCTGCACTTAGAAACGACTTCTTCACCCTGTATGTTTCTTTATAGTAGTGCCATGCCAAAAAAAATTCCCATGAAAATTTTGACCATTCTCATTCAATGTGATAGAAAAGAAATTTCTTTCGAAAAGGAATTCAAAGGAGAAGATTTTTTGGGAGAAGTTCTCATGGATTTGGTTTGGGGTTTTGTGCTTACCTTACTTATGAAATGGCTGAGGGGTGTGTGCATGAGTGTCCTTTCTTTTATTGTACAGTCATCTCTCTGATAGCCTGCAGCCTCCTTGGCTTCCCACCGTTCCTACTCAGGGGAAGACATAATCAATTTATTCCTCCCACAGGGCCTTTTCAGATCAGGAAGTGCAGGCAACCTGGGAGACTGCATGGCAATGGTGAGATGCATAATAGAAAGGTAAAATATAGACAGTACCCTCAGCCACCTTACAGTGATTAGGTAAAGTTTTAAAAAAACACCTGTCATATTTCCTGTTTCCTCCAGCAGACACACATTCTGGCAAACTGACATGGAACACCCAATCAGTGATTTTTTTTTCTATTGGAGGAAATCCCATGATAAAAAGCTTAATGGTTACACACTTCAGAAAAACTGAAAGTTGATGGTCCAACGCTTTAGGCTTCAAAACAACATACAGTCAAAATGCTACTCACTACAATAACAACATAGTTTCCCAGCTGCCATCTCAACGGTTCTAAAAAACAGCTTCCATACCCAGCCAAGGGAGGGGAAAGATTCCTGATACAATCCTTCAGGCAATCTCAATGGGAAATTCTTGAAAGGCTTAACAAACCATCCCAAGGGAGCTAGTCCCAAAGCAGCCACATGTTGGTAACTCAGGAAATATGGCCAAAGCCTAAACAAGATAACAGGGTGGATAAAAAGCCTCAGTCACAAGGAGTCCTGTGCTTCTGCTTTAGCCATGGGAACTCCCTGTCACCTTAATCTGCAGATAAAAAATCCAACAATCAAAATTAACCCAAATCTACCATTACACTGAGCAGTTGATGAACAAACACACACAATCCATAACAAACAAGAGTTCAAGTCTGTGAAAAGCCTCACACTATTTTTTATGTCAAAGTCCTTAATAATCCTCAGTCGAATAGGACAGATTCCATGAGCAGATTGCTTTCAAAGTCCAAAACAGTGATGGATCCAAACAGAGAGGGGTATCGGGCCATGAGTCAAAAGGTGATCCCACCAAAGGCTCCTTGCCTTTGCTCCAGCTTATAAAGGGAGACATAGGTCACATTCAAACCACTTAACAGACAGGGGCTCTGGCCTGTAAGCCATGCTTGTGTCCAAACAGGGTGGCACTGCTTCGCCCACCAACTTATTTATTATTTATTTATTTAAAACATTTGTATCCCGCTCTATATCATTAAGATCTCAGGGCAGCGTACAGATGGTACAAACTAGAGGTGTGCTCCGCTCCGATTAGAATTGGAGAATCAGAAGCGAATTGGCCTGCTCCGCCTTGCCCAGAGGCGGAGTAGAAGCGGACTGCAGACCCTTAGAAGCACGGCGAAGAGAAGCGGCCATAGGCGGAGCGCTTCTCTTTTCGCGGAGCGCTCCGATCGCCATTTTGGAAAATTTCGCCCATAGGATTGCATTGCGGAAAAGAAAAGGGGATAACTGTGTTGTTTTTTAAGCTATCTTTCTGAAAGTTCTTGTGCTTAGAGAGTCGTGGCTGGGGGTCATGTTGAGCCTACTCTCAGCTCTCTGCGTGGTGCGGTTCGCTTGCTTTAATTTTTGGAAAAATATATGTAAAAAAAGCAGAAGAGGTACCTTTTTGAAGTGCTGAGAGGCAGAATCATGATCACATTATCCCAAAGTTGGAGGAGGGGATAGGCAAAATGGGATACTAGTAACTTGGGATACTGGGAAACTTCTCTTTCTTAGTCTGAACGGACTTTTCCCAGTGTTTTTTAAAACAGTAGCCCCACCAAATGCACAAACACAACCTGAAATCATATACTAAGCAAATAAATAACAGATAGGAAACACAGCACTGCTACCCACCCTAACCTTGGTGAACAACTGAATAGATGTGGTGCAAGGGGATGAGGTCCCCTAGGGCATGTGGACATGCCCAGTGCACACACACTGTGTCCTGCCCTGGAGGGTCATCAGAGCCCTCCAAAGGTTAACCAGTGGAGACTAATGCCTATCATGAGTTGAAGTGTTAGTTTGCTTCTTAAAGACTGGTCCCTAGACAGGGCCAGTCAAAATCGGCATAATTCCCCTCCCCCTGGGCACGTCCACTTCCCTCTTACTGGTAAAAGACAGATATAGCCTTTTTTAAAAAAATTCTTCCAGTTGTTTATTCAGCAACACTGCTGCTTTTAATTCTACCCCTCCTTTATTTATTTATTTATTTATTTATTTATTTATTTATTTATTCCATTTTATATTTACACCCCATAGCCCAAGCTCTCCTGGCTTTTCCTCTTCAGTGAAGTCAGGCAGGCTTTCATTGTGGTTCAACTCCTTGTTGTTGTTGTTGTTGTTGTTGTTGTTGTTGTTGTTGTTATTGTTGCTATTAATATTAATTAGTACTGCTATTAACATTATTATTTTGTTGTTTAGTAATGGCTGTGATCACAGTGCAGTCAATCAACTCTGAAGCAAGGATCACAAAGCTTTACTGTTATCCTCCTAGTCTCTTAGTTATGGGATGCAAAAGAAAAGGCATCTCTCTGTGCTGCTCCCACCTCACAGGGACGGTTTGCATTACTGGCTTTGAAACTATCCTTGGCTCACTTCTTTGTGCCCCCAGAAATGTCTGCTGCCTGCCTGCCTTCCCTCCCTCCTCCCCTGCCTGCCTTGCAAGGATAGTTTGTGTGTGTCTTGCTTTGACTCAGGGGAGAAGTCCTTCCTGTGCTCACTTAGACTTTTGGAAGTTCCAAATCAATTTTTCAAGTGTGGAAGAAGAGTCATATAGGTTTATCTCTACTCCCCAATTCATGGCATGTTGGGATTTCCTTTGAAATGGCCCCATTGAGCTGTCTGCAGCTTTAAATCCCTGAGATACTGGGGTGTCCGATTTTCAAAAATTCCCCAAAAATCAGGGGATGCTTGGATTGGCTTGAGTCTTGGCATGCTTGTGTATACGTCCATGAGGTGTCATGGTGCTGAACTTGAGGTTTCTAACATGAAAACTGACGTAGTTCTAGCATGGGACTTGATTTGGGGTGAGTTAAAAGGTTAAAGCCCCGCCAAAAATCAGGGGATGATGGGATTTGCTTGAGGCTTAGCATGCATGTGTATACAAGAATAAACTATCATGGTGCCAAGTTTGAGGTTTCTTACGCGAAAATCGATGGAGATATCGAAAGGGGTGTGAATTGGGGTTATGGGTGGTGCGTTAGAGGTTAAAGCCCCACCAAAAATCAGGGGATGATGGGATTTGCTTGAAACTTGGCATGATTGTGGATCTAGACGGCATCTGTGAGGGTGCCCACTTCAAAAAAAAATATATCTGTCAAAATGTCGGGGAACAGATCATGTCTGAAAATGGGGTGTCCGATTTTCATAAATTCCCCAAAAATCAGGGGATGATGGGATTGGCTTGAGTCTTGGCATGCGTGTGTATCCATGGATAATCTATCATGGTGCTGAGTTTGAGGTTTATAACATGAAAATTGACAGAGATATCGAAACAGGTGTGGATTGGGGTTATGGGTGGTGCGTTAGAGGTTAAAGCCCCGCCAAAAATCAGGGGATGGTTTGATTTGCTTGAAACTTGGCATGAATGTGGATCTAGATGGCATCTGTGAGGGTGCCCACTTCAAAAATGTTTATCTGTCAAAATGTCGGGGAACAGTCCATGTCTGAAAATGGGGTGTCCGATTTTCATAAATTCCCCCAAAATCAGGGGACACTTGGATTGGATTGAGGCTTGGCATGCATGTGTATATGTCCATGAGGTGTCATGGTGCTAAACTTGAGGTTTCTAACTTTAACAGAAAAAAAGTTGTAGACTTTTTTGGATTTCAATGCAAGCCTATGGGGGGGGGGAAGCGGAGCTCCAATCCGGATCTGGAGCTCCGCAGCAGAGCAGAGCGGACTATAGGTGGAGCAGGGTGGAGTGAAGCAGCCTGATCCACAAATTGCAAATCTGGAAGAGAAGCGGATCGGGGGGGGGGTCCGTGCACACCCCTAGTACAAACTAAGTGACTCATTCAGGAAAGCACCCCCACCACCCCCACCACCACTTTCTTCTATCAAATTCCCAGAGAAGTCTTGCAGCCTCAAGGTCAAGGCAAGGACAACTATTTCTATGAGAACCCTGACAAAGATAAGCTTGCACAGATTCTGAATTTCCAAATTGTTTCTAATTAAATCTCTAACTACAACTTGTAAGGCCTAATGGCCTTGCTAAGACCAGTACCTGACACCACCCAACACACATTCAAAATAAGTTACAAAATGCCCTGAGAATGAGACAGAAAAATGGAAGCCTTTTTCATGGGAGCCGGGGGGGGGGGGGGAATTCAGGAAATTAGAGGACAGATTTTGGCACTGTGTTAGCTCCACCATTCCCCTGAATCTGGATACATCACTGGGAAGTAGCAGTGATGCCAGCACCTGCATTAGAGACAAGCTGTATCCACAATCACATCTCAGAACTGTAACATTTGGACGACCCTAGAAAAGGTGCTGAACCTCTAAACCACCCAGATGGGGCAGTTTACAAATGATGATGATGATGATGATGATAATAATAATTTATAATAAATAAAGCTGCCATGCTCTAGAATAATGCTATATATATGGCATATTTTGGAAGATGCAAAATGGGGGGGGGGGGGGCGCAGACTTCCAACACAGTTGATGCCATTGCAGTTGAAGTTCAGACATTCCAAAAACCCATAGGAAAAAGAAAGAAAGAAGCTATTCTACAACCCTTGCCAATGGTGAGAAATTTCTCACCCGTGAGAAATTGTTGGAGAATTTCTCCTCCCCCTGGAGAAATTCGATGAAATTGCCCCCCCTCCATTTCTCTGCCCACAAATAGGGTGGAGAATTTCGAGAGGCCAGTTGTGCACAGCTCTACTTTATACCACTGCAAATCATATGTATGCATAAAGATGAGCAGAGGCAAAGGTTTTAAAAATAGATATACAAACTCGGAGACAAAACAGATTTATTTTTACAGTGCAGTTAAAATAACTACATTCGGTGAAAACGAGATCAAGGGTACAAATCTGTCTGAAGGAAACAAATAAAAAGGCAAGCAAAGACCATTTAATCCAGTATTTTCCCTACATGCTACCAAAACCAAATTAGGCCATCTCTCTCTGCACTTATCTACCAATACATTCTCCCTTTAAAGCCTGAATTAATTGGCTGGTCATTCCTTTTAACAAGAGCTATATTTTTTGACATTAGAATCCAGCCTGCCAGTGTTTTTCTAAAGCTGAGATCATCCTACAGTACGTACATTGCCGTATGTGTCTTGGCAGAGCCAAGCATGGCCAGCATAAAAACACTTACCCTGTATTTTCATTTCACCCCAATTTTGTAAAAAAAATAATATATGAGAGTTTCGCAGAATTTATATTCCAGATGCAACTTGAAAGCCCATCTGGATTAGCTTGGCAGCCATAATAAGGCAAATTGGGCAAAGTCTCCCTAAAGTAATGTGCAATAGTGGTGTTATCCTAATTCTACAATTGAAAAAGAACCACAGAAGCATCGTAATTAATCCTGTTGCACATAGTTAACCATTTAGTTCATTTTCTTTAAGTCACCCTCAGTGACCCAAACTTTGCTAAAGATGAAAGTATTCTTCAAACAAAATGCTGAAGAAAAAATGAGGAAAGGGAATGTTCAGAGATAAAGCAAACATTACTTTAAGTCTGTTCCTAGAAGCTACACCTTTGCTTATTTTTTACTCTAGAGTAGGTGCAGGGCCACAATCCAGACCTTAAAAGCTCCACTACATACCACACACTAGAGGATCTATCTGAATTGGGGGTCCCTGTACCTACTCTAGAGTAAAAATGAGAAATAGCATAGGTGCTAGGTACAGATTTTAAATGTCTCTTTTGGTCATCAGGTATTCTTAAAAGCAGTGCTGAACTTATTGGGAGAAATGCAAAGGGGACCACAATGAAACCCAACTTCTGATTCCCACAAACTTTAGCCAAAGCAAGGTCCCCCATGTACTTTCAGCACTGATAGTAATACAATCCCATACATTCCTACTCAGAAGTAAATTCCACTGACTTCACTGGGACTTACTCTGAGGTAAGTGTGCATAGGACTACATCCTTAGTTTTTAGATATATGTTCTGTGTACGTTGTATGTTTTTGTGGTTTAAAATTTTGTATGTTGTTTTTAATTGTTTTAACCTGATGTAAACTGCCCAGAGAGCTTCGGCTAAGGGGCAGTATATAATAATAATAATAATAATAATAATAATAATAATAATAATAATAATAATGGTAGAGTGCAGGATCAGGACTGAGGAGACTCAGGTCCAAATCCCTACTCACTCTCAAGGCTCAATGGGTGACCTTGTGCCAGTCATGAGAGTGTTGTCTGAACATGCCCACTGCCTCCAGTATCAGAGGAAGTATGCTTCTGTATGCTAGTTCCTGGGGACCACAAGTGAGAAGGTGTGTGGACCATGTGTGGACAGAATGCTGATCTAGATCAGCCCAGCATGGCTTCTTTTGTTCTTATGTTACCATTCGGAGGGCCAATATAATGGTGATATGTTGTAACTCAAACTCCATGTGGATACTCCCTAATCTTTTAAGACAATTACCATAAGTAAGCACAGTTATGGCAGCCAAAAATGATCACCCTTCCATATCGTGGCTGGTACTATGTAGCAGAGACATTCCTATATAGCAGTCAACCTGTGGCTGGAGCTTCTTATTTACCACATTACTGGAAATCTTTGGGCTCCCTTTAACTCAATGTTCTGAGCTTCAAATGCATTCTAACCCTTTTCTTTATTTTTATGCAACAACCAACTTAAAAAGGAGCCAAGAATACTGATAATCAGTTATTCTCCCTGATGTCAGGTATATAATGTAATAATGCAATCTAAAAGAAAGTGCGGATAGCTCCTTGCAATCGTCTTTTATCCAAGCCCTTCATCTATAAAATACTAGTATTGATTCTACACTGTTTGGAGATATAAAGATCTGGCTGTGAGCACTGCATACATTTTGTTTCCACAGTGTATAATTTTAATATTTATAGATTATTTTGAAATTACACCATAAGCTACGGTAGTTCTTCTTCCAAGAAAGTTAATCAGACAAGTTAAAGCTTTGCTTTTATGTACTTGGAAAAGTGCTCCTGAAAATCATTGATGCTCTAGCATTACATTACTTTTTTATTATTATTATTTCAACCTGCTTATTCCGTTGTGAGAGGTTTTGCCTGCCCCATATCTGGGAATCAGTAAAGAATTAGCTGCAACGGACCAAGTAATTTTCAACGGAATATATGAAAGGGATTGAAATGGTTTGGGGTTGCTTGTTTTTAACTAGGGCAGCTAGTGAGAATACACACACATTTTTGCATAGGGTTGACCATGTATTTATCAACAAGCCGACTGACAAAGGAATGGTTAGGCAATTGCCATAATAATGTGTAGGGATGCTTGAGAAATTCAGTCTTTGATCTGTAAAGGCAAAGCGGCCACAGACATTCCCACAGCATGATTCCAACTTGGGCTGCTCAGAAATAGTTCAGCCACCAGAACTGATGTTCCCCTAAAGGGAATGAAAAACAAAGAAGAGGGAATATGTGATAGTGTTCCACAAAGTAGCAGACATGAACACACACATTTTGGAACAGAGCTGTTCACGGGGGAAAGTATTCCACTTATGATATCTGAGTACATATACACAACATACAAATCCCATGAAACCAAAGAGAATAAAGCCCAATCCTATTGGGGACGGGGAGACAAAGAAGCCCATTTTAGACTTGATGGATAACCATGGCTTCCCACTGTGTGGATAAGCCTGAATGAGTTTGGGCGTGCATGGTCCCCTCTCTTCCTCTGTTGCATATTAGAGGAGTTGGGAAACTTCCACTTCTGGTTGTAAGCTAACCACAGGTCACCATGATGTCTGTACTCAGGGAACTGTGGTTTGATTCAACTATGGCTTGAGAACAACCTAGGAACAGAAAACATAGTTTGATTCAGACATTCCCTCACTAATCATAGTTTACATATCTCACTTTCCTAGTTCAGATGCTAGGGACAATTAGTTTAAAACTGAACCTAAGTGCAATATCATTCTTGTGCCCACATTCCCTATCAACGGTATAAAGAGGCATATTGCCTCTGATGCTGAAGACAGTATAAGCATCATGATTAGTAGGCATGTGCTCTGCTCCGATTAGAACCTGAGAATCAGAAGCGAATTGGCCTGCTCCGCCTTGCCCAGAGGCGGAGTAGAAGTGGACCGCGGACCCCTAGAAGCAAGGCGAAGAGAAGCGCCCATTTTCGGAGCGATCCTCTTTCCGCGGACCGATCCAATCGCCATTTTGAAACATTTCGCCCATAGGATTGCATTGCGGAAAATAATAGGGGATAATTGTGTTGTTTTTGAAGGTATCTTTCTGAAACCTCTTGTGCTTAGAGAGTTATGGCTGGGGGTCATTTTGAGCCTATTCTCAGCTCTCTGTGTGGTGCGGTTCGCTTGCTAGATTTTTTAAAAAAGTAGGGTAAAGGCGGGAAAAGATTACCTTTTCGATTGCTGAGGGGCAGAGTCAACTCCCGGTAATGATCACATGATCCCAAAGTTGGAGGAGGGGATAGGTAAAACGGGTAACTTGGGATTCTGGGAACTTCTCTTTCTTAGTCTGAACGGACTTTGCCCAGTGTTTTTTAAAACAGTAGCCCCACCAAATGCACAAACACAACCTGAAATCATATACTAAGCCAATAATAAGAGATAGAAACACAGCACTGCTACCCACGCTAACTTTGGGGAACAACTGAAAAGATGTGGTGCAAGGGGATGAGCTCCCCTAGGGCATGTGGACGTACCCTCACTCTCTCCTGTACTTGGAGGGCCATAAGAGCCCTCCAAAGAGAGTAACCTGGTGGAGCAATGCCTATCATGAGTTGAAGTGAGAGCTTTGCTTCTTAAAGACTGGTACCTAGACAGGACCAGTCAAATTGGCAGATGCTTCCCCCTTTGGGCACGTCCACCCACCCCCCTCTTACTGGTAAAAGACAGATATAGCCTTTTAAAAAAAGTTCTTCTTGTTGTTTATTCAGCAACACTGCTGCTTTTAATTCCACCCCTCCTTTGTTTATTTATTTATTCCATTTTATATGCATTACTGGCTTATCCTTGGCTCACTTCCTTATGCCCCCAGAAATGTCTGCTGCCTGCCTGCCTTCCCTCCCCCCTCCCCTGCCCGCCTCGCAGGGATGGTTTGTGTCTGGCTTTAACTCAGGGGAGAAGTCCTTCCTGCACTCAATTAGACTTTTGGAAGTTCCAAATCCATTTTTCAAGTGTGGAAGAAGATTCATATTTAGGTTGACCTCTACTCCCCAATTCATGGCATCTTGGGATTTCCTTTGAAATGGCCCCATTGAGCTGTCTGCAGGTTTAAGCTCCGCCAAAAATCAGGGGATGATGGGATTGCCTTGTACCTTGGCATGATTGTGGGTCTAGATGGCATCTGTGAGTGTGCCCACTTCCCTTTTTTTTATCTGTCCAAATGTCAGAGAACAGTCCACGTCTGCAAATGGGGTGCCCGATTTTCATAAATTCCCCAAAAATCAGGGGATGATGGGACTGCCTTGAGTCTTGGCGTGCATATGTATCCCTGGATAAGCTATCATGGTGGTGAGTTTGAGGTTTCTAACATGCAAATTGACGGAGCTATAGAAAGGGGTATGAATGGGGTGCCTGATTTTCATAAATTCCCCAAAAATCAGGGGATGATGGGATTGCCTTGAGTCTTGGCGTGCGTGTGTATACCTCCATGAGGTGTCATGGTGCCAAACTTGAGGTTTCTAACTTTAACAGAAAAAAAGTTGTATACTTTTTTAGCTTAATGCAAGCCTATGGGGGGGAAAACGGAGCTCCGATCCGGATCCGGGGGGGGCCGGGGGGCGGAGCAAAGCGGCCCAATCCGCAAATCGCGGATCTGGAAGAGAAGCGGAGCGGGGGGTCCGTGCACACCCCTAATGATTAGTAGCCATTGACAGCTTTATCCTCCATGAATTTGTCTAATTCCCTTTTAAAGCAAAGTTGGTGGTCATGACTACCTTTTGTGGTAGTGAATTCCATAGTTATGCACTATCTGAAGAACTTCCTTTTATCTATCCTCACGACCTTCTCCAAGTTCTGATGGATAACTCAGATAAAATTGCAGAGAGATTCCCAACAATTAAATGCTCATCTCCTAACCACGAGATCCTCTTCATGAAACATCTGGTGACCATCCTGGATCATCGATCAACAAACTGACTAACAAAGGCACTAGCCATAACAGTGTGAAGGGATGCTTGAGGAATTCAATCTTGGTTATGGGAAGACAGAGCCACCTCCACATCCTGATTCCAGCCTGGGCTGCTCAGACACAGTTAAGCCATCAGAACTGTTGTCCCCTAAGGGAAAATAAAACTAAAACCAAAGAAGTGGGAATAAGAGTTTCATCAGACGAGAGTTCTATCACACACTCGCTACTACCCACACATGTTTTTTGCATGTCCTTTAGATGCTGCCATCCAGCTCCTGGGCACCTCCTGCTGCTCCTTGCCTTTTTTTCCATCACAAAATAGACCCCTTTTAATCTGACTTCTTTTTTTTTTTAGGAAATGGAATGTGCCACCATTTCCTGCTGTGTGCAGGACAAGCAGCACAATAAAAAATGGCACCTGTATGGGCCATGTGGTCTTTACTTCCTCTTTCTTCTCCAGGGATGGAGAGCGGGGACGGAGAAGCGATGGTAGGGAACCACGATCCCAACCACTGTCTGATGATGCTCTGTGTGTGATAGTGTGCCACAAAGGAGCAGACGTGTGTTTTGCAAAGATGTGTGCTTGGTCTTGCACTGTTCTGTGCTATCACTTTAAGTAAGAGCAGGTGAAAAAAAGGCCAAGGGAGAGGGAAGCAGCAACAGAAGGTTATTTTAAAATTAATCACTGAGGATAATAAGGCTTTCCTGCTCCAGCCAGTACAAAGATATGCATGAAACAAAGGATTAGGGTTGTGTAGTCATGTTCATGTTAAAGAAAGTATGGAAAAAAGAAAGCTGCTGCACTGACAAGCAGATAGCATTCTTTGGATATAGGGAATCTTGCCCCCTGCCTCACTCCCAACACACACACACACACCCCAGGATGAAGTAATTTGAAATATTTTGCTTTCATTTTAATTGCAAAAAGAAGCTGGCTTATTCTAGTGGTGTTAAAAGAAAATAATGGGGAGATTGTCACTGGCAATTTGCATTCACAGAGAGTGGCAGCTTTCTCCGTCAAAAAAAGAAAGAATAAGAGATATTTTGGTAGCAGTCAGTGTTGAGAGAAGATTTCAGAAGGTAGTTTGCAAGGGGGGGTTATGCTCCTCTCCCACTGATCTTTATGTTAGTGGCAGGTAACGTGGTGTCTGTGGGCACCAATGCATCCCCAGATACCATCCTTGGTCCCCACTGAGGTGCCCTATCTCTCCCACTTTAAAAATAAAATTAAAAACAACACATTTCCTTATTGACAGATGGCATTGCTGTGAAATATGCTTCTGTTGGTCCTGAAAACAGTGGGTTTAAAACAGTGTTTAGCCAGATCTACAGCAAGCAGGATATAACACTATGGAAGTGGTTTGAAAAAGGTATATGGAATGTGTCATGGGCCCGAACAGTTGACAGTGCATTTCAGTACCTTTATAAAGCAGTAGTGTAGATCCTGAGGATTATCAGGCAGGGTGGGGAACATGTTTCCTTACCATGAGCTTTCTTTCTGGTTCTCTTCCACATTTGAAATGAGCAGTTTTCACAGAGGAGGGTCCAGCAATCACATAGCCTGAAGATTTCAATGGGGCAGCACCTTCTGGTGGGCATTTTATAGTGCAACTGCAGAAGGGTTGGATTAATAAAGGTTTATTTTGGGACTCTAAAACTGAAAAAAAAGGATGATGCACAGGTGATGTACAGGAGATGGATGGCGTCAGCAAAAGGACCTGCCAACATCTGTGAGTGGTCAGTAACGAGTGTGCTATATAAAACATTAATCTGATGACACTCCCTGTCTCAGATCCCATGTCTTCCTTGTACTCAGTCTTTTTGGCAGTTAATATTTTATTTATTTATTTATTGCATTTCTATACCGCTCAATGGCCAAAGCTCTCTGGGTGGTTCACACATGTCAAATGTGTCCTTTGGCACAATGTCCATGGCAGCTAAGATGCCTTTTTAATGGTGTGCTGCTTTTAATGATGCACTGGTTTTAAATGTTTGAATTAGTTGTACGCTGCTTATTATTATTATTATTATTATTATTATTATTATTATTATTTTGTGGTAATAAAGGGCTGAGGACTGTTTCTCAGATTGCCGAATATGCCCATCAGCCCCCAAAGATTGCCTACTCCTGTTCTATATAGTTGTGTGGAAGAATTAAGCAGTGAGAACCAAAGCCCTGATGGGGTTATTTAGTAATGATGCCCCCAGTTAGAAAGGCAATCAGCAGAGAGAAAAACAACAACAAAGCAAATCCAAATGAGCACTTATCAGTCCTCCATGCACACAAGGCTTTCTTAGAATTAAAGATCACACCATTCTTTGGTGAAGGAAAGGTAAAATGATTTACTCACAATATTCTGTCATAGAAAGGCAGGTACACTACATAATTTTTAAAAAGAGTTTGTTAGTCTATGTTGTGTTCTATTACACAGTCAGGAGTGAGAAAGCAAACACGCATACTCTTAGTAGTGGACAATTCCCGATGAGGCCTGCCTGGTGCTGACATTATTATTTTTTAAGTGCCAGGTCAAGACTTTTCTCTTTTCCCATGCGTTTAGCAATATGAAATGAGCCTGTGTCTGGGGGTTTTAGGCTCATCGTTTTTAGAGTAGTTTTAACACTAAGTAGTTCAACTACTTAAACACTAAGTAGTTCAACTACTTAAACACTAAGTAGTTAAAAGACATGGAATAATGGGCTCAAGTTACAGGAAGCCAGATTCCGGCTGGACATCAGGAAAAACTTCTTGATTGTTAGAGCAGTATGACAATGAAACCAGTTACCTAGGGAGATTGTGGTCTCTCCCACACTAGAGGCATTCAAGAGACAGCTGGACAACCATCTGTCAAGTATGCTTTAGGGTGGATTCCTGCATTGAGCCTGGGGTTGGACTTCATGGCCTTATAGGCCCCTTCCAACTCTATGATTCTATGATTCTATGATTCTAGTTGTTTTAAATGTGGTTTTACATGTATGTGTGTATTGTATGTTTTTGTGGTTTTTAATTTTTGTATATTATTTTTAAGTGTCTTAATATTATGTAAACCACCCAGAGAGCTTTGGATATGAGGCAATATACAAATAATAATAATAATAATAATAATAATAATAATAATAATAATACTTGTCAGAGGGGGTAAAGGAAGGGGAGGAGCAAAAGGAAGTAATCACAGGAAACCACATTGTAGGCTATAGAGATCCTAATTGTGGGATTCCTATCTGTAGGAACTGGCCTGCTGGAGATTTCCTCATGAATGTCTTCTCACCACCTCAAGCTGAACATGGACGAAACTGAAATCCTGATTTTCTGCCCTGACCACCCTTCTTCCTCCTTTCCCTGTCTACCTCTTCTCTGTCTTCAAGGCACCCAGCTGGTCCCAGTCCCTGTTGCCAGGGTCCTGGGAGTCCTGGTGGATGCCTGTCTCTCACTGAGTTCCTTTATTGAGAGCACAGTGAGAGCCTGCCATTTCCATCTATGGAACATCTGCTGGATTCGCAGGTCCCTGTCTCAGGTGACTGTGGCTCTCTTGGTTTGTGCCTTGGTTGTCTCATGCCTGGATTATTTCCTAGTGGGTCTTTCTCTTTCCTCTCTCTGCCCTTTGTTCCTGGTCCAGAACAGTGCTGTTAAGACTGCTCTGGACCTCCCCTGATTTCCCCATACCTCCTTCCATCATAGGGCCTTGCATTGGCTTCCATTGAAGGCCAGGGCCCAATGTAAGATCTTGGTCCTGGCCTTTAAGGCCCTTCGGTTGCACCACCTAGTTTACCCTTCCACCCTTTTGTCTTGGTATGTTCCAGGCTGGGCCACTAGATCCATGGGTCAGGCCCTCCTGAACCATTCTATGTCATGGACCGTGGTGTCCTGGTCTCATGCATTCCAGGACCTTGTCCCTCAGCTGTGGAATTTACTTCCCCTGCCAGTGAGGCTAACTGAAAGTTTGGAGGTGTTCAAGAAAGGTTTGAAAACCTTCCTCTTTGAATAGTTGGCTGGTTGTCCCTGAGATAGAGCATGCTGGTGGTCCTTGTGGTGGCCACTACACACTTTATATCATTTTTATTTTAAGGTTTTATTGTTAAATTTTTTGAAATCCAGTTAAAGTATTTTATTGGAACTATGTATTTGTTGTATTTTGTAAACTGTTGAGCTATTTTATTTCATGTACAGCACTTTGTAACAAAGCACTATGTAAATGTTGAAGATGGTAATGATGATGTTTAGCTGTGGTCAAAATTCCCATGAACTAAATTCAACACTGCCCTCTTTCAATAACTAGCACACAAGGTTGCAATATTCCCAACAAGCCCAAGGGAGGATCAATATCAAATTCACTAATGAAACATATAACTCAGATGCATGCTATGATTTTTTTTTAATATTGTTTTATGATGTACTTTTCCAAATGCTGTTTAATTATCAGATCATCTCAAAAATGAAGCTATTTTCAGTAATACTGCCGTCTCTGGGAATCATTCAAATCTAATTGTTTGTGCTTGAGGTAACTGGCGTCTGCCAACACACAACGTGAGGAAAGGGAACGACTTCCTCTGTTTCACAGGGATCTATCATCTTCCTGGAAGTATGTGAATTTGCAGAATTGAATAAAACATCCCCCCCCTCTTTTTTTAAGTGTAGCCACAGTTAAGGACTCTTTGGCTCCGTGGGGAATGTGTTGTATTTCATGAAGCTTTGCTGTACATTTTGTAAACAGTTAGGATATATTCTTCCCCAACCTAACAGAAAATTTAAATACAAAAAGCAAGCAAGAGGCTGCCACATTCTCTGGAGAACGAGAGCAGAATCCGCTAATTCCTGTTTGAGAAAATGTCATTTTATCTTCGGCATACAGTTTGAGAATGAATGGCCTTTCGCTTCCGGGTTGTTGTTCTTTCCCATTCAGTCTTAGCATTTTGGGCCAGATTCTGCTGCCATGGAGCTAGCAATTATGAAATAATTGGGGATTATTTGAAGTTATGTTTGTGGAGCTGGGACTGGGAACACTGTCTGGCTTGCTACTTCAAAACACAACACACACAGAGATGGAGCTTTTTAATTTTATGCAAATAGTTGAGCACACATAAATAATGCAGTTTCTTACTGATGTCCTTTTATTTGTCTTTTTTATTCATGTTCTATTGAATGTATTTCTTTAATTGATGAGTTGTAATGCTTTAATTATAATTTTCTTTTCCCCACCTACCCAATATTTAGTGTTATTCATGATGGCTATGTTTTACCTCCAGTATCAGAGGCAGTAAGCCTATGTATAGCAGTTGCTGGGGAACATGGGTGGGAGGGTGCTGTTTCACCCATGTCGTGCCTGTGGGTTCCTGGTCAACAGGTGTTTGGCCACTGTGCGAACAGAGTGTTGGACTAGATGGACCCTTGGTCTGATCCAGCAAGGCTCTTCTTATATTTTCATCTGCCTTGAACACTATTTTCCATGGAAAGGTGGGATATAAATTTAGTAAATAAATACAATAAAGGGAAAGAAACTATTGGGACTAGCCAGGCATCACTCCACAATGAAAGATATTCCCTACCTTACACCCAAAGAGCATTTTCAAAGGCTAGTGTATTGCAAAGAAAGTTCCTTTGCATTTACTCAGTCTAGGAACATATGTTCTGATGGCAATTAGCTTTACCCCATGGTCCCTTCCCCTGGAGTCATGACTCAGAGTTCCTCCTTCCTCTCAAAGCTATGAGCAAGGTCATGTCCAACATCTCAGAGATGGGTTTCCTTTCTTTCTCCCATGCCTCTCCACAATGCCTGTTGTCTCCCTTTCTTCAGCTCCACCTCTTTGCCTTCATGTATCCCAATCCTGGGAACATGCTCCAGTTCACTCCATCTCTATTTCTTCTTCCTCTGTCTCTCTCTTCCTACCTCCCAACACTCTTCCCAATCCTTCCCCTTTCCTTTGTTCTACTCATGCTCCTTTCATACTCTGCAGATGCTGACCTTGGCCTTCTGTGTATACAGGTCCATTATTGTTGGCACTCTTCTACAATGTCTCTGAGGACTGGCATTCTAATGCCTTCTGCCTTCTAATCCTGTCCTTTCTTGGGTGTTGGTAGTAGAACACCTAACTCACCTCTGGCACTTACTCCTGTGTTCAGGTGACCACCATAGAATCTATAGATCCCCGGTCATAAGAATCAATCAGTGCCTAATAAAATTAAAATGAAGTCAGTACTGAGGGCAAGTTCACACAAGACTTCTTTTGTTCAGGGAAACAATTTAGACTATTTCTGGGCTTATACTGCTGGACAAACGTGATGAGTGATCAAAGATCCCTTTTCATGCAGTCAAAATCCAGGAACATTTAATGTTTGTTGGAGGAGCAGGATCATGCCTGCTGTTCCTGCTCATGTCTTCCAGGTATTTAGTGTCCCTTTGTGAACAGACTCAACATTCATATAACTTGCTTGTGCCTAGGCTGTCTCCACACCATCAGGAACCCTGGAAAAAGCAGGTTCCGTCTCTGGATTTGGGATTTTCAACTGGCTAGTACTTGTTTCCAGAGTGTCAATATCTTCCAAGCAGCCCCAGAGTCATTTCATACAGAGCTTGACACCAAATCCTTTTCATAGTGTGCTGCAGAGCTGGTGTCAAAGGTGTCACTGGGTACCTGCCAAGGATCCACACCCAAGCAGGGGTCCCCCCTGCTCCTCATAATTGTAACCCACTTATCCACCTACCTCTTGCTCTGGCCCAGACAACACTGATGGTGAGAAGTGCTGCTGCTGTTGTTGTTGGGTTGTTATTGAAGATTTTTTAAAATTGATGTTTTATGCTTTTATCTCTCTTACGCCCCATTCAGAAGACACCTTAAACCACAGATTTAACCAAGGTGGTTAAGCCAGAAAGTCGGGCCATGTTCAGAAGACAACATAAACCATGGGTTTAACCACGGTGAATAAAACTTTTTGCCTGTCACCATAATTAAAGCTGTGGTTTAAGGTGTCTTTGAACACGATATGGCTTTCTGGCTTAATCACCATGGTTAACACTGTGATTTAAGGTGTCTTCTGAATGGGCCTTAATATTTTAATTCTTTTTAGGTATTTTATTTCTGTAAGCCTCCTAGGAAGTGTTCCTGCCCTGAAAGGCAGCCTAGAAATATATTTTTTAAAATAAATATATAAATAGGTGCAGTAAATGCCACTGTCTACCTGCTCATGGGCTCCTTGCTGATCAAGCGAGCAAGTGGTAGCAATAGATTGAAGTTAGTTATGGTGACCCTATGGAAAAGAGGACAGGGCTCCTATATCTTCAACAGTTGTATTGAAAAGGGAGTTTCAGTAGGGGTCATTTGTATGCATGCAGCACCTGGTGAAATTTCCTCTCTATCACAACAGTTAAAGCTGCAGGAGCCCTGCTTAGTGTGCCCAGATACAAAAGAGGGTAGGGCTCCTGCAGCTGTTGTGATGAAGAGGGAATTTCACCAGGTGCTGCATGCATACAAATGACCTGTCACATGCATACAGATGATACCTGCTGAAAGTCCCTTTTCTACACAATTGTTAAAGATACAAGAGCACTGTCCTCCTTTCCATATGGTCACCCTACAGTTAGTGGCAATGGTGGTGTGAAGGTAGACTCACTGGAGGAAAGGGCTCACTTGGGGCTTTGCTAGACCTACCTTAAAATCGGGTGGTGAGGAGGGGCCAGGCCACGCTAGAAGTAGTGCGGCCTGTTGGCCCTGTCTAACACGTCAGACGCGACAGGGTCTAGGAAAGCCCCGTCACGTCCACCATTTTTATTTTTATTTAAAGGGGCCACGTGCACAGGAGTGCACCACTGCTAAAGGCAGGTGTGTTTTTTTTTTAAAAAAAGGGTCCCCTGCTCCCCCCTTCCCCCGATTTCCTCCCCCCATGATCTCCCCTGGCCTCTGATCCCCCGATCTCCCCATGTTCTCCGTTTCCTGCCACTGCCACATCTCCCGGCCTGTAATGCCTGCCTCCCATGTCCCCAGCCTCCATTTCCCACCCCCCGATGTCCCCAGCCTCCATTTCCCACCCCCACTGATGTCCCTAGCCTCCATTTCCTACCACCCCATGTCCCCCGGCCTGCGATGCCCACCGCTGCCACGTCCCCCAGCCTGCAATGCCTGCCGCCACCATGTTCCCCGGGCTGTGATGCCTGCCGCTGCCATGTCGCAGGCCAGGGGGCATGGTGGCAGGGGGAAACGGAGGCTGGGAACATCAGGAGGCAGGAAATGGAGCTTGGGGACATCAGGGGGCGGGAAACAGAGGCTGGGGACATTGGGGGTGGCGGGAAACGGAGGCTGGGGACATGGGAGTGGGAAACGGAGGCTGGAGACATGGGGGTGGGCATCACAGGCTGTGGGACATGGGGGGTGGGCATCGCAGGCTGGGGGACATCAGGGCCAGGAAACAGAAGCTGGGGACATCAGGGGGAAATGGAGGCTGGGGACATGGGGGGGGGGGGTGGGCATCACAGGCCGGGAGACATGGGGGGTGGGAAACGGAGGCTGGGGACATGGTGGTGGCAGGAGCGCTACAACCCATCCACCACTTTTCCTGGCTACTCGGGTGTAAATGCGGTAGCCGGGAAAAGCGGTGGAACGGGGTACATGGCTGTGGTCTTGGGCTGAGCCCGAGACTGTGGGAAAAACCGGGCCAAAAGAGGTGCAGGTTAGCCTGGGGCAAGGGAGATTTGAGCCCTGCCTGAGCCCGGGGTCCTCTGTGAGTCATTTGGATGCACAGGGATGAGCCTGGGCCTTGCACCGGGCTAACCTGCTGTCTAGCAAGGCCCTTGGTGTGTCTTTTGCAGGGGCCCTGCAAAACCTGGAGCCAGCATCGGTGTGTTGGCTTCTTCGTGGAGAAACCACTGTACTATTTCCCTCTAAGGATTGCCAGAGGATCTTTATTTAGGGTCACACTATTGCTTTTCTTTTGCAGAAATGCTGAACTAAAAACCACAGCAAAACGAAAGTGGAATTTCTTCTTACTCTCACTTTTTTCCATGAAGAAGGATTGACATTTGCAACCCTATTCCGCCCCGTTCCATACTCTGAACAGACTTGCTGTGTCTTCTGTGTGGGATTTCAGCATCAGTGTTGATTACACTCACAAGGCTGTTCCCAAAGGTGGAGAACTGAGGATGTGTGAACTGAGATGGCTAGGCCTTTTTGCCACTCAAAGTAAGATGGCAGAAGGCTGTAAGTGAGAAGATTCATTTTCCTGGAAGAGACATTGGGGTGGGGGGTGGGGAATGCCTCCAGGAATGTGAAACGTTCAGGTGTCACCGTATGTCACTATATTTGTTTCCTTCTGAGGGTGTCATTGTGTAGCTACTTTATTAATTTCATTGCAGATAGCTTACATAATCAGTCATGGTCATGGTTTAAAGGAATCTCAGGTTTCTTTCTTCTTGGCACAGCTTATGTAACTGCTTCAAAGTTTCAGTTTTTCATCTTCTTAAAGCATTCCCTAAGGAACATTAGTCATGAGTAGCCAACACATGCAGAACTTGGGGCTGGAGGCATCTACTCAAGGAGCAGATGGGAATAATATACCTTGTGAGGATTGAGGTCTGGATTTCAGAAAGAGAGAGGGAGAGAGAGATTTCCTCATCTTTTGGGTAAATCAGTTGACTTAGAATGAGCCCACTGTGAAGCCAAGTGGACTTTGTCCACAAATACAACAAGACAAAATTAAGCTGCCTGCATCCCATGCATGATGCTGTGGTTGCATTGGTGTAGATCATGATTGGGGGCCATCACAAGTACAAGTAACGCTAGGAGCTGGATATAGAGAGCACATTGGTCCTTGACTTGAGAACTTGGTCCAAATCAGTGTCAGCTTCAGATATTCCTTGGGGCAGGGGTAGGCGTTGGGCAAGATGACTTTCAGAGGACCCTCTTCCCTGAGTGGGCCCACCTCCTTGCCACTCTGACCAGGATGGAATATTTTATTGCCATCTCCCTCTGGACCAAATCTGCAACACTGTACAGAAATGGAGGTCAAGACAAGTAGAAGCTGCTGCTCTTTCTCGTTGCTCTACTCATGGCTGCCATATCTGAAGAGGGCAGGTGAACAGACACCTATAGCAAGGAGGAGGAGCAGGCCGGGAGGCTTGGGGGGGGGGGGAATCACCAGTAGACCCCATGCCAGGGTATGGGCCTTTTGCAACCTTGGTTCAAACATAAGAACTAGATCCAAATTTTATCACATTCTGGCCTCATCTACACCAAGCAGGATATTGCACTATGGAAGTGGTATATAAAAGGCAGGAGCCACACCAAGCAGGATATAGTGGTATGAAAGCAGTATCTGCCCTGTGTCAATGGGCCCCAACAGTTGTCACTGCACTTCAGTACTGCTGTAAAGCAGTCGTGTGGCTCCTGTCTTTTATATGCCGCTTTCATAGTGCAATATCCTGCTTGGTGTAGATGAGGCCTCTGTATGATACATTGTTATTCTCTCCCCTCCTCCATTCTAGGCTAGACCCCTTTCTAAAATGAGAGTAAAAGTATGCTATCAGCTAGATGAATAAGTTGAAGGCTCTAGAAGCCTTTCCACAATGCCAAATAAATTATTCATTTATTCTGGGCCTGTTTAAAGCAATGGATGATCTACCCTGCTGAGATTAAGACCATGAGGCCAGCTCCCAGTTCCTTCCATTCCCAGGTGGAATCCCTGGGGCAAAGTATCACTTAAACTGGCCTAATTCCTCCAGCTCATCATAGTGTGTTAAATGTTCCATACTCAGGGCGTTGCTAGACCTACCAGGTGTTCCGTCGTTGAGGAGCGGTGAAAGCGGATTTTCCCATTCAGCCGTGACGCCTTATGCTCCACAACTGCCTTCGATTTGTGGCGGAAGTTTGCGCTGGTTGTGCTGCTGCCGCCGCAAGCACGGTTGCACAGCCACACTGGCCTGATTGCCGAGGCTTTTTTTTTCGCTCGCTGCACAGTTTGCGCACGTCCGAAAGACCGCAAACTTGCGCAGCCGTCAGCGATGCCGCCACTGGCCCCGGCGGCGGCAGCAGTGGCGGCAGTGCCAGTGCCAGCTGAAGTGCTGCTGGTGCTGTTGAGGGTCAACAATGATGCGCTCACTTCCTGATGGGGGTCGTGGCGGGTGTCATATGACCCGGGGTCAATCGTCTGCATGGGCACTCTGTGCCTACATCTCCCATCATGCCTCTGAGGTGTCGGCGGCGATGATCGCCTCTGTGCCCTCTGCCCCATCCCAAGGAGCCAACCCACATCTGGCCGTAGCCATGGCAGCAGCCCACAAACAGCTCTGCCCTCTGCCAGCCTGGTACCCACACTAACAGGCAGCGTACAGCACCGCCATTATGCGGCCACGGTGGCTGCCCACCGCAAGGAGTCACCAGCCACTTTTCCGTTCCTCCGTTCCTGCGCAAACTGTCACTGGGGAAATAAAAAAAAAACCACTAGAACAGGCGCACATCCCCCACCCATCCCCCACCCACCCCAGCAGCACACTAGCCACTTTTCCGTTCCTCCGTTCCTGCGCAAACTGTCACTGGGGGAGTAAAAAAAAAAGCCGCTCCGCCGCGCTGCCCCAGCTGGCGGACTGTGCGCAAATGGCGGAGGCGGCTTGACCGAAGCCACTGACCACTCCCCCTTAGCACGCCTTTTCCTGCCCAGTGCGGACCGCAGTGACCTCACATCCTCCCACACGTACTCCGAATTACCGCGGGACGCCAGGAAAAGGCGCAGTAGAACTCACTTTTTTAAAGTCGGGAGAAAGAGGCTTCACCGCAGGATAACGGCGGATCCTCATGAACGTCATCTGGAAGCCTCGACGTGACTGCGGAAGGTAACACGCGCTAGAGCCTCGTCTAGTAACGCCCTCAGTGTCTAGCTTATAATGTCAATAAAGGATTCTTCCTTTTATGGCCTACATTCTGAAAGAAAGCACAGATATCTTGATCACCATTCCATTTACTTCAGATTATGGGATTGTATATCCATTTCCAAACCATAACATGGGAACTTCCAGGCTTTTGGTAAGATGGAGCTTGGGAAACAGATATTTAGACACAATTTCTTGCAGTCACGAGAACCAAAAGACTACCTTCAAACAGGGTTTAAGTTCGCTTGAGAAAGCAATGCATAGAAGAAAATCTGAGTAAAGGGTGGAAATGTACCATATGTCCTCAAAGCGTAGGCACAATGGGGAACTACCTTAATGGGCTTGTCAAGGAACCCCACTGGGCCTAGGTAGTGAAGGACATATGGTGCATTTCACCCTGAACTGTAATGTTCTTTTAATGTTTGCAGATAATTACATCAATGCAGAATTCTTAATGTATTTTCCTCTCAGAGGTATGGGGAGCTCTTTCATAAAATAAATCCATGTTCTGACTAATCACTAATGCTTCCCTCCTGATTAGCGTCTCCTTTGTGGAAGCGGGGGTGGGGGAGTATATATTTATTGTACATTGACAGGTACACTGACGAAAGTAGGCATTGCAGTGCATAATGGAATGGGGGCAGGGGGTGAACACAGGGCTGCACTCTACTATCCATCAATAACAAGCTACCCCTCATTTACTTAAATGAAACTTGCACTTATGCAGGATCCAGAACCATGCGGCCCGGAATAAGGCACTGTATTTCTTCATGCTCACTGACATCTCTGCACCAGCTAGGCATGTCTGGATTTTGTGAAATACATCCCATGTGCATTTTGTGGATTGTGCGTTGTCGTTCATTCCAGCATCCATTCACAGATTCAAATTCTTCTTTTTCCATTATGTGGAAAAATACATAAATATTTCTGTAAAAAAAAGTTACATAGTTTGTGTCGTACACATTTAGCATATTGTCTGCCATTCTGTTCAGATTTTCCCCACATGTATTTTCCCACATGGCATATGTCTCAGGAGAAATGTGTATTTTCCTGCAAATAAATTTGCATATTTTTTTTGGGGGGGGGGAATTAAAGTCTGTGGACTCCACATGGCCTGAGGAGGCAGGGATGTGCTGGATTATGCAGGGAGGATTCTTAGAAATCCAAACAATTTTTAGTCCATCTTGAACTTCTCCAACATCCCTAGTATCAGTACAGCCTGTCACACCTGCAACGAACAAAGCATGCCCAGAAGTGGTGCAAAACGGGGGTGTGACTATCCCAGGACACCTCCCCAAGCCAGAATTAAACCAGAGAAGAAGCAGAGAGATCGGGATGGTCTTATTCCAGACCAGCCAGCACACCTTCACTAAAAGATATGTCTAATCTATACCTGCCAGTATCCCAAGGTTAGCTCGAGGTTGTCCCTTTACATCGAAATGATGCATAGGGAATCCCGGGGTCAACCAGGGAGGACCTCCAAGTTGTACCAGGATAACCGAGATCACAGTTTTTCTGATTTTTCCCATTGTCCCAGAACAATCCCGAGGACTGTGGGCAGTGTGACAATCACTCCCAGGTCCTACCTTCTCCCCACGAGTAGCGGGGCTCTTCAAATAGCCATGGAGCTGTGCGGGTGTGTGTTGCCCCCCACCCCCATGCCCTTTGGGGGTGGGGGGCAGCATTTTCGCCATCCCCGGCACCAATTTTTTCATTATTTTTTTTAAAAAACAGGTGCTGGATTGGGTCTCCACAATTGTACAATTGTGCGAAAATCTCCTAAACAAACTAACAAAAATGCCATGCCAGGAATGTCCCTCTTCACTTCCGGGATGATATGCTGGCATTTAGACACATGGGAATGATCCTGGAAACAGGTAAGCCCAGCATCCTCCCCGCTGTCGTGGAAGGTCTCTAGTTGTAGATGAGGCCCTAGACGCACCTTCTAGAGACCATACCTGACTCCTGTTGTACCTATTCCCTGGACTACTGGTTTACAGTTCAAACTGACTGGAATCTGAAGTAACCAAATCCTGGTGAGTCCGGTGAAAGGTCCAGAGCTGCTATATGGAGTAATCCACAAGGGGTTGACCAGCAGTGATGTACAAGTAAATTTTGAAGTGCAGGTGCTCATAATGACAACCCAACAGACAAGTTCTACTACTTTTAATCTCTACCAGGTCTTTCGTAAAGTGAATTGGTCTTAATTGCCCATTGGAGACCAAGCCATCCCAAAATACTTTGCATTACAAAAAAGAATGCTGTAGTGTTGATGGGAAAATTCATATTTATTTATTTATTTATTTATTTATTACATTTTTATACTGCCCATTAGCCAAGTCTCTCTGGGCAGTACACAATTAAAACCATAAAACACAACAGCATCAGATAAATTTTAAACATTTCATTTTTTTTTAAAGGCAATGTTAACCAGCTAAGTTAAAATCCAGGGAAAGCCTGTTTAAAAAGTTATGTTTTCAGGAGGCATTTGCGAAGATGTTACACATGTACATTGATGGTGCTATATAAATAAATAATAATAACATATCTAAGCACTTCACAGGCCAAAATTGTGTAAAATATGCTAATTATGGCAGTAATTTGCCTAAGATACTCAAACACTACCCACAATTTTCATATCTTGCTGTTTTCACAGAGAAAAGACTAATGCCGAAACCTATAAGCCGCCCCAACAGGGAAAGCTGGTCTGCTGCAGATTCTGCAGTTTGGATTCTCAGGAATCTGTTTCAGGAATGTGAAATGTGGGAAATAACAAGGCGGACACAAAATTGGGATTTAAACAGGGCCACATTTATTAATAGATCTGCAGAAAGGGTAGACCTAAGCAGGCAGCTTCTCTAATCCAGCCTCATGCCATTGTTGTATCGGGCGAGACATTCATGGCCTGAGAGTGGCACCTCGATGTTCGCCATCTGCCAGGTTTCCCCCATTGGAGGTCTTCTGTGTCACCCCCTCACACTGCGGGGCTCTGAGTGGGTGGGAAAGGTTGGACTCAAAGGTAACTCTTAACACCACCAGCCAGGCTGCAGGGCTTGCAGCTAGGGAGCCTCAGACATTACCAATCACTGCAACAGTGCCTCTGAATGCTCACCAACCCCAACCCGCTCAAGATGCCCTCACGCACATACCTGCCTATCAGCAAATGCGACCAAATTGTTAATACTGCAAATCAACCAAATTATTTCTCCCCTCCTGTCTTACAGTGTGAAGTAGGCAAAAACAAACAAACTCATAAGCAATGAAAGATTATGAGCAAAAAATCCTACTCAGGCCCCACAAAGGACAACCAGCGAGCTCACACTGCCTACAGGGAGGGACAGAGCTGTGTTTCAAGAGGAGTGGAGGGGTGAGAGCCAAGAAATGATGGGCTCTGATTCCCCTCCTTCCACCAGTGGTGCCACGGGGAGGCTACTTATGGTGTGCCTCCATGCCTTGCCTCCCACCCACCCGCAATAGCCTCCCCACGCGCAGGCTGTACTGGGTTTGGAAGTAAGGCATTTCTCATTCAGATCTGCTGGGGATTTCTCCAGCACTCCTAGGAGTTGCAGATGACATCAGCATCCATGCCAATAAGTGGGGTTGCTGCCTCCCTGCAGGCTCTCCCTCCACCAGTATCTGGCTCATAGGCCAGGACATTTCGATCTTCATGTCAGTCTTACGGTGGTGATATCAGAGAGGCCCTCTGCTCAATACCATTAGCCAGATCTGTCACCAAAGATTGACTACATCAATAAAGGACCATTACCTGTTCAAGCCCTTCTCCACAGTTTTAAGGGCTAAATAAAGAGTACAAAAGTTGAGGCTCTTAGGATGTTCGCTGGTATGCCAGCTATCTTATTCCCTGCTGGAATGACAACAATAACAGGCTATACACCAACCTGCTTATCTTGCTTACTGCTGCTTCCCTTCACTCCAAAACATCAGTTGAGGATGTTTTGGAGTGAATTATTCACATTCAGACAAACAAATGGCTTGGTAATGGGATCAAAATCCTTTATTTATTTATTTTCTCTCTCTCTCGAAAAGACCTAAAGTCCCTTTATGGACAGCTTTTGACCCAGCAGGAACCAACCTACGTCAAGCACTTGAACTATATTTAAGGAAATCATTGAACAGAAAAGCACTTCTGCTATATGAAATAAGTAAAATAATGGGTTGTGAATATATTATTTTCCTGTCTTTGTTACAAATTGACTTTATTCTTGGTGAATTTTTTTTAAAAAAACATGACTTGCAAGGCTGAGATCCCTCCCACACAAACTTAAAACAAAATCTGTAGAAAGCTGATTCTTTTCTCTTCCCCCCCCTTTCTTTCTGTTGTCTTTCTTTTTTTCTTTTTATCACTTGGCAAAAGTTATACGCACAACTGTCTTAGAGGCCTTTAGGGGGAAATGCTGATTGGTGCAAAACTTTTGGAGAATTAAGTTTTATGGGCTGTTGTTCCTTTTTTAAAAACTGCTGCTGCTTTTCATTTTGTTCTTTTCGTCTTGTTATCACTTTCTTTATAGGAGGATAACAACGTGTTTTGCCTCCTTTCTCCGATCACTTCCCAGCCTGCCACAGATGGCCTGTGTAGGTATACTGCCACAATGCAGAATTAACTGAAATTGGGTGGCCAGGTGTACTACTTTACAGAAGACAGGCCTATATTTGAAGAGCTGGCAGAGGATGGTCCTCAATTTAAAGTCATCCTCTGTTTGATAGTCTGTACAATCCACACCAAGTTTTAAGTGCGGATAAGTGTATCCACAGTGTATGAACCATAAGGCGTCAGAGCAGGGACCTTGAATTTGCACATCACTTCTAAGCACCTGGATGCCAGACTGAGCTGGTACAAAGGTCACCCCCATCAGTCTTCCAAACTATGGAAAGATTTAGGGATATATGAAATATGTTTCATTTTGGTTTGATCAGGATTTACCACAAGTACAAACTTCAGGAACCTGGACATCTGGCTGCATGACCAGGTGTTGCTGACTTTATTATTGTACGCTCACCTACTACTCTGTTGCAGCCTATGCTCAAAAATTGCATCTATTACTGTAAAGTTAAGAATTTGACTTTTTCCTGCAGCTTCTCCTCACCCCCATGAACTTATGCTAGTCCCATTGTGCATGTACCATTACACATTTTGGACAGCTGTCCTGTTATCAGATACATGCATTGTACATAGATGTCTATCCCTAGGCTGCCTGCATCGTGTAAAATATGGTAGCCTTGGCAAATCTTGTTTTGAAGGTAGAAATTATAGTTTACAAGTCATCAGTGTGAAATGGGGACATGCTGGCCAGAATTAGAACTGGGACCTCTAGTGAAACAAACAAGATAGGACTGGGAAGAGCTGCTCTAAAATAAGTCAAACAAACTTCAAAGTGATCTTGATAGGCTGGAGTGCTGGGCTGAAAACAACAGGATGAAATTTAATAGGGATAAATGCCAAGTTCTACATTTAGGAAATAGAAACCAAAGGCACAGTTACAAGATGGGGGATACTTGGCTCAGCAATACTACAAATGAGAAGGATCTTGGAATTGTTGTAGATCGCAAGCTGAATATGAGCCAACGGTGCGATATGGCTGCAAGAAAGGCCAATGCTATTCTGGGCTGCATTAATAGAAGTGTAGCTTCCAAATCACGTGAGGTACTGGTTCCTCTCTATTCGGCCCTGGTTAGGCCTCATCTAGAGTATTGCGTCCAGTTCTGGGCTCCACAATTCAAGAAGGACACAGACAAGATGGAGCGTGTTCAGAGGAGGGCAACCAGGATGATCAGGGGTCTGGAAACAAAGCTCTATGAAGAGAGACTAAAAGAACTGGGCATGTTTAGCCTGGAGAAGAGAAGATTGAGGGGAGACATGATAGCACTCTTCAAATACTTAAAAGGTTGTCACGCAGAGGAGGGCCAGGATCTCTTCTCGATCCTCCCAGAGTGCAGGACACGGAATAACGGGCTCTAGTTAAAGGAAGCCAGATTCCAGCTGGTCATCAGGAAAAACTTCCTGACTGTTAGAGCAGTACGACAATGGAATCAGTTACCTAGGGAGGTTGTGGGCTCTCCCACACTAGAGGCATTCAAGAAGCAGCTGGACAAGCATCTGTCAGGGATGCTTTAGGGTGGATTCCTGCATTGAGCAGGAGGTTGGACTCGATGGCCTTGTAGGCCCCTTCCAACTCTGCTATTCTATGATTCTATAAGTCCTTAAGATTTTAGGAGCCAATAAATGGGAGTGGAACTGGCAAAAATGACAAAATTATGCTTTAATCAGTGAGGAAACAATGCATGCATTTCAAAGACGTGAACAACTGATTGTACATTTGGAAAAATGCATATGGAGTTTTATGCAAAAACAAAACAGCCCACAATCTGATACAGACTTGAGTCCAAACAAGCCTTTGAGATGGAATTTGGAGATCTTCAGTAAGCTCAGGTTTTTCTGATTCACGCTTCCCTAGGTGAGCTGTATTATATTCCTATTTACATTATAGCTATTATTTCCATCTATATCTATACATTAGAATATGTAAATATTATGCAAGTATGTGTCCTCTTTTTTCCTATTTTTATTATTTATTTATTTATTGCATTTTTATACCATTCAATAGCTGAAACTCTCTGGGCGGTTCACAAAAATTTAAACCAGGAAAACCATTAAAAATATAAAACAAAGAGTATAAAAGCTTAGTATAAAATGAAATATAAAAACACAACCAGGATGAAACTGAGCAGCAATGTAGAAATTAATACAGAATTAAAATACAAATTTAAAACAGCAAAGGTAAAATTAATTTGATAAACTGTTAAAATGCTGAGAAAATAAATTTCATATTTTGGGGTGATATGAAAGTGATGTGCAGTTTCCCCCTCATTCTGAAAGGTTGAAATGATTCTCCCAATGCTTAGTTACTGGGAATAGCAGCTTTAAACTAAAACATGATGACATTTTTTGTTATTTTGACTCCACTCCTTTTGCCTTTTACCTTGCCCACCACTGGCATATGGCCCATGAGAGCTTCTCAGTCTGAAAGAGATTCAACACATTGCCCTTGCAGGATATTTGGCCCTAGATTTTTGTGTTCTGGTACCATCCTCCAGAACCACAGCAATAAGAAGTTTGTTTCTCAAAAATAAAAAAAAGCTTCTTCGCTTTTCCTCCTCTTGCACAGAGGAACTTTTCAGCACTGCCTATGCTCATTTCCAACCCCAAAACCACCTGTCTTATGTTCCAGCATTGATGGGAATGAAACATGTGAGAACTTCAATGGCAAAACAAATGCAGCAGTGAAAGATTTATGAATGTAAGAGAAGGGAGCTTGGCTCTCAAAACCCAAAGCAACTCCTTCCGGATTTCTTGTTTTTAATCCAACTGGAAAACTGGAACACTCAATTATTGCCTGTGGCGTCAAAATTGAAACAAAGGGAATCATTAAATGAGAGCCTTTCAGAAATTCAGTTTTATCTTTCAACCTATGCAAAGTAATGCATTCCTAAGAAAATGAACAATGTTGTGTATATCATCAAAATGCACTGGCAGTGGTGATTATTAGGCGTGTGCACTCCGCCCTGGAATTATCTGGTAACCACAAACATCTGAGGAGCATTCAATCTTCCAGAGTGGAGGTTGGCCGCTTCCAAACTCAGCGATTAGAATCAGAGCAGAGATGTGCCCAACTGGAGCTTCTAAAGTCTCTGAAATTATCCTTCTCTCTCTCTCTCTCTCTCTCTCTCTCTCTCTCTGTGTGTGTGTGTGTGTGTCTAAATTGAATATCTCCATATTTGGAAGATGCTGAGTGGAGTGAGGGGTAGCTTTGATATTGACTTCTGTGGCTAACCAATTAGGAATTGCCACAGCGCTATCTGTAACCATGTTCTCCTCTAATTGCAGTGTTCAGAGGAGTGGGAAACACTAGCTGGCTCCTGAATCTGGTGGGAGGGGGGAGAAAGAGAGGGAGTGTGTTTCTGCTTGGACTTATATAAGTCAATCATCCACATTTCCACAGTGTGAAATGCTGCTGGGCTGGTTGGCGTTGTGAGTGAGGAAGCTTCTACAGCTGAGTCAGGCACAGGCAGGGTCTTTATTTCAGTGACTGGGCTTACAGTGCAGGGGTGGGGTGGGGGGGGCTCTGTCACCAGGTTGGAGGGCACCTGGCTGGAGAAAGTTAGAGTGGTATTTTGTTTTTGTTTTTTAAAAAAGAACTCTCTAGAAAATCAAGGCATAAATGGATGTGATTCAAACTTGGCATGGCTAAAGCCCTCCTTAAGAGCTATCATCTTGCCATGTTTTATCTCTTCATCTACACAGATGTAAGCATTTTTGTTAATTTCCATTAAAAAAAAATCCAAAAAAAACAAAGCATGAACCAAACTGATTCAATCTTGGTGGGGCAAAAGCCCTCCTTAAGAGCTATCTCTTTGCCAAGTTTTATCTCTTTATCTTTAGAAATGAGGGAGCTGTAAGCATATCTGTTTATAATAGTTACCCAAATACTGAACATCTCTTTGACAGGTAATTCGACAAGGCAGAGAGAGGAACCCACCATGGAAACCAAGGCAAAGTAACACCTCTACAGAGCTCCAGATCAATTTTCAAGGCAAAGAACACCCACTTTGCACACCCCTAGTGATTATTGTAAATAAACATATAAAGGATACCCCCACCTCATTATATACATATGTGTTACATTAACTGTCAAACATTTGGTGAATTTTGACATTCTGATGTCGCTACTGACAATCCCAGATGAATTGTAAGAATGCCCCAAATGGATTTCCTCACTCTCCAGATATACCCTTATGAATGCTCACAGATTCAGGTGACTGACAGTATTTGCCAATGTTTCTCTGCATGTTCATATTTCCACAAAATGTGCCTACATTGTTAACATTACATATGAATATCAATGTTCACTCATTTGAAATACGTATATTGTACTTTTAAAATTATTATTTTGTTTGTTTATTTGTTGTTTCAACCACCATGGTCATATCAACTTTACAGATGCAATACAGGTAAGCAAACAAAAACTCTCCAATGCAAAGTAAAATACAAAAAGATACTAAAAGGGTTTTCATTAGAACGTGCCCACAAATATGTAAACGTTCATTTTAATACAAAGAATTAAAATAAAAGACACTCAGAATTTACATTAAAAGGTCCATAAATGTATAAAAGTTAATACTACTGATATATTAAAACTTCTAAGGAAAGTCTTGTTTGTGAATGTGCCAATTCCATATTTAAAATATCCTGAACAATGATAGAAAAAGTATCCTTTTCCAGCACCTAGTTAAATATAAATCTGAATCCATAGTTACCTGAGTGAAATGTACCTTATACCTCCACATTTTTAGGAATCAATGAGTTTTGGTATCAACATTCTTTAAAAGACGGCAATTTGAGAACAGGAATTCCCCCTTTCAGAATACCTGCTATAATCCTGGAGTCTAATTATGCCATCATTTTAAAATAATCTTCCATTATAAGGCAATTTACATGCCCGCAAAGGGCCGTGACCCTAATATAGAAATAAAACAGCACCTGAGTTATTTATGAATTGGCAGATACATCTGTTCTCCATCTAAACAGAACTGTTCTTGAATTAATTCAAGCATCTACCCAGCTATTTTAGCATCTTAATCTTAAATTGTGTTATTATGCTGTTGATCCTATCAGTCTTGTCTGAAGAGCACTGTTTAGAATTCTCCAATTGAACAGTTTTTCCCATTCAAAAAATTAGTGATGATTTTGTGTCTAAGAATTAGACAAACTCAAACATCCTCTGTATGGGTAAGCACTTCTTTCTCCCCATTTAAACTTTATGTTCCAACTATAACGTAGGTAACTTTGGCGAAGATTAAATACACTATTGGATCCTATATGTTGCCTTCTCTTCAGTGTCATATAAAAGACATCATCCAAGCAATCTGTTGCCAAGCTTTGGATCACACCCCAAATGTTTGCTGCACAGAACAGCAATGAAAATTGGCACGTTTCCAAGAAGATTTATAATTACATGCCCAAAAAAGGATCAGGAGGACTGAAATAACAAAGAGTGTCACAGGTCAGGAATGAAGTACATTGGCAGGCGCCACATAGGTTCATCATGCCATGGGATTTGGCAGTCATCCTGAAGAGCAAATTTGATCAGCTTCTGCATAATACTATGAATCCACAACACAGATAAGCTCTAAAATCACCCGAGTCTTGTCATTGTGTCTTTTTTTGGCCAGCCTTATTCTGTGATTTTTTTCTTCTTTCTAACTTAAAACAAAGAACAAAATAAAATAAACAAAAATCCTTGTGAAAATGACTGGTAAATTTGCCTCATGATCAGTTCTTAGGCCGCGCAAAAGCAGCATGTAACAAAGAAATAGCAAGTCCTTAAGTACCCTAAAACTAGGGTGACCACATGAAAAGGAGGACAGGGCTCCTATATCTTTAATAGTTGCATAGAAAAGGGAATTTCAGCAGGTATCACTTTTATGCATGTAGCACCTGGTGAAATTCCCTCTTCATCGCAACAGTTAAAGCTGCAGTAGCCCTGCCTAGCATGACTAGATACAAAAGAAGCCAGGGCTCCTGCAGCTTTAACTGTAGTGATGAAGAGGGAATTTCACCAGGTGCTGCTTGCATAAAAGTGACACCTGCTGAAATTCCCTTTTTTGTACAACTGTTAAAGATACAGAGCCCTGCCCTTTCCATATGGTCACTCTAACTACCACACAAAGAAAAGCTTGCCATGTCACTGTGCCCTTCTGTTTCATTCCTAATTTCTAAACATGACCTTTTTCTCCACTTCTATTTCCCCTAATTTTTATCCCATAGGTGGAGAATGAACAAGAAGCACCTACATTTAAAAATTGTCTGGGAATTTTGCCATGGCCAAAGGAAGCAAAGCTGTAGATGTTTCCTCACCTTTCCCAAACACTGTATCTGATGTCTGTTTTAAACAGTGCAAGGCTCTGTCATAAAACACCTCCATTGCCATTTGCACCACATTTCAGAAACGAACACTAGACTACAGATTGGCTGAAGACATGAAGAAAGGCAGCAACTAATAATGATAAATGAATAAATGTATAATTGATATATAGTTCATGTACAGCAAGTATAAAAACAGAGTTCATTATTTTCTGTGGAGCTGCATGTGTGGGTCAGTCCATTAATTCCCTTCTCAGGTTATGCACAGAAGTATACAACTGTATGGATAAAGGTAATGTAAAGTAGGCTGTTCATGGACTGGGCCAGCAGCAGCCAACTTTGGGATCATGGCTGCCATTTACCTACCAGCTGCAATAACAAAAATAGTCACTGGCTTACCATTTTTTCACTCCAGGTCATGTTCACACTACACTTTTTTCACACCACTGTATAAGTACAGGCATAGCTATCTTGGAATTCAGTCATCTGAACCACACTCTTTCATGACACAACCAATTTGTACTACTGGAAGGTTCTTAAAAACTTCCCCAGGCAAAATGTCAATCTGATGTCACTTTTCTCCACCTCAGTAACAATATTGAAGCTCTTCTTCATTAGTGATGCTGCCCAATATCATAATTAGTTGACTTGTTGGTTGAAACTTAAGTGCTCATAATGCTCACTTTTGTAGCAAGCTTGGATCACTGTCCTATGAATTCATGATAAATCTTGCAATAGATTATGAGCTTTGGAACATGCATAGTCTATGACTAAACTGTGGCATTTCTGCACATGTGATGACTTAGGCCATGGCTAGACCAGGCCTATATCCTGGGATTGTCCCAGGGCCATCCCTGTTCATGTAAATGACACACAGGGGATCCAGGGATCAGCCAGGGATGACCCCAGAATGATCACAGGATATAGGCCTGGTCTAGCCATGGCCTTGGTCAGTTAAAACTTTTTATTTCAGGAGGAAATATGATGGTATCACTTAGTGGCAACATTGGCTCTCCTCCCTACACTGACTGGCAACGAGTAGACATTGGCCCCGTTCAGACAACATGCTAAACCATGCTGCTTAACCACAAAATGCTTAATGGAATGCATTCCGTTAACTATTTTGTGGTTAAGCAGCATGGTTTAGCATGTTGTCTGAACAGGGCTGTTATATAGGAAGGCCACGTGGAAACAACTAATCAGGAAATGGTGATGATATGGTGATGCATGATGTCATGACATTTTACGTGATTATAAACTTTAGTTCCCAAGATGCAGTTTGATATTACTCATGCAAAACAACAACAAATGCCTGGAAATGCGGAGGCCATTGCGGGTGGGGGCAGGGTGATGCTACAGGGGACGAGCCTATTGGCTCATCCCACTGGGTGCCACTGTTTGTAGGAGAGGCAGTGCGGGTATAAAACCCGTGTTGCCCCTCCTGGTGCCCTCTTCAGCGTGAGTCTCCCTCCCTGTAGGCAGTGTGGGTTATCCGGAAGCCAAGTAGGAATTTTTTGCTCATATCCTAAGTTGGCTACGAGTTTTTTCACCTACTTCACACTGTGAGTCAGTGGGGGAGTATTAAATAGGTTAATTGGCATTTTTGGTCACAAATTTGATTTGGCGGTTGTTGTTGGGCATCATGGGTGAGTATAGGAATGGTGAGCATTCATTGGCACCATTAGTGGTGAGGGGTATTGCCTGAGTCTCACCTTACCTCTGAGGCCAACCTTTCTCACTCACTGAAGTTTTGTAACACGGGGCGAGCAACACTGGAAGGCATACGAACCCCATTACGGGGAAGACTGAGAGGCGGTAGTGGCCACACCTGTTGGGCTAAGAATGTCTCACCTGGTCCCTTCAAGGCCAGATTGATGGCCAAGATAGGATGCCCACTTAGGCCTCCACCTCTTGCAGAATCACAAATAAAAGTGGCCCATATTTTAAATCCATTATCTGTGTGTCGTCTCTTTATTTACGCACTCCACTTATGCAACAACAAATTAAAGGTGAACTCTTGTGTTTACACAGATGATTCTTTTTAACTATATTTAACTACACACACACACACACACACACACACACACCATGGTCTTCCCATGATGAGTATTGTTATTGCTGCTGTTGTTGTCCCTGCTGGTTTTATTCTTGATTTTATTGTTTTAATTGCTGTTTTATTGCAGTCATGTTTTATTGCTTTTAATATTTTAAATATTTTAACAATTTTTAATATTTTATTGCTTTTGATTTTTTAATGTATTTTATTGTTGCAAGCCACCTTGTGAGGGCCTCTGCCCTAAACGTAGCCAAGAAATGATTTAAATAAATAAATAAATACACTTTCTGAGGAAATAATTCATTTGGGGCAACTTCACCCATCACTACTCATCATCATGATTTCTTAACCCTGAAGCTTGTTGATCCCCAGTGGAGCTCCTTCTATCCTATTCCAACAGCTGTGCTGTGATTTGCTAGCTTGCCATCTTCTTCCCATGCCTTTCAGATGAAAGAAAAATATGCAAGTCAAGAGAACAGTCTTTAAAAATCTGCTTAGATTATTCAATTAATGTGATAGAGGAAGACGGAGGGGTCTATAGGTAGCCATGTTATGTTAGAGAACACACCGCTTTCATTAAAAGACTTAGAAGCTAAAAGTGAATTGAAGATCTGAACAGATGAACAGTTTGCATGAGGGTCTTCAATAAGCACAGATTTTCATGCAAAAAGAAGAAAACAACAGCACCCCAAGTTCCCAATCTACGGACTCCAGTGAGAATGAGTTTCAAGATGGAATTTGGAGACCTTCAGAGACCTCAAGTTATTCTATTATGAACAAAAGGAATGCATGGAGAGGAATTTGCATAATACTGGCAGATCGCACATTTGAACTCAATGTATTGATCAGCTCTGTGTGCGCAGGGCCAATCCATGTGCAAGTTATATGTATACAGGCTTTCTCCTGATGTCCGTAGATTACATACACAAAGTCTATGCACATTCATCTTGTGCATGTGCAGGTTCTGTGTACATTGATCCAAGCTGTATTATCAATGCATGGAGACAGGGAGCATGTTCAGTGGCTTCAATCCCTATCCATGCACCTAATACTGATCCTGTCTCTGGCCTAATCTATGCCAAGCAGGATATACCACTATGAAATTGGTCTATAAAAGGCAGGAGCCACACTACTGCTTTATAGCGGTATTGAAGTGCACTGACAACTGTTTGGGCCCATTGATACATACCGTATACTGCTTTCATAGTGCAATAAACCTGCTTGGTGTAGGTTAGGCCTCTGTCTGAAGAGGCCCATGGACAAGATGGGGGAATGCTTCATTAGTAAAGGCTCAAACAGAATTGCCATGATAAAGCTTTCACCAATGAAAAATCCCCATGTAGCTGGCAGCAGCAGGTATCCGAATTAAGCCTTTTTTGCTTCCATTGTAAAAGTACCCAACAGGATGGCTGATGATGACTATTAACAAAGATGAAAAGCTAACTTTGCACATCAGTGGAAGTCTTCCAAGCACATTAAAGTCAGAGAAATGCCTCTGAGAAAGCAATTTCAGAATTTTCTATTAGACTTGGGACTTCATAGTTTGTAAATAATGCTACAATTATGCTTTAAATGTGGACGAATAATGCACTTGGACAATGTGCTTTGATATCTCTTCCTGTCTTTCTAACATGTTTATGCTTTTCTTTTCACCCACTCTGTGGAGGAAGGAGGGGAAACTGTTTTGGTTGGGATTTTTTTTTAGAACTTTTATCAGAGAAACCTCTAGCCTCCAAGCGAATCCTGATGAATGATTCATAGAAAGTGCTGATTTGATACCTGGATTTGAATTGCTAATAGTATCAAAGTTGTTCAGTGCTGCTGTAGCCACTGTTCATTCTTGTTAAGCCAGATGTCTATTATCCATCCTTCTGCACACAAATTAAATTGCTATCTTCCAGAGAGTGTTTTTTTTCCTGTTGTACTACACTGATTTCGAACATGCAGGGCCAAATTTATGCTGGACTTAAGCTCTGAAGCATTCATGAGATCTGAGCTAGGAATGGATTGACTCAAAATACTAAGGCAGATCTTATCAGAAAGTGCTTAGGTATAATCACTAAAATGTCCCTGCCCATATGTTGGATCTATCCACACTTAGATTTTTAAACCTAATCTCCCAATGATTTCAAGCTTCAGTTGATTTCACTTTTCAGTTGTGAGCCAGGGAATAGACTGAGATATACTTGGTTAGGTTGATGTAGCCTGACTATACTGGAAATCTGTTCTTCTCAGATCTAGCATTATCGCAATGTCATGCCTGCTGCTACATATATTTCTTTTTACGTTTTTCCCATAGTTCCATATGAATCACTTTTAGTGAAGTACAGGGAAATGCTAACAAAACAATTTTTTAAACTTTCATTTAGTAAATTTATTTTTCACATTTCTTTCACCATGGAACTCAAGGTGGCATACATGGTGTTCACAATAGGAATGAACAAATCTGTCAATTTCTTTTTCTCATGTATTCAAATGTTTTAAATTTCAAGTTCTTTCCATGCCATATCTGAAAGTATATATATATATATATATATATATATATATACACATATATATATATATATATATATATATATATATATATGCAAATTTTGGTAATGTTTGATAAGAATAATTTAAATAAAGTTCTCATCCATCTGCACTGACGAAATTCAACGGCTACATGGAGAGGGCCATGTTGTACCTGACTGTCAAGATCTGAAGCATATCAGAAAAAAATAAGGTGGCAAATTTAATTCAGCACTAAGATGATTGAATATACCATATTTCTTCGATTCTAAGATACACTCCCCCCCACCCATATAAACATCTCTACAAATGGGGTGCATCTTAGAATCGCGGGTGCATTTATTATTTGTGATCGAAGGGTGGACGCAAGAATAAAGACGCAGACACCAGAGCTTGGGTTAACTAGGGCCTCTTTATTAAATGCAAATCCTGTCCCTCCCTGGATCTGCCATGGGAGTGCGGGAATCAGTCTAAACTCAGGCTTGCTGCCTGCCCCAAGGGCGAGCCACTCTCCAAAGTAAGAAGCAGGAAATCATGCTTCTTACTTCTGGACACTTATGTAAGTGTGGGGAGACCGTCCTTCCGCACCCCCGCCCACTGCCATAAGGGACAGCAAGTGGATGAAGACAGGCAGGCCTCCAAAGACATACCATAGCCTGGCACGTGAGCCGCATAGCCCCGAGGAGCAGGTCCTCTGGTTATGCCGATCACCGCAAGGGGTGCCAGAGTGCTCACCATCCCTAACTTAACAAATCAATTCCCGCACCTTTCCTGCCACAGAAGGGGATCAAGCCTCAGCTTAGGTCCCCTTCCCCCACCAACCCGGGAAAAAATCCCGCAGCCCCAAGTGCAGATCTTGCAGGAAAATGTCATTTCCTACATCGGAAAGGTGGACCCCATCTGCCCTGAATGGTACAATGTCTGTATGCGGGATGACCCATCCCCGCTTTCCATGGAGAAATAAACGAATTTCTCTGTTCACTTTAGCAACAGCCCTATTTAAACCTTTTGGGTTAATACCCTCGCGCCAGTGGCACCTGGGTAACATTCCTGACCAGACGATCCACGTCAGTGGCCAGCGACTCCATATGGCTTCAAAGTCTGCCATAGCTTGCAAGATTAAGGCCTTGCCTTTTAACAAACCTAAATCATTGCCCCCGAGGTGAATAACAAGCACCTGTGGCGGGCCAAACTTAATCTCAGCCTGTAACAATGTGTGCCACAAACTTCCCCAACGCAAACCACGTCGTCCAACCCAATGCACAGAAGCCTGCGATCCAAGGCCCAGCTGAGAACCCATGTTTGTTCGCTTAGCTCTGCGGCTGGCCCAGAATATCATGCTGTGCCCACAAATGAGGACTCGGGGAAGTTCAGGCCTTGATTCCCAATCTGCTGAAGAAACATAACTATTAACTGGAGAAGGAAACTGTTTAACGTACATAACTTTTGAAAGCCCCCGATCGCCATCGGCCTATGGCTTTAATTCTGGCTTCTTCAAAGCCCGCTGCTGCTGCAGTTGATGCTGCCCCAATACGGAAGGAATGTGTTCCGAATTGGCAACCAGCTGCCAGTGCCTTCTTGGCCACAGCCCAAAATTGAAACTTCGAAAGAGGCCGACGCACTGGGCGCGGCCGCCTTTTATAGGCGCCGCCCCTGCCTTGGCTCACGTGGCTCAACTGCCGAGCCCCGTGAGCAGTCTTCCTTCCTGCCCCACCCGGCCCACAACAGCCGTTTCCCGCCCAAACCGTTGGTTGGGCAGGAAACGGGTTTCTTTGAATCAAAGCTATTTTTCTGTTGGTGGTACTGAATTAGTGTGCGTCTTACAATCGATGGCGTTTTAGAATTGAAGAAATATGGCACATTCAACCAAGACTTTTAACAGGTAAGCATTCAAAGCTCTGGGCCTGGGTGGGCATTCAATGGTGTATTTATTTATTTATTTATTTATTTATTTATTTATTTATTGAAAGCATTTCTTGCTTGCCTTTCAGGGCAGAAGCCCTTACAAGGTGGCTTACAACAATAAAATGAAAAAAGGTAAAATATTAAAAGCAGTAAAAACATAATCACAATAAAATACCAATTAAAAGCAATAAAACCAGTAATAAAACCAGGAAGAGCAACAGTGGCAATAACAGCAGTAACAATACTCATCATGAGATGGCCATGGTAAAAAAAAATTAAAAATTCAAGGCCTTCTTAAAAGCTTGCAAGGATGGTGCATGGTGGACCTCCAATGGGAGTTTGTTCCAAAGCTATAGGGCCCCTGCTGAAAAGGCCCTCTCCCATGTGCTCATCCACTTAATTGCTCTTACAATGAAGTGGGCAAATGAGAAGGGTCTCTCTTTCTGACTTTGAAGTGCAGACAGGCTGATATGGGTGAAGACAGTCCTTCAAGTAACTCGGTCCCATTTTTGTTGTTGTTGTTGTTATTTTAATCTCAAGTACTTTCCAGATGCTGGTAAATTCTTATAAAAAAACAAACTGAAATTAAATGCACACCTATCCATAGAAGCAACTTAACAGATGGAGGACAAGTGGGACAGATGGGCTGAAGAAGCTATCCAAACCTGTTTTGTGAATACACATAGAAAAGCCTTCCCAACCTAGCACCCTCCAGATGTTTTTGGACTTTAACTCCCATCAGCCCCAACCAGCATGATTAGTTGTCAGGAATTGTAAGAGTTGTCATTTAAAATGTCTAGAGGGTACCAGGTTCAGGAAGGCTGATGCAGAGTCCCATATGCTTGGACAATGGATGTTCATATTACTTGATTTTCATCAAGCTTTCGAAGCTTAGTTTGTTCCACCATTAACTCAAAGATGAGTTAAAATGTCTCCAGCATCACACCTTGTTAACAAACTTCAACTGTAAGAGGTTGAACCATAACAACTTCAACCATTGAGCAGGGGGTTGGACTCGATGGCCTTGTAGGCCCCTTTCAACTCTGCTATTCTATGATTCTATGAAGTTATGAAAAGTTCTCTTTTCAAAACCCAGTAAAATAATCTATCCTGAAATCTATAGATCAAGCTAGGCTGGAAATGCCCAAGGGCTCCCAAAATTTATTTATATATATATATATATATATATATATATATATATATATATATATATGTTAAAGGTTAACTCCACACACATACCTCTGCCATTATAAATACATTTGGATGGGGCAAGGGTTATGGCTTGGTTACTTTCCGTCTGGGCTAGTTGACACTTGGCATCAAAGTTGACAGCCCAGATGTGATTTTCTTCTTCTTAAGAAACTGACGTACAGTTATTATTAATTTTCTTTGCTTCAGTTATTTTACCCATAAAAGTAAAACTTCAACACAACATCTGGCTTGCAGTGAGAACTTGCTGTCTTTTTAAGCCAATTTCCTTGCTTAGTTGATTGAGAGACAAAAAGGTCAAGTGCATTGCCTGAGGTTTTCGTGGAGGTAGTGGGTTATCCTCACCAGTTTCATTTTTAGTTCTTTTTTACAAGGGAACTTTTTTTTAGGTTTTCAGGTTATATGCTGGCATTCATCCTCGATATTTAAAAGGTTTTTAAAAGTGGGCTACATCTTGGACATCTACTCTTTCACAAGAAGTCTAACATGTTTTACCAGATATAAAGCTAAATTCCTGAGAACTATAATCAGATATGAATTATATGGCTATTCGTCTTAATACATTGTGGCTGTTGATGTTGCTATTATTATCATTATCATTATTGCTTTCCCCTTCGAGAACAGAAAGTCATGAAGACAAAATAACATGAATAGGGAGAAAGAGCTATGTGTACAATTAAATGTAGAGATTACTAGACTATAGTAATTTGCTAAAATAAATTTTGTGACAGGCGTACCATATCCAAATCTGAATATCTTACTAAAGTTTATTCTCAATTGCATTCTTTTTGTGTACATTTTGCTTTATTAAATGAAGTGGTGATTGGATGAAACATTCAAACACTCACATATGACCTTCTGTGGCCCAAGTTCCTTAAATTATGAGATAATTCAGGCTGCAGTTCTTTACCCACTCAGTGGGGTTTACTTCTGAGTAGACACGCATAGGACTGTGGCATTATATACGGATAATTCTATGTAAACCGCACTTACCTGGCAACAGGACAATACACTAAGCCCTATTTTTCCAAAGTTATAGCAATTCTAGTTGGATACTCTGGGCTCATTATGGCTTTTATTAAAACAACAACAACCCTGTGTTCTTTATATATGTGTGGGTAAGTTCATTTTCTACTAAAGCAGCAGTGGAACGTAGGCAGTGTGGGGCCCCATCCTGGCTTCTTCCCTCTTCCCTGTGAATAGTGAGGGGTCAGCAGAGGAAAGGAGCCGGGATAGGGGGAGTCCAGGGCCATCAGGGGTGGGGTGGGGAGTGAGATCGGCGCTTTTTTATTTTTATTTTTGTACTTACTGTTGTGCTGGAGTGCAAATGCACTCCAGCTCCTGGTTGTTGTTGTTTTTTAAAAATGGTGGGCATGATGGTCACGACATTCCTCCTCCCATGTGGGACATCGCACTTTAGTTTAGACTTACAAGAATGATCGTGGAAGCAGGTAGGTCCGAGATCACCCCCCTCCCTCTACACCCTTGGGTGTAGAAAGGACCTTTGTCAATTTCTAAAATCCATTGATGCGATGATGATGATGATGATGATGATGATGATTTTATTTTATTTTAAAAGAGGCATCTGACCCTTCTTCTGACTCTCATCCACTCTTGCATAAAGATCTGCATTTGGAAGTAAAATTAAGCTGACATTCTGATTGCACTGAACATCTTCAGTAAAACTCCAGTAACATCCCAGTGGCTGATAAATTCCCAGCTGTTATTTTGGATTCAGCATATGAAACACATAATGTATAATGAATATATCAGTGTGAAAATGCATATACCTTAATTTAGTAACTCAGAGAAGGGATGGCTTATTGGCTGTTGTATAAAGCATGGATTGTATCGCTCTTACTGTATGAGTATTTTATATACATTTTAAAATAAACTATGGCCCTTTCTACACCTAAGCATTATCTCAGGAAAATGGAGGGAACGTCCCTGCCTGCTCCTGGGATCCCCTGTGTGTCATTTGGATGCACAGGGAGGATCCCGGGAGGATCCCGGGGAAAAAAAGGCAGGTGTAGAAATGGCCTTCATATATTTTTTAGAAATAAAGCAGCCTTCTTATGGGTCATGTAGATGGCATACTTCATATAAAATTAGAGGGTACACATCACTGCTTGCAGAATGGCAGTTGTTTGGCCCAGTTTCAAGTGCTTTGGACCTGATGGAACACCACCTCCCGCCCATGCCGTAAGGTCATCTACAGAGAGATTTTCTCTGAATGCCCCTTCAATTTGAAGGATGGTTGTGAGGGAGAAGGACATGTCAGTTTCCCCCTGGTTCTGGAATGCTTTCTCTAGAGAGACTCACCTAGGCCCCAGATTGTTCTCCTTTTGGCACAAGTTAAAGATGATGATGATTCTCCCAGGCTTTTTAGTTCTGAATTTTACCATCCATTGAATGTCTAGGATGTTATTGGAGTATCTCTTCATAAAGATTTTAGTATATTTTAGTAACTGTGGTATTGAATGAATGAATGAATGAATGAATGAATAGTTTATTTGTTTGTAGCACAAAGACCATTACAAAATACAGAATTGCTCACATATAGCAACACACATTATTTAAAATATTCAAAATATTTGAGGTACAATCCTTTCTCAACCAAGGAGTCAGTCAGTGGGTCACTCTAGGGGTGCTCCATTTGTCTGCAGCACCCACCCTTTGCTATCACAATGGTGACATACATGCCAAAGTCACAAGGATAATTTCAGTGATTACATTATAACCTAAAACGCTGGCAGTCAATATCTGGCACTATCAGATAGGTGGGATCTCTGATGATAATTTATACAAAACTATTAAATCAAATGGTCTCCCTTACAATCTACGCAGACTTTGTTAAGAAAGTTATTTCTGATTTTTTGGGCTGCAGCAGCAAACTTTGCTACCTTAATTGTGATTGCTTTACTATGGTCCGCCAGCAGATCGCATATAATGTCTCTAGTGTGCCAACCCGCTCTTGCTAACAATAGTTCCTTTAGAAAACGCTCCTTGATTTCTTTGTACAGAGGGCAACGCAGAAGATAATGCACTAGGTCTTCGATCTCCCCCGAGCCACAAAAACAGATCCGCTGGGCATGGGGGACTTCTTTATACTTCCCCTCCAAGAAAGCAGAGGGCATTGTCTGAAAACGAAGGGCAGTAAAGGCCTTTCTTAGGGCAGGAAACGATAGGTCAAGCAAATATTGTGAAAAGTACTGTTCTTTCTTAATAAGACTAAACCATGGAGAGAAGGCTTGTAATTGACTAGCTATTGCGTTTCCTTGGGCATCAGCCTCATAGATTCTATCTCCAATACTCCTTTTGTTATTAGCTAGCAGCTCCTGCACCTCCTTGGCATAGAGTTGGGACAAAGTTAACCAGTTATGTGCCCATCCCCCCTTTTTCAACTGTTCATTGAAACATTGTTTAGCTAAGTTATTTTCATTTAGAGTCATTAACTTTTTCACATAAAGTATAATACTCTTGTGAATTCTTGACTTGAAGGAGGGCAAATCCACCTCCATTCTTATTAAGGCAGCGGGAAACCCTACTGGAAGAGCTAACAATTCCTTCAACACCATGTTCTGTACAGTCTCTACTGATGAAATAGAGTCTTGACCCCATAATTCTGCCCCATACAATAGTTGTGGGGGAACTTTGGCTACAAAAAGCTTCAGGGTAGGGGCAACCAAGGAGCCACCTTTGTGTCTTCCATAGGATAATATTGCTTTAGCAGATCTTATAGCTGAGTATTTAGCTGCCTCCACTTGGGTTTTCCTACCCCCATTAAAGGAGAAGTATATTCCCAGATATTTGAAACTCATGCATTGTTCTATCTGCTGGCCATCCAAGAGCCATCTGTGCACGCGATTTCTCCTAGAGAAGACTACCACCTTGGTTTTAGAATAGTTGATTACTCATTTTTCCTTTTTACAGATCGTGCCTAATCTATTCAACAGTCTCCTCAGGCCGACCTGAGTAATAGATAAAAGGGCCATATCATCTGCGTAAAGGAGCGCCTGGACCTTCTTGGGGCCAATAGAGTGAGGAAAACAGTCCAGAGCTGTTAGCTCGGACACCAGATTGTTCACATAATAGTTGAACAAAAAAGGGGCGAGTAGACAGCCCTGCCTGACTCCTCTTCTGATGATAATTTTGTCAGAGAGGGTCCCAGATGGGCCAATCCTCACTCTTGAGTCCGTTTGTGAGTGCAGTTTTTGCAGCAAAAACAGGAGTCGTCTGTCTATGCTTGACCTTGAAAGTTTGTCCCAGAGGCGATCTCTGTCAACGAGGTCAAAGGCGGAAGTGAAGTCCACAAAGGCCACGTACAGGCTTCCTCCAGGTTGACTCCGATATTTGTGGATCAAGTGGTTGAGCACAAAGCATTGGTCAATAGTGCTCCTCCCTTGGCGGAAACCAGCCTGTTCCTCCGCCAGGATGTCATTTTCATTCGCCCACGCTTGGAGTTTATCCAATAAGAATCTGCCATATACGTTCGAAACAATATCCAATAAACTTATGGGCCTGTAACCTTTAGGGTCATTTTTTTCACCTTTATTATATAAAGGGACTATAATACTTGACTGCCATCCGGCTGGGATATTTCCTGTTTGGTTGATGTTTGAAAAGAGATTTGCCAGGATTGGGGCCCACCAGTTGATATTATATTTAAAAAGTTCCGGGGGAAGCATGTCTTCTCCTGGTGCTTTATCTACTGCCAGCTTGCCCAATATGCAGCTGACCTCATTAGCTGTCACGTTGGGCCAAACTGGGAGGTTGGAGATGGTTAGTCCCTCCTGTGGTATTGGTGATGGCTTTACCTCCTGTTACTTCCTCCTGTGATTTTTGTTCATATAGCTCATATACAGTTTGTATATGAGCTGTATGAACATTTTTATTTTTAGAGCTTTTTAAAAGTTTTGCATGTTAGTTTTTCATTGTATTGTGTTTCATTGGATTTACGATGTTGTATAATAGTAGGGAAATCTCTTTTATAAGGTGCCTAATCAATAGTAACAATAAATGCATTCTTGTATATCTGCTCTGACTTTCCTCCAAGTATTGATATATATATATATATATATATATATATATATATATATATATATATATATTCAATGTGCAATGAGTGTGTTCCATCAAGAACTTCTGCTGCCCCTTATGCCTGGAATGCTCTTCCAGAACATTTGAGAACTACAAGTTCAACCGCAGCTTTTATAGCTCAGCTAAAAACTTTTCTTTTTCCTAAAGCTTTTAAAACTTGATTTTGTTCTGACTTTATACTGTTAGTTTTACCCTACCCTGTGCCTGTTTGCATTCTCTTCCCCTCCTTATTGTTTTATTATGATTTTATTAGAATGTAAGCCTATGCGGCACGGTCCTGCTATTTACTGTTTTACTCTGTACAGCACCATGTACATTGATGGTGCTATATAAATAAAGAAGAAGAAGAAGAAGAAGAAGAAGAAGAAGAAGAAGAAGAAGAAGAAGAAGAAGAAGAAGAAGAAGCAGCAGCAGCAGCAGCAAACCTGTCCACCCACTTCACACATAGAGTAGGACTAATTCTTCAGATTCATTTAACGTGGACACATGCCAGGATTCATATAGTCAATCAATGGTCCTGCTCTTATTTGGCTCAGATAACTTATTGAGACATCTTCTTTCAAAATTTGGTCTGCTGCTCACCTTACTCCAGCAGTATAGAAACTGTTTCAGTGATTCCCATTCCAATGCTGCCAGATAAGGTGGAAGCTTGGTCCCACCCTGGTATTAACCAAGTTTCTGGAAGATCAACAATATTTGTAACAGGCAGCTTCTATGCTGCAGGGGTGACATAAGACTTGAAATTGAGTAGAATGGTTAGTATAACATGGGACTTAGGTTAAAAATGGATTGAACGTCATTAATGGGATGTAAGGCTATTAGAGAATATCAGTATAAGTTCTAGTAGTAATTGGTGACCACAAAAAGTTAGCCATGTTCATAACCTCATGGAAACTGCTTACCTGGGTGAAAGGGTTGTATTTACAAATAATACAAATATTGTACCAGTTCAACAGTCTTGGGATAAATGAATATGTACATTTTGTTTTGTCTCAGTTTCTCAGTTCAAAAGTATGAAATTAGATAAGTTCGTATCAAATTAAGCCCATTTTTCACTCAAAGTTAAACTGACTATAAAGGGAAGGGAAGAGCTTAAACAACAATGTTCTGCAGGAAAGAGAGTGTCAAAGTCATCCAGTCACATTGAATATTCAGCTCTATTATGGAGGTCTATGAGATAGAATATTTCCCCAAATTACTTAAATACAGTATATTTGCATTCTTTACTCCACTGTGTAAATAAACAGTATATTGAATACGGAGTCTTCCTTTAACTTCTCTGGGCTTTAGTTCATGTCCCAAATGAAGAAGCCACATTTAATTTTCTGTCCTGTCTTGATTTTATTTTGTTATTTATTTAACATAAGGTTAAAATTGCTCATCTTAAAAGTTTTGATTAGGTAATTCTGAGTCAATTACCTCTAATTAGGGGAAATTGCTATTATTCTCTCTCACAAATTAATGGCTTTCTGTTTCCATTACCACACACTTAAACAAAATTAATTATCAATCTATGCTCTTATTCTGAAAGAGAGGTCAGGTGCCATCTCACAGTGCTAATCGGGTTCAGCTTCCTTTTACATTTTAATTTAGTGGTAGGGAAGCTTTATAAAGCTTACTTTGGAAGCATTCTGTATTTTTATCCCTCTTTTTTAAAGCATATATTATTGATTTATACAAAATATTTTCCACTTTTCAATCTTAATTCTTGAGGCAGCTTACACCACAGTTATATTGCCCTACTTCCATAAGGAAAGCAGAGGACAAGTATGTTGGAAATAAAGGATCACAGCTTTATAAATTGTGTAACTTAGGATCTGCAGTGAGAACAATGATGGTCAATTTCAGACAACCCTCCTCTATGGTAGGCTGGCAAGAGGGTCCCTGTTGGGTCAACCCCAACCCTGCTTTTCAGCATTCACTAGGGCAAACCTTCCAGGATCCAAGGAAGGCTTCCCTTCCAGACTTCCCCTCAGACAGCAACTGAGCCCAGACACACCTAGGCCTCTGCTGGCTCAGAGTGCTTACCAGGTTAAGTGAACTCAGATACTTGGGTGCCTGCATTACCTGCCAGTTATGACCAGAAAGGAAGCCAAAACATTTAGCGAAGGCCTTGAATACTGAAGCATAGAATAATAGAATGATAGAATAGTAGAGTTGGAAGGGGCCTATAAGGCCATGAAGTCCAACCCCCTGCTTAATGCAGGAATCTACCCTAAAGCATATCTGACAGATGCTTGTCCAGCTGCCTCTTGAAGGCTTCTAGTGTGGGAGAGCCCACAACCTCCCTACGCAACTGGTTCCATTGTCGTACTGCTCTGTCAGGAAGTTTTTTCTGATGTCCAGCTGGAACCTGGCTTCCTGTATCTTGAGCCCGTTATTTCATGCCCTGCACTCTGGGATGATTGAGAAGAGATCCTGGCCCTCCTCTGCGTGACAACCTTTTAAGTATTTGAAGAGTGCTATCATGTCTCCCCTCAATCTTCTCTTATCCAGGCTAAACATGTCCAGTTATTTCAGTCTCTGCTCATAGGACTTTGTTTCCGTAGCCCTGATCATCCTCGAGTACTGAGAAGATGGCAAAAATAGTGCCTCTAAGGTCATTCAGGAGATGTCTGAAGTGTTTCTACTCATTCTCCATACGGACAATTGGCTAATTCCTTACTGCTGCACAGGGAAGGCAGGAGGGTTGCTACACTGGGGAGAATGAAGCCCGGGGTGAAACATGGTCATTTTATAAAGCATAGGAACATAAGAATAGCAATGCTGAATCAGACCAAAGGCCTATCTAGTCCAGCATTCAGTGGAAGACAGGCATTTGCCTAGCACCTGTCACACGGGTGCACCGATGGCCTGTCCATGTCCTCCTCACCTGAAAGGGGTGGGAAGAATTAGCCCAGACAACAGTGTTGGGAAGCACCAATATGATAACAATATGAATAAAGCTATTAAAACAGAAGCAGGGCAATCTATAAATAAACAGATGGAGTGATGAAATAGCGCCGACTGCATAGGTTATAGTAAATGCCCATGATGAAACCCACCCCCTTAAAAAGATGGGTTCTATACCTGCAGAGATCATGTGCTATTCTCTATTGTTCAGAAAAAAGATGGACATTCAGTTGTCTCTGTGTGTGTGTGTGTGTGTGTGTAGAACCACTGCAGGAGAATCACAGGGAGAACAAAGAATGAGAATTTGGTAAAACGCTAAAACAATTTCTTGTTTGAAAGACACTTCTTGTATGGGCTCTTGTATTTCATCTGTTCTCCTCTCTGTTTTTGGCACACAACCCTCCCATTAAGCTGAGCTAATCTGATAGGAATGCTGGGATTTAGGGGACCCTATGTCAACAATGAGAACTGGACAAGATCACCTTCACCTCCCTTCCTGCTCTATGCCTCTACTCCAGCCTGTTTGGCAACATATATCAGTTTTGAAATTAATTATCCCTCACATTTTAAGTCCTTAGGCTCTTTTGGTCCAGAGTTTGCCAATTAGGAAATTGAACAACATTAATTTTCCAAAGTGGGCCTACCATTTGGATGAGGAAATCAAATTTGTTTTCCATTATAATGCAGACAGGCTTTGAACTTAGCTCTTTCAGGATGAAAGGACTGTTTCCCTAAGCCACCACCAACTTCTCTGTAGTACTACCTAATACAGTCCTGAACTAAGCCCTTTCTGATAAATGTCAATGCCAGTAGGCTTGGCAGCTGTAGACACAATTTGGGTCACTGTGTTGGAATTTGACTGTGTATGCATGTATCCTGTGCCACCTCTGACACCATTATGTCATGTGCCAAGCATACAAGTGAGTCAATGATGATAGTGATTTACTCTGATAAAAGAAACAAAATGACCTGAAGGTAATCCTTCATACACCAAGGACATGGTATATAATTAAGAACATTTATGACTTTAGGAGCTTTTTCTGCTTTTCTTTCTGTATTTTCTCAAGCTTATACCCTTAATGACCTTTTCTGTAATTGAAAAAATAGAAAGTCTTTGTAGATGCCTTTAAAATAAGTAAGGATCAGAAAATGTCCAGTGTCCAACACACTTTGGAGTTTGTGTCTCCTTTCCATTTACTTTATTGCCATAATGTTATTTTTAGCATCCCACAGTTTATCTTAACACAATTACCAATGGCTCTGATCAGGTTCTAGTCATAGGCTGCTAATGACACTCAATAACTTCTTGGCTCAAGATGGGGAGGGGCTATATACACCTCAGTGGCAGGAACATGCTTTGAATGCAAAAGTTCCAAGCATCTCTAGTTAGAAGCTCACAAATCACAATATGTGGGGGGGGGGAAACCCTGTCTGCATCTTGGAGAGCTACTGCCAATAAGAGTAGAGCTAGATGGACCAATGGTCTGAGTATAAGGCATCTTCACATGCCCATATAATCGGGTTGCCCATCTCCACTAGGGGTGGACCCAAATAGCCTGGGTCGAACTGTTTCAGTCCTTGTATGTTAAAAAAACCAACCAAATTTTAAAAGTAAACTCATTCCTGAGAGGAGAGAGAGAGAGAGAGAGAGAGAGAGAGAGAGAGAGAGAGAGAGAGAGAGAGAGTTCCCCAGAGGGTAGCTGGAGGGTGGCTACCATTATTCACCTTCCAAAAGGAAATAGTGTGGTCTCCACATCTTAATACAAGACACAGCACTGCTGCCATTGCCTTTTGTGAGAAGAATAATGGTGGCTTGCAGCCCACACATCTGAGTACCCCAAGCCCCCCCTCTCTTGCTTTCTCTGCAAAAGAGAGGATACAAGAATACAAAAGGGAGAGAGAGAGAGAGAGAGAAACCTATATTTTTTTTCAAAGGATACATGGCAGAAGTACAGGGCCAGTCCTGCCATTAGGTAGAGTGAAGCAGTCCACTCAGGAGGCATATGCTATGAGGTGGCAGCAAGGTGTTGGAAGAGAGACTAAGGCAGGATCTACACTACTGCTTTATCATGGTTTTGAAGTGCATTGACAACTGTTGGGGCCCATTGACACATTCTGTATACCATTTTCAAACTGCTTTCAAAGTGTTATATCCTGCTTGGTGTAGATCTGGCCCTGCATGCCATGAGGCTTGACCTGCAAACCCTAAGGCCATAGCTAGACCTAAGGTTTATCCCTGGATCATCCAGAGGTCAAACCTGTTCATGTAGGTAACACACAGGGGATCCAGGGCTCAGGCAGGGGCGAACCCTGAATGATCCCAGGTTAAACTTTAGGTCTAGCTATGGCCTAAGTTACCCTGTTCCATTTAGCTGTCCCATCTTCAGTGTTGATTCAGCAGCCAAATAGTTGGCTTTTGTACATGGAATGGGGGAGGTGTCATCTTGTTCTTTGCCTCAGTCAGAAACATGTTTTGGACCAACCCTGCAGAAGTACCACCTCCAAAATATATCAGGCTATTCCTCCATACTCTGAAAATAGGCAGAATGGCTACTTCATTTCTCCACCTCCAAATAGCTGCAGACACTCATATAACATAACTTGTACCTTCCTACCTAATAAACCATGAGTTGCCTCAGAACTGAGTCTGTTTTCAAAAAACATAAGATAGGATTTAAAATTTTATAATTCATGTGAGAAATATTCAGATGTGTCATTTTGCCAAACATACATCCAGTTGGAAGCTGCAATGGTATGTATAGGGGGGGGGAATGAGACTCATGCCTTTTATTTTTATAGCTTTAAATAGGCGAGGGGTTGGTTTTTTTGTATTATTATTAAACTTGCATTGTCTGGTAAACTGACATATTACTTAATTACATGAAGTGTAAAAGTTGTGTAAAAGCAGAATCTCACATTGAACAGCTTTTCCCATCGATGCTACATAGAAGTCAAGAATGAAATAGTGTTCGTTCCCATCTCTCCAGTTATGATTTCAAGATAAACAGTCTGCCGACAGCAGCTGGCTCTCCTTTTGTTCCAGGCGGTCTGTATTTAGCCCGTGTAAAATGGATTTCGTTTGTCCAAGATCAAACTGGCTGCATTGTCAAAACAATGACTTGGGCTAGCATCCCCCTCGACAGGAAACTTGTGCACACATTCTCTCTCAAAACACACACTATTTTGACGTCTGCCTCACCACTTGCGGCTGTCCTTCAGCGCGCCTGACAATTAGATTAAAAGGTGGTTTAAAAGCCTCAGTGGAAAAGGAACCAAAAGTGTAAATCACTCTGGGCAATGTAACCTCTGAAAACCAAGGCTTTGAATTCTCTGAAGGGAGGCAAATTCCTTTCCCTTTTCACACAAACATTCACAATGTAGTCATGGGCAGGATATTGTCAATAATGCAGGATTAAAGGTGATGGGGGCACAGTTGAGATCACTTGAGATTTCAAAGGAAGTTTAATGCTCTGAATCTTATTTCTGCCTTGACCCAGACGGGCCTGCTTGGCCTGCTTCAGGCTGCTTGCACGAAACACACATAAGCTGTTTCTCACTATTTCATCGGCAAATTCTTGATGTTCTCAGGCTGGTTGGATTTCTTTTCAAGCTTGACTTTTTAATGCTGCTCTGTGTTCTAGACCTCTTTCCTCTTTCACCCTCCCTCCCTCCCTTTCTTTTTCAAAGTAAAAACCAGGACAGAGGATCACTTGCTTACAAATTAAAATTGAACTGTATCTGAAGATAGAAACAGATGATGAAATAAAATTGAATCCAAATGAGGGGGTTCTTATTTCATCCTTCTCCCTCACACACAAGTACAGAGCTCTTGTGCTGGTTTTAATCTGGGAGGCTAGATGCCAGTTCAGAACAGCAAGAGCATCAGATACAATGCAGGCTTCTCTATCTTACCCTATTACAACTTATCCTTGAACTTAGGTGACCTGCTTTGGGGCAAAAGGACAAATCGAGCCAGGGCCTCATTTGATGAAAGGCAGAAGATGGTGATCAAGTACATGTGGGATCAGGGACAGGGGAGAGGTTGACGTTTTTATGGAATAATGATGATTAGTAAAAGCAGACTTTTTTTTTTACTTATTTTGAGAACAGCCATTCAGCTAAGTCTTGGTGGTATCTGAAGATTTATCATCTATGGAGAGATATACAGCAGAGATGTTCAGAACAAAGGTATCTCATTTTGGCACAGTACTGTCAAAGACCTGGGAACTCATGTGGCGTAGTAGTTAGAGTACTGGAGTAGGTCCGGAGAAACCTGGGCAGGATCTACGTTACTGCTTTATAATGGTTTATAATAGTTTTGTTGGGCCCGTGCCACTGTTGGGCCCGTGCCACATTCCATATACCGTTTTCAAACCACTTTCAAACAGTTATATCTGCTTGGTGTATTATTATTATTATTATTATTATTATTATTATTTATTTATTTATTTATTTATTTATATAGCACCATCAATGTACATGGTGCTGTACAGATAACACAGTAAATAGCAGGACCCTGCCACGTAGGCTTACAATCTAGATCTGGCCCTGGGTTCTCATGCCCACCCAGTGATGGCACTTACTAGTTGATATTGGGCCTGTCACAATCTCTCAGCCTAATCCATCTCACCGGGTTATTGAGAGGATAAAATGGGGGTAAAGATTTATGTTGCCCTTTGTTCCTAGGACGGAGGCTTGGATGATGATGATGATGCACACAAATTCATCAGCAAAGGGTAGAAAAACAAGTCACTTAATGATTACATTCCATTCACATGCCATTTGTGAAATGTCAAGGGAAAACCTTTACAAAATCCTCTAATGTTGAACTAGCATCAAAAGGGGAAGAATAAAATATTTTTATATGACATGGATGATGAAAAAGCCCAACCATGGATTACACAGAGTAGGGGAAGGAAAGCTTTCCCAGCCAAATTACAATCTAGGACAAGTCTCAGGGGACCCATTCCAAAGTGGGCATGGCCAAAGGCAGAGTGGCTGGGCCCAATATGTGGTTATTTCCAATTTTAAGCCTCCTCAGAAGTAAGGATGACAAGTCATAGAGAATTGAGCATTGGAAATGTTTTCACTTGTTGGGATGTTTGTGATTTCTTTGGTCTGTGGCTGGAAGCAACAGGTAACATGAAATGAAATGTGATGCAAGGTGATGATGCAAGATAATATCAGTGTAAATACCATGCCTGAAGGCAAGCAGGGTATGTCCAAACAAGCCATTTTCTGTGTACTTGGCTCAGTACTTGTGAGGATCCATTGCCCAGTGTTAGAGACTCCATCAGAGCTCTTGCTCTCCATGTATAAGATCAGGATCTCTCCAAACTGTAGAAATGGGCATTAAAATGGCAAATATTGTTCAATATATACAAGTGAAAAGTGATGCACATTGGGGCAATAATAATAATAATAATAATAATAATAATAATAATAATAATAATATCCTAACCTCATGTCCACTGATGGCAGTGATTGACTAGGAAAGGGATCTTGGGGTTATGGTTTGTAGCTTGATGGAAACATCAACCCAGTGTGCAGCTGCTGTGAAAAAGAGAAATTCCATGTTTCATTTGGAAAGGAATCAAACATAAAAATGTCAATATCTTAATATCTTTATACAAATTTGTGAGGAAGCTCTACTTGGAATAATGAATACAGCTGGGTCACTGCACCGCAAAAAAGGGCATAGCTGGAAAAGGTACCAAGAAAGGCAACAGAAATTATTAAGGTATTACAGCAACTCCCTGATGAGGAAAGATTACAATATTTGGGGTTTTTTTTAGGTTGGAACAAGGACAAATTAGTAGGACAGGGGCACATGGTATATATGTATATATGGTATATATGCAGAGGCCACCAGTGAGGGAGGAAGCAGCAGCCAGGCACCTCTCCATCGTGCCTGGGTCCAGCTCCAGCTGAGAGCCCCCTCCCTCCTGCTACCAACTGTCTCTGCAGAGGCCACCAGTGAGGGAGAAAGCAGCAGCCAGGCACCTCTCCACCGTGCCTGGGTCCAGCTCCAGCTGAGAGCCCCCTCCCTCCTGCTGCCAACTGTCTCTGCAGAGGCCACCAGTGAGGGAGGAAGCAGCAGCCAGGCACCTCTCCGCCGTGCCTGGGTCCAGCTCCAGCTGAGAGTCCCCTCCCTCCTGCTGTCACCTGTAACTGCTGAACTTTCCAACTAAGATTGTAGTGCCTGAATTTGCTTTCCTTTTCCCCCTCCTCCTCCTCCCTCCCAATCCCCTTTCCTTTTGTGTCATGTCTTTTAGATTGTAAGCCTGTGGGCAGGGACTGTCAAGAAATACTTTTGTAAGCCGCCGTGAGAGCCTTTTTTGGCTGAATGGCGGCATAAAAATCCTTAAATAAAAATAAAAATAATATATATATATATATATATATATATATATATATATATATATATAAAATAAACTATGGAATTCATTTCCATAAGATGTAGTGTTATGGAGCCAGTTCTGGTGTGTTGACTACTTGGTAGAGAAACCACTGTATTATTTCCCTGTTAGCACTGAGTTTCATTGGGGGGTGGGGATCATGGTTTCCTACTGTCGCTTATCTGCCCCGTCCCATGATACTTCCTCTTTCTTTCTTTCTTTCTTTCTTTCTTTCTTTCTTTCTTTTCTTTATTTATTTTATTACATTTATATACCATCCACAGCCGAAGCTCCCTGGGTGGTTCACAAAAGTTTAAACAGTAAACATTAAAAAGTATACAAAATTTAAAAACCACCAGAAACATAAAAACAACAGTATAAAAACAACTTAGAAGAAAGAGGAAGTAAACAAAGACCATGTTGCCCATTCAGTGGGCATTTTTATCACGCTGCTTCTCCTGCACACAGCAGGAGATCGTTGCAAGTTCCATTTTAAAAAATAATTTGGATTTTTTTTAAAAAATTGTGTCTTTTTTATCACAGGAAGGCCAGAAAGAGCGGGAGATGCATGAGAGGCATATGGTGTCATGAACCATCCATGAGCGCCCAGTAACGAGTATGCTATAACATGCTTGTCTGATGATCCACATTTCTAAGAGTTCTTTATTCAGGATTTGTTATGCCAAAAAAGCTTGTTTAAAACATGTTTTAAAAAATGGACAGAGCAAATTTCACATCTCTTCTGCTGAGAGATGATAACTGCTGAATCCTCATAACCTGACCCTTTCTTTCCTCCTTACTATCCAAACAGTCAAAAGATGGATGACTGAATAAAGAAATAATGAAAGACACATACATGAGAAAAGAGGAGCGCCTGAAACAGGAGCTGGATCTAAATCTGCTATCATCTGACTTCAGCTTATTCTGCTACTTTGTCCAACGGATTTTTTTAATCAGGAGAAATCCAGACCAAGAGTCTTAGAGGATTATTTTTAGTGGCGTTGGAAGACAGTTGCTCATAAAAACATGCCAAGAATAAAGCTCTCAGTGGCAACATTTAACACCATTGTACTTTATTCCCAGAAAGGCATGTGGGTGTTAGGTTTAAACACACCAAGCTTCTGTTTTTGAATCTGTGACAAAATAAGCCACAATCTCCCTGGCTCTTTCTGCAGACCAGCCCAAAGTGGATTAATCTAAAGGAATTTCACACAAACTGGAAGCAGCCAGACTGAATTGTCATGGGCTTCATGCTGACATGCTCCTGCCCAGCTCTTTCATTACAACACATGCTATGGCAGCAACTAGCCTTGTTCTAGTCTGTGAAAGTGTTGCATCTAGTGCAAAGAAATACGGAGGAGCAAAAGTCATAAGAAACTTATTATTATTATTATTATTATTATTATTATTATTATCATTATCATTATTATTATTATCATATTTCTATGCCACCCTACAGCCGAAGCTCTCTAGGCAGTTTACAAAGATTAAAACATTAAAAACAACAGGCAAAATTTAGAAACATTTTTTTAAAAAACACACAACAGACAGCATACACAGAGACATCAAAAAAGTATTGTGAGAAATCAGCGAAACCATAAAAATAAGTCTGGGATCTATTAAAACTCATTACGTGCTTCCAAATACAAGGCAAAACAGAAAAGTCTTGACCTGGTGCTGAAAAGATAGCAGTGGTGTTGCTGGGTAGATAATTCCATAATTGGGGGTCCACCGCTGAGAAGGCTCTCTCCCTTGTTGCTGCCTTCCGAGCCTGCCTCGGCGTAGGCACCCAGAGGAGGACCTTAGATGTTGAGCGTAGGGTAAAAGTAGATTCATGTCTAGAAAGGTGCTCCATCAGGTATTGTGGTCCCAAACTGTGTAAGGCTTTATAGCTAAAAATCAGCACCTTGAATCAGGCTCAGAAACATACAGGCAGCCAATGCAAGTGGGCCAAAGTGGGCCCATCTAGCTCAAACCAGCCAAACCATGGCCGTTGAACTTCAGTCCCATAGGTGGCCTGCCTGGGGTGCAATTTCAGCCTCCCAGGGTTCCCCAGATGGCTACACACCCCTTCCCCTGGACCTACCCCACTTTTCCCCAACTTCTGATCATTTGATGGTATCCCTGTTTTTTCATGTCCCCCCCTACCCCATTCTAGGAGGTTGAAATGTCTCTCCTTAGTTATTGGCATCAAGGACTTTAAGCTAAAATATGTTGATATTTTTGGCCTTTGGTCCACCTGTTTGCCTTCATACCTGCCCACCACCTGAGGTGGGGCCAGAAAGCTTCTCTGAAATTGAAATCAGCCCACAGCCTGGAACAAATTTAACACTCCTGGTCTACACCGACAGTGGTAGTGGCTTCCAGGGTTTCAGACAGGAGCCAAGGATATTGGCTGCCAGTGATAATTTGAACCTGCAATGAATATACTCTTTCATTGAGCGATATCCCTTTCCCTTCTCTTGTGTTTTCATCTGTGAATAGAGAGAGTATAAGATTTAGTCCCTAGTTCGCATATTTAGGGTTGCAGCCTGAGTGGGTCACCTTGCACTTTTCAAGCATTTATGTATTTATTTAGGGTGCAATCCTATGCATGTTTAGACAGAAAGAAAAGTCCTATAACTCCCAACATCCCTCCAGCCAGCCCTACTATCTGGGGCATGCTGGGAATTATAGGACTGTTTTTTTCCTGTCTGAACATGCATAAGATTGTGCCCTTCTTTGATTTATAATCTGCCCTTGCTCCCAAAGAGCCAAGGTGGCTAACAATAAATATAAAACACAGTCTAACACAGCCACCACATTAAAATTTCCAAACTAAAATCACAAAATTATAATAAAATGCAATAAAATCAAAGGATCAATGAGAAACATTGAGAAAATACTTAGGCTGGGCTTATCTGTGGAAGCTGTAAGCAACTATGGGCTCCAGAAGGCCCAATCTCTTGTTGTTCAAAGACTAATAGATCTAGATCTACAGCATTTAAGAACTGCTGCTAACAAATCTTGCTATCCACTGCTCTACAATAATTTTAATAACTATGGACTCACTGCAGCTTCATATCTGTATGCTTTAACCATTCCCAAGTATAGGAGAGCATTTACCCTTGCTCGCATTAATGTATTACCATCAGCCTTACTAGAAGGACGATTTAGTAAGATCCCGGTTAATGAACAGATATGTCCCTGTGGTTCTGGAGCAATAGAATCTGTTGAACATGTCATTTAGCACTGTAACATGTATGAGGAATGCAGAAAAAAGTTAATCTTTCCTTTATTAACAGCCTTTTCTGGATGTAGCCCCACAACGTTGGTATTAATCTGTTTAAGGGATGTGTCCTCCCATATTACTGAAAGGGGTCTCTAAGGGCCTTGCTAGACCTAACTTAGAATTCATGTGGGAGGAGGGGCCAGCCTGCACTAGAAGTAGCACGGGCCGTCGCTCCTTTCCACATGTCAGACGTGACGGGGGAAGGAAAGCCCCGTCACGTCCTCCATTTTGTTTAAGAACTTAAAGGGGCAGGATGCGCAGGAGCGCACCAGTGACAGAAGGTAGGCTTTTTTTAAAAAAAACCCAAAGGGTTCCCTGCTCCCCCCTGCCCCAATTCCCCCCCACAATGTCTGATGCCCCCCGCTCGTCCCCCCGCTCGTCCGCTCACTCGCCCGCTTGCCCCCTCGTTCACCCATCCACTCACCCATCCACTTGCCCCCTCGCTCGCCATGTCCACCCCCCCGCTCACTCGCCTGCTCACCATGTCCGATGCCCCCTCTGCCCCCCTGTCCGTGATCTCCCCCCCCAGCCCGATGGGCACAGCACTCCTATGGAGCGCTGTGCCCAGTGCGCGGCTTCTCCCGGCTATCCGCAAGTAAGCAAACAGCCAGGAAAAGCCACGGAACTAGCTAGACCTTCCGCAACCCCAGGCTGAGCCCGGGGCTGCAGAAAAACTGGGCCACAAGTGGATTGGGTTATCCCGGGTCAAGGGAGGGTTTAGCCCAGCCTGACCCCGGGATCCCCTGTGCGTCGTCTGCACGTACAGCAGGGAGTCCGGGCCTCGCACCGGGCAAAACCCTCATCTAGGAAGGCCCCAAGTTTCTCATGACCTCAATGCAAATTAGAAAAATAACATTGTAATCCTTCTGAGAGAAGCAACTCACCAAGCTGTATTTTGTTTTTATGTCACTTTTTATCTATCCTTTGTACGTTTTGGTGTTGATTTTGCTGGTCTGTGACCATAATAAATAACAATGAATGAACCTAACACACTCATCTATACCCTCAGAGATTGCACATATAGATGCATCTTTAAATGACACTTTAAGGACAACAACGTGGAGGATAGCAAGATCTCGACCAGAAATCATGCCTGTCCGATAACACATCGGTTGTTTCCCCTGTAGCCTGAGATCCCACATGTGTGCTACATTTAATTCTTCCCCTCCCTATTTATTAATATTTGGGACAGAAACAGGAATTTGAGTGTGTCTCTTTTGTAGGTTTCAGGCAACTATATGCGAAATTAACATTATAAGAAGAAATAAAATATCAGTGAAAGTAGAGCTAGAATACTAGGGCTCCGGAACCAATTTCTTTGCCATGCTTAACCCCATTGACGTGTGTTTGCTTTTTAGACACCCTAGAAGACGGGAAAGAGCTGCAAGGCATTGGGTACTACTTCAAATCCTTTAGCCTTCTCCTAACCTTTGGCCTAATCCTGATACATTTGAAAGGCCTGGTGAGAAAGCAAGACTAATGCAGAGCTCTCCCATTCCACTCTATGTGGCTGAGGTGACCTTTAAAATAGGGGGGATTTAGCATGAAAAATTCTCAAAATTGAAACTGGGTAAGGCCAATGGGATTACCACCCATGACCCTTGGGTAACATCACAAGCGCAGATTGAATGGCCTATATTTTATCCAACCATTAAAATAGCGAGCTTCATTTTCTACCTCTTAACCTTTCAATAGAAAATGCCGCAAACAATCCTGGGAAAACAATTTCCCCACAGATAGCACTAAGAAAATCAATTACATTAATATAACAGGTGCTTTAAAATTTAATGAAAGATGGATTAGTTAGCAAATGAAAAAAAAAAAAAAGCTTATCTTCACATCAAAAACAGCAGTTCTAGTCCAAGCTTCTGTAAGTCATTTCAAGGAAATATATTTGGTGGATTACTGCCTGATTCCCATAGTTTTACAATAGTATTCATGCATGCAAGATGTGACATTATCTCCAGCTTAATATTTTAAAGTGCCATATCTGGCAATGTAAGATGCAGTTCCCTGGCCACCTGAAATATTGTTGCTATTACCCCCACCATGATCACAACTTTTCAAACCCTTTTCAAGAGGGCCTGAGGGAATTAATTCAGTTTCTCTTCTTTTTGAGAATGAGTTTCGGATGGTGCATTTGTGCACCTTGCTTGTCTGGTGATTTCATTTACTGGTATTGTCTAGCTGGAGGTTGACCTCTGGCATTTAATTACAGATAAAATATGAAGCTTCTGCTTCTTATTATTATTGCTGGTAAATACAGTTTGCATTCTGTGAGCCCAGATACAGACCTTCTATTTTTGGAACATCTTTTAATCCAAAGATGGTTAACATGAGTACAGGCAAGGTTGGGGAAATTTGTAAGTTTCACTTTCTCCCACATTCAAAGATTTTGAGAGCAGAAATGGCCACTAGACAGTAGGGCGACATAGGGCATGTCTAGACCTCCCGGCTTTCTGGGAAGGAGGGGGGATGATCTCGCAATATGCTAATCGTGAGATCCTCCCTCTCAGTCCACACACAGTGTGCGACGTCCAAGGAGGAAGGAGGATGTGTCACCCGCCATGTTGTTGTGTTTTTTTTGCTGTTGTTTTTACTGGAAATGAGCGTACAAGCGCTCCATCAAAAAGTGAGTGTTTTTTCAATAATAATAATAATAATAATAATAATAATAATAATCCCACTCCCCTCACCACAATATTCATGCCCTGTGCCAAGTTCCCCACAGTTACTCGCAACGAGCTGGTACAAACTGGGAATGCCGCCAACATGTACATGGTCTTGGGATCATCCTGTGACCGCAGCAAAATGGGGGGGGGGGGAGTGTAGGACAATATCCCAGGGAAATACAGGGATCTTCCCTCTCTGCTCCCAGGAACACCTGTGCATCATGTGGTTGCACAGGGACCATCCCAGGATGATCCCCAGGAAAAGTGGAAGGCAAAAGGAAGAGGGGCCGACCAAGGGCAAGATGGATGGATGATATTCTGGAGGTGACAGACTTGACCTTGGGGGAGCTAGGGGTGGCAACAGCCGACAGAAAGCTCTGGCGTGGGCTGGTCCATGAAGTCACGAAGAGTCGGAAATGACTGAACGAATAAACAACAAGGACATGCCCATAATATTTTCCAGTTTCTTGGAACAGAGTTCAGAGCCAGGGCTCTGACTTGGGTTCCCAGAAACCGTGCTTCCCTCTCCTTTTCCCCTCAAAGCTGGTGCAGTTCTCTATGCACCAGCTATGTGCCCTCCCTAGAAATGGAATGTGGAGAGGGTGAAAATGGAGTGTGTCAGCCTGGGGAGGGGAGGAGACACACAGCTTCTTTACACAGCTTCCTATGTGTTGAGCACCTCCCCAGCCTGTCTAGCCAAAAATGCTGGGTGGCTGGAGCATAGAGGCGAGGATCACCTCCATGCTCCGGCCACCCCGCATTGGATAATTGGCTGCCTCTGACTTCAGAGGCTGCCAACTATCAAGATAGGATTGCACCCTAAAAACCAAATTCCTCTTTGAATTCTTTGCACATTTGTTTAACAGCTTTTCAAAATGAACTGAAAGTAAATGTTCACCCATCTGTATTGGCCAAATTCAATGGTTGCAGTTATTTCCCACACAGAGAGAACCATGATGGACCTGTGTGCCATGTAGATTTTAAAGATGAGGGCCCTGTCAGCAAAAAGTATTGGGAATCCTAATTAAGTACTAGCATAGATTGCACTGTGGCTACTTCTAGCGCGGCCTGGCCCCTCCTCACACACGGATTATCTGGTAGGTCTAGCAAGGCCCTTTGTCTTAAATACAACCTGATGCCTTAAGACTGAGGAACAACTTTTTTAAAAGGTAAAAATAGAAAATGAATTAACACATAAAACAACAACAACATGATTTGCTTTTCTTCCATTACTGCCTTTCCCTGTTTGCCTTCACTCTCAGGAGAGACATGCTGGGAAGGCACAAAGCAGACTCCATTTTGGGAAATATGCTGTACTGGCAGGGATGAATCCAGCCTTGTCCACACTTTATTTATCTGAAATACTCCTCTGATTAATCTAGAATCATAAAGTTAAAGGGGTGGGTGGGTTGTAGGCCATCTAGTCCCCCCCCACACACACACTGCCTCCAGTTGGTGCAGGAATCCAAAGTTAAAGCCTGCCCAAGAGATGGCCAATCAGTCTTTGCTTGAAGATGCCTGGGAGGCATCATGAAGCGATGGAGGTTAAACAGGCGCAATCCTATGTTAGATGGAAAGAAGTCCTACAACTCCCTGCCTTTCCCAACCAGTGGCAGGACTTTTCCCCCATCTAATCTTGTGTAGAATTGTGCCCTTAGAGAATATGATTCTCAACAGCTGCTGAGGATAATGCATTTGAAATATATATAGTAGTCAGACATCTTAGATGTTTCTGGGCAAACAAGGGCCTAATTTACAGAAAGCAGATTAGGTGGTATGAAAATGGTATATAAAAGGTAGGAGCCACACTACTGCTTTATAGCAGTATTGAAGTGCATTAACAACTGTTGGGGCCCATGACAACATACCATATACCGCTTTCATACCACTTTCATTGTGTAATATTTATTTATTTATTTGTTACATTTATATACTGCCCCACAGCCGGAGCTCTCTGGGCAGTTTACAAAAGTTAAAAACAGTAAACATTAAAAGTATACAAAATTTAAAAACATAAAAACAACAATATAAAAACAACAATATCCTGCTTGGTGTAGATTAGGCCAAGGCATATCAAATTCTTGCTTATAATTTTGTCAGGCTTTTAAAAGTGACCCCCCTCCGTTTCTTCCTTCGTGAAATAAGAAAATACAATAAAACTGTATTTGAGAATAAATTGATTCCATCTTTCATCATTACTGAAAACAAATAGTCAAGAAACTCCCATTCTCCCCACCATTAGAGAGAGAGAGAGAGAGAGAGAGAGAGAGAGAGAATTGATGGACAACTGAAGGGACCCATAGATTAATATAAGATGAGTCAGAGCACAAAGGTTGCAATAACATACTGTTGATCATCTTTGTGTGTTATTTCACGCTACCCTGGACATTTTCTTTGTCAGACTGTAATTAATTCCTATCATATACCCCCTTCTTACATTAAGAGATCCCTTCCCACTCACTCCAAGTTTATTTTTTCACCTGACCTTACATCACTGTGTGGCGCGTCTGTGCCATTTCTAACTTAATGTTCATTTTAACTTGATCTATCATGCTTTGTATAGAAAATACCATTTGAGGCGTGTCGAGAAAGACAAATGAATCACAAAATGGAGCTTCTGTATTGGGCCTGACAGCTGATTTGCCATATGACCATGTCATAAGCTTCTCCTCCTCTGAGAAACAAAATAGGCCAAGCAATAAGCGGAGATAATGGATTCAAAGAGCAATACAAATGACAAGTAATATTTAAAGTCTGTAATTTTGGCCAGTGTGCTTTGCAAAACACTTTTAAGAGCCCGGCAAAAATAAGCATCAATTTAATATACTCTGCACAGGAATGTCTAATGTATCTGACCACTGTATATTTTTGAATGCATTTATCCTCATTACACCCCAATGTGACAGCTCCCACTCCATGACTCTTCTGAACGTGGACAGGAAAAATAGCCTGTGCCTAGATGTCTGAATGGGATGATACAAATTAGAACATCACCACACATATGTGTACTGTTTCAGGGCAAAACAGGATATTCAGGACAAGTCTTATTGAATTCAGTAGGACTTGCATCTCTGTCATAGGATTATAGTGTTAGGTTGGGTCTCCACTAAGGATGCTGGAGAAATCCGCCATGAACTCCAAAGAATCCAACCTCATGTGACCTCTGCGTCCACAAGACTTCCTATGGGGCAGCTCTCCAACTTTTGAAAAGACTTGATAGGCTTATAAATGGCTGCAATTTTTGTAAAAGTAAGTGCTTCACGGCCACAAATTGCATAAAACACACCATTTACAGCTGTCTTTTAGAAAGCCAAAGAGCCACTCCTCAAACTCCAGTGGATGTTACAGGGTTCCGTAGCATGAATTTCCTCATGGCAGACACCCATTCCAGACCTGATAGCAGGGGATTTGCCCTAAATTGTCCACATATAGAAGAATGTGAAAGAGACTGCAGAATGTGTGGCCCGTTGCCGCGGTTTGACCCAGCTCTGCGCAATTACTCTCATGGAGCCGGGAGCCGCACACAGGCGCAATGCTCCTCAGGGTTAGAGTGGGGGGAGCGGGAAAAGTAGGTTTAAAAAAACACAAAAAACCTTACCTTTAGCGCACAAGCATTTGCGCACCCCTTCCTCTTTAAAAAAAAAATGGCGGGTGCGACGCCTCTCTTCCTGAGGTCATCGCACCTCAAGTGTAAATTGAGGAGGGATCTCATGTTAATCACAATGTGAGATCTTCCCTCCTCTGTTGTGGAATAGCAGGTAGGTCTAGCTAAGGCCTAAGACTATTACTGCTTCTTATTATTATTATTATTTTTATTTATTATTATTTATTTATATAGCACCATCAATGTACAGCCTGAAGAAGCAAGAAGATTTTGGAGGAGGCAGCTAGGTGAATTGCTGCCAGAAACATAATTCATCTCAAGAAGCTGGGATTCCACTGTGAAAGGCAGCTTACTTACTTCTTTAAGTAAACTGCTCTAACTTTATCCAAGCTTACTAGCTCCAATTCTGATTTCCCTACCTCCAGTCTAATTAACTCCCCCAAACTGAATCAGTTTTTCTGCTGGTCTGAAACCTGAAAGAAGTCGACAAAGTTCAATACAGCCTCTCAGCTGCCTTTCACAGTGGAATCCCAGCTTCTTGAGATGAATTATCTTTCTGGCAGCAATTCACCTAGCTGCCTCCTCCAAAATCTTCTTGCTTCTTCAGGCTGACTATCTCCCACTGTCAATATGGCCGGAAGCTTTTCTGGAGATCCAATTCTGAATGCTTCTTCTCCTTGCCAACTCTCACAGTTTCTACATTCCTTATGATTCCAACCACTCTTCTTCAGGCTCTTACACAGGCTCTGCTGTGGCTTCCTAAGACTCTTTTCTTCCAGAACTGACCACACTGGCCAAACAGCTTCTACTGAGCCTTGGCAGTGTTCAGATCACCCCCTTTATGCTCTCTGACCAATAACCTTCTACGATCCCTATATCTGACAACAGATTGGCCAATATTTTTGAGCCAATGATAGTCAATTGGCTTAGTTCATTAACTGGCATTTCAGAACTGGGTCAATAATAATAATAATAATAATAATAATAATAATAATAATAATAATTCATACCCATCCCTCTGTTTGGATCGAGGCGGGGAACAACAATAAGTATAAAACACATAAAACTGAATTAAAAGCATAGTATACATTATTAAAACATCCTAAAAACATCCTAAAATTCCACAGGATAGGCCTGCTGGAATATATCAGTCTTTATAGCTTTCTTAAATGCTAAAAGACTGTTAAGTTGATGAGTCTCCTCTGGCAGCACATTACAGAGTCTGGGAGCAGCAGAGGAAAAGGTCCTCTGGGTAATACTTGTCAGCCTAATTTTGGCAGACTGAAGTAGATTCTTCCCAAAGGACCTGAATGTGTGGGGCAGATTGTACGGGAGAAGGCGATCCCTCAGGTAGCCTGGACCCAAACCACGTAGGGCTTTAAAGGTAATAATCAATACTTTATACTTTGCCCAGAAACTAATTGGTATCCAGTGAAGAGATTTTAAAACTTGTGTAATGTGGACCCCTCTAGGTGTACCAGTGACCAACCTGGCTGCCATATTTTCAACTAATTGAAGTTTCCGAACTAAGCACAAAGGTAGCCCTATGTAGAGCACATTGCAGAAGTCGAGCCTTGAAGTTACCAGTGCGTGCACTACTGTCTTTACATCTTCCAACTCTAGGAAGGGGCGCAGCTGGCGAATCAGCCGAAGCTGATAGTAGGCACTTCTGGCCATCACATCTATCTGAGCTGTCATTTGGAGTGACGGATCCAGAAACACCCCCAAGCTGCTAACACAGTCTTTCAGGGGGAGTGTAACCCCATCCAGAACTGGTTGACACACCTCCAAACCCAGGTTGTGACCTTTGCCAGCTTTTTGATTCTCCTGTCCAGGATATAAACTATTACAATTGGCTGTGGAACAATAACGTCTGCAGCAGTTTCCTTGGTAACTATACAATATTCTGACAATTATGAGGCTGCCCAAAAGTTGGACTCATATACAAACTTAGGCTTCAGCTTGTGATTTATTTTTATTATTATTTATTTATATAGCACCATCAATGTACATGGTGCTGTACAGAGTAAAACAATAAATAGCAAGACCCTGCCGCATAGGCTTACATTCTAATAAAATCATAATAAAACAATAAGGAGGGGAAGAGAATGCACCAAACAGGCAGTATAAAAGTCAGAACAAAATCAAGTTTTAAAAGCTTTAGGAAAAAGAAAAGTTTTTAGCTGAGCTTTAAAAGCTGCGATTGAACTTGTAGTTCTCAAATGTTCTGGAAGAGCATTCCAGGCGAAAGGGGCAGCCGAAGAAAATGGACGAAGCCGAGCAAGGGAAGTGGAGACCCTTGGGCAGGTGAGAAACATGACATCGGAGGAGCGAAGAGCACGAGTGGGGCAATAGTGTGAGATGAGAGAGGAAAGATAGGAAGGAGCTAGACTTTTAATATTACATTCCATGGCACATTGTGGTTTTAAATTTACATAACTTAAAAGAAATAGACATACTCCCCAAATGAGGATATTGGTGTTCTGCTTAATTCTCAGGAATTTTAGAATTTCTTTCAGTGGCATTCTTGAGCTTATGTTAGCATTTCAAGGTGGCTATGGGTGCTGTGGGTGTGTCTTTTCTATTAGACCTCTATCATTCTGCAAACTCCCAGGCTGCCAGCACATCCGTATCTGAAAAAGTCCCTTGAGAAGTGTTACCTCATGATGAATCTCCCAGGGCTTTAATTGAAGTGTGGGTAGTTGGGGAGGCTACAGGCTGCCGGAGAGATTATTGTGAATGGAAGATAGGATACTTACACACATTCCTCAGCCACCTCATAATTAAGATTTGGAAAAAAAAACCTTCCTCATGTAGTTCTGGAGGCAGAAAATGTGGCATCTCTTAAATGCCTCCTGAAGACAAAATAGTTCTCCCAGGCTTCCCCTGGGCCATAAGTAAATTAATTAGGCCACTCCATTTTACTGTTCCATTTTACTGCTTCTTTATTGTAGTTGGAAATGTTTAATGTTGTGTTTTAATATTGTATTTTAATATTGTGAACTGCTGGGAGATTCTATTATATTTAGTGGTATATTTATGTTACAGATAAATAAAATAAAATAAATTCTAAAGAAACTTTAAACCACCCTGAGAATGAGGCATGAGAATGGAAGCTTCTTCCAAAGGAAGAACATGTTCAGGAATTTGGAGGTCAGATTTATTTATTAACTGCTGCCAACTTATGTTTGTTGAATGCTGGATTCATGTTAAAGTGGAATGGTTAGTAAAACTAAGGGCTCCAAGAAAATTAGCAACTCTCAGAGGATCTGCACATGAATTCAAGTTTGGTGACTAATAATTTTTTATATACAATATGTCAGTATAACTTGATAAATATTTTGTAGTGAAGTCATCTGCTGTAACTACCAGACTGTTGAATAGAGTTAATATTCGTGGTCTTAATATTTCATTCCTGTACTACGTATGTATGTATTAAAAAGTAAATTGTTGTTTGACAAATAGGGAAATTATAATAACCTATTTGAATATAAAATGCATTCATAAAATTACGGGGAGAAAACATCCTTAGTAACCTTCACATTTTTTAATAATCTCACAGATCATGGGGAAATCAACTGCATAATAATCCACAACCCTCTGCATCCTGCAGCGGAATGAAATTATTTCATTAACATGTTATCTGTGTGTCATCACGTTCTTATTAAAAATTAAAATGGAAGCTTTATATACCTTAAAACTCTGTATCTAAATATAGGCTGTTTAGTCAGCCAAATGTTCCAGACTAAATAAACAAGCAACATGGCAAATTGTTGCATATTTCATTAAAGATAACACAGTGCCATATGTTAACCAGTGTAAGCAACAATTTAAATGCAGACTTGAAGAGCCAGTTCATATATTTCCAAGAAGCAAGTAAAGGAAATGTACAAGTGATTCAGACTTTTGCTGTTCCTACGTCTCTTGCAATATGTGATAAGATAAAATGAGATCCCAGTGACATCTGGATTTCATAGGTTTTCACTGCAGATGGGATCATCCATAATGTATGTCAATTTTCTCTGATTTATTGTGTTGTTGTTGTTGTTGTTGTTGTTGTTGTTGTTGTTGATAATTGAATTTCTATACTGCCCCATGTCTAAAGTTCTCTGGGCAGTTTAAAAGTTTAAAAATTATTAAAACAGTATACAAAGTTTTTTTAAAAAATTACGTAAAACACACAAATAGTATACACAGAGAGAATATATATCTAAATCCTACTTTGAGCAGTCAATCATAACCATAAGACAAATCCAGGATTCATTAAAAAAAAAAACCCTCATCACAGCCTGTCAAAAGATAGATCTTAACCTGGCGCTGAAAAATAATGGTGCCATTGGGAGATCATTCCTCAGTTGCAGGAGCACTACTGAGAAGGCCCTCTCCCTTATTGCTGCCTTCCAAGCCTCCCTCGGAAAAGGCACCTGGAGGAGGACCTTAGATGCTGAGCGTAGAATACAGATAGGTTCAGGTTGGGAGAAGTGCTCCATCAGGTATTGCGGTCCCAAGTTGGTCACCCCTCCATGAGGGCATGGGCTCCTGATGTTAGTAAAGGTGACTAATCAATCAGGTATGCCTTAAGGTGGATTCCTGCATTGAGCAGGGGTTGAACTTAATGGACTTATAGGCCCCTTCAAACTCTACTATTCTTCTTCTTCTTCTTCTTCTTCTTCTTCTTCTTCTTCTTCTTCTTCTTATTATTATTATTATTATTATTATTATTATTATTATTTATTACACTTATATACCCATAGCCAAAGTTCTCTCTTCTATGATTCCATGATTCTATGATTTACAGGAGCATTCACATGATAGCTATGTAACATATGGACAAACCCTATGAAATCACAGAGAACCAGAAGACCAATTCTAGACTTCCATTTCCATCATTGCACAAAATGGGACAGAGAGCTGGTAAATGACTGGATTTTAAACAAGGAGGCATACTACATCTTGTTTCCTCTTCAGCTTTATTACCTAATAAATCAGAATCATTTTTTCTAACTTCAGGCATCTCAAACATGCTAAGGCATGAAGTCGTGTACGTGGAAAATTCAAATTTAATTTTCTGTGGAGATATCACTCAAGTTGTCATAGCTGGTGTCTTTGGCTTAGGCATAGGTTGGAAGAGAATAAAACATCACCTGGCAGTAGTTCAGCATTTATAGAAGCAACAGGATAAATTGTGATATTGCATAATTTGCACAGAGAGAGAATTTTAAATCCAGAATTGTGAATATTTGCATGGAAAAATCTGTTTATACATTTCTTAAAAATAAATACTTTCATATATATATATATATATATATATATATATATATATATATATATAAAAAATTTGCCTTGGCAAGTAGATTAGGCCTGAGCTTAAAACATTTTCGTGTCCTGGTGCCTGTCCCACCACCTTCCTGGTAGCACCAATCCAGGTCAGAACAGGACATCAGAGGAAAAGGAGGACCCTATTGCTATTTCTAGTACTTATGAGGTTGAAGGAGAGTCAACAGACCTTGAAAATACCATTTTTAAATAATATACATAATGGTTGATTACAAGTCAGGGAAAGCTGAACAAGTGCATTTTCAAGAGGTGTTTGAACTGAGGTGTCACCACAGTTTCAACTTCTTAAGTCACACATGGGACTTGTGTGACATTACCTGAAGAGACACTTTTGGTCATGTAATGAGTGTTTCACCCAGGAAACCCAGAATGAAATCCTGGCTCAGCCATGAAGTTTACCAGGAGATCCTGGTCCAATGACTATTTTTCAATCAACAATTATTCTCATGTATTTATCATGCAGATAACATGAACGAAAATACTGTACACTGGCTTTTTCGAGGGAAGGCAGGATACAGGTGAGACAACTGCAAAGAATCCCTTATTATTTTCATGAGGATAAATTATATCACTAAAAAAAGGCAAGTGACTACCATCTCTTGACTCCCACTTTATACAACTGTAGAGATTTATATCTTCACACTTTAAGGGAGAAAAATTATACCTCGCCACCTGTGGTTCAGCAAAATGACAGCCCAATCCTATACAGTTGAGCACATTTAAGCCCAGTAAAATCAAAGGGCTTAAGTGGGCCTAAATCTGCATAAGATCAAGCTGCACAAATGCTAATTACATTTTTCTTTCCTGCCTTCAAGAGTGCAAAAAAACTTTAAATCCATCTGCCCTGAAAAAAATACGCCCAGACCACAAGTATTTCAATGCAGTAGAACACCTGCAAGTGAAGGAAGAATGAAACCATGGAAGCAAAGAGGCAGAATTTTCCTTATATGGTTATTTGCTGTACAGTGTGTCTGGGAGCTGGGGGGGGGGGCATTTTATCAAGCTACTCACTCAACATGAAAAGGAAAAGGCATTCACATATTTGTCTACTGTGCACCCAGGCCTTACTAAATGCACTCCCCCATTTCCTTTATGAGTCTTTCGACCAAATCCAGACTGAAAACAAATTATCTGTAAGTGAAACGAGACCCAACGCTTGTAGGATCAATTGAGCTGTAAGCATTTACTACTACACAGGTGTTCACCATCCAAATTTCTGTAAGAATATGTGAGCATTTTGATACTAGAACGAGACTAGACAATAATAATAATAAATCTGATCCAAACTGAAGTGATTGACAGCGAAGGGAGAGAAAGGAAGGAAGGAAGCAAAGAGGGAAGGAATGTTAAGGAGCCGTCTTCAAGGGACTAAACATGGAATAAAGAAGTGGGTGGAGGTAGAGATGAATGGATTTTGTTAAATCCATTCCGTATGTGTTTCATGGATTGTCAGGAATATTTTATTCCCTTGCCCATTCTTTGATAGAATTGGATTTTTCTCAATTTCTTGAATTTGTGTTCATGTTGTAATGGGCGTACACATGCAGATGTGCAAATCTTCCCCAAATCTGCATTTTCACAATTTAACCAATTGGGGAGAATGTTCATTTTCGTTGGTTGTCATTATTGTGGTTGTTGTTGTATTCCCATATTTTTGTATGACCTAAATTTGCACACAATTCCAGAAGGTTTTTTTTTTTAAAAAAAAAAATGGTCTGCAAGTCCACACAACTAAAAAAAAAAAAAAAATACCCAATCCACTGCAGAATCCACAGGTCAGGGTCATAGAAATCTGAACCCACTTGAATCCATTGCAGATTTCATCAATATCCCTGGATGGAGGATACTTCATTTCCTTGACCTTGGGGGAGCTAGGGGTGGCAACGGCCGACAGAAAGTTCTGGCGTGGGCTGGTCCATGAAGTCACGAAGAGTCGGAAGCGACTGAACGAATAAACAACAAAACAACAACCACTTCTAGGGTGTTGATGGTAAAAAAGTGAAGACATCTTCACCCATCTGCCATCCTGGGCTTGGTCTGGGAACCTTTCCTTCAGGGTGTCTCTCATGGCTTCTTAGGATCAAGCTGCACTTCCTCCAGAAAAAAGAAACTGGGAGCTAAGAGGCCCTTGCACCCTTGATTACCTTTACCATAAATAGAATATTAGAGATCATTGGGTGGAAATTATCTAATATGATGGGATCAGGGAGAGCTTTTTTTGTAATGGTCTTTCCACTGCCTATTTTAGGTTCAGTGGAACACCTTCATGTAAGGATGCATACCCACTTGACTTGTCTTCTTTTGGATAAAACAGGTTATCTCAATCCAGTTCAATGTAGCTTCAGACCTGGTTATGGACTGAAATAGGTTTGGTCAACTTGGTTGAAGACCTATGCTAGGAACTAGATAGTGGGGTTGTGTCCCTGTCAGTTCTACTGATTCTCTCAGTGACATTTGATACCATCAAGCATGGTAGCCTTCTGTATCACTTAACTGGGATGGGGCTCAGGGGCACTGTTTTATCTGGATGGTTGGTTCCAGAAAGTAATGAACAAGGATTCCCATTTGGTGCTTTGGCTTTTTAAAAAACTTAATTTGTTATGTGTATATCCCAGCTTTCCTCCAAAAATTCCAAGGCAGCATACATTTATTATTTATTTTAAATGTGCCCTGCTTTTCTACCAAAAAATGACACTCAAGGTGGCTAATGAACTTCTTTCTCTCCATTTTATCCTCAGAACACCATGTGAGATATTAATTTATTACATTTCTATACTGCCCAATAGCAAGAGGTCTCAGGGTGGTTAATTGAGAGCCCCAATGCCACCCTCTGAGTTTCCTGGCAGAATGTGAACTAGAACCCAGGTCTCCCCAGTTCTAGTCCAACACTCTAACCACTACACCATGGAAAAATATAGGACAATATCCCTCACTTGTGAAGATCTTCTCACCCCTTTTTGATGGCATTGCTCTGGGGGGAAGGAAAAAAAATGACTGGCTTTTTGGTCTACAGGTCATAGGAATGCAAGAAGAACTCTACTGGATGAGACCAAATCCATATCTATTCGAGCATTCTGTTCCCAAAGTGGTCAACTAGATTAAAATGGGAAGCCCACAACAGGACATGAATACAACTATAGCACCCCTGCTTGTGTCCACCATCTATTGGTATTCAAGGGAAATACTGTCTCTGTTACTTGAATAATAATAATAATAATAATAATAATAATAATAATAATAATTTTAGTTCTTACCTACCACTCCGTTTGGATCGAGGTGGGGAACAACAATAAGTATAAGGCTAGTAGCCATTGATAGCCTAGTAGTCATTGATAGCCCTATCCTCCATAAATATGACTAATGCCCTTTTAAAGCCAACCATGCTGGTGGCCATCACATCCTGTGGTAGCCAGTTTCATACTGTGCACTATATGAAGAAGTACTTCCTTTTATCTGTCCTGAATGTTCTGCCATCCAGCTTCATTAAATGACCTATTTATGGGCTCCTGGTCAGCAGCTACTGTAGTTGTCCACTGTGTGAACAGAGTGCTGGACTAGATGTACTCTTGGTCTGATCCAGCAGGGCTCTCTTCTTATGACCTATGTCATAAGAAGAGAGAGAGAGAGAGAGAGAGAGAGAGAGAGAGAGAGAGAGAATCTCCATCCCTACTTACTCCATACCATAGATATTTTTGTTTACATCTCTGCCGTGTCTGTCCATGCACACCATTTTGTAAACTTGCTTAATAGGGGAGTTTCCCAAGGCCCTTGAACTTTTTGATTGCCCTTTTCTGCAGTTTCCCCCACTTTTACAATAGCATTTTGAGCTGGGGTGACCAAACACTGTACAGTATTCCAAGTGTGGTCACATCACAGATTTGTAGAAAGGCATTATGATATTGGCAGTTTTATTTCCTAATGGTCCTAACATGGAATTTGCCTTTTTCACAGCAGCAGCACATTGGGTTGACATTTTAATTGATTGGATTTTAACTGGGTGTTTTTAATTTCTTTTTCTTATAGATATAGTTAGTGCTGTTGATTTCTTTATGGTATACATACACACACACACACACACACACAAAATTAATATGAAAGTACATTTACCAGTATTCCAGTTAAACCAATACAAAGAGGCACAGCACATTTTGTTGCACAACCAGGAAATGCCTAAACAATTGCTGACATTCCAGACTTGGAATGATCTCTACCTAAACAAACACTGGAGCCACTAAAATGAAGAACAGTAAGATATTTATTAAGAGTAGTGTCATTTAGAAAGTATTCTAGACAGTGCAAAATGATAGATTTCACTACTGCATTTCAAGAATGGAGACATTGCTTTTACCATCAGCATTTTAATATTTTAATGCTTTTATGTAGGTATGCTGGTGTTGGCATTCACACAGTGGTAAATATTTACATTCACCAACAGTGTGTATTAGACTCTTGAAAAAAATTCTACAGACTGGCCTGTCATGTTAGCAATGAGACTAAATGAAACTGATGATTCTGAAAATGTGCATAGATCATTTCTGGTTTTACCTACTCATCATTCATTGCTGCCAAATGTTCACTCTGCAGAATAGACAAAGATTTCTTTGAGGGAGATGCCTCTGAAAAGAACTCCTGCCACCCAATCCAGGTGTGTAGAGGGCTATGTCTCAACAGATACGGTTGTAGGAAACATTTTGTGGTGGAATTCAGTGCTGCACGGGTAGCATCCACACACTTGCCCTGCCATGGCAGGTTAAATCTGGCAGTGCCAGGGAAGGGGCACCTTTCCATTTAATGGGGGAATTTACTAAACGATCAACTGTGTGCACAGAATAAAAAATGCCTGTACTTCACATCGGTAGCTGTCCTTTGTTTTCAAGGAAACCTCTTCCATGCCAAGGATTTTTAGAGCAATAATCTTTCTTCTTGTTATGTTTAAAACTGGATTTTTTTGTTTGAGGTGAACTAAGATTTTTACTGTATGCATGCACATCTTGATTCACTGTAAGCATTTGTATACAAGGCTTCAATCACATTCTCAGGGCAGTTCACCAAAAAAAAAAAAAAGAACTAAAATGTAAATATGACTTATTAAACACAACTCTGAAAGTGGCATAAACCAGTCATCAGAACTGAAATGGCAAAAAGCTTGGGGATATATGGGCTGGTCCATAAAGTCACAAAGAGTCAGAAGCGACTGAACGAATAAACAACAATATATATATATATATATATATATATATATATATATATTTATTGCTGGAAAGCAAGCCTCTCTAGGAAGAGCTTTGTACAACTGAGGAGCTACCAATGAGAAGCCCCGATCGCTGGTATCCACCTGCCACACCTCAGAAGGCAGTGTAGCTTCAGAAGCCCTCACAGGGTTGTTGTTGTGAGGATAAAATGAAGAGGATTATGTATGCTGTCTTAGGCTCCTTGGAGAAAAAAAGGTGGTTTATAAATGAAATAAATAAATAAATTGTATATATTAGGGTGACCATATGAAAAGGAGGAGTCTGTCCTTAGCTCTTAAAAATATTATTAATTTTTGTTTAAAGCCCTGACTGCTCATTCACAAGGATTAGGCTAGCCAGAGACATACCAACACAACATATCCGGGTTTTTTTTAATTCTTTTTCTTTACTAGGCTGTTGCCTCCTGAAACCTCAATGGAAAAGAAAACTTTTTAACCCAGCAAAATTACAGATTCTGTTCCTGTCAAATCATTAAGAAAGAGAGAGAGAGAGAGAGAGAGAGAGAGAGAGAGAGAGAGAGAGAGAGAGAGAGAGGAGACTACAAAGAACAACTGTGCCCAACAGAGAAAGCTAACCCAACAATATGAGATCATCAGCTGTGGGTTGACAATTCCATGATCACCTAAACAGATTATTTTACAGAGCAGCATAAGTATGTGCCAAGTGGAAGGGAGCCTAATGGATTGATCTCATGAAAGAGAAATGAAGCCACCTGAACCAGGAAATCTACAAAGTTACAAGAAACACAATGATGAAAGCATTTTAAGGAGCTTGGCACAGAATTGCTTTACCCACTGAGAAGATGGGGGCCAAAATAGCCTATAAAGACTCCTACAGATTTTTATTAGCTCACTTTTTCCTTTCCTTTTCTTCCTACCTGTTTGCTCTTTGCTTTATGTTACACCTCAACCTCCTTAAATTAAAGACTCACAAAATGTGATTGCTGAAATATTTCTGGAAACCTAATGGGAAAAGTGTACAAAGCAAACTGAACTGTCTAAGGGCAAAAGACCTCATATTCTGATATGACCAGCTTACATAGTAGTGTTAGCATCTCCTGAGTTTCATGCCAATGTGGCTATTATTGGGGGTGTTTAAGAGCAGCCATAATGCCCATTGGACTAATGATTGGTGAAAGGGGAGTCCAGCTCCCTCTTCTCCATCTAAATTTGGGCTATTTTGTGGCAATTTCACTTCACAACACATTTCCATTCATTGCATGGAGTGGGCTGTAGCTCAATGGTAGAGAACGAGTTTTGCATGCAGAAGGATCCAGATCAAGGGCCTTACTAGACCTACCTGGGAATCCATGCTGGAGGAGCAGCGAGCCCGTGCTACAAGTAGTGCAGGCCGTCGCTCCAGTCCAGACGTCAGATGCGATGGGCTGCAGGAAAGCCCCATCGCGTCCTCCATTTTGCTTTGTCCTTAAAGGGCCGGGTGCGCAGGAGCACACCATTGGCAAAGGTGGGTTTTTTTTTTTTTAAAAAAATAAAGGGTTCCCTGCTCCCCCCTGCCCCAATTCCCCCCCGCCCACGATCTCCAATCCCCCCCATCCCCCACGATCTGTGATACCCCCATTCCCTATGATCTCCAATTCTTCCCCCCCGATCCCCCTGGCTCCAGGTTCCCCACATCTCCCCACCCTACTGTGATGGCCACCCACCGCTTTTCCTGGCTACTCACAAGTAAATGCAGTAGCCGGGAAAAGTGGCGGAACGGGCTGCATGCCCACAGTCTCGGGCTCAGCCTGAGACCGTGGGAAATACCGGGCCACAACCTGTGCTGGTTATCCCAGGCCAAGGGAGGGTTACCCCTGCCTGAGCCCGGGATTCCCTGTACATCATCTGGATGCACAGGTGCCGGCCCGCGGCTCGCACCGGGCTACTCCATCATCTAGCAAGGCCCTCAATCTCCAGGTAGGGCATAGAAAGAATTGTGCCTGAAACTGGGCTAGACTGGTCTGACCCAGTGTGAGGTAGCTTTCTATGATGGGATAGAGAAGCGCCTAAGGCTACACCCAAGAAATGATACCTCCAATTCCTCAAAAGTATTGTCTTCACTAAAATTTAAGTACTACTAAATAAATAAATGGGATCAAAGAGCAACATCAGACGAGCAGTTTATCTCATACGGATTTTTGTGGGTCCTTTTGATGATGCCGTCCACCTCCCATGAGTCTCCCACTCCTGGCCTTCTTTCTTTCACAAAATAAGACACTGGTAAGTCCAATTTATTTCTAGAAGTGAAACTTACCACAATCTCCTTCTGTGTGCAGGAAAAGGGGTGCAATAAAAATGCCCACTGAATGGGCCAAATGGTAATTGTTTACCTCCTCTTCCTTTTCTGTGAAGAAAGAGAAGGTATTGTGTGATGGAAGTGGGGTGGGAGGAAAGCAACGGTAGGAAACCATAATTCCCACCATCACCATCTGATGATCCTCTAAGTACTAATGCAGTGTGTTACCAGTGCCTGGTTCCAGTATGCAGTAGTAGAACCTTATACTGCCTCACCGTTATCTGTTTTGTATGTTTTTCCAAGGAAAGTTGTGATTTAAATGAATCTTCCTCCACTGACAGAAAATGTGCACAATTTGTATTCGGGTGTTTCTGATTGAATACCAAATGCTATATGAGAAGAAGCCCAAATCTGTTTGAAGCCAGGCCCACTCTCTTTGGATTTATTTCTCTATCTGCTAGACAATATGGACTTCCTCAATGATTAACATTTTCCCCAACCTAAATATAATTTGATACATGATGCACATATGTGGAAGTGAAATGGTTATCAGAGGACAGTATCTAATTCGGCACTAGTGCTAATGTGAATTACATTGTGCTCAAATTAGCAATTTCTAGTGCATCAGCATCAGCAACAGCATTTGCTTGTGCTATGTGTTTATAAAATGTTTTAGGATATGGTTTATAGTTGTTGTTGTTGTTTTTAAAAAGAATAGCCACCTCTTGTCTTTAACTATAATTGATTCAAGTAAATGAGCAAATTATTTGGCATATTGTACTTCAACTCCTCTCTCTCTCTCTCTGAGCTTCATCCCATGTACCTGTTTCCCTCGAATTATCCCCTACAGTGCTAAGCTGTCACTGTTGTTGTTGTTGTTGCTACCGGGCGGCTAGATCTTTTGCGTACCAGGAAATGGGTTTAAGAGGGAAAATGTAAAAAAAATCATAAAAAATCAACGGATGACCCAATCCGATTCAAATTTGGTATGCTTAAAGCTCTCCTTAATATCTATTACTGTGCCAATTTTGATGTCTTTATCTTTAAAGCTTATGCAGCTGTAAGCATTTGTTTAATTTTTCTTCAAGTCCTGCTCCTGCGCCCCAGTGGCCGCTCGGATGATACGCTCGAAAACTAGTAGCAAAATACAGCGAGTCTTTTGCCTTTATAGCACAATTAAAGCAGGATGCATGGGAGTACTTCACAGTCAAAGCAGATTATAAACTTGAAAACTTCGGAATCCTTTGCATGCAATTCACAGTGATTGCACAGTATTATGCTGGTGTGATAAAGCAATCTCTCTCTCTCTCTCTCTCTCTCTCTCTCTCTCTCTCTCTGTGTGTGTGTGTGTGTGTGTGTGTGTGTGTGTCCAAGAAGTCTCCAAGAACTGGAGATTTGTTTTTCAATCTATTCTGCATACTAAACAGTACCTGACAACAGGGACTGCTGATAATAGATAATGCACGAGGCATGCTCGTGTAAGATGAGTTTTATTGATTTAGTGACAACTGACAAAGATGAATATTGCAACTGAAGCTGGGAGCTCAAAGGAAGCCTCAGATGCTATGACAAAGCTCACATCTAAGTGGCCAATTTGCTTCATTGGTTGTTTCATCACAATTTCCAAAAAGCAAAGCTCCTCTTTTTAGAACACATCCTGTCCATCTTCTCAATTCTATCTGAGGGTGGGAGGAAGAAAATGAACAAGCACCAACAAGCACTCTGCAGATGTGAAGAATTCACCATTACGAATTCCCAGAGGACACAAAATCTAACAGGAACGTTCTGCAAAAGCCTGAAAAAGTCTGGAAGTGCACACCCCTGCAGCTAAAGCTTCTGGATATTGTCTTCGTGTTTATGTCACTGTTTATATTACCTGGTCATCAAATTTGTAGCTGTGAAACACATGAGGGAGTGCTTGAAAACTATAATCAACAAAAGTATTTGAAAATATCGGGGGGGGGGAGTATAATAAAATAACAGCAGCTGCATTTGTGTGGGGGGTATCTTTAATTCCTGAAGAAAAAACTCTGATGCCACTTTTGAGAGGGACTGAAGCAGTTCCAGTGTTTTACAGAGCAATCCTAGCTCCCATAAGTAGTCATCTGGGAGGGGTTAGGATGTGCTGTGGTCCCCCTCTACTGACATGGAGGAACTCTGCTAGTAGGGGGGCATCCCATCCAAACACCCCATTTATACCCACAGAAAAGTTGTTAGGCATAAATCTAGACCATAAAATGGGGCATTATTAGGCAGGGCATGGCAGAGCTGGCTTTGGATCCAGTGGATTCATTGGCTAGATCTACACCAAGCAGGATATGACACTTTGAAAATGGTTTGAAAACTGTATAGGAGGTGTGTCCTGGACCTCAACAGTTGTCACTACCATTATAAAATGTTTTAAAGCAGTAGCATAGATTTTGCCAGTCTCTCTCTTTTTCATAAGAGGGTCCTGAAATGAGCCCCAAGGCTGGCAGTAGCTAGTTCCCCCCCATTGTTTCCAAGGGGTATGGGGCTTAAAAAAAATCTTCCAAGCTGAAAAAGCCCAGTACAATAACCGCCACCTCACCATATACAGGCACCACCTACCCTGGCTGCTGTGAGCCAACAGGGCTTTGGATATGGCAGAAGATCTGCAGTTTTACTCCCCCTCAGACTGCTGCCACCTGAAATTTCTTACCCATTGGAGTCAATGGAGCATATTTTTGAGTACACATGTATAGGCCTCTGCTGTTAGTTAATTTATTTGACTGATGGATGGATGGATTATATCATTACTTCAGATGGCTTTTTCCACCAAAAAGGCCTACGGAGTGGTGCACAGATGAAAAGAAGTAAATCAATGATCAAAATAAGAAGCAAATATAAATCATTACACAAAACAAAAGATATAATAGGAAAAAACCCAGCAATAGCAAAACAACCATCGTGGCAAGATTTTCAGAACAGCACGCAAGGCTCTTCAATCTAGCCCGTGCCACTTTCCTTGCTGGGCACATTATTTATTTATTTATTTATTTATTTATTTATATAGCACCATCAATGTACATGGTGCTGTACAGAGTAAAACAGTAAATAGCAAGACCCTGCCGCATAGGCTTACATTCTAATAAAATCATAATAAAACAATAAGGAGGGGAAGAGAATGCAAACAGGCACAGGGTAGGGTAAACAGGCACTGGGTAGGGTAAAACTAACAGTATAAAGTCAGAACAAAATCAGGTTTTAAAAGCTTTAGGAAAAAGAAAAGTTTTTAGCTGAGCTTTAAAAGCTGAGGTTGAACTTGTAGTTCTCAAATGTTCTGGAAGAGCGTTCCAGGCATAAGGGGCAGCAGAAGAAAATGGACGAAGCCGAGCAAGGCACACCACGTTACCTTCATTGTGCCACCTTACCTTTGATCCTTCCATCGTTTTTTTCCTGCCTCAGCTCAGCCAGCTGGTGGAATACCGTGTGTGCTTTTTAGGGAGTGCCCAACTGGGTCCAGGAGACCTGTGGACCCCAACCGCCACCGGTGCTCACACAAGCATTTACCTTTGCGTTAATGGGGCCTTTATGGCCGTTACTGATGCAGCGGGGGAAGTGTGCAATTTCTGGAGGATCCAGAAATTGTGCAGTTCCCCTAATTGCATTAATGGTGGCTGCCATTAATGCAGAGGGGTAAGTGCATGATTTTGGTAGCTAGGGCAGCCATATGGCCTGGTGAGTGGGAGGCGGACGGCAATGGCAAGTGGGGGCGACAGGAGAGCATCCTCTGAGGAGGGCACAGGGCATTTTGCTTACCCATACTACTTTTTCCATGTGTTCCAGCTTCCTCTTGGCCACTGGTCAAGCTTCCAGTCATTTCTGCAATGCTTCAGAGTTTTCAACGTTCCCTGGGATACTTTGGGCATGTCTACACCAGCCCTATATGTGCATCCAAATGCCTGTGCATCCAAATGCCACACAGGGGATCCTGGGAGCAGGAAGGGATGGTCCCTCCATTTTCCTGGGATAACCCTTAGGTGTAAAAAGGGCCTTTGTCAATGGTATCATTGAAGGGATTATTTTTGGGCCTTACAAATTTACTTAGGATATGTAAGGAGGGATTTATTAGGGCCTGTTAGCGTAGCTTAGGGAATGAAGCTTTTGGGGAACAAAAAGAGAATTAAGCAGTAGGAGTAATGTTTTAAAGTTAAGGGGGCAAGTATAAGGACAAGAAAACAAGACTATTTAGATGTGTTCTATGTCAAGGGATGTTTAATTGATGCTGTTTTATTGATGCTGAGCTGTTGGGGTATGTGTCACGCAGTATGTATTCCTTATAAGGGAACTAGGGCCTCATCTACACCAAGCAGGATATTGCAGTATGAAAGCGGTATATAAAAGGCAGGAGCCACACCAAGCAGGATATAACACAATGAAATTGGTATATGGTCTGTGTCAATGGGCCCCAACAGTTGTCAGTGCACTTCAATACCGCTATAAAGCAGTAGTGTGGCTCCTGCCTTTTATATACTGCTTTCACTCTGCAATATCCTGCTTGGTGAAGATGAGGCTCTGGTCACTGGTCAAGGGTTATAGAGAGGTAGAGTGATTGTTTAGAAATCCCCACTTCTGGAAGAAAAGAGAAGTAGACTAGACTGTTGAGTGCATGAAAATAAGAAATCTAGCTTAGGGACAAACAAGCTACATCAGAGAGGGAAGGGAAGCTTTAGAAAAAGGATGGGGCATGCTGAGAAGAGGATGGTCTAAAGGGTGATATGCACCAATGGACTCAGATACTTTTAAATAGATTAATATGTATTATGTGAGTGGTGACTGCTGCTTGGAAAGGTTTTTAAGTCTGAATACAGAGGATGAAGACATGTTTCCTTTCTCTCAGGGATGAGATCCAGAACATTGCTCTGAGCCTAGCATGTAGGCCTTAGTGACTCCTCGGTTTTGCCTGTAAGAGATAGAAGTCCCTCTGCAAGACAGGATCCTCTTTGCAGAGTTAGTATGAATGGTGCAGGAATTGTGAGTATACAGCTGTAAGATTTGTGAGTATGGGGCCATTGCTAGATGGGGCTGTAGCATGTGTTACATACCAGCATCGTCTTTACAGATCCACATGATGTTCACCAGGATCCGTGTTCATCCTGTGGTGAAACCTCTGTTGTAGCATGTTTTATGAAACGGCTTTAAGCCTGGCTTTTTCTGTCGGCGCACGCTAATTTGGATACGGGAGCCGGAGGTGTGGGACGAAATGAGGTCAGTGCAGTTTCCAGCGAGGTCAGCACTGGTCAGGAAAAGGCGTGCTAAGGGGAGTGGCCAGCAGTTTCAGCCAAACCTCCTCCTCCATTTGCGCCCCATCTGCAGCTGTGGCAGCGGCGTGGCGGCTTTTTTAAAAAACCAAACAGGTCCGCTTTGCGCACGAACGGAGGACCGAAAAACTGTCTGGTGAGTTGTTGGGTGTTTGTGTGGTGGATGTGTGGGATATGTGCAGCTCAGTACCTCTGTGTGGGTCACTTTTTGGGAAGGTGGGCATCCAACTGTAATGGGATGTTGGTGACCTTTTGCGGGGGGCAGCCACAGGTACCGTCCTAATGCCGGTGGTTTAGGCTGTGCGGATGATGTAAAGGCGAGCGGGGAATGATGGGCACGGTAGAGGCATGCAGGGCTGTGTGCCTATTGGTGTGGGTACGCGGCAGCTGGCTGTAAGGGGGCAACAAACGAGGGTGGGCGGCCATTTTCCAGCGGCCACGCGGCGGCAGGCGGAAGGCCAGGGAAGCATCAGCCCAGGGGGTGGGCACCTGCCCTGGGGCCCCTTTGCACTGTGTCAATACACTCCCCTATCCTTCCGACTGCATTTGGTGGTGGGGGGAAGGGCACAGGGCCGGTCATCGCCGGCAAAACTCAGAGGCGTGATGGGATATGTAGGCGCAGAGTACCCATGCAGACGACTGTGCTCGGAACACAATACGCCTGTCATCACTCCTGAAAGCAAATGACAGCATCCCTGCCTTGTCAATGTTGCCATTCAACAATGCCACTCGTTCCCATCCTCCTGCCACCGCTGGCCACTCCCCCTGTAGGTCATCCCCCAATCCCAACTGGCTCCCCTGTGCCCAGCCTGAGTGGGGGGGGGCATGGAACAAAAGCAGCAGCAGCACTTCAGCTGCGGCCGCCGCGGCCACCGCCGCCGATCTACGCGGATTGCGCTCTTTCGCACTTGCGCTAATCGTGCCGCAGGTGAAAAAAACCACACCCGGAAATCAGGCCGGTGTGTCTGCGCAACCCGTGCTCAACCCGACAGCACCACAACCGGAGCAAACTCCCACAACCACCCCCCTCCAACACCGGGATAATCCACACAACGTGTGGACCATGAGGCGTCACACCTAAACAGGAAAATCCGCTTTCACCCCTCCTCAAGCACGGAACACCCGGTAGGTCTAGCAAGGCCCTGGGTTTATTTTGTGAAAGGTTTGTGCTTCTGTTAAGCTTTCTCTTTTCTTTAATAAGATTCATTCACTTTTAAAGTTTGAGTAAATCTTTTAAGTTCTAAGTGTAATCTGAATGAATGCAAACATTCTGTCTTGAGTTCTCAAACACACCTGCACCTAAAATATTTGGGCCAAACCAAGGCTTTTTGAGAAGGACATGCCTGAATATCTAATAGTAGGGAAGCTGGGATTTTAGACTTTAAGGCTTTAGCTAGACCTAAGGTTTATCCCGGGATCGGCCCGAGGTCATCCCTGCCTGCTCCCAGGATCCCCTGTGTGTCATTTACATGAACAGGGATGACCCCGGGATGATCCCGTGATAAACCTTAGGTCTAGCTAAGGCCTAAGTTTTTTCTACCTTTTCCATGTTCTACATCAGTCTTCAATAGTTAATATTGGAGCCTTTGGAGGCATTTCATATTTGAGCTACTATTGCAGTCAGTGCTTCCCACTAGGACATGATTCATGACAAGTGATGAGTGAACTTACTCTAGCTGAATTGTTATTTCCTCAGATAATAACAAACTCACCTGTGAAAGCTCAGATAAGAGTTCTCTCTTAAACAAACTCTTGTTTCAACTAAATGAGCTTTTGCATTTGCACATCAAACTGCACCTTGGGAGCTGTAGTCTGGAATTGCATAGTGTTTTACATGGACTTCCTCTGTGAAGTGATGTTTACTTATCAGTGGTAAATGTAGGAGAGAAGAAGATGGAACACAGATTTCTCCTTCTCCTCTCGCAGAGCCAGAGCTGTGCCAATGACGGTGAGGAATGCAGCAATGGGCACACCTGATCATTCAACAGTTAAACCAAACCAACTCTGTGCATGCGTAGAAATGGCATTGTTTAGATACAGGCTGTGCATGCTCAAAAGCTCACAATCAGTTCTGAACAATAGCAAATTCATCAAACACCAATCCAGGCTTGTTAAAGATGAGCATTATGAATGATTGAAGTTTGACTAGCAAGCCAAATAATTGCAAATAATGGCCTCACTATTCATGGCAAACAATCCCTGGTAATGTTCCTTTTCTTTTTAAAGGTGAATTAAATTTTAATGAACAAATACCGTATGTGTTTGTGAGAGGGCCAAGAATCAGAAGTTTGAATAAAGGAGAGTACTTACTTTTGAGTAGTTCTTCTCAAAGCTAGCACTCGCAACCCTTCATGCCAGATAATGGTTGACAAGTTGGAAAGAGGTTTATGAGTGGTGACAACTCTGATCCAAGTGGATATTGGGGTCTAAGGAATCCCTCTTCACATCTTGGTGTCTCTGAGTATTCAATGAAATTCTTATATTTTTTGCACAGTTTTGCTGTTGTGAGCAACCAAATGCTCCCATTTATGTTTATATTGTGCAATACAAGTTGGCTACTTCCACCCCAGGTAGACAATGCTGAGTTGTCTCCCCATTCCAATCTTGTTGAGAAGTGACAGCAGCAGCATCCTCAGTCCTTATGCCACCAGCTGAATCTACATTGCAGCTGAACAGGTGGGTGGGTGGGTGCTGAGACTGCGGCCAAAAGAAAGATGGCTATGGGCAGCACAGGCCTATTTAGCTCTATTAGCTGTGCCCTCAATTATCTCCCATAGACATTGCACGTCCTTTCTCTCATCTTGAGCAACTGTGCTTCCACCTGAACCCATGTGGGTTAGGTGGTCAGAGTAGTAAGCACATAGTAAGACAGAAACAAACTTCAAAGTGATCTTGATAGGCTGGAGTGCTGGGCTGAAAACAACAGGATGAAATTTAATAGGGATAAATGCCAAGTTCTACATTTAGGAAATAGAAACCAAATGCACAGTTACAAGATGGGGGATACTTGGCTCAGCAATACTACAAATGAGAAGGATCTTGGAATTGTTGTAGATTGCAAGCTGAATATGAGCCAACAATATGGCTGCAAGAAAGGCCAATGCTATTTTGGGCTGCATTAATAGAAGCATAGCTTCCAAATCATGTGAGGTACTGGTTCCTCTCTATTTGGCCCTGGTTAGGCCTCATCTAGAGCATTGCGTCCAGTTCTGGGCTCCACAATTCAAGAAGGACGCAGACAAGCTGGAGCGTGTTCAGAGGAGGGCAACCAGGATGATCAGGGGTCTGGAAACAAAGCCCTATGAAGAGAGACTGAAAGAACTGGGCATGTTTAACCTGGAGAAGAGGAGATTGAGAGGAGACATGATAGCACTCTTCAAATACTTAAAAGGTTGTCACACAGAGGAGGGCCAGGATCTCTTCTCGATCCTCCCAGAGTGCAGGACACGGAATAACGAGCTCAAGTTAAAGGAAGCCAGATTCCAGCTGGTCATCAGGAAAAACTTCCTGACTGTTAGAGCAATACGACAATGGAATCAGTTACCTAAGGAGGTTGTGGGCTCTCCCACACTAGAGGCATTCAAGAGGCAGCTGGACTACCATCTGTCAGGGATGCTTTAGGGTGTATTCCTGCATTGAGCAGGGGGTTGGACTCGATGGCCTTGTAGGCCCCTTCCAACTGTGCTATTCTATGATTCTATGATTCTATGCACTCCTCTGTGCAGCCATGGACCCTCTTCAGTTAACTTGTGATGTATTTGCTGTTACCTTGCCAAGGCTACTTTTATCTGGAGGAAGCAAATATGCCATGGTACAGCAAAGGATCATGCCAAAGGTATCACAATACTTATCTAGGCTTCACTGGGCTGTCTGGATGCAACTTCTGATCTACTGATCTGCATCTCCATCTAGGAAGGTCTATTTTTATCAGACCGAAACTGGGGCCACAGAAGAGAGTAGGTAAATCTTAGATCAGCACATTAACCTAAATCTCTTATCATTTTTGTTTGTTTGTTTAATCTGGAAAAGTAAGCTATTAAACTTTTTTTTCTAGGTACCCCGAAAACCGCAAAGCTTTTCAGTTAAGGTTTTTTCTTCAGAAAAAGATTATATCCCAACACAATGTATTTGGTTAATCAACCTCTGGGCACCCATTTGAATCAGATCTTGCTGGTATTTTATTAATCACTCCATGACTAAGCCCATTTCAAACTTCTTTGATGTTTGAAATGTGGTTATTTTCCGGGAGATTCTAGCTTTGAGTGCTGCAACTTAAAAGTGTGTATAGAATATGGATGGCTATGCAATGAGATTAGCCATTAGGGTGGGAAATATTTATAGGAAAAATATATTCTTTGACTACAATGTGTGACTAAGAAAGCTTTTTTTCATTGAATACCATGGAATGTTTGGACTTCTATTTTGCCAAGCATCATTTCTTCTGTGTATTCTGAACAAGGCTTTTTTCCAAAATACCTGGAATGGATGGGACTAAATAGCATTTCAAAGATGTTCTCAGCCAATTTGTGCATAAAACCCACGTGAGTACAAAAACATTCCATATCCCTGATATGTGTGTAAATTGGAAAATTATGTCTTATGAAAACTCATGGAATTACATTTGCAAACCTACCCTTTTCAATGTGCAAGAGATGTTTGGGTCCTTAGAATGATTCAGGATAATTCAATTTCAGGCAAAATGCTTGCTATTCCCTTCTCTCTTTCCCCTTTATCACTGGGCATGATCCAGCCCCCAGTAGGGTTGGACACAACAGAGAGGATAAGGCTCAGTGAAAGATTTCCCCCTCCCTTCTCTTCCAATTGGGCAGAGTCTGCATTTCCAAGCACTTCAGCCACATCATAAATATATCCGTAACATTAAGGCTGCAATGCTATATACACATATTGATTAGTAAGTCTCAGTCCAATCAGTGGGGCTTATGCATGACTCCGCATGCATACTGGTTGTGATAGAGAGATGGGTGAGAATTTTGTTTCAGTTTGTTCTTTATAAGAATTTACCAAGATTTCCAAAGGTATCCATATCTGGGAGAAAAGGAATTCATGAGAGAAACTGTAATGGACAGATTTGTCCACCCAGGCCCATGGCTTTGAACTGGATTTGAAGCCCTTTGTGTTCAACCATCATGCTGAATTGAGGTTGGGGCCTCTTTTTTTCTGGCAGGCTCTTCATCCTCAACAGCTACATATAGAAGGCAGGTACAACATGGTAATCTCCATGCTGGGAATACACCAATTGAATTTGCTCAGTGCAGATGCAAAAGATTTTCGATCAGTTGACTGTTTATAGGAATTTACAAAAAGATGCAAATTTCTTCATATTTGGGTGAGACAGAACATGCAATTTAAAAAGATAGAATATGGGAGAAAACAAAACTGTCAAATTTGTCCACTGCAGCTGTAAAGCTCTGGTCCTTGGCAACTCATGTAGAAGCAAATCGCATCAAAATTGCACTGGTTTAAAATGTTTGAATTAATATATTATTATTATTATTATTATTATTATTATTATTATTATTATTATTATTTCAAAGCCAATGTGTTTTCAGCTAGGGAATCATTCAATCTAGGATTGCTGCACAAACAACAAAAATGAATTATGTTTGTATTATCTGCTTCTAATCGTACCTTGGGATGTTGGAGAAATCTGCAACAGAATCAAATGAGGTCAGATTCTGATGAATCCAACCCTTGGATTCTGAGTGGACCAGGTTTTTCCTTGTTGGGGAGGCCACACAAATTCTTGGACTGTTTTTTCTAACTTTTTCAAATTTTGTGCAATATTTGTTGTAGAAAAATACACCACCACCACCCCCAAAAAGCCACCCCACCAAAGATGTGCATTTCCCACCCATAGGCTATAGTCTTTATATGCATATTTGGGGGGAATTTGCACATTTTTGCACATGTGCAAATTCAGCACCTTAAACAAAATCTGACTCTGTAGGTGGGCAGTCAATGGAACTAATGGCACCAGAAATTTTAGAAACACAGATGGAATGGAATTTACATAATTCCTGCATCCCTCAATGTTCCTGACACTGGGGACAGACAAAATTTTGTCAAAACTGCATGGAGCTTTGAATAGCACACTCACTTCATGAATTTATAAGAAAATCTTAGTAAAACATGAATCAATTGAGGTGACCCATAGAAATGTTGGCTCAGAATTATTATTACTGCCACAGCTGATGTTAGCCATTTTCAGAATGGAGGAAAGAAATCAAAAGCAGACACTGAACAACATTCTGCTTTTCTTTTATCAAACAGAGTGTTCACTGCTCTCTGAACCTTAAATATTCAGCCCCAATGGCTAAGCAAATGGAGCAATAATTGTCTATGGAAGTGGCTGTCATTGACTACACAGTACTGAAGACAGCACTGTTTAAAAATTAAGTTTAAAAGAAAGCAGACAGATACACACTATTTAAGTACCTGCATAGTATTTTATTTATTACAGAAGCCCCATACAATGGCAGCTTGAAAGCAACATGCAAAACTTTGCATGCATTCTGTACACAGAGTTAGCTTTAGGTTTCCCCCCGTTTTTGTTGTTTATTCGTTCAGTCATTTCCGACTCTTCGTGACTTCATGGACCAGCCCACGCCAGAGCTTTCTGTCGGCCGTTGCCACCCCTAGCTCCCCCAAGGTCAAGTCTGTCACCTCCAGAATATCATCCATCCATCTTGCCCTCGGTCGGCCCCTCTTCCTTTTGCCTTCCACTTTCCCTAGCATCAGCCTCTTCTCCAGGGTATCCTGTCTTCTCATTATGTGGCCAAAGGGGGGAAATGTCAGGATGTTGTCCCCTGCTCATGGGTGAACTGGGCACTAGAACAGGGGTCACATAGACACTCCCTGCTTTAAGTTGAACTCCAGTTCAGACTTCAGAGAAATGGTTCACTTCTGCTCAGACTGATTTGGAGTCATCCTGCTTTGAGTTGGTACTGAACTTGAGCTGAGATCTGAAAAAGTGAGGGTTCCCACTGACTAGCATTAGAAGTCGCCAAACGGCTGAAATCCCCCCTTGGTTAGAGTCAGATAATATTTGTAGGCGTAGCAGTCACTTAGGAGGGACTTGAGCATGATCAATGTCTGAAAAATAGGTACAAGGGTCTTTGGCCTATCACCTTTAGGCAGAATCAACTACACAGACAGAGCACTCCTGGAAATTTGCAGGGTGTTAGCATTAAAAAGAAAAGAAAAGAGAATGTGCCAAAAACTTTCAGCCGCAAACTGCTATGGAACAAATAACCAAATTTGTCTTGAAAATGAGCTAAATTTGGCAATTGTATTATTCCATAGCATTTTGATGCCGATGTTCAATGGCAGATCAGCAACTTTTGGCCATGGTGGTGGGTACCATGGGTTAGTGGTAAGGATGCATGAGAAATTTGTTTCATCTCATTTTTTTTTTATCAGAGTCTACCCATTTCACACCTTCTGGATCGATCATAGATGCAAAGTGCAGTCAAAATGTGTACATTTCTGGCTTGTGATGCGATTCGCCTCCACCTCCCCACCCACCTCCCCAAAACCTGTGATCAACAAATGTGTACATCTGAGAAATGCATAGACATATTCTTTCGTCAATGGGAGAAGAATGTGTGCATTTCAAATATATGTACAATTAATGCTCACCTTTGGAAAAAATATGCACAAAATATGCATGGATATTCATGGAAAAACAAAACAAACAGGAGGGAGCTCCCAATCTTATATGGACCCATGTCAGAATGAGCTTAGAGATGAAATTCAGAGAACTTTGAATTGCTCATGTTTTGCTGATTCGCACATCCCTAGTGCTGAGGGCTGGCCTTGGGGTAGAGGGGGGCACACATGGGTGGGAGGGGCTGCACACAGGCTATGTGTTGCCCACCCTTTCTATAGTACAAGAACTTGAGGGGTACCTGGTATTTCCTACTGACCAAGTTGTTAATGCAATTGCTTACAGAACTGGGCTATAAGCTGGATTTCTTGCGAGTTTTCAGAACACGCACCACAAAAGATTTATTTATTTATTTATTTATTACATTTCTATACCGCTCAATAGCCGGAGCTCTCTGAGATGCCCATGTTGAGAGGCACCAAGGACAAACAAATCTTCAAACAAGCTAAACATGTTTCAGCAAGACCTTATAACTGGAAACCTGATGACTGTTACCCAGAGGACCTTTTCTTCTGCTGCCCCCAGACTGTGGAATGGCCTGCCGGAGGAGATTCGTTGGCTTAATACTCTCTCTGAGTTTAAGACAGCTGTAAAGACTAGTCTCTTCTGGCAGGCCCACCCAGATGCATTTTAAACCTAAGAATTTTAAGATGTTGTGATTGTTATTTTAATATTGTATTGGTTTTATATGCTCTTTTAAACGGATTTATGTATTGTATTGTATTAATGTTGTTCTCTGCCTCGATCCAGAGGGGGAGGCGGGTAAGAAATAAATTTATTATTATTGTTGTTATTATTATTATTATTATTGCCATCAGTTTATAATAGATCTATCAGTGGGTTCAGATTTTCATCTCTCTCCTTTTTGTGCATTCTTGGTTGCGGTGGTGGTAAAGTGAATGTAATAAATCATGATATAGTGTAGCTCGCCTGAACATCATTGCACAGACACACACACACACACACACACAAATAATGATTATTATCAAAGATTCATCTTCCTGACGGATAGAATTTTCATCAGAAAAAAATACAGAAGAATCCCAACAAATGATATATTTTGTTTGCAAAGATATATTCTTCCATTTTACCATAAATATATTTGATAGAGTAATGCATTATGTCATGTCACTTAAAAAAAAAAAGCCTGGAGAGAATGCTGAGCCACTGAATCCACTTTTGCATTAAAATAAATAAATACTAAATTTGTCTTGAACTTTTTCCAGTTCTGCTTTTTATGTCCTTTAATTTAATACATTCCCCCCCATATTAGTACGTTAGTACAGGTTTGCATTACAAGGAAATAAGCCCCATTGATTTCAGTCAGATTTAATTACATATAATGAGTTTAGGATCTTCCAAAGTAGATATGCATTATTGTTGAGTGTACCGTAGAAAAACAAAAAGGTATCCCACTCATCTTTATAAAAGAAAACCAGAGCAGCTTACAGCACGAATTTTTGAAAATGTCATTGAAAGGTATTGGGATGTATGAGCCACAATGCGTCTTTTCTCAAGATGTTAGAACAGCCTCCCCCAAGCTCACCACTCCTCCCCCATGATGGACTGCAATTCCCATATTTTTGTGGTCTGGACTGCAACTGTTAGTTTGCAAAGCCAATGGCTGTACTGGCTGGGAATTATGGGAGTTGCAATCTAACACATCTGGAAGGTGCCAGGTTGGGGAAGTAAGTGCTAGGACTAAAAAGAGAACTTAGAGATGTTCTCATGATAAAGCTCCACAGGAGGTGAAATTCATGAGCATTTGCCCATAATATAAGTTCTTTCCAAAAGCAGAGGGGTCATGAAGGGGACAGAACAACTGAAAGCAGCAGGAATTCTAAGGTTCCACCTCTTAGCTGCCAGTGGTATCTTGAATGACGAATATGTTGTGGTAAGAGGCAAGATTTGAATCTAGTGTCCATCTCTCATTCTATGATTTCATGACCACAATGGCTGGAGGAAGACTGGAGAAAAGGAGTATAAAAACAAACAAAGAAAGAGTCAGACTTTGAGCCTACAGCTTCTCTACATTACATTTAAATGGAGTCACCTCCGGAACATGCCGTTGAAGCTAGAAGGAGAACCGAGTCTCTTGACTGCTCCATAACTCCTTCCCAGAAGAAAGAATGCCAGGTTTAAAATTTATCAGCTGTGTGACAGAAAAATGCACTTTTGTAGGCCTGTCAGATGTAATGTATGCTGCAAGTAAAGTTGAATGAAAAATGTGTCACTCTTTCCTTCCGTCATCTCTTAGTATAGGTATAGAATTTCTATATATTCAGTGCAGGTTTTCACACTGAATCATACTTGCCATATCAATACTCTAGTGAGGACAGTGTATGTACAGTTATGTAATTATGAACAATTTAACATTTCACTTATTTTTACTATAGGATATTTTGCTTTTTAGTACAATTAATTGTTGACCATCCTCTTGCATATGAGTTTTCATTGGAATGGAGGCTCCCCCCCCCCATTTTTAACCCCTCTCTGTGGGGTTGGTGGAATTTCATGAAAAAGTAGGTGAGGGAGCATAAATGCTTCACTTCCAGAGCACTGTGGTCCCAATTCGAATTGGGGCTCTGAGGGTCTATGGGAGAGTAGAAAAGAACCATCTTTGTCACTTGAGGCTCAGGTGACCTCAGTGGCACGGAGTGCTTTCTACCAACTTCGGTTGGTGGCCCAGCTACGCCCCTATCTGGACAGGGATAACCTAGCTTCAGTTGTCCATACTTTGGTAACTTCCAAATTAGATTACTGCAATGCCCTCTACATGGAGCAGCCTTTGAAGACGGTCCGGAAGCTGCAGCTTGTGCAAAATGCAGCAGCCAGATTGATAGCTGGAACAGGGAGGTTTGAGCATATAACACCAATTCTGGCCCACTTGCATTGGCTGCCTATATGTTTCCGAGCCCAATTCAAGGTGCTGGTCTTAACCTATAAAGCCCTATGTGGATTGGGACCACAATACCTGATGGAACGCCTCTCCAGACATGAACCTACCCGTACACTGCGCTCAACATCTAAGGTCCTCCTCCGAGTGCCTACTCCGAGCGAAGCTCGGAGGATGGCAACAAGGGAGAGGGCCTTCTCAGTGGTTGCCCCCCGACTGTGGAATGATCTTCCCGATAAGGCTCACCTGGCGCCAACGTTGTTATCTTTTCGGTGCCAGGTCAAGACCTTTCTCTTCTCCCAGGCATTTTAAGCAGCATTTAACAATGTTAAGTTTGTTTTTAATGGACCCCAAAATTGTTGTTTTTAAATGGATACTGTTGTTTTTATACTGTTTTTATGTTTTTAAAATTTTTGTATACTTTTAATGTTTACTATTTTTAATTGTTGTAAACCGCCCAGAGGGCTTCGGCTGTGGGGCGGTATATAAATGTAATTAATTAATTAAATAAATAAATACTAACACATATAGCCCCACTATGCATGCTTTAATGAATGTTTATTCTGGCCATAGAAAGATGAGAGGCCTAGTGTAGCCAGGAAGCTCCTTAACCCCCTGAGGTTCCCCAATTGCCAAGTGGGACAGTGATGTCACCACACCCTCATCTACTGGAGATCTCTGTATTAGAAATCTATCTGCATATCTGGGATGGGGGTGTACTCCAGAGTTTCAGGAGAGTGGGATGGATTGCCCCATCTTTTCAGAGATGAACCTAACAGTTCTATTCTAGAGATGGAAACAACCTCACCTCCCACCTTTGCTTGATGTCTGTCCTACATTGTCCTACAGCAAATGTATGAGGAGAACTTGTGCAGCCTTCACAGGGTGTCTGCAAAAATCACAGCATCTCTGGTGGGTGGGGTATTTAAAATTCAACGAGATGAACATGTGGCCGTTCCATTCCCCCCCCCCCCAATTTTAAAAGCTTTACACAAAGGCAACCCGCTAAGCTCAGCAGCTGGCTACTGAATGGTAAATCTGTTAAGAATGACAGTGGGGATGATGGTAAATGATGACATGGTCTGATTCCTAGGGATAACAGAAGGGGGAAAAAGATGGATGTCTCCATGGCATCATCAATCTTTCTTTCTTTCTTTCTTTCTTTCTTTCTTTCTTTCTTTCTTTCTTTCCTTCCTTCCTTCCTTCCTTCCTTCCTTCCTTCCTTCCTTCCTTCCTTCCTCCTTCCTTTTCTTCTTGTTGGGTGGGCACACTTTGAAGCAACATGCTGGCTGAGACTGCAAAGGGATGTCTGGATTTCGTGAAATCCATCCTATGTGTGTTTCATGAATTGTGCAGCATCGTTTGTTCCAGCATCCATTCACAGATGGATTCAATGTGGGAAAATATGTAAATAACTCCTTAAGAGGGTCCGCAACAATTTATGCCAATACATAACATTTAGCATATTGCCACCATCATTCTATTCAACTTTCCCCTGCATAGATTTTCCAGTTGGCATATGTCTCAGCAGAAAACTGAGAACTTTCCTAGGTATAAATTCATACACACACACACACACACACACACACACACACACACACACACACACCAAAATCCATAGACTGTGTTCAGCCTGCTGCAGAGACCAGTCTGCAGCAGATTCTGCAGGTAGGATTCTTCTTCTTAGAAATCCAAACTCATTTTAGTTCATCTCTAGTTTCTCCAGCATCCCTAGGCTTCAACCCCCCCCCCCCACCAAAAAGGACTCCTACCCATAGCTACTTTCTAAGCATCCTAAGGGAAGGGGTTCCACTTGTATGGTGGACAGAGGGCTAAGTGCCTTTCAGCCCTGCTAGGTGCCTTTCAGCTGATTGCTGGATCACAGGACCTGGTCATAAAATCATCATGATTCAAACTATTTCAGTTTGCCAATAAGGCTGTTGATCTGTCAGGGATGGCCTGGGATTTCATGGCTGTTATACCCATGAGCAAGAAAATTTGGTTGGATGATCTTTGAGATTCCTTCCAGCCATACCGTTCTCTCTTTCAACTGTTTTGCAAGATGCCTGTTCCGAACACGCAATTCAAGGCAGAAAGAGAGTTGCATAGTTACTATAATTAAATCATCCCTTCCAATGTTAAGCCAACAATTTGTCATGTGGAGTCAAACTGCAGCTTTTGTGCAAACTCCCATTGAAACCACAGCATCAGGGTGTTTCCACCAAGAAGATTGCTCAGCTCCATCCCAGTGGGCTTTGTTTCCCATGGCTCACCATTTTCTAGCTGAGCACAGGCGATCTGGTTCCAAATTCATCAGAGAGATCTCGACTGATTTGAGCCCATACTGGCAAATCTAAAAGTTACAGGGGTCGGGAGGGGGGTAACTTGTGTGTTTCTGTTACTGTTGAGGACAAAGAATAACACAAAATGTTTTGGAGACAGATTGCAAGATTAGTCTGAATCTGAAAATGACTTTAAAACCCACCCCGTCTCTTCTCCACCTCCTTTCTGCTAGCCCTTTGGACCTGGATAAGAAAGGCTGGTGGGAGGGATGGGAAAAGAAATATTTGTTTAGCATTTGCTCTGCGTGCTTCAAGAATGTAAGTGGTGTGCTTGCTGTGGCTATTATGTTGTATTAAGATCTGCTGAAAATTCCCTACAGTACATGAAAAAGTAGTCAGACTAGATTTCTAAAGCACCCTGGCAGTGCTTCCTCAGTTAGCCTGAAAGTAAGAGACTGTAAAAGTCCTTTGGAAGAAAAAGGACATGGGGAGAGAAAAAGACCAGGTTTTGCTAAATTATATGGCGTTAGGGCTGCCAGTTGATTATCTTCTTGGCCCAGATCCAAAAAGGGGTGGCCAATTTTTTGTTCCAGCTGCAACCTCTTATGCTACAGTTTGTATTGCTCTAGAAGGTAACCTGGCTTTTCAAAGCAGCTATTTCTGGATGTCCAAGGTGGCAATGGATGGCCAGAAATACCCCAGTACACACACAGAAGAGGGCACACAGCATTTTGGATCTCAGCCTGGGTTTGAATAAAGCACTCTACGGCTCAGGTTCAGGTTATCTGAAATATTGTATTCTCCCTTATGAGCCTGCCCATGATCTCAGATCTTTTGGGGAGGCCTTTCTCTCAGTCCCACCAACATCCCAGGCATTCCTGATGTGTATGCGGGAGAGGGCCTTCTCGGTGGCAGCTCCAAGGCTCTGGAACTCCCTTCCCAGGGAGGCTAGGCTGGCTCCCTCTGTGCTACATTTTCAGAGGCAGGCAAAAACTTTTTTATTTCAGCAGGCTTTTGGAACTATACTGGGCCTATGTTAATAGATTGGATCCCCCCTCCTTTTACTCTGTTACAGTTTTAAAATTTGTAACCTGTTTTTAATTTTACTGTAGGTTTATTTTAACATTTGTAAATTATATTTATATGTTTTAATTGTACATGTTTTAATCTTGTAAACCGCCTTTGCAAGACTGAGATGTGCTGGGCAGCTGCCTCTCAGGTTCTTTGGTTGTGGACTGTTGATGCTAATGCAAAAACCTTTCATATGGGGTGCAGGACTTCAGTTGATGCCCCAGTGTGGCCTTCTCCATCTTTGTGCCCTCCAGATGACTGGAATCTCAACCCTCGTCCATGCCAGCCAGCAAGGCCAATGGTAGTCCAAAACATCTGGATGGCCATCAGGTTGGGGGAAGCCTGCCTCAGTGCATGTAACAGTTACTCTGCTAGAGGTGGCTATGAAGATATGCCTTGCATCTGGAGACAGGTCAGAATTCCATGTTTATTTTCTAAATAATAATAGTAAAAGAGAGAGAGAGAGAGAGAGAGAGAGAGAGAGAGAGAGAGAGAGAGAGAGAGAAGAACTTACCAAAATTCAAAAACCTGTTCATAAAAGCATGGAAAGAATTTGAGAATTTTAAAAACAAATAAAGAAACAAAACCAAAACATGAATGTGGGCACAGATGAAACTGACAGCGTCATCCATTGAGGCAGTATCCAACACCACCGGCTTTGTTAGAAAAGCTACAAGAAATGAATGAGATGCTCATTTCCAGAATGAAAGCTTGCAGAAGCAAAAAACAGCTTCACTGGCCTGTCCCAATCTACAAGTGTTTCTATTTGTTTCTGGGGTTGCTATTTGAACTGATAGCTTACTGTTTAATGAATGAAGGTTCTGCTTGTGCAACAGATTGAGCGGGAGCACAGCAGCAATATTGGATACTACCCTGAGTGCTTAGAACTTAAAAGTCTGGGTTTGAATCCTTCTATACTCAACCATGTTAGTGCTGAAGTAAGATCACTACCTATTCCTCCTCCTCCTCCTCCTCCTCCTCCTCCTCCTCCTCCTTCCTGATAGGCTCCTCATCTTTAATAACTATATATGGCAGGAAGGTACTAATGGTTCTCTCCATTCTGGGAATAGTTATACTTAATGAATTTGGTTGGTGTACAGAGCTCAGAATTTCATTCCATTCGTTTTATAAGAACTTAACAAATCCACAAATTATTTCACAAATGGGATAGAAAGAACTTGAGATGGGGGGAAATGAATATGGGAGAAAGTAAAATTGACAGTTTCTTCGATCCCTGTCCATACCCATAAAAAACCCTGATCTCACAGTTCAGCACTTGGGGAATGGACTCTATCAGTGGTAGAGTACATACAGAAGGTCTCAGGTTCAGTCCTGGGTAGGAAATGTATGAGAAATTTAGTTCAGTTCATTTTTGTTTAGGATTCTACCTGGTTCACATCTTTTGGACTGAATACAGAGCAAACCCAAACTCAGATGCAATCGGTGATTGAAGTCCATACATCTCAAAGCTTGCAGTGCGATTCACAAAAACGATTTGACAACATGTGTACATTTCATAAATACATGCACTTCCAAATGTGTACCTTTCAAAAATTCAAACATTTCAAAATGGGTACATTTCAAAGCTGTCTACAATTGAAACACACATTTGGAGAAATATGCACGGAAATATGCACAGATTTTCCTGTGAAAAGCAAAAATATTTTTTTAAAAAAAACAAAACACCAAAGTCACAATCTGAAACAGACTCCAGTTGGAATTAAGAATGGTGGAGAAATCCACTGTAGACTCAAATAAGGCTGGATATTCAAGAAGTTGCAAAATCCGAAGTGGATTGGCTCCATTAACTTTGGGTCTGTCGGATTTCGCAGGGCGATCCTCCAGTCTAAATGGCCCAAGTGGCTAATGGTCACTTGGACCATTTAGAATGGTGTGAGAAAATGACAGGCGTCAATTGCAAATTTTACAGCATTTGCAGCTTTAAATACTTCCTTCTATGTAAATCGTGACAAATTACTCCACAATTTGCATAGACAAAGGTGCTTTATAGGCTCAAATGACATTAACTATGCAATTTACAGCCATCATTTTTCCCACGCTTGGCTAACAGCAGCCGTATTTAACTGATTGTGCATTTAGAACTGAAGAGAGTCATCCCGTGCCATCCGATCGACATGGTAAAACTCTGGGGAAATCCGTGAGGTCTCAAGCAGCCCAGGTTTCCCTGCTGTGGACCATCCCCAGACCGGGCATCGGTGGTGGTGGGGGGTTCATACATCCCAAGTCAGAATGACCTTTAAGCTGGAATTCAGAGAACCCTGATTCGCATACAGCAAATCTTGGCCATCTCCTATTAAAGAAGGACTGGGTAGCAGTTGATGGGAAAGAAACCCTGATGAAAACTCTGGAGACCCAATCTTTGTCTGAGTAGACAAAGCTGAGCTAGATGGGTAAGTAGTTTGGCCTAGTATAAGATAGGTACCTTGGACTTAGTGAGTTGGTTCATATTTCACACTGCTGTGGGTACTTATTTAATCTTGAAACCTCATAGTTATCCCTATTTGTAAGGACACATATGGCGGGGGGGGGGGGAGAGAGAGGATTCTTCTGACTAGCTCTATAGATGTCTTGTATTTAGCTTTGTTTCATTTCAATAGAATCTTAAATAAGCCAGATTGTTTTGAATCAACCACACCATTCCACAGAGACAGCGATGTTTTGTTCATGTTTGATTTATTTTGTCAAGAATTGCAGACACAGAAAGTGTCAGGGGAAAAGAGGAAGAATGCAAAAAATTATATAAGAATAAACGAGACACCACATTTTCACACTTCCTTACTTTCCCATTCTGGGAGAGAAATAAAATTTCCACATGAAAGGGGTTGTACCTGATTGCCTACACATGTACACTTTAACATGGACGCGACTCCCCAGAATCCAGCTTGGTTTATAATAATAAATTCTGGCCATGTAGAATTTTTACAGGTCTTGTTCAATACCAAGAACACATGCAACAGAGCTGTTTTCATGCTGTTTTCTGCACATTTATCAGAGATCCTGAATATAGTTAGCCTAATTTAGGTCATTCTTTTCTTCTTCTGCAGATAGTGTAGATGGGATTTACTTCTGTTTATGTTTTTGTTAGGGATATATGAGAAATCTGTTTCAGTAATTGAACTATAGGTCAAACTATGTACTTTTCTGAGCTTACAACATAATTCACAGACCAAAAGACTGTCAACATGTGTACATTTGAAAAATGTGCATGAAAAAATGCATTTTGGGGGGAAAGAAATGTGCACAATTACACTTTAAGCAGTGGGAGAAGAATGTATATATTTTTAAAAAATTCGCACAATTGCTGCATATATTTGCAAAATATATGCATAAAAATACTCACTGATTTTCATGTGAAGAAGCACACAAAGCTCGCAATCTGATACAGATCTGAATCAGAACAAGCTTTGAGGTGGAATTCAGAGTACTTCAGTGAGCTCAGGTTTTGTTGGGTGTTTTTACACATTCCAAGCTTTTGCACACATTCTATGCAAGAAATAGAACAATTTGCTCATGTGGATATTAGGCATGTGCTCTGCTCCTATTAGAAGCGCAGAAGCAGGAGCGAATTGGCCTGCTCCGCCTTGCCCAGAGGTGGAGTAGAAGCGGACCGCGGACCCCTAGAAGCAAGGCGAAGAGAAGCGACCATTTTTCGGAGCTCCTCTTTCAGGCAGACCGCTCTGATCGCCATCTTGAAACATTTCGCCCATAGATAACTGGGTTGTTTTTGAAGCTATCGTTCTGAAAATTCTTGTGCTTAGACAGTCGTGGATGGGGGTCATTTTGAGACTACTCTCAGCTCTCTGCGTCGTGCGGGTCGTGCACTAGAATTTTTTAAAAATCGGGTCAACAAACAGGGACAGCGCGGGTCAAACGGCGGTTTTCGCCCATAGGATTGCATTGCGGAAATGAATCGGGGATAACTGGGTTGATTTTTAAGCTATCATTCTGAAAATTCTTGTGCTTAGACAGTCGTGGATGGGGGTCATTTTGAGACTACTCTCACCTCTCTGCGTGGTGCGGGTTGCGCGCTAGAATTTTTTAAAAAGTAGGGTAAAGGCGGGAAAAAGATTACCTTTTCGAATGCTGAGGGGCAGAGTCAACTCCCGGTCATGATCACATGATCCCAAAGTTGGAGGAGGGGATAGGCAAAACTTGAGATTCTGGGAAACTCCTCTTTCTTAGTCTGAATGGACTTTTCCCAGTGTTTTTTAAAACAGTAGCCCCACCAAATGCACAAACACAACCTGTGAAATCATATACTAAGCCAATAATAAGAGATAGAAACACAGCACTGCTACCCACCCTAACTTAGGGGAACAACTGAAAAGATGTGGTGCAAGGGGATGAGCTCCCCTAGGGCATCTCATTGTGGACGTGCCCCCACTCTCTCCTGTACTTGGAAGGCCATCAGAGCCTTCCAAAGAGAGTAACCCGGTGGAGCAATGCCTATCATGAGTTGAAGTGAGCGGTCGACTTCTCTTAGTGGTGGAGCGATGCCTATCATGAGTTGAAGTGACAGTTCCACTTCTTAGTGGTGGAGCAATGGCTTTCATGAGTTGAACGGACAGCCTTGCTTCTTAAAAGACTGGTCATTACTAGGACCAGTCAAATTGGCAGCTGCTTCCCCCTCTCCCGGGCACGTCCCCCTATTACTGGTAAAAGACAGATATAACCTTTTTTAAAAAGTTCTTCTTGCTGTTTATTCAGTGACACTGCTGCTTTTAATTCCACCCCTCCTTCGTTTATTTATTTATTTATTTATTCCATTTTATATGCATTACTGGCTTATCCTTGACTCACTTCCTTATGCCCCCAGAAATGTCTGCTGCCTGCCTGCCTGCCTTCCCTCTCTCCTCCCCTGCCCGCCTTGCAGGGATGTTGTGTGTGTCTGGCTTTGACTCAGGGGGGAGAAGTCCTTCCTGCGCTCACTTGGAGTTTTGGAAGTTCCAAATCCATATTTCAAGTGTGGAAGAAGATTCATACTCTCCAATTCATGGCATGTTGGGATTTCCTTTGAAATAGCCCCATTGAGAGGTCTGCAGGTTTAAGCCCTGCCAAAAAACAGGGGATGATGGGACTGCCTTGAGTCTCAGCGGGTGGTGTATGTATCCCTGGATAAGCTGTCATGGTGGTGAGTTTGAGGGGTTTTTTTAACGTGCAAATTGACGGAGCTATTGGAAAGGGGTGTGAATGGGGTGTTGGATTTTCATAAATTCCCCAAAACTCAGGGGATGATGGGACTGCCTTGAGTCTCGGTGTGCATATGTATCCCTGGATAAGCTTTCATGGTGGCGAGTTTGAGGTTTCTAACGTGCAAATTGACGGAGCTATGGAAAGGGGTGTGAATGGGGTGTGAATGGGGTGTCCGATTTTCAAAAATTCCCAAAAATCAGGGAATGATGAGATTGCCTTGAAACTTGGCATCCATGTGGACACATGGATAAGCTATCATGGTGCCAAGTTTGAGGTTTCTAACATGCAAATTGACGTAGTTGTAGAATGGGACAATTTGGGGTGAGTTAAGCCGCACCAAAAATCAGGGGATGATGGGATTGCCTTGAGTCTGGGCGTCCATGTGGACACATGGATAAGCTGTCATGGTGGCGAGTTTGAGGTTTCTAACGTGCAAATTGACGGAGCTATCCCAAGGGGTCTAAATGGGGTGCCCGATTTTCATAAATTCCCCAAAAATCAGGGGATGATGGGATTGCCTTGAAACTTGGCGTGCGTGTGTATACCCCCATGAGGTGTCATGGTACCAAACGTGAGGTTTCTAACTTGAACCGAAAAAAAGTTGTTTACTTTTTTAGCTTTCAATGCAACCCTATGGGGGGGAAAAACGGAGCTCCGATCCGGATCCGGAGCTCCGAGCGGAGCGGAACGGAAATGGGTGGAGCGGGGGCGGGGCGAAGTGGCCCGATCCAAAAATCGCGGATCTGGAAGTGAAGTGGAGCGGGGGGTCCATGCACACCCCTAGTGGATATTAATATGCATAGTCAATTAACACAAAGGGAAGCCCACAAGGGCTTTATTTAACAAAAGACAGTATGCTAAGCCACATTACAAAACAATACATGGGCAGGAGAGAAGTATGCAAACATTTGGAGATATTTTGAGAGATTTTATTGCAAACAATTACTTGGTTAGATGGGCAAGTTAATTATGGGCAAATAATCCACAGACTGCCTGTTCCACAGTGAGATTCACTGTAGTAAAAAGTTTCAACATCCAGGTGCATCACAATTTGCCTTTGACACAAGCAGAACAATACGTCTGTCTTCTCTGCAGTTGTAGTGAACACAAAGTACTCATATTTTTATATGAAAACCTGTGAGTTTTTTTAAAATTATAGATGAGAAGTTGGACTGAACATTATTGATGTCCAAGGGTGCCATGCTTGACCTTGATCTAGGCTAGGATGACTCTTCAGATGAAGATCCTTATATTACAGAGCAAAATGACCTTGTGGAATCCCTTTGACCCAAGTGATATTACAGGCACCTCTGGCGTTGCTGGGGAAGCTAAACTGAGCCCATCAACAGGGGTGGAGCTTGAGGAATCCCTAGACAGGAACGCCAAGGACCCTACTTCACCTGTGAGGTCAGAAGAGGAGGCTCAAGATCCACTCATCTCTAGAGCATGCCATCTCCAGAAGAGGGAGGCACAGACTACCACGCAGAGGCGAAGCACATGTCTCAAGTACCTGCACAGTTGGGATGCCTGGGATTAAAGGAAATGTAATGAGAAGGGACCTCTTTTTTCCAGAAGCCTCTAAAGTACTGCAACCAAGTACATCAGACCTTTTCAGAAGTCTCTGATGTACCATGGCTGTCCTGTGTGGAGCTCTGGAAATTCCAGCTCATAACCTCTCAGTTGAGATTTGCTAGCTATTGAAAACAACTTAATCCTAGGTTCCAGTACCTTGAAATATTGGGTTCTTGATCTTCATATCCCTTGGACTGATATCTTCTGCTGCTGACTCCTGGGGCAGATCTACGCTAGTTTTATAATGTTGTTACTGTGCATTTCTAACGTTGCTATCTGTTTCATTTTTGATCATCACGGGGCACACTTTGGGAATGTAGAGTTACTTACGTTTAGCTTTTACGTTATTAATTCATTATTCCAGGGCACACTGTTTGTTCTTTTGTTGTAGCTGTTCTCCCTCTTCTCGGTGATTAGCTGAGCTGCTCATTTTGCTCCGCCCACTTCCTGTTTTCTTTCCTTCACTTCCCCCCCCCCCCTTTGCTAGGATAGGATGTAGGACTAGTGCAGTCATACATGAGGCAAAACGCTGTAGAACAGTTGCTAAAGGCAGGTAACGGAAGTGGAAATGCCCCCAGGGAAACAATTGGCTGACTAACTCACATTAAAATTTCCGGAGAAGAGCTAATGTCAATAGAACAGGGCACATACAATCAATACAAGCAGTACTACTGAGCAACAACAAAAGGGGACAATGAAATAAAACTGGTAAGTACAACTCATTAACAACGGTAGATACACCGGGTCATGTGATGATGTGCATCAAAGTAACCTGTTCATAATGTTAGAATAACATTAGTGTAGATTCCCACCTGGACTCCTGATAAGACCCACTTTTTGGATTGCCCTTTTGTTGGATGGGTGATACTGTGTCCTTGACTTTTTGCTTTCCTGTTGACTTCTCCTGTTTTGAACTGTACCATTGCTAGATTGATAAAACTGTTCTTTGATCCTTTGCTTGCTGACTTTGCTCAATCAATTTGCCTCTAGTTTAGGAATGGCTTTTGTGAGTAAATCCAGCCCTTCTGGGACTCAACGGATTTCCCCAGGAACCCCAGGTCAGCTTGCATTTGTGAACTGAGCCATGGACTTTTTCCACAGAATCAGGAAATTGTTTTCCAACCCCAAATCACTATTTATGCAAATTGCCAATGCAATTTGTGTAATTTACACAAATTAAGTAATTTATAGCTGCAATTTGTGCAAATTTAGAAAATTATGGCCAGAAATTGTGCAAATCACATAAATCGCACGTACATATATTTTTTTTAGTCGGCCAGACTCATACTTATTCAGTCCAGGGGTATTGTTTGTTTGTTTGTTTGTTTGTTTGTTTGTTTACTGTATTTGTATACCACCTAATAGCTGGATCTCTCTGGGTGGTTCACAAAAAATAAAACCATAAACTACAACTTAAATATAAAACTTAAACCTGTCTGTCTCTTCTGCCAAGACTCTTGTTCATGCATTGGTTATTTCTCGGTTGGACTACTGCAACCTTCTTCTCACTGGCCTTCCTTCTTCTCACATCAGTCCGTTGGTTTCTGTTCACCACTCTGCTGCTAAGATCATCTTCTTGGCTCGCCGCTCTGACCATGTTACTCCACTTCTGAAATCTCTTCATTGGCTTCCAATTCACTTCAGAATCCAATATAAACTTCTCCTGTTGACCTACAAAGCTTTTCACTGTCTAGCTCCTTCCTATCTCTCCTCTCTCATCTCACACTATTGCCCCGCTCGTGCTCTTCGCTCCTCTGATGCCATGTTTCTCGCCTGCCCAAGGGTCTCTACTTCCGTTGCTCGGCTTCGTCCATTTTCTTCTGCTGCCCCTTATGCCTGGAACGCTCTTCCAGAACATTTGAGAACTACAAGTTCAACCTCGGCTTTTAAAGCTCAGCTAAAAACTTTTCTTTTTCCTAAAGCTTTTAAAGCTTGATTTTGTTCTGACTTTATACTGTTAGTTTTACCCTACCCAGTGCCTGTTTACCCTACCCAGTGCCTGTTTGCATTCTCTTCCCCTCCTTATTGTTTTATTATGATTTTATTAGAATGTAAGCTTATGCGGCAGGGTCTTGCTATTTACTGTTTTACTCTGTACAGCACCATGTACATTGATGGTGCTATATAAATAAATAATAATAATAATAATAATAATAATAATAATAATACCACAACAACAACATAAAGCCACAACATAAAAGTACATCCAGAATAAAACTGAGCAGCAATGCTTGGTGAACTTCACCCCCCACATACCAATTCCTTCAACATCCCTACCCTAGTTTCCCAAAGGGATCAGTCTCAACCCAGCCATAGTGGGACAAAGGGTGCACAGTATGTTCATGGCTCTATTTGGGCATTCCTGCTTCACATCCAAATGTCTAGAGCATGGGCTCTCAACAAGGGGGGAATTCCCCCCCCAGGGGAATTTTAGGGTTCCGGGGGGGGGGAATTGGGACCACTATTCAGCAAAGTATGATGTCCTGTAGATTATGTCTTCCTAAACATGTTATTAAAAACATCCCAGAAAAGTGTCATGTCATCTGCAAAAGCCAGGTCTTTGCTCTCTTTTCCCTCCCTCCCTCGCAAACCCAGAAGTTTCAAGCTTCCCATTTAAAGGGGCAACACAAAGCATAGGAGCTGAGAATGCATGGCCCCTTTAAATGGTATTAACATAGAAAAAAAATAAAAGATTTTCAATATTATATGCATATTATTTGGAATGCACATTTTGAGTTAGACTATCTTGGGAAGGGCGAATTATATTCTGAACAATGGTGAAAGGGGGGAATGGAGCAAAAAAGGTTGAGAACCACTAGTCTAGAGATTGGGTCATGCTATTTCTAACCTTAACCTTTCACACCTTGTAACAGATAAACAATTTTTGAAAATCCCTTTTACAGAGCCAAGATAATAATAATAATAATAATAATAATAATAATAATAATAATAATAATAATAATTTTTAATATACCTAGAAGAAATGGATACCATGGACTAGCAGAGAGCTAAGCAACATATGGAGCTTTGTAGTTGAACTTATTTTAAAACATCTGGCAAGTCACATTTAGATTTACTAGCCATTTTAGCCTTAAATACCGCCTAATCACCCTGGACTAGAATATTAAGTGTCAGATCCAGGTTGCTGGCAATTATATTTTGAGGCATTTTCTTCTTCTTTTCCTATTTTTCTTAGTATTTGTATCTCCTCTGTTAAATCCTAAAGGAGCTGATACTTTAATTCAATGTAAGCAATGGAAGAAATTGATCTGGGAATAATACGTCTTATAGGCTGCCAAGGAATTACTGGGCATTAACATACGATGACAGTCCTGGCATCTGCTCAGAGGATGCTTGTATTAAGTGCTGGCTGCACACCCACCATGAGGGAGACCCAAAGGTCACCAGTGCTCTACAGTGGAGCTTTTCTGCCTCTGTAAAGAACCCACTGTATTACTCTATCTGGCATATCTGCTAACTTTCAAAGCACAAGTAGAAAGGGAGGAGAAAAGGTGAGTCAAAGGCACCATCCATCTTTCCGTACATGGAGAAAATTGCCAGCATGCAGTTGGTACATTTCATTACTGAGAACACACAGCAGCTCACATTCCACCAAGTCTGATTGATTTTCCCAGCTGGTTCATAAACGGCTAAAGATGATGCAAAACTTAAAAGGGAACCTTTACCTAAACTGCAGTATCTGTAGGCAAGGCATATGGAATTTCATCAGAAGGGAAGATGCTTAAATATCAGACAATTATCTCTGGTCACCAGCATTTAGAAGGAGGGTATAGAAACAATAGTTTATATATGCCACAACTCTGGCCTGGTTGAAAGTTACACTCTTTTGATTCTAAGCCCAGACCCCTCATTCAGATGCATGGAAGAGGACAAAACACCCTCAAGGGTACTGGTAATTGGGTGAGGTCAATCTACTCAAGTCACTGCAGCAAAGGCTACTCACCAGCAGCTCATGATCCACCATGTCAAAATGGAATCAATAAGGAACAAGGGCCCTCATCAATCTTTAAGCTAAGGTCATCAGGTCGAACCACAAGTGAAGTCTCAAGCTCAGCAGCATATTCAGTTAGAAAGGCAAATTGTCTGAGAAACAGGGATATTCCACTTTTCCCCCTACAAAATAGGGAACACTATTTTGTATCCCCTATAATACTAGAACCTGGGGTCATCCTATGAAGTAGATTAGTGAGAGGTTCAGGTAGTTCTTCACATAGCACATTGTTAAACAATGGAATTTGCTACCACAAGGGGTAGAGACGGCCACCAATTTGGATGGCTTTAAAAGGTGTGTGTGTGTGTGTGTGTGAATAATTCCTGGAAAAAAAGTCTATCAATGGCTATTAGTCCTTATAGCTATGTTATTACACAAAATGCCAAAGCGCAGATTTGGGTACCAAGCTAGACAAAATCTTACATCTGAGAGCATAGTTCACTTGTTAAATGGATAGTGACTCTCTCTCTCTCTCTCTCTCTCTGGCCATGGCTAGACCAGGCCTATATCCCGGGAAAGTCCCAGGATCATCCCTGTTCATCCAAATGACACACAGGGGATCCTGGGAGCAGGCAGGGACGAGCCCTCCATTTGCCTGGGATAATCCTTAGGTCTAGCTAAGGCCTATGTGTGTAGGAAACTCTCATGGTCAGAATAATAACTATGTTCTTATTGGCTTTAAACAGGCAAATTCATTGAGAACAGGGCCATCAGAGGCTAATGGCTACTAGTCATAGCAGGAATATGCTACATCCAGGTTCTCAGGTACTATGCCTCTGAATGCCAATTACTAGGGAAAAAACTATGTCCTAGTTGTGGGCTTACTAAAAGGGATCTGGTTGTCCACTGTGGAAAACAGGATGCTGGATAGATTTTATTTATTTATTATTTTATTTATTTATTTATTTATTTATTACATTTATATACTGCCCCATAGCTGAAGCTCTCTGACTGGTTTACAAAAGATAGGCCATTGAGTGATTCAGCAGGATTCTTCTTATGTTCTTAACAGCACACACCAGAGAAAGTGAGAAGGATGTAGCTTAGAGCTGAGCCAAGGTTTCTCAGTAGACATTTTTCCCCAAGATGTTTTTAAAGATCTTTTCTTCTTTTTCTATGTTTTTCTCCATTTGCTCCCAGCTATACAGTAAGTAACTGGATCATGGCTGAATAAGTGTTTGTCAATAATATGGAGTATTCAATAATAAGAACATAAGAAGAGCCATGCTGTAGCAGACCAAGGGTCCATCTAGACCAGCACTCTTTTCACACAGTGGCCCACCAGCTGTCAATCAGGGACCCACAAGCAGGACACAGGGCAACAGCACCCTATCACCCATGCTCCCCAGCAACTGGTATAAATAGGCTTACTGCTTACTGAGCTTCATGGGATGACCCCAGGTATTAGCATTATGGGAGAGGGAGGGAAAAAACGTCTCCCTATCCACATTCTCCATGCCATTCATAAGTCTGTACACCTCTATCATGTTTCCCCTTACCCTCCCTTTTCCCAAGCTAAACAATTCCCTCATAGGGCAGATGCTCCAGCAAACTCATATTGTGGAGTGTAATTGAGTTCTTTGAGAACTCTAGTATGGATACCATCCAGGCCTCAGTTCCTCAGACTCCCTGAAAACATCAGTTCAGACATAGGTATCTATGAACACCAATGCAGTGAACACTGATGAAAAAACATAAATAAAAATCACCCAGCTTTTCTGCCATCTCCCTGTCATTCTTTAGTACTCCCTTAACTTCATTGCCATTCAGCAGTACAACTGCTTCCCTAGCTGGTTTCCTGCTTCTGATATATTTAAATAATTCTTTATTGTTGGTATACACTCATCAAGCCCTAAACAAAATGGTTGCACAGTTCTGTTGTGAGAAATTGCACTCTTTGGGGCCAGGTTATTTGAAGGAACGCCTCCTCCCATATGTACCTGCCGGGATCTTAAGATCATCTTAAGGATGCAGACAAGCTGGAGCGTGTTCAGAGGAGGGCAACCAGGATGATCAGGGGTCTGGAAACAAAGCCCTATGAAGAGAGTCTGAAAGAACTGGGCATGTTTAGCCTGGAGAAGAGAAGATTGAGGGGAGACGTGATAGCACTCTTCAAATACTTAAAATGTTGTCACACAGAGGAGGGCCAGGATCTCTTCTCGATCCTCCCAGAGTGCAGGACACAGAATAATGGGCTCAATTAAAGGAAGCCAGATTCCAGCTGGACATCAGGAAAAACTTCCTGACTGTTAGAGCAGTGCGACAATGGAATCAGTTACCTAGGGAGGTTGTGGGCTCTCCCACACTAGAGACATTCAAGAGGCAGCTGGACAAGCATCTGTCAGGGATGCTTTAGGGTGGATTCCTGCATTGAGCAGGGGGTTGGACTCGATGGCCTTGTAGGCCCCTTCCAACTCTGCTATTCTATGATTCTATGATTCTATGATCTACAGGGGCCCTTCTCCGTGAGCCCCTGCCAAAGGAAGGGAGGCAGGTTGCTACTTGGAGGGCTTTCTCCACTGTGGCACCCCGGTTGTGGTATGAGCTCCCCAGAGAGGTCCGCCTGGCGCCTACACTGTACTTCTTTCGTCGGCAGCTGAAGACCTTTTTATTCACTCAGTATTTTAACACTTAATTTTAACTTAAATTTAAATTTTACTGTTTTAATTCTGTACTTTAATCTTATATCAATTTTGCTGCATGGTTTTATCCTGGTTGTGCTTTTTATACTGTATTTTGTATTTGTGCTTTTAACCTGTTGGTTGTTTTATTATGGTTTTAATTTTTGTGAATGCCCAGAGAGCTTCGGCTATTGGGCAGTATAAAAATGTAATAAATAAATAAATAAATAAATAGGATTTCTTAAAGGCCGATAGTGTAAAACAGATGATGGTCTCCATATTTGGGTATTGCAGGCACACAACAGCAATGCTGTTGAGGAGCAATTGATTTAACACCACATTCATAAATACATGGCATAATTCTGGACACTAACGATGCTGATTTAAAAGAGTTTAGCAACACATTTTATATCTTTCTTTCCAAAATACTGACACAGATCAAATGGCCTCATAATTTATTTTCCATTACTAGTCTTGATTATTAGAAGAACATAACCCCAAAAGTGCAACTAGATTTAATGGAGTGTTTGGTATTTAATACATGTAAGTAGTGCATGCTGAAAGGACAGGTGAAAAAGCAAATTCATATTCCCTGGGAAACTGAGTCCAAATATATGGATACATAATTCTGTGGTGTTCATTTCTTATGTTGAAAAGGAGGGTGCAAGCAGAGGGAGAAAATACACAATTTCCCCAGACTTCAAGGCCCCCATCACTGGTGTAGGGGAAGGAGAGGAACACATAATTTCCCCAAGGTTGGGGAAATCACACGTTTCTCCCTCCCTCCCACCATGCCAATGAGAGCCTTAAAGGCCCCCTTATGCAAGGTAGCCTTGCAGAAGAAGAGCTTTAAAGCTCCGATTGGCATGGGGAGGATGGCAAGGTACATTTTCCAGGGCCTCCAGAAAGTGCCCAATTCACCTGGCCATGCTAATGGTGTGCCTGGAAGGATTGGACACTTTCTGGAGGCCCTGGAACATGCCCTTTGCCAATGGCTCGGGAGGCTCTTGTAGCATCCCAAGTGCTCAGCAAAGGCTCTTCTTGACCACCCCATTGAAGCAGAGCCACAAGAGACCAATGCCCCCCCCATTTCATCCCATTAGAGCAAACAGTCAGGGAACACAGCAGATTTCTATTTTTATAAACTGAAGATGCACAACTGTGCATCAGCAAAGTAAAAGATAAAAGGTCCTGCCTAGTTTTGGATGAGTGTGGGGATGGTTTGAAAGGGGATTAAAAAAAAAGTCCTAAAAATCAAACAATGAAGGGATCTGATTTAAACAAGGCATGGCTAAAGCCCTACTTAAGAGCTACCAGAGTGCCAAGTTTCATCTCTTTATCTTTAAAAATGACAGAGATGTGTGCATTTTTGTTAATTCCTATTGACAATAATCATGTGGTTCTCTGAAAATAGAGTGGCTTTTTTACGAGTAATCTGGTGGTGTGGAGAGGCGGACCCCCTCCAAAAATTGGAGTAGAGAACCTGTTCAACAGAACTCTGCCCCAAATTTTGGGGAGGAGCAGACCCACTCTGCACACCCCCAGTATATACTGTATTCCAGTTCTCTCTCCCAATCTCTTAGCCAGTCAAAAGAGCAGTAAGTTCCTGGTTCCAGAAGAATTGGGTTTCTCCCACCCATATTGGACTTTCAGTTTTTGTGGGCTGGTCTTGTCAGGTACTTTTGAAGCACCTGACAAGAACAGTCTCTAAACAGGAATCAACCATTTTATAACTAGGAACAAAAGACAAAATGGCCCAGCAGTTTTATTCCTTCAAAACCTTTAAAAAAAAAATCATGAAATTTAGGGTGCTGATAAGTAATGACCACAATTTTATATTCACTGAAGCTAAACCCCCATCCTGCCTGTTATGTTTGGGTTTGATCCATTGATATATTTTTTTAAAATGAGTCAAGACTTAACATTCAGGATTTTTAAACCTGTGCTATGTTACTTTGTCCGGATGGTTTGACTTTAGGCATATCATTCTCATCCAAAATTAAAAACAGATTTTATATATAGTGTCCTACATTTTTCAGCTTAATTCTATATATTCCCCCCCCCAAACTAAGTGAATTTAAAACTTTAGCTCCAAAAATAGTTAGAAAATGTTTTGTCTCTTCAAACATTTATTTTATTTTATTTAAAAAATCAGATTCCCATTGAAATACACTCAAGAAAAAATGTTTTTATTTGAATAAATGAAGAAAAATAAAATGACACCCTTTATTTTTTTATTAGAAATACAAATTAATTTCTAGGTGGTTATTTTATATATAATATTCTATGTTGCAATCCTCATTAAAAAACAAACATTAATTTTTATTTCACTCAAAACGTTTAATGCTTTGGCTTTGAAAGTTGAGTGCCAAAATATTATTTTAACTTCTTTGCCACAAGGAATTTGGGACATTTATAGTTTGACTTTTCTTTTATACTTTGAATAGAGGGGAAACCAGCTGACTAGAAATGTTGGCATTCTTTGCATTTTTGCACTGTTCTATTTCACTCATGTTTTTCAGGTTTCAGCTCTTACATCCAAAATATGCATACTAGCAATATTGTATCCATAGGTACTGCGTAGGACAATATGCTTATATAATTATCAGAGACAGCATGGCTCTCAATACCAGTTTGCTGAGGAACATGACTGAGAGGGCACTCATGCCTTCTGTGTGGACTTCACAAGGAAATCTTGTTGGCTCATGTTGGAACAGAATGCTGAACTAAAGAGGTGTGATCCAGCAGAGCTCTTCATCATCATCATTATTATTATTATTATTATTATTATTATTATTATTTTAAGATTGCAGTGAAATTAAATGATTGCCTTACATTTTTAATGTGAGTTCTTCTGAGAAGTGGAATTATGGTTCCTATCATCCTAATAATTTCCTCCATATCTGATATTCAGGCTGGGAGTGCTGTTGGTTATGTAGTCAAAGCAGCATTATCCATGCACAAGAGGGAGGTATCAGCAGGAGCCCCAAGGTTTGCAGAAGAAGGAATTCTAATGGAAAAACAATCACCTAAATGGAGGGACCCCCCACCCCCACCCCACCTCAAACAGCCCAATTATTATTATTATTATTATTATTATTATTATTATTATTATTATTATTTATTTATTTATATAGCACCATCAATGTACCATCAATGTACCATCAATGTACCATTATATAGCACCATCAATGTACATGGTGCTGTACAGATTACACAGTAAATAGCAAGACCCTGCCGCATAGGCTTACAATCTAATAAAGTTGTAGTAAACAATAAGGAGGGAAAGAGAATGCAAACAGGCACAGGGAAGTGAAAACAGGCACTGGGTAGGGTGAAGCTAAACAGTATAGAGTCAGAACAAACTCAATATTTAAAAGCTATAGGGAACAGAAAGGTTTTTAGCTGAGTTTTGAAAGCTGTGATTGAGTTTGTAGTTCTCAAGTGTTCTGGAAGAGCGTTCCAGGCGCAAGGGGCAGCAGAAGAAAAAGGACGAAGCCGAGTAAGGGAAGTAGAGGTCTTTGGGCAGGCGAGAAGCATGGCATCAGAGGAGCGGAGAGCACGAGCGGGGCAATAGTGTGAGATGAGAGAGGACAGATAGGCAGGAGCTAGGCTGTGAAAAGCTTTGAAGGTCAACAGGAGAAGTTTCTCCAGAATCACAGGATTCTGGAGTGAATTGGAAGCCAATGAAGAGATTTCAAAAGTGGAGTGACATGGTCAGAGCGGCGGGCCAAGAAGATGATCTTAGCGGCGGAGTGGTGGACAGAGACCAGCGGACTGATGTGAGACGAAGGAAGGCCAGAGAGAAGAAGGTTGCAGTAGTCCAACCGAGAGATAACCAGTGCATGAACGAGAGTCTTGGCAGAAGAGACAGACAAAAATGGTCGGATCCTGGCAATATTATACAGGAAGAAACGACAGAATTTAGCTACTGCCTCGATATGAGGAATAAAGGAGAGCGAGGAATCAAATATAAAGCCAAGACTACGAGCTTCCTTGACCGGAGTAAGTGTGACATCGTTGACAGTAAGAGAGAATGAGAGGAGAGGGGAAGGTTTAGGAGGAAAAACAAGCAGTTCGATTTTTGCCATATTAAGTTTCAAACGACGATGAAGCAGCCAGGCTGAGATATCTGAAAGACATGCCGAGATACGATCGTGAACATCAGGAGAAAGTTCCGGAGATGAGAGATATAATTGTGTCTCATCGGCATACAGGTGATATTGGAGGCCATGAGATTGAATAAGCTTACCCAAGGGCAGCATGTATAAAGAAAACAACAACGGGCCAAGCACCGAGCCTTGCGGAACCCCTACTGAAAGGGGAAAAGAGGAGGATGAGGAGCCGTTAGCCGACACGCTGAAAGAGCAACCCTCTAGATAGGAGGCAAACCAGTTATAGACAGAGCCACATTGTCCAAGGTCATGGAGGGAATCTAAGAGAAGATCGTGATCAACCGTGTCAAAGGCTGCAGTTAGATCAAGGAGAATAAGAACGGAATAATGGCCTTTCGACTTGGCAGTAAGAAGATCATTGGTGATCTTGGTAAGGGCTGTTTCAGTGGAATGCAAAGGACAGAATCCAGATTGAAAGGGATCCAGAGCAGAGTTACTAGAGAGAAAGTCAAGACAACGAGAGTAGACCACACGTTCCAGGATCTTTGAGACAAGAGGCAACAGAGAGACAGGTCGGTAGTTAGACAGAGATAGTCGATCAAGAGTGGGTTTTTTGAGAATGGGAGAGACTGTAGCATGTTTAAAAGCAGAAGGAAATGAACCAGAGGACAGAGAAGAATTAATGATGTGGAGCAAGGACGGGAGGATAGCGGGGATAAGATTAATAAAGACACGAGAGGGAATCGGATCACGGGAACAAGTGGAAGGCTTTGACGAGCGCAGTATTTTAGACAGTTCATCAGCTGAGACCGAAGGGAACGCTGAGAGAGTTGCAGGAGGAACTGACAGGTGAGGAACAGGAGCTGGAAGCGGAGCAGAGCTGGCCAGATCGGAGCGAATAGTTTGGATTTTAGCATTGAAGAAAGAGGCAAAGTCATTGGCAGACAGAGAGGCGGGGAGAGATGGTGGATTAGGCTTCAGAAGAGAATTGAAGGACGCGAAGAGCCGCTGAGGGTGCCTAGCATTTGACTGGATCAACGTTGAGTAGTGCTGCTGTTTGGCCAGTGAAATGGCAGAAGAGAAAGAGGAGAGAACAAATTTGTAATGGACGAAGTCCGCCCAGTCCCTGGTCTTACGCCACAGGCGTTCGGCTGCCCGGGAACAAGAGCGAAGGTAGCGGAGGAAAGAGGTGAGCCACGGTTGGGGTTGAGAGGGTCGAACTATCCGAGTTGTAGATGGAGCAAGATTATCAAGAGTTGAAGATAAGGAGGAGTGATCATGTTCGGTGCCCATGAAACACTGTTTGGTTCTTGAAGGGGAAAAGAAAGGGGTAAATAGAAAACCAGGGAGGAGGTTGAATGGGATGGAATGCACATCCAGGTTGTATTCATGATCTACTACTCTGCCTTTTGCATGGTTCTTCCATTCATCTTGCTCATACACTCTGCCAGGACACCATGGCTTTGAACAAGCTCTGAGAAGCCACTTGTAAAGTCAGCTGCTTCTCTTCCCCCCTTTCCCTTCAAAGCCAGTTCTCCATGTTTTGGTTACAGAGATAAAATCAAGTAGCATAGAAACAAAACTTCAAAGTCTTCTCACCCAGGGATCAACAGTCTGGAATGTAAGCATGAGGTCTTCTTAAAAATGAGTCTGGGGTCTTCTAGGGGGTCTTCTTGTAAGTTTCTCCAAAAATCTCATTCAAGTCATTCGACCATTCTAGGTTAAATTAGCCATCTTCAGTTTGAGGTAGCCTATTCAGACCAAAATTAGTTTACCCTTTTAGTACCAGAATAACAAAGTAAAACTTACAGATGTGTCCATCACAGCAGAGAGGTTCGAGTGCTTAGTTCTTAAAAGTCTGGATCTGAATGCCTTTCTGTTCAAACATGTTTGTAGTAGGGATGGGTGAGTATTTTTGTTTCAACAATGTTTTAACAATGAATATTATGTTCTTAATTCAGTTTTACGTATTTTATATTTACTGTTGTTCCCCGCCTCAATTAAAATGGAGAGACGGGTAAGAAATTATTATTATTATTATTATTATTATTATTATTATTATTATTATTATTATTGGAGTCAATTTATCCCAAATTTCTTCATATGTGTGATGTAAAGACAGTAAGATTTTCAGATGTGGGAGGAAGCCAAAATGGTAGGTTTGTCTATATACCTTACTGACGTGCAGCTGTGTCTTCTTGGCCAGATCTTCACCAAGCAGGATATAACTTTTGAAAACATTTTGAAATCTGTATATAGCGTGTGTCCTGGATCCCAACAGTTGTCACTACTGTTATAAACCATTTTAAAGCAGTAGCGTAGATCCTGCCCCAGTTACTCAGTGGACACATCTTCATACCCAACGTTTTAATGCATGGAGATGCCTTATGCAAGGTCCCATTATGAATGATTCCTGTGGGGGGGGGGGATCCACAAGTAGTGTAGGAAGCAGGACCACAGGGATCCTGATCACACGTTATTATTATTATTATTATTATTATTATTTATTTATATAGCACCATCAATGTACAATGTAGCACTGATCTGTGAGTAGCTGCTCATGCACAGGCACCCCATTGCAGACATCCATGGCTAACACATGGATAAGGGGAGGTGGGTCCAGGAGATGAGCCCCCTTCCCATTTATTTATTTATTTTATTGTATTTATATCCTGTCTCTTTTCCTCCTCCTTCCTTTCATGGTCCTCCTCTCCATTTTATCCTGCAGAGTAGGTTAGGCTGAGAGTTAAAGCTCCATCTGTCAAGCATTTTACTGCATGCTCGTTACTGGGCACTCGAGGATTACTCACATGATGTTGTCTGCCTCTCTCGCATCTTCCACCCCTTCTGGCGATTAATGCACTGCAAAAGATTATTGCACTGCAAAAGAAACCCTAATTAAGTCCGGTTGCTGCTCTCTCCTACTGGACTGAATGGGGCTAGTTACTTCCTGTTTGGGGGAAGTGACGTGGGAGCTGCGACTGAAGAAACGACGGGAGCCGCGCCTCTGACTAGATGTGATGGAGCTTTTAGTGTGTGGCCCAAAGTCACCGCATGAGCTTCGGGGCTGAGTGGGGCCTAGAACCTAATCTCCCAGTCCAACACCGTAACCACTACACCACACTGGCTTCCCATTCCAGTTGTGGAGTCTCTTCAGATGATGAATGCACTCTATGGTGTTGTACTTTTCAACAAGACCCATACTAGCATCTTCTGTCAAGTGTACTTATCTGTCACTAAACTGATAAGAATAGTTATAAAAATCCTTATATTTCTAGCTAAAGTATGCTATATAAGTAGGTCAGAAATTTGGCATGAAACAGAATGGTTGTATTCCATCTACTAGTTAAATAGAGGTAATTTAGTTCCTTAAGTAATTTAGAGGCAATTTGGGGTGCTAGCCAGCAACTACTTCTCTTTTAGAATGAGGGCTTTCTTTATTTGATTTTGGCTTCATTGTTGCTTGGCCTTGTTTTACAATGTGTAGCCCTTCATGCTCTGCTGTGTGAATTACCTCCTGTTATTAGTTCCTAATAAAATCTGGCGCTACCTATTGCTTTTTGTATTTATTTTTATAGAAAATGTAGTGAACGCCTCCTACGACACAGCAGTGTTTGGCTCTTTTCTTCTACCATAAAAATCTATGTTTTGCACCAAACATTCTTTTGTTAGACTCAAAACATTATACAGCAAACATTAATGGGAGGAAAATTATAAATCATACCTAGTCTTGACTCCCTCCCGTTCATGGAACAACTTTTCCTAGTAGAATTGTGGCCATTCAAAAAGAAAGAAAGAAAGAAAAATCGCCACTTTTGTTTTAACGTTCCATTGAAACTATAGGCTGCACAAAGCAAAAATTAAAATTAAAATGGTGCCCCAAAATGAAGAAGCATACAGGTTGGATCCAAGATCTGTCTTCCTTAACAGGAAGGGCTATGCTCACATTAGGTCAAACTGGCAAATTTTAGGGGATTCCTCCACCCCATGGAATATATCACCCCATTCAGCAGTGTCTCTTGACATCTCTGGCCAGATCTACACCAAGCAGGATATTGCATTATGAAAGCGGTATATACAAGGCAGGAGGAGCCACACTACTGCTTCATATTGTGTATATTATAGTGTGTATATTGAAGTGCACTGACAATTGTTGGGGCCCATTGACACATACCATATACCGCTTTCATACTGCTATATCCTGCTTCGTGTGGCTCCTGCCTTTAATATACGGCTTACATACCGCTTTCATAGTGCCATATCCTACTTGGTGTAGATCTGGCCTCTGTGTAGCATTTTGAGGGCCTGGGGGAAGGGCTGCCAGGGAACAGAGGGGCTTGAGAGCAGTGTAGGCTTGTGTCTCTGATGTTAGTGGGTGGTGAATCTGGTCTCAGTTTCACTTAGAACCAGAAGGAGGCAGAACTCTAAAGGAGCCATCCAAGGTGTTGAATCCATTTTGGCAATGAGGGTCAGCACCTTGAATAGCTTCTTTGGAGTTCTGAATGGTTCTGGTTGAAATCCAGAGCAGATTTACTGCCCCAGTGGCATTAGAGTCACAAGCCTCCACTCCTGCCAACAGAGTTGATTCAGCTTAAACCAGGATCCAAACCCAAATATCTTCATACACAAACAGAATCTTCAACTATCAATGCATTGCATTTGAACTTATTTCTAAGGATTGAAATAAAGAAGTGGATGTTTGTATCCAGCATGAAGGTTCTGCAGCTCATTAGGAAGTCAACAGTTGCATGTCCCAGGGCTTATTATCCATGTCTTATTGAAAATAAAAAGTATTATTTATTGATTGCTTGTATTTCTATACTGCCTAATAGCCGAAGCTTTCTGGGTGGTTCACAAAAATTAAAACCATTCAAACTATAAAACAACTGTATAAAACCATGATATAAAATACAATATAAAAGCACAACCAGGATAAAATCAGCAGCAGTGTAGAAATACAAATAGTAAGAGGAAAGAGGGGTGTACATATGTGTGCATATATACCCAAACCTCAACTACTACAACTGTAAATCTGCCCCAACACACTTTTCAATTTAGAATTTACCCAAAAGTAGACCTCTTGTTTTCTGTCACCTGAATAATATCCCAAATTTTCAGCCTTACCATATTCTTTTTTGGGAGGGAATCCCTTGGTTTGGGGCATAAAATATCCCCAGAATCTATGTTTTTTGCCAGTGGGTTGTCTTTATGTTCCAAAAACCAGGCAATGTACTGGGGGCTGAAACATGTCCCAGGGATGTTTCAAAGAAAAACCCTCTAGGAAATCAGGCTAAAGTATGTTGGGTGTCAGTAGGTTGGCAAAAACATGGGATTTCATTGGAGAACATTTACCTCACAGAGATAGATTTGTTATAGGGTTAGAAAATTCCCCACAATGTCCCAAAATATCATAGAATCATAGAATAGAAGAGTTGGAAGGGGCCTATAAAGCCATCGAGTCCAACCCCCTGCTCAATACAGGAATCCATGTCAGTTCTTAGTAATAAAATTTTACCTATAGATTTCCTTAACAGGTTATGATACTTTTCTAATATGTTGAGTTTATTACCTATGTGACATGTGTTTTTGAGGGCATTTAATTATCCTAGGATACATTGGAAAATGGCCTTGGGTAATAAAAAAGGCCCACTATCATGCTTGTATTTATATATTTTTAAAACCACTGTATGAGGGTTTTAAGCTCAGTTCTGTGCATGGTGTGTGTGCATGTATTTCAGAATAAGCAGTAAAATATATGTGAAATTATTTCATTTTAGTCAGATACACAGGTGTAGCAGATACCTATGGGCTGCTCTCCTCTAGAAACTGAGCATCATCAGACGAGGGGAAATCATATTTCCTTACCATCACTCCCCCCCACCATTTCTATCCCACAATTCTTCCTCTTTCTTCACAACAGGGAAGAAAGAGGAAGTAAAAAAAATGTCCATGTGACCCATTCAGTGGACATTTTTTTAATCACACTGCAGGAAATGGCAGCATGTTCCTCTTCCTCCAGAAAAAAAATGGATTTACCATGTCTTATTTATTGTGGAAAGAAGACCAGACGGAGCAGGAGACTTGTGGGAGCTGGAAGGTGCCATAAAAAACCCACCATGGAACAATGTGAGTGGGCAGTAATGAGTGTGTGAGAAAATGCTAATCTCATGACGCTCAGTGTGTGTGTGTGTGTGTGTGTGTATCTCTACAGATGGATGTATTCCTCTCTTAAAATCTGACAATCTAACTGCTACAGTTATTCATCTATTTATAAGCACTCTTGTTTTGACAAGGTCATTTTCCCATAATGGCCTGCTTGCAAGGAACACTTCAACTCTCACACTGACATTTGCCAATATAGAGCTGTTTATGTATGTAAGTAGAGATAAAGCATCCAACCATGAACATTGTTTTGAGAGAATTAACGCATTACTGGTGAAAATGCCATTGGCATTCTTCTCTTGCTAATCATAGGCCCTAACTTACTGATCCCCTGTGGGTTATACACCTGCAGCTTATCATCTTTCAAGGATTGCTCTATTCAGTTGAAGAAAAGGAACAGACAAGGGATGCATGCACACATACGCTTACACTAGGGGAGAGCCTATAGCTAAGCAATAGAACATGTACTTTGCACACAGAAGGTTTTGGGTTCAATCCAATTCTTTTCTAGGTTGGACTTGAAAATGCTGGAGGCAGGACTGCCTTTACCGTTAGAGAGGGTGACCATTTTGTGGGGGTGGCATGAAATGAAAACCTGCCCCCCCAAAAAAAACAAGGCTGCGAAAGTGAGATTTTTGAGTAACTTTCTCCTTGGAGAAGAGGACATGATTTCTGTTTACCTTTTTAAGAGTAGGTGGTGGCTAAGAATCTTCTTTCTATTTTGTATTTATTTATTTTTACTTTAACTCCTCACCATCATCCCCATGTTTGCAGCTGCCCAGGACTCTTTAGAGAGAAGCTTCTCCAGCCTGGCAGCTCTTTCTGAACTCCCAGGAGATTATGTGAATTTGCCATCTCCTATGAGCATTCAGGAAGGGCTCCATGGCAGCAGATGCTCTGGAAAACAAAAACAAGCAGGGCTTTTAGAGCATTTTTTTTTAAAAAAAAAATCTTCCTTGCAGCAAGATAAAAGGGTCCCCCCTCACTGCCCAAAGCTCCAAAAGTCACATTTGTTCTCAGCCTGGGAGTCTTCACAAACCTTCTGCAGCTGGGAGTTCTTGCTGAATGCCTATAAGAGAAAGTGAGGTCACGTTATATCATGCAAGTTCAAGAAGTGCTACTGGGCTGGAGAATCCTTTCTGTAAAATGTCTTGTGCTGTGGGTATCATTTCAAGGACTGTATATGTGACCCTTCAGCCAAACTTAAGAAGGTATATAGAAATCCTGATCCCACCCCCCACCTACCCAAGGAGAAAATTCTTCAAAATTCTCACCCTCCCTGCAAAAGAGGCATTGTTGTTCCTGCCTCTTTCACAGGGGAAGAAGACGAAAAAAACCAAAATATGGGGAAACTTGCACACACAGAGAAACTGCATGTGCAGAGTTATAAATGCAGGGAAGCTCTGGATTGAATACTGGTAGTTAAATCATATCCTGGTGGAACCTTGTGCCATGACATGGATTGTCGAAAGGATAAAGAATCATGGAAATTGAACCAATTTTCCAATTCCACCTATTAATGGTATAGTGCTAAATAGGCAGGCCTCTTGAATGTGTCTACAGATTGGCTTCTCGCCCAAACCCTCTTAAGCCAGAAGAGAAAGGCATGACAAAGGAAAGTGATGAGCGCGATGCAATAAACTAACATAGACCTCTGCCTGCTATTGTACTTAACAGTGTAATATATTATACTCATAATCATCCCCATAAACAGATATGTCAGGTCATTACGGCAGCACCTGAAGTGTATGCAACATGTCTCAAGAAAGCAGATGGGATCCCATCAGTTTGGCAAGAGCCTGGAGAAGTCAGCTGCTAGGTAGAGTTCCATGGCTGCTTTGTTTCCCTGTTGGTTTTCATCCAAGTAGGAAACTGAGTGAAACTGAGTGAAGAACAGATGGCAATTAATTTTGGACAGAGCTGAAGAGATTGGCAAGTTTAAATGAGCCATGCACTCACCTCCAAGACTCCTGGATGCTTCTTCTCCACCAATTGCTACTGTTATATTGTGTGGGAGAAATGGCTTTGCATATATCCAAAGGCCCTACATCTCCGACGTGTTTCACAATTCACATCTTAAAAAAGGTATTGTCTGGCAACTTCCCTCCTACTATTTTATCAATAAGAGAGTATTATATGAGAATGGAAACTGAGCTCTGGGGTAAGGACGGGTGAGAATTTTATTCAGTTTGCACTTCGATGAGAACATACAGTACCTAATTCAAATTTCCTGACCCAAAGCATCTACTGGAATGTAGCTGTGCTCTGAAGCCCACACTTTTTCCAACACTGAGCTGAGGTTTGGCAATTTAAAAAAATAACTGCAAACAATGTATATATTAAGAAAAAGTGTGCACCAAACCTGCATATTAGGGAAAAGTTCACACAAAATGGTTTTAGCCTACGTGGGGAGTGCATGCATTATTGTTGTTGTGTGTATTTTTTTTTAATGCACCTTAAAATTGCACAAATTTGGAAAATCATATACATGGATGCATATGTTCATGATGATTTATTTTTAAATCAATGCAGAAATAATCAGACAGGATGACTTTGAGTTTCTCTACATTAAAGGAAATCCCGTTGCTGATCCGGCACTGTTGTGCTTCCTGTTTCTTTGGCAGGATTGATACGGATTGATATGAATTGGATTACACGGGAGGAGAGGGGTGAAGGAGGGTCCTGCTGCTGTTTCCCAGGGCTCCTTTAAACAGCAGACATAGTTGAATCCAGGGAGCGCCTCCCTCCCTGGCAGGTGTGCAAAGGAGGGGGGCAGGTTTCTTGCTTTCTGTTTCCTCACAGCCCACAGGAAAGCCAGGACTTACTTCTGAGTAGAAGTAAGATTGTGCTATATGTTTACAACTCTCATCAGACTTACTTGGGAGTAAGCCCCATTGAACACAATGGGATTTCTAAGTAGACACATGGGGATTGGATCTGCCTCCCTTTGTTTCTGGGAGGCATTTTACCCTCTTCTCCCTCCGTTCAAAGTCCTTCCTCGGCAGGTTCATAGTGCGATGCCAGCTTTACCCGCTGCAGGTTTCATGCCGCTATGGGTTTACTCCAACTATCTGTGATGTATTTTGAAATGGAATTCGGGGAGGGGGACCACAGGAGACCTCCTGTTTGATCACAGCATCATGAAATTGACCCAGAAACTTTAGTAAGTGACCAAAAATGAATGTTCACATTTAGTGAACACCTTTACCTGTGGAAATCTCATGAACTTGCCAAAAAGAAACTTGATAGATTCACCCACCTCTACCTGGGTGAATGGAAACAAAGGATGGTGAAAGAGTAGCAGGAATAGTGAGGGAGCTCATTCTGTAAAACCACTGGTGGCTGCGGTGTGGCAGTAGAGGAGGGAGGGATATTACTGTCCTTGTTATTTGTCAGCATGAGATGGCAGTGGATGTGGGAGGGTGTTCCACACACCCAGCACCGGGCAAGTGTACATTTGCTGAGGGAAGAATTACCAGGGCGCAATAGTCTGCATCTGCACTGGCCATCTATTCAACAACTCTACACGTGTATGGAAGGATGGAGCTGGAGAGGAAGAAGGCTGCCTTGGGAGTAGGGATGTCGGAGAAGCTCCTCTGAACCTCCCCTGTGGATAGTGCTTTTTACTGAGTCATGAGGTTTCTGCAAACTTGCAGACTTGTTTTTCACTTTGGAGAGGGGGCTGGATTTGTGCAAATTTGCATAAGTGTGCAAGTGAATTAGTGCAGTTATGCAAGTGTGCATTGGTGCTAGTGCACGGTTTCACTAAGGGTGTCATCAGATGAGCATTTTATTTCATGCTCACTACAGAAATTTGTATGTCCTTTAGCTGACAATGTCTGTCTCCAGCACCTCCCCGCTCCTTCTGCTTGTTTTTCTGGCACAAAATAGACCCCCTTTAATCTGACCTTTTTTAAAAAAACCAAGAACAACAACGGAATGTCCCATGCAGTCTTAATTTACTTCTCCTTTCTTTTCCAGGAAGAAAGAGGAAGCAATGAAAGACAAAACTGAGGGTAGAGAAGCAATGGTAAGGAAACATGATTTCCCCTGTGTGATGATGCTCTAAGGCAAATTAGTGCAACCACAACAAATTTCTGTCACACACACACACACACACAAACACACACACACACACACACACACACACCCCTCTGATTCTGTCAATGAGCAGACTATGGAATGAAAGATATCTGACAATCTGCAAAACACAGAGCAGATTTAAGAAAATAGGTACATGTGTACTTGGGAGAAGAGAAAAGAAAAACTAAAAACTCACTTGTTCTCTCCTCCCCACAACTCACCATACTCTGGCCTTTTAAACAACAACAACAACAACAACATGATTCCTGTTGCTAGTGGTTGCGACATTTGTGTTGAAAAGCTTACATTAAATTATATCCAGAATAGAAGAAGAAGAAGAAGAAGAAGAAGAAGAAGAAGAAGAAGAAGAAGAAAGACAGAAAGGAGCATTGCTAATGGCTACTGAAGTTCACATAGTGAAATCTTATTCAGGATCAATATTTCATATTCACTCTGGCCCTCACTCTCGCCCTGAGCTTTATTCAGTTTCTCCTGCCAAATTCTTCAGACTAATTGCCCCTGGGTCCCTTTATTACAACATCTCTGTTGGACTATAACTGCTCACTGAACACTGGGAAAACGATCAGATGTTACCACTGAGAACTTCAAATGTTATTTTCTTTAGAGGGGAAAAAAGAAGAAGAATAGACAAAGAAGCTTTGTGTTTTCCTTCCTCCCTGATGTCTGGCCAACTTATTTGTTCCAGGATCAGGTGGAACAAGCCCCAAGCTGCTGTTAAATCACAATATAAGGTGTTACATAGCTGCACTTGAGCTATCCTGCGCACTCCAGTCTCACCTTACCTCAGAAGCTGAGGGCCAAAGCTAGACCACTTATGGCAGCAGAAGAACTGTGTGCTTAAACCTGGATCCAGTCCACCAATTGAATAGAAAGAGGAGGGTGGTGGTCTGCCTTTCATAGTCAAGGGGTCACAGGGACAAGCAGCACTAACCTCTCCTGACCCCACCACTTACTTCTGTGCAAACTCCCTCCCCAGGTGCTTTTCTCTTCAGATGAACTGTGAGAGGAGAATTTTTTTTTTTAATTTTTGTAGAAAGAAAGTTCTTGGGGAGGTAAATGGCAGGTGCAGAAAGTAGGGGAGTATTTTAAGGAAGATGGATAGCTGTCAGTGGGGGAAAAAAGGGTTCATGAGGGATGGTTCTGTTATAGAAGTACCAGGGGGCAGGGAGTCTACAGAGAGGTAAGCAGCAGGTACAGTTAAGGCCAGGCTCCCCTCACTTAAATGTACCAATCCTTACTACACACACACACACACATTTCTGTCATGCCCTCTCTCGCCCTCTCTCAGAACACAAGGCAGTATACATGTTCTTCCTGCTCTCCATTTTATACTTACGACAACCCTGTGAGGTAAGTTAGGCTGAGAGTCAGTGACTGGTCCAAAATCACCCAGTGAGCTTTATGACCGAGTGGAGACTAGAACCCGGATTTCCCGAGTCCCAGTCCAACACTCTAACCGCTACAGCATACTAGCTCACACAGGAAAGAAAGTGAGGTTCTGAGGGTCGACCTAAATGTTCAGTGGCAAACATGGATCTGTGTTGCAAACTGCTGGGAAAGGAGATCTTAACCAGTCCCCCACCCACCTCCACCAGCACTGGTTTTCCACTTGAGGGGTTGCAAGGGGAAAACAGTGGGCAATTAAGCAGCTTCCCCACTACTTCTTCATGCAAATTGTCCCCTCTCAATGGAGAAGCAATGGCTATGGTTCCTAGCCCACTCTAAATCAACGTTCACACTTGGATTTCCTTCATGACAAAGGAAAGAAAAACACAAACTGCTGCTCTGTTGCACCAAACTGGGCTGACTTGATCATTTTTGAAGTGGAAGCTGATGAGTGAATCTATCTGCAGGCAACTTCTATGTCATGGTGATTGGACATTCAAATGCTCTGATACATCTCAGACATCTCATTAGGCTACAGCTGTAATGTTCTGTTTTCCATACAGTGTTTTAATGAATCACTTTCCAGAGGTAAAACCTTTGGTAGCTTCTCCTGTGCTTTCCCAGTTGCAGGATGAGTCTCCATTAGCCCCTCCATTTCCTAGGGCCTTTCCACACGTCGTACCGAGACCGCTTCTAAGCGACCCCAGTGCGACCCCAAACCGATCGTCTAGCTTACCTTTGGAAGAGACGAAGAAGAGGCGTCCTTGCCGCCAACGTCACCCACTGACCTCCTCGCTGGCCGGCGAGGAGGTCGGTGGGTGACGTTGGCGGCGGCGGCAAGGACGCCTCTTCTTCGTCTCTTCCAAAGGTAAGCTAGACGATCGGTTTGGGGTCGCTTAGAAGCGGTCTCGGTACGACGTGTGGAAAGGCCCCTGGACTAGGATAGCACAACCATTTGATGCATGTGAGAGTGTTGGGATGTACAAATGGCTGGATGGCATCTGTGGACATGGCCACACCTACTGACATCATTGACCCATCACAGACCCACCCACCCCATTTTCTCCTTCATGAAAGGAATCCTTGAAAGGACTTGGACAGTGCTATAAAGAACAGCTGTTCCTTCCAGCCCCAGACAAGTCCCCTGCAGCCAGCTCAGAGATAACAGTGGGAATTTCTTTAGGGATTTTTTTTTGAGGGGTGGGGCTTGGAGGACCCACCTACCCACCCCTCCTTGGGGAACCCAAGGGTGCTCTCTGCAAGCCAGATTATGCCAATGGGCTGAAGTTTCCACCTACTCATCTTAATCCTTGCAGAAGCCAAAGGATTCAGAATCAGGCAAGGACACAGGGAGCTCTTTTAAGGAGGTGGGGGGTCTAGTGCAGAACAAGCCTGTCTTCATAGGGCCTCAGATGACTTCAGGTCCTTGTTGAGGCAAAGCATCTTTCCATGGCTTCCACTACAACATAAAACACAATGTGCATGCCCTCATGGGCTACATATTGGGAATCCACTTTGAGGGAGAGAGAAAAATATGGACCAGGGGCCAGCCCTATCATTAGGCAGAGCAAAGCGGCTGCCTCAATGGCAGATATAGGGCATGTTGTTACAGCACAGAGCTGGATATGTACCACACAGTCTGAGTTGCACCTCCCAAGCTAGCAGTAGAGAGTGAGTTAAAGGAAGTGCCAGTCTGGTCAGCATTTGTGCATGGTGGGCCTCTTGTCTTTTGCTTCAGGCAGCATAATGACTTAGGTTGGCCCTGATAAAGACTTACGTTCAGATATTTTGGTTACCATCTTGGGTAAGGAATAACATAATCAGAACTGTATTTGCTGAGTTGGTTACAGCCATTGTGCAATTTGAAAAGGTTTCTGAGCTTCATGGATACAAGAGGACCCAAAATGGAACCTCGAACTGACAACCAACATAGGGTTTAAAATGGTTTGTACCGGTTCAATGAAGAAAAACAGGGAAAATGTGAAGGGTAGTGAATTGTTACTTCTTTTTCTCTAGTTCCCCCCTTCAACATAATGATTGTACCCCAAATCCAGAACCAACCAATTGAAACTAACATAGGTGTTCCGGGGAGTCTCCAGTCAATAGCTTAAAAAGGTCTTGGAGAGAAACTGATAGATGATCACTTAATATTTTCTTGATGTCTGCAGACTTTTAGGTTCTGTGGTAATGACCAGGATAACTCATAGAATGAAGCTTTAACGTGGCATTTTTATCACTGCTTTGAATCCCTGCTAGACCTCTGAAAGTTACAGAAAAGAGCAAATCTGGAAGGCAATTTTCTAAATTCCAGTCACTGGCTTAACGTGTAATGATAGCTCTTACTGGGCCATATGGTCGAATCATTTTGATATTATGTGACGATCATCATCTTTACTCACATTCTTTCCATTCTCATCCCTTGTCTTGCAAGTCACTCTAATGCCCTGGCATTTCTGATTCTGGGACCTGAGCCCATCAGTTTGGAAGTCTGGTGCTGGTCTTGCCAACCCATAGTTTTTCATGGGTAGAAATGATCAAGCACAGCAAATTGTACAGAAGGATTCTCATAATTAACAGAAGTTGCATAAATAATGAGTGCATGAAAAGGTTCACTTGTGCATGTTAACATGATTAAGAAAGTGTATGATAAGGGATAAATTTAGATAAGACTTTGGGAGGGCTCATCTACACCAAGCAGTATATTCCACTATGAAAGCGGTATGATAGCAGTATATAAAAGGCAGGAGCCACACTACTGCCTTATAGTGGTACTGAACTGCACTGACAACTGTTGAGGCCCATGACACATCTACACCAAAGAGGATATAATACTATTAAAGTAATATATAGTATGTGTCAATGGGCCCCAACGGTTGTCAGTGCACTTCAATACCACTATAAAGCAGTAGTGTGGCTCCTGCCTTTTATATACTGCTTTCATAGTGCAATATCCTGCTTGGTGGAGATGAGCCTGGAGAATCACCCAATACAACGATGTTTTAAAAATGCTGATTTTCTCCATACCCCCATTCTTCCTCTCTATTTTAATACTGCTGCACAATAAAAGTGGTAATAACCATAACCCTGCCAGTTAGAACACTTAAATTGATGAGTAAAACAGGCAAGGCTTTCTCAGGGGTGGCCCCACAGTTAGGGAGGATGCTGGGCAGTAGGGTGGCCGGTACACCAGCAGTATCCCCAATTTAGTCTCATTTGGGGAGGGGTGTAATTTGATGCAACCTGAGAAAGCCCTTACACACCTTCTTATGTTCATTCTTGTACTTTATATGTGTCTTCCCAAAAAGTATCTGCTATTCCTTCTGGATTTTGTGTCTGTCGCTCTATGCATGTACACACATAGTGAAAGCCATTTTGTCTAGGCAGCAAATTGGCTTGGACAGGTCCTGCAACAATCAGTTTCCACTTGTCTCCAGACTCCACGTGTTATGTCTGAGTGCTGCAAAAATACTTTCTTAGTAGTCCCTGGAAATTTAAAGTGACATCAATCCAGTCATCTTTGTACCCTTTCTTTTCAGTCAACTTTAAACTGCACATTTTCCCCATGTTTATACAGGGATTGCTAACATATTTATTAGCTGACATGATGGAGAACGTAATTTGTCGACCTTGGGCCCATGAGCTGTGTTCCAGTATTTCTGTCATTTATACAACTCAGGAAATAGGCAGGATAATTTGCCCTGTCCATCCATAAAGTAGTTAAGCTAGAGAGTATGGATTTAAGATAGAATCAGAGGGGATCCTTAGCTTACATGTGGGGGTGGGGGGGGGGGGGTCCCTCTGAGTTCAATAAGTCTTTCTTCATTAAAGTGTCCATAGGGATTGTAGCCTTAGTTACATTGCTAAGAACAATCATTGCTAATATACAGTCCAACAAGGTGAAATTAAAATACTTTGGCTTAATTGGTTTCGTGGATTGAATTGATCAATAAATAATCAAGATTTCTTTCTCATATCCGTATGAAAGTTAGTTGCACAAGTAAAAAAACAATGTTTAAATGCTTTTGAAAGAGCATAGATGCTCCCTCCATGTCTAATTTGCCATTTACACCAGTTATATAGTTCAACCTGTGCTAATGAATCTGAAACACTATCCTTTGCCCTGGAAGATGGTTTCTGGGCAATGAGGGAGAGGTTATGCTATTGTCTCTGTTCCATCAGACAGAAACTCTTCAACAATTGTAAGGAATAGAAAGTGCATATTCTTTCAGCCAGCTCCAGTGTGTCAAGAAAGATCAGGAGGTGACATTTCACACTTTCTGACCCTCTCCTAGCCTCTTGCAATATATCCAGGGTCATGCAGGAGATGACAGGAAAGAATTGATGCAATACAGACGATATAGAATCTGTCTATTCAGTCTGTGTCAGTTTCACATGTATTCAATCATAATTCATTCCATCCAAGTCCCACATCATTCTGATATTATTATTATTATTATTATTATTATTATTATTATTATTGGTATATTTGGTATGCCACTTTCCATAATATACACATTTCTGTATGGGGCTTCTTTAATATAAGCATTTTGGACACGATTTTCCCTGACATAAACATTTTTGTATGTCGTTTTTGAGCCAAAATGACATTGCAAAATCCAGAGAAATATGCAATCTGAAAGATAACTGTATTCCCACTGCCATATTAGCCTGGGTCACAATACTTCTGAAAACTTAATTTCTTTCATGCCATCCATTCATTTCAAAGTGCTATAACATGTTGTTTTTTCAAGATGCACCCACACGCACACACCCCCATCGCAGTTCACACTCCAGGGTATGCCCAGCCAATAATTGTAATAACAATTACAATAATAATACTAATAATCACAACAACAAGAAGAATTAGAACAAAAACACTGTCTGAATTTATTACCAGTAAGGGGAAAGTGGACTGTGCCACCAGTCATTCAGCCGGTCCTGTCTAGGTACCTGCCTTTGAGAAGCCACATCACACATCAAGTCCTGCAAATCATTGGCTTCCTTCCACTGGTTCCCCTTTGGAGGGTTCTGATGACCCTCAAGGGCAGTGGGCTCTGGGCACGTCCACGTGCCGTATCATCCACTTGCACCACATCTTTTCAGTTGTTCACCAAGGTTATGGTGGGTACCTTGCAGTGCTGTGTTGCCTATCTGTTATTTTACTTTGTATATTATTTAAGGTTGTGTGTGAGAGTTTGCTGAGGCTACTGCTTCACCAATCCACTACAAACTGGAAAAAGTCTGAGCCAAAGACAAAGAAAGAAAAGTTACTAAGTATATCTTTTTGCTTATACCCCCCTCCAACATTGGGATTGGAGAATGCTTCACATGGGCTGATCACTTATCACGATTGGGAGATGAAGCTGTCAATCAATGCTGTAAAAAGAGGTTCCCCCTCCAGCTTTTACCCATTTTATAAAAATTAATAGCAACCCAAGCACTGAACGGTTTTTTCTGAAAATCAACACAAATGACCCCCAATGATCAATCTCTTAAGCACAGTAAGTTTCAGGGATCTAGCTTTTTTTAAAAAAAAAGTTATAGGCATATTTTTGCCCAATGCAATCCTATGGGGAAAAGTCCAGAATAGCAGGTGGAGCTCTGAAAACACATGGAGCGCTCCTCAAATGGAAGAACCATTCCATGTCACTCCACTGCCCCCAACCCGCTTCGCCTCTGCCTTTGGTGGAGGTGAAGCAGGTCACTCCGCTCCTGCTTCTATGACCCAAAATGGAGAGGAACACAGACCTACATATTTTTGTGAGAATTGCAGATTTCCAAGGATGCTTTGCATATTGGCTTGAAAGTGTAAAATTAGGTAATTTTGCATTAAAATGCTAACCAAACGAATGTCTTCCCCAACTCTACTCTCAACACCCTGAATTCACTTGTTGTGCTTATGGATCTCATGCTTTTCTTTTTCAGCAGCAGCAACAAAATATAGCACTATCACAATATCTGTCTCCTCAGGGTTTGCATCTGGCCTATAATGAGAAATGACAACTTATTATGCCCCTGGAGAATAGCGAAGAGGAAGAAAAAAACCCTGCATGCAGTATGCTACTTAAGGTGAGCAATGAGCCAGCAGGTTCCTTTGTACACTGACTAACAGAATTGTTTTCTACCCATTACCTTGTTCAGATGTGTTCATTCAAGAAGCCACTGAGGAGAAGATAAGAGTCCAGCTTTCCCTGTCTCGCTAAAGCCTCCTATCCACTCACTTTTGTTTTCCCTTCCTTCTCCAAGAGTTTCTCCTCTGCTGCTTTATTCCCCTGTGCAATAGGTACTATAAAGCTGTAAAAGTCTATGAGAAAATTTCTTTCAGTTCATTTTTGATCAGGATTGAGAGCCATTTTGCACCTCCTGGACTGAACACGGATTGTGACGCAATCTGCGGTCAAAGTCCAGATGTTTTTGAGCTTGGATTAAAAAAACCACAAATGTGTTTGACAGCATGAGTATATTTGGAAAATGTGCATGAAAAGAAAAGTACTTTTGAAAAATGAGCACAGATACACTTTTATCAATGGGAGAAGAATGTGTACATTTCAAAGATGGACACAATAGATGCATACATTTGGGGGGAAATGCACAAAAAATATGCACACATTTTCATGTAAAAACAAAAAGCTCGCTGATACTGGCACAAATCCAAACAAACTTCAAGATGGAATTTGCAGAACTTCAGTTTTATTAAGACTGTCCTGCTCCTGGTTTTGACTAATGTTTTAATAAAAACCTAGCAATACACAGACTAGGCCCAGGGGGCAAGTGAGAGGCCATCCAGCAAAAACTGTGTGTGAGTCTTACTAGGAGACTCAGCAGTAATAGGAAGAAAGGGATCAGGTACACCAGCCATTCTAATTTGCCAAGCCATATGGGCCCGGCCCATAATTAGCACCTAAAAAGCAGAGGTTGTTTCTTTATTTCTAAATAGAGGAGTAAAGGAACTCAGAAAGTTAAACTAATCTCATATGTGTTGCTTAATTGAGTTATACCTGTGAACTCCTAAATGTTCATCGGCCTAGCCTGTGTTAAGTATATTTGTGGCAGGCAGAGTGAATAGATTTTCAAAGGAGGTGTCATTCCCTCCTTTATTAAAGGAAGCTTTGGTCTGGATGGCCATTTAAAAAACAAACAAAACTATCCTTGGGGTGAAAAGACCAGCTTCAAGTTTTCCCTGTATGAAAGTTAATCAAACAGGCAATGCTGGGATATCTCGAGAGATTCTTGGATGATATGGATTTTCTGAACCTATACTAGTGATGGGTTCAGGGCTCTGGTCAACATTCAGCATCTAGAATTAGACAGAAGAAGGATAACCCTGATTACGCTTTTGTGCTTGAAGCAGCTTTTGATGTCTTCACAATTCAATATGTTGGACCAGCACAAGACAAATGGGAGTGGGTGAACTGTTTGGCAGTACTTGCATCCTTACCTGATGATTCAGTTTCACCTAATACAAACTTGAAACAGACCTATAAATAGTAGAGGTGTGCACTGCACCCCGGAATTATCTGGTAACCACGAACATCTGCGGAGCATTTGATCTTCCAGAGCAGAGATTGGCTGCTTCCAAACCCATTGATTAATATCAGAGCAGAGATGTGCCCAGTCGGAGCTTCTATAGTCTCTGAAATTATCCTGCTATGTGTGTGTGTCTAAATTGAATATCTCCATATTTGGAAGATGCTGAGTGGGGTGAGGGGGAGCTTTGATATTGACTTCTGTGGCTAACCAATTAGTAATTGCCACAGTGCTGTCCGTGACCATGTTCTCCTCCAATCACAGTGTTTGGGGGAGTGGCTGCTGATTCTGGCTATGGGCAGGGGAGGAAGAGGGTGTGCATTTCTGCTCAGACTCATAGAAGTCAATCATCCACAATTCCACAGTGTAAAAGTGCTGCTGGGCAGGCTGGCTGGCATGGTGAGTAAGAAAGCTCTACACCTTGGTCAGACACAGGCAGGCTCTTTATTTAAGTGGCTGGGCTTCCAGTGCAGGGGGGGGGCTCTATCCAAAAGATCTGGAGGGCATCAAGTTGGAGAAGACTGGAGAAGGTTTTTTTAAAAAACAACAACAACAACAACAACAACAACAACCAAACTATCACCTTGCCATGTTTTATTTCTTTTAAAAATACACAAATGTAAACATTTTTGTTAATTTCCATTTTAAAAAGTCCTAAAAATCAAAGCATGAACCAATCTGATTCAATCTTGGCAGAGCTAAAGCCTTCCTTAAGTACTATCACTGTGCCAAGTTTTATCTGCTTTGGAAAGTTGGGAAAATGCAATATTAGCCCTTTTTCCAGATTGAAAGTCATTTTGTTACTTTAGGAACATATTGGTTAGCCACAAATGTCAATCTCAAAACTAACCCTCCTTCACCTCTCAGCAACAGCATCTTCCTAATATGGAAGTGTTCAGTTAGTTATTATTATTATTATTATTATTATTATTATTATTATTATTATTTATTTATTTATATAGCACCATCAATGTATGGAATGTGACCTCATGTTGCCTAAATATCCTTCAGGTACCTACTGATCCATTTGAGGCTCCGAACAATCTTCTAACTGCACTGCAGGTTTCCGACAGTTTTGAATGTCTGTCAGAGGTCTGTCAAGTTTGGATGTCTGTCAGAGGTCTGTCAGAGGTCCGTTGGACCCTCAGATTTTCGGTGTGGAGCGCACACCCCTATTAAGCATCAGCCACTTGAAAGCTAAAGGTGACCATGGAGTGTCTGAAAATGTGTCTTTCATATGTCTGGCACAACATTACAAAGTTCTGTCCTTAGTTATTTGTGGACTGCTTCTCTACAGGTCCCTGTAAACAGAGAGTAGAAAAATGGAATGTGTGAAATGGCCCTCACTCTTTGATATACAAATGCATTGCATGACCTAAATGCAAACATTCATTGCATATCCTCCAGATAGTTACATAGCATTGTAGTCCTATATACAGAATCTTTCAATTTATCTGAATGTCTGATTCTTCAAATCTTATGCATAGACACCTGAATATGATTCACAAAAAATCAGATTACACTGCATATGCAAAAGGAACCATAAAAATCCATCTTTATGAAGGTCTGAGAAATATTCACTAAAGCAAAGGCAGTCCTTCCCCCCTTTTTATTGTGTATATCAACAAAACAGAACAAAAATACACTGTATAAAGAAAAAACACTATATATATATATATATATATATATATATATATATGAATATCATCATTTATCCACTCACAAGTTGTGCTTATGTAACACCCGTTCAAAAGTTGATAGTGTTATTAGGTCTTCAGTCCATTGCATTATGGGAGGTGAGGTCCTTTAAAAATAAACTTATGATGGTTCTGCAACACAGCTGAATCCAGATCAACTTTCCTACTGGAATGAATATTCATGTTTCCCCACCCCACCACCTTCTGCTTTCCGTTCACCAAGCACCATGAAAATTCCTCAATGCTAAAAGAAATTCTACATGAAAGTGACTCATTTCCTCTGAAAGGAAGATAAAATGATAAACAGTTTCTCCTGTGAGATTATAGGCAAAAAAGCAGATGGTTCAGTTCCTGAATCTTTTCCTCCTCCTCCTTCTTGATGATATTATTATTATTATTATTATTATTATTAATAATAATAATAATAATAATAATAATAATAATAATAATAATAATATCTAAACCAAGCAATTCTGCCTTTGTATTTCCCCAGACTTTGAAGGTATTCACATCTGGAGTGTTGAGTGAGGGCACCAAAAAGTAGGCCCATTTCATATTTGGTTCTGATTTCTTTGCCAAAGTTCTTCTATCACTTATCTAGAGTTTTCACAGAATCCCATCTTGATTTTTAATTATGGTTCAATGAAATTAACAACTTCAGTAGAAACCACAACAGTATTCATCAACTAGATGAAAGTATTTATGTGTTTTTTTTAATGTCTAATAGAAACATCGGCCATTGCTAGACCAGGGTTTAGCCTGGGGCTCACCCCGGGCTCACCCCTGTGCATCCAGATGACTCACAGGAGATCCCGGGGTCAGGCAGGGATAACCCTCCCATGCCCTGGGGTATTTGGCTACAGTTGTAGCCTGGTATTTTCCATGGTCTTGGGCTGAGCAGGGAAGGGAGATCGGAACTGGGGGGGGGGGCAGGGAGATCAGAGCCAGCGGGGAGAGCACAGTAAGGGGGGGAGCGGGAAGAACATCATCATCATCATCATCATTATTATTATTATTATTATTTTAAAAAAAGACTTACCTTTGCCGCTGGTGTGCTCCTGCGCACCCAGCCCTTTAACACTATAAACAAAATGGCGGACACGACGGGACTTTCCTGTAGCCCATCACGTCTGACATGTGGATTGGAGTGACAGCCTGCACTACTTCTAGTGCTGGCTGGCCCCTTCTCACCACTGGATTATCAGGTAGGTCTAGCAATGGCCATTGTCATTTTAAGAAGCCTCATTACAACCTAGTCAGACTATTTCCTCATCTTACTTGCTATTGTCAATTTTTGTGAACTTCCCAGAGAAGTTCGGCTATTGGGCAGTATAGAAATGAAATGAAATGAAATAAAATGAAATAAAATAAAATAAAATAAATAAGTCTGATTGACAGCAACTCTCTGGGTTTTTCACCCGTGATCCTTTTAACTGGAGATGCCCAGCACTGAATCTGAGAATTTCAGCATGGAAAATTCTACCACATTGTTGTTGTTCCTCTCTCCATTCTTATGAGTGACCAGATTAGGACCAAAAAATGTAAAGATATATAATCAGGAAGTGGATCTCTTCTCTTCCACCACATAGGGTGAAGCAGCCTGTGCACTCAGCCACTGAGTGTACTTCATGCTGCTGGGGCCAGCAAAGGACGTCAAGCATACTTATCAGGTGCTTCACAGAGCACCTTCAAGGGGAGTTGGAGTGGGGCCCTACCCCACATGGAGTGGGGCCCTACCCCACATGGGGCTTCTGGGGGGGAGGGTTATCCGGCCCCTCCAATAAAATATGTTCCCTACAGCTGATCTATGACCACAAACTAAAAGTGAGCCAGGAGACAGATGCGGTAGCTGAAGTAGCTAATTCTGTGCTACCTCAGCAGAAGTATATTGTTCCATGTTCCAGATCATAAGGCATAATGCATTTTAACATGGTGTTTTAAATTTGTAATTTTGCATTGCTGCTGTTTTTATCTGGTTGAGCTTTTTTATTGTATTTTATATTATGGTTTTATACTGTTGTTTTATATTATGAATGGTTTTAATTTTTGTGAACCGCCCAGAGAGCTCCGGCTATTGGGCGGTATAGAAATGTAATAAATAAATAAATAAATAATCATACCTATCCATTGTGCTTTGGTCAGACCTCACCTGGAGCTCAGTGTCCAGTTCAGGGCATCATAGATTAAGAAGGTGATGGACAAACTGGAATGTGTCCCAAGAAGGACAGCAAAGATCAGGGCCGGCCCTACCATGAAGCAGGAAGAAGCTGGCACAGCATATGGCGAAGTATGGGGAGAGTGGCACTCTCCCCCTCCAAAGGGTCTGCCAAGAGTTGAACCAATGTGCTTAAATTACAGGAAGAGGGATTTTGACAAAATATTAGGAAGAACTTCCTCATGGTATGAGCTGTTATGCAGTGGAACAGACTGCCTTCAAAGGTGCTGGACCCTCCTTCTTAAGAGAATTTTAGGCAGAGTCTGGATGGTTAGCTCTCAGGGCGTGGTCTGAAGGGACATAAGCAGCTAATGTGCTGAAGCTGAACAGGTTTGGGTCTGGTCAATGCTTGGAGGGTGAGACCACCAGGGAACCACACATAGCCACCACACATAGCCACCTTGAGTTCCATAGAAAAGTAATAAGTTAATTAAATGACTAAATAAATAAATGCTGTAGTAGTGTATTTCTTTCACTGGCAGGGGTTGGAGTAAATGACCCTTTAGGTCATTTCCCACAGTATGATTCTATTATTTTACTTGACAAGATGGGCCCACGCTTATGTTGCTGCCATTGGAATCATCATGTCTTAACACTGTATAACTCTGGATTTTTCGTGCTATTTTTTCATTCTTTCTTAGCATAGAAAATACCAATATGGTGCCAGTAAAAACCTGGTTACTGATTTCATTCCTATTATAAACTGCACCAGTTAGTTAACTCATCAGCACTTCCCAAAGAAATATTAGCAAATGTAAGTGAACTCTGTCAAACCCAAATGGCTGCCAAGTAGTGGCAGATGAGGTCATCAAGTTTCCATTCATCCCATTATAATCTGCTAATAAAAAATAGGCCATATTATGCCATCAATCCCCCAGGGTTGGTGGTGTGTGTGTGTGTGTGTGTGTTTTAAGTCAATGAGAGTTCTATTTAAAAACAGATGACACAATATGCCCACAGGCTAGAGACCAATCACATTACTGCATTATCCCAGCCTAGGGAAGCAAGTGAAAGAAAAATGTGTGCTGAATTATAAGAGGAGAATTTCCGAATGGCGAAGTCTATTAGATTTTGGAAGCATCTCCCATGGGAAATGGGAGAGTCTAACCATTTGAGATGTTTTTCAACAAGATTCAACAAAGTGACACAGTGGTACAGTTAAGAGGTGGGTGGGGGCACATTGGTTCAAGCACCAAAGTGACTTTAAAATGCTGTTTATGTCTATAACATACATATTATGGCACCGAGGCTGTCGTATCATTTCAAGGAATACTTTTGGCAACCCCCCTGCAGAAATGGAGTAAACACCAGCAAACACAGATGTGAAGGATTTAAATTTCCGTCTTGGTATATACTAACCTTTTCATATTGCGCATCTATGGACAGATACAGCCAGTAAAGTGAAAGTTTATTCTAAATGAATTGCATGGATGGCAGGGTGTGGGGAGGGAGGAAGGAGGGGCGCACACATACACAACACACACATACTCACATCCCTTGAAGTAAAATCGATGTAATTGTCTATGGAAACAAAACACCCGCTGTTTTCGTCTCTCACCTCAGCTGTACATAATCCCTCAAATAGTAGCCTGGTGAGCATATGTTCCTGGTTAGGGACTCATTGGTTGTGAAATGGCTGCAAGTCTCAGATTTCTGTGTGGTAAGTAGAATACCCAGGCCCCTGGGTGGTAGCAGCCGAGGCCATTCTGAGGGACGTAAACATTGGTTTGAGGAATTTTTGTGTCTACAACTCTCAGCTGTTGGGAACTGTGGTCAAGAAAATGCCCCCCTCACCTTCCTTTTTTCTTTATTATGCTTAAATTCAGACACAGCAGAGAACTACCTGGCTGTAGGTAGGCAACAGAAAGGGAAATGTGTATCTTGGTGCATACAGCTGGGGGACGAAATAATTATCTGGGAAGGAGGAGGAGGAGGAGGAGAAACAATATGAGATAAAATTAGGGAAGATCCTACACTGAATCATTGCTAGCATGTGGAAATGTCTGGAGGAGAAAAGACAGCCAAGAAATATTCTCTTGAATGAAAAATGAATGAAATACTAAAGCTGCAGTCCTACCCACTTACCTGGGAGTAATTTCCAGTTATCTCAATGTGGCTTATGTCTGAGTAGACAAGCAAAGCATTGTACTGCAAGTCAATTTTCTAGAGCTATGAAAAGAATAATTAAGGCCTACACAGTGTATTCACTAATATAGAGTAGGTAGAAAAGCCAGGTAGAAAATTTCTAATTTTTATATTAGAAATAGATAGATAGATAGATAGATAGATAGATAGGATATGTACAAGGCTAGAGCCAGAGTTTGCTCTATTTGGAAGGGGAATGTAATTTCAATCCATTCTGTAATTAATATATGTTGTCAACGCACCTTTTTTGTTTGAGAATTTTATTTTATTTCTAAGATAAATTCTTCTAATAGAGGAATTACCAATTCCACAGAACGTTATATTTTTTAAAAAGTCACATTTACAAAATTACTTATCCAAAGCAACATAAAGCATGTTTATTTTTCTATTATTTACCTCAAGTACTTTTTTTTACACTTAATCTCAGCCAAAAGGCTGAGAAGTACTTTGAATTTAGTGTGTGTGTGTGTGTGTGTAAACTAACTCCTCATCCAAAAAATGTATTTTTATTTCACTCCTCAGCAAAAAGGCTCCCAGAGTTGAATATATAGTCACTAAAAGAAGGCAGTCCCTGCCTGAAGGCTTACAATCTAAAAAGGTATGAGACACAAGTAAAAGGAATGGGGAGGTAAGATAGGGGTGAAATAGTACTTCAGCTGGTCTGGTGGAATGGGCCTACTTCCCTCTCGCACATCTTCCTCAGGTGAGCCTGCTGGAATGGTTTCTGGTGGTGACAGTTGGAGGAGGAAGAGGAGCCCTTGTGAGGGAGGTCTTCAAGCAAGGGTTGGGGATATATATTTAATGGGGAGATGGCTAGCTGGGTGTGTATGTGTGCACACCTAAAATTTGATAACTAGTAATGTTTTCCTTTTGTTGTGGTACAAGTATATTGTCTCTTCTCTAAACATTGGAATGGAATTGAAATTGTTAATGCAGTGTCTTCGATTCATAGCATAGCTGGCTGAAAATGTTTTGGGCGCCTGAGTTGAATAAAAAGATGGTGGCCCTTGTCCCAATGTATATACAGAAAATGGTTGGACTGAGACCTAAATGTCCTCCACCCACATGAGGGCAGCAAGCAAGCTTAGGAGGCTCAGGATTGGCCATGTGGCACACACAGTTCTGTTGTTCAACACCTTGCTACCACCTCTCAGGATCTGCTGCCTGGGACAAATGACTCAGTTATTCAATAAATGAATAACTGAGGCATTTGGTGGGTTGGACTTGATGGCCTTATAGGCCTTATAGGTCCCTTCCAACTCTACTGTTCTATGATTCTGTGATTCTATAATTGTAGAATCCTAGATTTTGAAGGGCAGATAAAATGGTTCATTTTATCCAACTTTCTCCCTTTACAAGTTTTTCTTGGAAACCTCCAGAAAAGCAAATTCATCAAGTCACGTAATAAGGCAACTTGGTCCATAAATGATTGTCACTTAACCAGCTAATACGTGCTTTTAAAAATAGCATTTGCTCAAAATCTGTGTCCCTGATATCATGCTGTCATCTCCAGTGGACATCCCAAATTTCTTTTCTTTTTTGACATCCTTTAGAAACTATTATAATGTTTCACATTAATCTTTTTCTCTAGGAAAATAATGCTCAGTTCCCTCAGTCTTTTCCAATATGCTCTGCCTTCTATAAAAGGAAATCAAGTTCTCTTTGCTTCCTTTTCAGTTTAGCAATTCTCTTTGTGTAGTGTAGGTGGGTAAATAACGAGGCAGACAACATAGCTGGGTTTAAACAGGGCCACTTGTTTATTTAACTATCTGCAAGAGGGGGTTGCAACCTATCGGGCATCCATTAGGCCTGTTGCCAGGCCGCTTTGATCGGGCGAGACATTCCTGCCCGCAGCCAGGCGCTACGCCTAGCGTCTCTCCACGGGCCTCCCCTGATGGGGTTGGGGGACCTTCCTTTGTCACCCCCAGCTCAGACCGGCCGGTTCAGAGTGGGTGAGTAGGGTTGGCCCCAAAGGTAGGTCCTATCTCCCAAGCTAGGCCGCTGGGCTCAAAACTGGGAGCCTCAAACCTACCAATCGCTGTAAAGAGCGCCAGTAGATGCTCACCAAATTATAACCCCTATGGATGCCCGTACCTAGCGCAAATTCAAGTGACCAAATTAGCAAATCAACCTATTTATACTCCCTCGCTGTCTTACAGTATGAAGTAGGCGAAAAAACTCATGTACAATTCAGTATATGAGTAAAAAATTCCTACTTGGTCCCCAACAAGGCAACCAGCAAGCCCACACTGTTTACAGGGAGGGAGGGAGGGAGCCGCGCAGCAAAAGAGGTGGAGTGAGGGGTTAGGCTAACCGATATAGCCCACTCGCCCCTCCCCACCTGGCCCAAGATATGTCCATCACGGCATGGATGGACACGCCTCGTCACCACCCACGCACACACACAACCTCTTCCCCGCGCTCAGGCTTTGCCGAGCGCGGCAGAAACGCCCTTGTGTAGTGTAGGTGGGTAAATAACGAGGCAGACAACATAGCTGGGTTTAAACAGGGCCACTTGTTTATTTAACTATCTGCAAGAGGGGGTTGCAACCTATCGGGCATCCATTAGGCCTGTTGCCAGGCCGCTTTGATCGGGCGAGACATTCCTGCCCGCAGCCAGGCGCTACGCCTAGCGTCTCTCCACGGGCCTCCCCTGATGGGGTTGGGGGACCTTCCTTTGTCACCCCCAGCTCAGACCGCCCGGTTCAGAGTGGGTGAGTAGGGTTGGCCCCAAAGGTAGGTCCTATCTCCCAAGCTAGGCCGCTGGGCTCAAAACTGGGAGCCTCAAACCTACCAATCGCTGTAAAGAGCGCCAGTAGATGCTCACCAAATTATAACCCCTATGGATGCCCGTACCTAGCGCCACAGGGTGCGACAAGCAACTTGGTTAGTCGCTGCCCCCCCACCTAGCTGTGATCAAGCTGGCAATGCCCTCTTGCAGATCTTTCAAGAATAAATCATTCCCGGTGTCAGATAGGTGTACACCATCTTGCCTATAAAGCTCCCTCCGGCTCAAATTAATATAAGGGTGTTGTAAACTGCAATCGCCATATTTGCACAGTTCTCTATAAATCTCCGTGTTGACTTTCTTGCGAGCTTTTTCCATAGCCTTGTGGTCATGACCATTCCGCCAGACGAACCTGGGCAGAATGCAGGACCACATAATAACCACCCCAGGCCATCGCTGTCTAATGGCCTGGAAGTCAGCGAAGGCCTGCCAGATGAGAGCCTTGCCCTTGAGCAAGCCCAGGTCATTCCCGCCCAGGTGTATTACCAGCACCTGAGGGGGAGGGCCGCGTAATTCCTGAAACAAGGTGGGCAGAAGGCGCTCCCACCGCATTCCGCGTCGGCCCCACCACTGAAGGTTAGCTCGACGACTCATGCCCAACTGGGTCCCGAAAGAAGAGTGCAACGCCCTCCTGCTGGCCCAGAAGATCATACTGTGGCCACAAAGCACCACTCGCACAGGGGCTCGGCCACTCCAGAGATCTGAAACAGATATGGCGAAATCAACTTTCAAACAAACAGTGAACTAAAACTTGGGCAATTGTCGCACATATCCCTTGTAGGCCTTAGACCGCCATCTCCCGATCGCCTGGATGCTATCCGCAGGCAAACCTATGTTAGCCGCTGTGGATGCAGCTCCAATTCTGAAAGAATGGGTGCCAAAGTGTACACCCTGCAAACCAAGTGCATGGAGTGCCTTCTTTGAAACGGCCCAAAACTGGAATTTCGTCAAGGGAGAAAAGTCCTGATGACAGAAAAGTATACCGGGGTTTTTTCCTCTAACTTGCAAGAAGTCCCCTAATGCTGTTACTGGGCACAGCTCGTCCATAGATGCTCGGCCCAGTAACACTAGTTGACCTTTGGCTTCTTGGTCGGTTTTGCATCGTCGGAGAGTAATTGACACTTGACCTGGTTCCCAATGCACATCCTGCAGTTTTAAAGCTCTCCCCGTGGTATCATGTTTGGACAGAGCTAGCAGCTCAGAAATCCTAAAGGCTCCGAAAAAGGCCATTAATGCTGCAGCGTGGAACAACTTTGTCTCAAAAACCGACGAGCAAATTACCCTCCATTGTGATTGCAGGCCCATCAAAATCTCAGGAGAGATAGGATGTCTGCTGTCTGGCCGGCTTGGCGATTCCCTGGTCCATCCTTTGAGTATATGACGTACTTGAAAGTCATTGGTGTTATCACACCACCCCTGGGACTTGGATATAAATGCCAATGCTGCCAGCTTACCCGCAATGGACTTGGATGAGAGGCCCCTCTGTCTGGATGCCACGCAAAATTCAAGTAAATGTTCCGCTGGAATGGGCCATTCTTCACGAAGTCCTCTGTCTGTTCTAAACGCTGAGAATTCCCTACCTGCTCTGCGATATGCTGCCTTAGTACTGGGAGCTACTGATTCCCACACGGCACGGTCAACTTCCTGTCTCCAATCTCCCATAAGAAGTCTGGCATTGGTTCCGGAAGCTGTCTGGCCCTCAGTGCCAGCTCCCGGAACCTCTGAAACTGTTGACGCGATAGGGCGTCAGCAATTGTATTTTCTAAACCAGGGATATGTCTAGCTCTAAATGATATGTTGTGCATAAGGCAATGCAACGTGAAGTGTCGAACCAAACTCATGACCCTGGGATTCCGAGATGACAAGGAGTTGATGACTTGAACGGTGGCGAGGTTGTCGCACCAAAAGTGCACTACAGAATTGGCTAATTCGGAAGCCCAAATATGGGCTGCAACGTAAATTGGGAACAGCTCCAAAAACGTTAGGTCTTTGCAAATTGAGGACTGTAACCATTCAACCGGCCACCATTCCGCACACCATCTGTCACCCCAAATCATCCCGAATCCCAAAGCGCCCGATGCATCAGACTGAATTTGCATCTCCGCCTCGATTAATAAATCTCGACGCCAAAAGGAAATGCCATTAAATCTGTTCAGGAATTACAACCATATGCCCAAATCCTCTCTCATGTCTCTGGTGATGCGGACATGATGATGGGGACGATGCAGTCCCTTCATAGCGTCACACAGTCTACGCAGGAAGGGACGGCCTGGTGCGATCACACGGCAGGCAAAATTAAGGTGCCCCACAATTTGTTGTAATTGAATTAATGTTAACTTCTTTGCCTGTCTCAGTGTGTTTAAGCGATCGCGTAGGTCAGTCAACTTATCCTGGGGTAAACGGCAGCACTGGTTCATCGAGTCTAACTCGATTCCTAAGAAAGTGATGGTGGACAGGGGACCCTCCGTCTTTTCATGTGCCAATGGAACACCCAGCTCCTCCATCAAAGCTTGGAATTCCTGCATCAGAAATGCGCACTGCTTATTGTTTGCAGGGCCAGCAAACAAAAAGTCATCTAAATAATGCACGGTGCTGGTGAGACCAGTCTTATGTCGTACCGCCCACTCAAGGAATGAGCTGAATCTCTCGAATGTGGCACAGGAAATGGCGCAACCAAATGGGAGCACCCTGTCCACATAATGTTTACCCAGAAAAGAGAAACCTAGTAAGTTGAAATCCTCTGGGTGTATGGGTATGATGCGAAAGGTAGACTTTATGTCGCATTTCGCCATCAGGGCCCCCCTCCCGTTACTCCGGATCATCTGCACGGCTGAGTCAAAAGAAGCATATTTGACAGAACTCAGATGATCATGTATGTGATCGTTCACGGAATCACCCCTGGGGAAAGATAAATTGTGGATTAATCTGAATTCACCTGGTTGCTTTTTAGGCACAATTGCAAGGGGTGAAATTCTCAGATTTTTGATTGGTATGTCATCGAAGGGACCTAACACCCTGCCAGCAGCTACTTCTTTCAGAATTTTTTCCTGAACCAGCGATTCCATGGAAGATACGGAGCTTTGATTCCATGCAAAAAAGGCAGTCCTAGGGCCTTCAAAAGGAATGCGGAAGCCCTGTGAAAAACCTGCTTCTAAAATTGCAGCATCCTGCCTATTAGGGTATACCGCTAACCAAAGCTTTAAAGGAACTATTCTAATTGGGCTGGGTCCCTTTTGTTGTAGGCGGCTGAGGAGGGCCGCCGGGCTTTCTGCCCCCGTGACCGTCCTTGTGACCACCGCGGCCTCCCTTAGCTCTTGGGCAAAGGGAAGAGGGATGTAATCCCCCACAAATGGTGCATTTGTGTTTGAACTTACAAGGGGTCCTGAAGCACATACCCCGTAAACTGTAATCCCAGCAGGGCAAGCGGGATTGAACCCCTTGCCCCGCCCCTGCTCTAACGCCTGGTGCGGGTTGATGTTTAGCTACGATATGTCCGCTATCAGCCCTTTCCCCGAAAGTGGGCCTAGCCGGGGCCATAAATTGAAGCCATAGATCTTGGTCTCTTGCATCCCACAGGACAGAATGGTCAAAGGCTGCCTTTTTCCTAAATTCCTCATCGTAAATGAGCCAGGCACCACCCTCGTATTCGGTGTACGCTCGATAAATAATATCGAGGTACTTGGTTAAGATGCATCCTCTCTCTGGATATCTCTGCTGAATGACTCCCATGTATATCAAGTACCCGGGTAACCAATTAGCCCAGGTTCTGGCGACCTTCCTTCTACTGAGCCGCTCAAACTCCTTTTCCCCAATCCTATCTTTTTCTTTAGGCTCTAACTCCCTGTACAATAGTGCAAAGAGATCGATAAATTCTCCTCTCAAAATCTTTTCGCGTGTAGCGGGGAGTAAGTAATACCCCAGTGGTGTAGTGGAATTACCTTTCGGAATTGCTTGTCTATCAATTCCGGCCAAAGGATCCTTAACTGCGATTTTAGGTGGAGTTATCATGGCTGACAAATCACCAGCAGGGCCCCGCCATACAGCGGCGCAAGCCTCGCCTGTTTGGGTTGCGCGACCCTCAGTCACCACGTCAGCAGATGCTATGGGAGTGTCCCGGGCCCCTGTCGGAACTGTTAGTTCCTTGCCCTGTGCCGCCATTCCCTGAGCAGCATTCTCAACGGCCCCAGGGTTGGCAGAAACACCAGCAGAGATGCCTGCTGTTAAGGAAGATGCCTCTGTCAGCTCCTGATCAGGGACGCCCGTAATTCCTATCTCTGTGTTCTGCCTGGCTGTGTCGGTCAAAGCAACTGCGGGAGCTGCAGATATGGTCACGGGCAACCCCGTCCCCATTGAATTATTGTCTTCCTGTGAAGTCCCAATGTTCATACTACTGGATGCTTGGCCTAAGACTGCGGTTGGTGCTGTAACCGAACTGAGGCCATGGATCCCCTGTAAGTGTGGTAATGTAACCCCCGGGATCCAAGGATACCAACCCCAGGGAGGTATTGGTGTGTGGTGCTGACTAATGTGTTGTCCTGTTGTGCCAGGACTGGCCGTTGTGTCGTAGAACGTACCTGGCATGAGTAAAGCTGGTGTATCAGATGCAGTGTCAAGAGCAGGCAAGGGTTGACTTGGGTTACAGTCCTGTGCAACTTCTTGACTAGTTTCCTGCTGAGGCTGGCCAACCTGGCTGGTAGATGCTTCTAATGCGTCCATCCTGCTAGCGAGAGATTGCAACAGATTATCATGTGTTCTTTTGCGCGTGCGTAAGCCAGCGCTACCTTGTACCGCAGAGGGGGGCGGTACAGGGGGCACATTCAACCCTCTCTCTTTTTCCATTGCCTGAATCCTGGTTAAAAGGGAGGCAATGTTAGGATCCAATTCCTCGTCGGAAGAATCCCCTCTAGATCTAACCCGCTTTGCTTGCATGCGTGGGGCTTTGCCTTTACCTTTAGGTCCACCCCTGCCTTTCTTGGAAGCCATGTTAATTGTTGCTGGATAAAAGAACAACAACAACAACAACAGCAACCACAATCCCTGCCGTACAATTGCAGAAGGGGAAGAGAGAAGGGAGGAAAGAGAAAGGGAAAAATAATAATAATAATAATAATAATTAAAAAAAAATTAAAAAATATTAAAATAAAAAAAATAAAATAAAATAAAAATTAATTTGAATTAAATCAAACTTAAATGAATTATAAGTGATTAATTCCTTGAATCAACAAAGGTGGTAAGTCCAGAATAAATCTTGAATCGGTCTGTACTTAACTGAGTAAGACAAACACAATGCCAAAGTACTGTTAAAAAGGCACAAATAAACTTAAACTCAAATTTTAAAACCACACGTGATAAATCAGGAGTCACCTAAAACTTAAATAACTAACAGAGACACGGCCAAGAGTGTTGCTAGGGAATATTAAGCCCTGCTGGACTCAACGTCCGAGCCCATGTGCTTTATTTTGAATGCCCAAAATGGCGCCGCCTGGAATGAACTGCCACGTGGTATAACCACCAAATGGCTGAGGCTCTAACCAAAAAGCTGGCCCTACGGTGAGGCTTGAACTCGGTCTCGCATTCGCCTCCCCTCAACGTGCCCAAGCAGCTCAGAAACCACAGTTGAGGTAAAGATTCCGCCCCACCAACAACTAAGCTAATTAGTAATTGATGCCTGTGTGTTTGCACTCAAAGCCAGCAGGGCCGGCTCACAGCCACCCCAAAACGCACCTCGCTGCAGCCAAAATTGCCCAGTCCCGCTCGCACAACCCCCACCCCCGGGATGTCCTGTGCTACCAGCCCTCACTAAGGACTGGCTAGCAGCATGGAAGCCTAGCCAGCCGAGGGTTACTCGGGAGTAAGCGGGGTGGGAAGCCCACGCGAGCGCGGCGCTAGGAGCTGCTGTTGTCCCTTCCGATAAGAACCGCTACTAAACTAAATTAAATAAAAGCTCCTTTGAGAAATGTTCCCCCCCCCAGAGCCAGCCGAGGTTACTCGGGAGTAAGCAAGGCGGGAAGCCCGCGCGGGCGCAGCGCTAGGAGCTGCGCCACGTGGCCGCTAAAGCCTCCAGCGCCCGCTGCTGACTCTCAAAGGCTCGGGTCCCCGAAACCTGTAGCCCCGACAGGGCTAAATCAAATCCGTTGTCAAAGACGCCTCTTCGCTTGGATCTCCAACCGGTAAGTCCTCGTCCCTTTCGCTCGTTAATCGGCTGTTTGGAGTGAATGCTCCAACAGCCGCGCAGCAAAAGAGGTGGAGTGAGGGGTTAGGCTAACCGATATAGCCCACTCGCCCCTCCCCACCTGGCCCAAGATATGTCCATCACGGCATGGATGGACACGCCTCGTCACCACCCACGCACACACACAACCTCTTCCCCGCGCTCAGGCTTTGCCGAGCGCGGCAGAAACGCCCTTCTAGCAATACACATGAACTAATGATGAACAAATGCATTTTCCATCCATAAAAACTTTCACACTTTTTGTATCCGTGCTGCCATTTTTCTATTTCTGCTTTAAACTGGTGATTTAAATAAAAAACATGTTCTCAAAATATGAATTTCAATACGTATTTAAATGTGAATCTTCTTTCCAAAGAATACTTAAATGTGTGTTTTGATACATTTAAATTCACAAAATCCATGTTGCAACATTTAGGGTGCAATCCTATGCATATTTAGACAGAAAAAGAAAGAGAGAAAAAACATATAGTAGAATCATAGAATAGTAGAGTTAGAAGGGGCCTATAAGGCCATCGAGTCCAACCCCCCACTTAGTGCAAGAATCCACGTTAAAGCATACCTGACAGATTGTGGTCCAGCTGCCTCTTGAATGCCTCTAGTGTGGGAGAACCCATGACCTCCCTAGGTAATTGGTTCCATGTCATACTGCTCTAACAGTCAGGAAGTTTTTCCTGATGTCCAGCTGGAATTTGGCTTCCTGTAACTTGAGCCCATTATTCCATGTCCTGCACTCTGGGGTGATCGAGAAGAGATCCTGGCCATCCTCTGTGTGACAACCTTTGAAGTATTTGAAGAGTGATATCATGTCTCCCCTCAATCTTCTCTTCTCCAGGCTAAACATGTCCAGTTGTTTCAGTCTCTCTTCACAGTCCTACAACTCCCAGCATTTCCCAGCCAGCATGAGTTCTAGGAGCTTTTTCTGTCTAAACATGCTTAGGATAGTGCTCTTAAAGGCCCCATTCAGACAACACGCTAAACTATGCTGCTTAACCACAAAATAGTTAATGGAACCATTTTGTGGTTAAGCAGCATGGTTTAGCGTGTTGTTTGAACAGGGCCAAAGAGGTGAATAATCTAGTAGATAGCTAAATTCTTATCTGGACATTTTCCTCTGATGTGCAGATCTAGTCATTTCATATAGGAATGTGTAAATATTTAAGTCTTCAAAGATCTCTAATGCAAACAGTGAGTTAAGCAAAAATGTTAAAATTAGAAATTAATTCAAGGAGAAATGGTTTTGAGAAATGGCTCCTTCCCATATTTTGTTTCTCCAAAGCAGTTTGCTGATTATATTTAGCACATTTTCTTAGGTGTAAGTCTGATTAAGTTCTTGGGTGTAAGTCTGATTAAGTTGGGTGTAAGTCTTAGTTCTGATTATACATGCATATGATCACCTCTTTCCCCCACAAAAATAACATAATGGGATGTGTCTTAAACCTTTGGATCTGCTTTCAAATAGAGGATCTCTGGGTTTTTTGAAGACTTTTTTTTTTTAGTTTTAAGAAATCCAAATGTAAAAAAGCCTTTCTTCTAGTAGTTCAGGTTTAAAAATAGGGTTGTATGGAACAGCACTCACACAGTGACTTTATATATTTAACAGGCCTGCTTCAATCACTACCTTTTCTTTGGGTAACACTGCACCTCTTGAATAAAATGAGCTGCTGGAAGAAAGATTTGCCCCTCTCTTTAAAAGTGTGCATTTCTGTGTAGAAATTCAACTGCTAGGTGTAACATGATTAGTGGAAGTGAAGTTAAGGAGAACAGACTCCCTGGGTTGGCGTAGGGGGGGCGGACTGTTCACAAGAGAACAGCTCCCAGCTTTTACTTTCATTGTTCAGTAATGCTTTGGTTGAAAGCCTAGCTATCGCTGCATCTTCTGTTTACCCCATAAACATGGTGGCAACAGATGAACTGTAACTTTTCCAGAATGGCATTTAGAAGCCTGAAGCTATGGAACTTGGTCTGAAGCTCCCCACACCTCTAGAAACCAGAGACAGCAACCACACTCCGCAGTGAAACCAATGGAAGGAAGAGCTGAAGCTGTATACAGATCTGACTGTGCAAGATGACAATGACGCCAGGGACAGTTACCCAGAGGACCTTCTCTTCTGCCATTCCCAGATGGTGGAATGGCCTGCCCGGAGAGATTCGTCAACTTACCGTATTTCTTCGATTCTAAGATGCCATCGATTGTAAGATGCACACTAATTTCAATACCACCAACAGAAAAAAAGCATTGATTCTAAGAAATAATAAACACACCTGCAATTCTAAGATGCACCCCGTTTTTAGAGATGTTTATATGGGGGGGAAAGTGTGTCTTAGAATCGAAGAAATACTGTAATAGCCTTTCTGAGTTTCAGAAAGTCATAAAGACTGATCTCTTCCAGCAGGCCTACCCAGTTAAATTTTAAGATGTTTGATTGTTATTTTAATTTTGGGCATGTCTACACCAGCCCTATCTCTCGGGATTGTCCCAGAATCAATCCTGTGCATCCAAATGCCACACAGGGGATCTCAGGAGCAGGCAGGGACAATCCCTCCATTTTCCTGGGATAACTCTTAGGTGTAGAAAGGGCCAGTGTATCCGTTTTATATTATTTTAATCAGTCTTGCATTTTGTTGTATTTTTGTATTTAATGTTGTTCTCCGCCTCAATCCAGACGGAGAGGTAGGTAAGAATTATTGTTGTTGTTGTAAAACTTTTGTTTTATCTCTTAGGAAACAGGGCAGAGAAGCGTGTACACCACTCTAAAACTGAGCAGAGATTCTACCCTGACAATGGATCTGGGAGCCCTAAATGCTATTATTTTCCTGAACAAAATGAAACTCTTAAGAGGCATGGATTTTTCACCAGAGAACAATCAGAAGGTGAAAGTATTGACTCCCATATCACTGCCTTGTGCACAAAGGCTAGAACTTGCTATTTTGGAGCCTTAACAGATTCTTTGATTAGAGACAGGTAGAGATGACACGAAAGTCTGTAGCGGGTGTGAAGTCTGACAGACACACACACTCCAGCAACTTCTAGACACTGCAAGGCGAGCTTTGGGAACTCGAAGACCTGCTCAACAAGCCATTGGGTGCCCATGAGCGGGTATAGCAGCTGCCAGTCCTCATAGCAGTCCCCAAGCTTTTGATGGCTTGGTCTCCCAGACTCTGGTTCACTTGTCCACGAGATGGCCCAACTCAACACAAGTAAAGTCAGGCCAGCTCAGGGACCTCTGCTATCTCCATCACTGGCCACTGTATGGAAGACTCTCCTTTTCCTTCCCAGGGCATGAGAGGGAGGAGAAACTTCCACGCAATGACCCACTGTGGCTTGGAGTAGGGACATTGTGGGCACCTGAATGGGCCAGAAGTCCTAGGGACTCTCCTGCATCCACCCCCACCGGACCCAGTCATGAACCCACAGCATGTAAAGGCCCCATTTATACAAAATAAATGTGTGAATGCTCTGTTCACGCCTTTACTCTTGCATTAATGGGGCTTTTACAGCTGCCATTTACGCAGTGGGGAAAGTTACGTAATTTCTGGAGCCTCCATTGTTGTACACAATGGAGGCTCTGGATGAGGGTGGACAGCTGCCGGGCGCTCTTTGGATGTTCATGAGTCACACAAGAAACACAGTGGCAGTGGTGGTGGGACAAGCATCCAATGAAACAGACCCAGGTTAGTTGCCCATCCCTGACTGGGAGCCTGTGAGTTGTGGTGGGGAGCCTCACGAACGCAAGCTGAACCGGGGGCTCTGGGGAAATCTGTTAAGCCCCAGAAGGTTGGATTTCCCTGTTCCAGACATCCAATGGTTAGGAAGATACCAAATGTTCTGCTGGATCTGGAATGAATATGCCCTGCTCTTAATTTAGTGCACCTGACCTTGAATTAAACTAGACAGCTGAACCTATGTTTTTCTGAAGTACGCATTAACAAGAGAGCTGTGTGAGAGAGATTTCTTTGGAGGAATGAACTTTATACCAGCCTTTCGATATGGAGAGGAGAGGAAAGTGTCTAGATCTTTAAACAGGAATCAGAAGTGCTTTGGCCCTTCTACATAATGAGAGACCTTATGTGCTTCAAGAAGTTCTTTACAGCTCCCCAGAGTATAATTATAAGGCTTATTGCCTTTCTTTATGAATGGTAAAGAGGATAAAAGTTCTATTAAGTTTCTTTCTTCTGAAGAAGTTTAAGTCCTGTACTCTAGAAAACTGGATAAATTTTTATTGAACCTGTCCATGCTCCAAACCAGTATCTCAGAAGTGCTTACCGGTATCTGAGAAAACCCTCTAAACATTTGTTCAGTCTGTTACTCAGATCCCTTTGGGGGCTTCAGGTGTTGAGGGCAAAGGGCTTATAAGGAAACCATGGGATGGAATGGGAGTAAAACTTTGGTTTGCAAGCAAGGATCACTTTCCCTGAAGGCAGGAAGGTTTTTTTTTTTGGATTTGGAGTCTGAAATAGAGGGAAAGATAATCATAACTACGGACCAGTATAAGAAGTTGCAACATTTACTACTCACAACAGATAGCAGCTTAATTAGCTTTTGCATAAGGCTTTTAATCTGCTGTATGCAGGGGAGGCAGGAGGCACTGGTTTTGGTGGGGCTGTGATTCCATTCTGGGTTTCAGCACCTTGGTTTAGCACCTTGGATAGCTGGTTCTGATTGAAACCCAGAATGGAATCGCAACCCCACCAAAATCATAGCCACCAGCCTCCACTGGCTGTATCTCCTTGCGGTTTCATTGTAGAATTGAGATCCAATCACTACAGGAAAAGTGTTTCCTTTCCTTCCCTTCCTTTTCACTACATAACCTCTAGGTGGCACTGAATAGCACAATTACATAAATGGAAAAAGTGTTTTCTTCACTTTCACAAATAATGCCACATTTTCCATGCTCAATCACAAGGATCCACGGATTCCAGTCTGGGGGGCCAAGCTGGCAGGGACCTTCCAACCTCAAGCCCCCAAAGAGATGCTCATGGCATCCCTAGTCGGGAATGATGAGTGCACAATAAATGCCTCATATAAAATAAATAAATGTACCACGAGTCCAGAATGTTCCCCAGTACCCTGGTAAGTCCTAGGGTTACATCAACTCCTAGAACAATGGAAAGGTGGGATGTTATTAGCAGCACATTAAAAATAAATGGGTGTTGTCAAGAAATCAATTTTCCTTCTGTGTCTCAGCAGCCTGTAAAGTTCCATTCCATGAGGCCGAGCCTGCCTGTATTTAGTAGGCCATTTCTGTCTACTGTCTCATACCATCCAGGGTTTCAAGGCCACAGGAGCAGTCTCTCTAATTGGTAGGGCTGTGCACCAGCCCTGCGAACTGCTTCGTGGCCCGATCCGGAACTTTTGGATCGAACCTGAACCGGTTCAGGCCAGTCCGACCCTCCCCCAACCCGCTCCAGATCAGATCCCGGAATGAGATCCAAAGGGTTGGATTGAGATTCGCCCACCACTTTCCCTACCTTCCCCACTTACTTGCCTCCATGGTAGAGGCAGGTAAGTGGGGAAGGGGAGACAAAATGGGGGGAGAATAAGTCCCACTCTCCCTTACCTGGCTGTGATGGAGGCAGGTAAGCCCCCTGCCCCCTTACCTGGCCCCACTGCCATCGCCACATGGACTACAACAGCGGAGGCAGGTAAGCCCCCTTCCCCCACTTACCTGCCTCCATCGTGGTCCGGCGGCGGCTTCAACTGAGGCCCAGGTCTCAAAGCGGAAACAGGCCACAGGACCATGATGGAGGCAGGGAAGCCCCCCTCCCCCCTTACCTAGCTCCACCACCATCGCTGCATGGACTGCGGCACTGCCGCCAGGTAACCCTTCCCCAACTTACCTGTGTTCGGAGCTCCGGATTGAGGCGAAGCAATCTGCTTTGTCTCAATCTGCTTCATCTCAATCTGCAGCTCCCCTGACCCGATTCAGCTCCACCTTTGGCAGAGGCGAATTGGGCCACTCCACTCCCGCTTCTACGACCCAAAACGGAGTGGAGCACAGCCCTACTAATTGGGCTGAACAGGTTCAGCTGAGTGTTTGTGGGAACTTTCTTTCCAACCCACCCCCACCCCCACCCCCACCCCGCCACTACTAGAAGGCCTAAGGAAAATGTTTCAACTAGATGTGATTGGCTAATAAGGAACACCTAAGCTTTGCTAAAGTTTTTTTGGGTATAAAATCATGGTGGGGGAAGAACATATATTGCCTTTGACTTCATCTTCATCTGTTTTTGTTTGGCCCTTTCTCTGGTCTGCAAGAATTGTCAGTTTCTGAAGTCCAGTTCCATTGAAGACCCGTGTCTTGATACATATAGACAAGCCTAGTCAGCTTTGATATTTTGCTCTGTTTTGTACAGCTCTTTTCCCCTTCCCTTTTTGAAAATAAATGTACCACCTATCATAATTGAAAGGGTGTGCTTCATTCCAATTAAGTTTTGGTACTACAGCGCTTTCCCCTTGGTTATTGCTACTGTTTAAGGTTAAGCCTCCTTTTTCCCCAATCTGAACAATCCCAGCAATTATACTCTTCCTTTATAGGGGAAATGCTCTAGTCCCTTGACTTGGGCCATAGCTAGACCTAAGGTTTATCCCTGGATCATCCAGGGGTCAAACCTGTTCATCTAGGTGACACACAGGGGATCCAGTGCTCAAGCAGGGGCGAACCCTGGATGATCCCAGGATAAACCTTAGGTCTAGCTGTGGCCTTAGTCTCCCCTTACAGTCTCAGAAGTTGTAACCTTCATCATAGGGGAGTTGCTCCAGCCAGTTGATCATTTTAGTTGTCCTTTTCTGCACTTTTTCATCTACAATATCTTTTTGTAGGTTTGGTGACCAAAACTGCACACAGGGCGTTGCTAGACGTACCGGGTGTTCCGTCGTTGAGGAGCGGTGAAAGCGGCTTTTCCCGTTCAGCCGTGACGCCTCATCATCCACACCTGCCTTCGATTTGTGGCGGAAGTTTGCGCCGGTTGTGCTGCTGCCGCCGCGAGAACGGTTGCGCAGCCACACCGGCCTGATTGCCGCGGCTTTTTTTTTCGCTCGCTGCACGGTTTGCGCACGTCCGAAAGACCGCAAACTTGCGCAGCCGTCAGCGATGCCGCCGCCGGCCCTGGCGGCGGCAGCGGCGGCAGTGCCAGTGCCAGCCGAAGTGCTGCTGGTGCTGTTGAGGGTCAACATTGATGCGCTCACTTCCTGATGGGGGTCGTGGCGGGTGTCATATGACCCGAGGTCAATCGTCTGCATGGCCACTCTGTGCCTACATCTCCCATCATGCCTCTGAGGTGTCGGCGGCGATGATCGCCTCTGTGCCCTGTGCCCCATCCCAAGGAGCCAACCCACATCTGGCCGTAGCCATGGCAGCAGCCCACAAACAGCTCTGCCCTCTGCCAGCCTGGTACCCACACTAACAGGCAGCGTACAGCACCGCCATTATGCGGCCACGGTAGCTGCCCACCGCAAGGAGTCACCAGCCACTTTTGCGGTCCTCCGTTCCTGCGCAAACTGTCACTGGGGAAATAAAAAAAAAAAGCCGCTCCGCCGCGCTGCCCCAGCTGCCGGACTGCGCGCAAATGGCGGAGGCGGCTTGACCGAAGCCGCTGACCACTCCCCCTTAGCACGCCTTTTCCTGCCCAGTCCGGACCGCAGTGACCTCACATCCTCCCACACGTACTCCGAATTACCGCGGGACAGCAGGAAAAGGCGTCCTAAAACTCACTTTTTTAAAGTCGGGAGAAAGAGGCTTCACCGCGGGATAACGGCGGATCCTCGTGAACGTCATCTGGAAGCCTCGACGTGACTGCGGAAGGTAACGCGCGCTAGAGCCTCGTCTAGTAACGCCCACAGTATTCTAAGTGTGGCTGCATCCTAGATTTGTAAAAAGGCAGTATGATATGGGCAGTTTTATTCTCAATTCCTTTTCTAATAGTGCTGAACACAGAGAAATGGACAGTAAATCAATGATTGGTTTTCATCCTACATACCAAGTCCTGGCCACTTAATATCCCTATCCTTAACTTTATTTATGCCCATAGTATTCAGATGCTCTCCTTCCTTCAAACACTTTCAGCACTGCTACAGATTGCCACTAAAGCCCTGTGTGTTGTTACAAAAGATGTAGAGTACATGCTCAGTTCTTGACCAGCCTTTTGAGTCTCTCTATTGCTACATGTGAGCTCAAAGAGGTCCTGAGAACATATCTAACACTCTCCTACATCAGCACATTGTCTGGGGAAAGCCAGTACTGATGGGCAGCAAAAGGAAACTTGTCTGCCTTCGGTGGTCATCTTATTGGATAACCCCTAATAAGTCTGGGCATGTTTACACATTAAGGGTGTAGAGGAAGGGAGACATAAGGATCACAGTCTTACCAGCTTCCGCGATCCTCTCCCAGCCACTTGATGGCTGCATGATGTCTCAGAAGGAAAGAGGGACATCATGACTGCCATTTTCTTTATTATAGGGGAGATGGAGTGCAATTGCACTCCACCGAAAAGTAAGTTGTTGTTGTTGTTTTTAAAAAACCACTCCCCACCCCCACCCCCGATGGGCATGAACTGCCCCAATGCAGCTCTGTGCCCATTTTTAGAGCCCCACTACTCACAGGGAGGAAGGGACAACCCAAGACCAGTGGCCCCACAACCCGTGCTCCTCGGGATGGTCCCTAGAACTGAAGAAATCAGGTTTTCCATGGTCCAAGATATCCTGAGGAAAGTCCCTGGTCATCCCAGGTTGCCCCTGGGATCCCCTGTGCATCATTTGAATGCATAGGGACGATCCAGGGACGACCCCAGGAAAAAGAGCTGGTGTAGACATGCCCTCTCTAAGAACCTCCGATGTTCTCAGGAAGGATCCCAATTTTAAATCCACTCATTTAAATGAACCTCTCTGACTGCAAGTGTTCATAGAATCAGGACTGTTTTAACATGGACCTTTGGTGACAGTGATAAACTGTGCATGCTTTGTTTTTGCAGCAGATACAGTTAGAAGAGAATTAAGATAAGATTACATCCTTCCTGGGTGAACTCTCGGGATTAGAATATTGGATGTTAAAATTGATGGAAAACATTGAAAACAGTGGGGAGGTCTGTGCTCCCAATTCCCTTCTCCTAATAAAATAAATGCCCAGTAATCACTTCTCACATTAGCAACCAGCATGGGGGGCGGGGGGAGAACATTCATCAGACCATCAATGCATTGTTTGCAGAGTGTCATTTTCCAGGCTAGTGTTTTTCAAACTTCTGAAACCTAAGGTACAATATGCTAATGAATGAATGGAGGCTTCATTTAGTACCAGTTCCAAATTTGAGCCTATCTACAGCTTGCTCCTACCGAGTTGGTAGCCTGGCTATTGCAGGTTTTGTTTTTTGTGTTTTTTTTTTATATATATTATTATTATTATTATTATTATTATTATTATTATTATTATTATTATTATTATTACTATTATTGGTAGAGGTTGGGTCCAGAAAACCACATGCCATGTTAAATTTCCCACAATCCCCTACAGCACGTGATATAATGTAAGGGGAATTGTGGAAGTTTTAATAGAGCAGGCAGCTCCCAGACCAGTTCTTGCCTCCAGGTAAGCCTGTAGTTCAAAGGCCAAGTTGGCAGGGATGAGATTATCAGGCATCAACATCAGTGCTGGTGGACCCTGCTGGGTCACTTCTCACTTGGGTCCTGTACATTCCCTGAGGGTGCTGGGTGCTAATACTCATCCTGGTTTCTTTCTTAGCACAAAGGGCACAAATGAAATATGACAGAATTGTCCACTCTCAGATGAGGTCATCCAATGTTTTTTCTATATAGGATGCTGTTCTCCTATGCCTCTAGACTGGGAGGAGACACCTCCAGAACATGGAGGTGTGGCTTGTGATTTCCTTTGGCACATTTCTTCATTGGGGGCCAGTGGATCATTCAATTGCTCCTGATCCAGATACTCAAGAGAATTCCATGCTTTGGGGAAAAACTGGAAGGATGCTTGGTTTAGGGATAGATGGAACTGTCAGGTTTGCTTCCCCCAGAATTCCCCCCCCCCCAGGTTCTTTCTATCACAATTATGAAATAAAAAATGCAAGTTTTGGTAAATCCATACATAAAAATACCAACAGACCCATATCAGCCAAATTCACTAGGGTAAAGCAATTCCATTTCCTGCCCTGGAGAGGACCATGCAGTACCTGCCTAGCATACAGCTGTTCACCACCTCAACAACCCACTTTTGCTGGTTCGCACATATTCAGAAGCTGTGGCATGCAAAGGGTTGGGAATCATTTCTCAAAAGTACTATATGAATTACAACCATTATAATTTTGTATTGTCCTTTTGTTGGGTATGCATGCAGCAGCAGGATTTGACCTTCCTGCAGAAGATCCTCTAAGACACTTCTCTCATGCAGATGTGTGTGTGTCTGTGATACATATAAATACTTTCATTCTGTAGATGATTGAATGATGGAAGGCAAAATCATATGCTTGCTTTCTGCCAGGATCCATCTACATTCTTATTTGAAAAGGCTGCTCCCTTGGTAAGATAAATCTATTTCCTGAACTTGAGTTACTGATCCATAGGGGGAGAAGACAATAGCTATTTTGCTGCCGACGTGATTTTGCCTGGGCTTTGGAAGTTGGCTGCATATAGCATTTCTCCATGCTTCTGTAACCCTTAATCATTTCCTAATGAGGGATTTTGTTTGCATCTGCTATCGTTTTCCAACTCTGCATTAACATTTTCCTCCAAAGGACGGTATAACTGGAAATACCCTGCCTTTTTTTCCTACAAGGAACCCAGGGTAGCATACATAATCCTCCTTCTCTCCATTTTATCCTCACAAAAACAACCTTGTGAGGGAGGTTGGGCTGAGAGTCTGTGACTGGCCCATAGTCATCCAATGAGGTTCCATTGCTGAATGGGTACTAGAACCTGGATCTCCCAAGACCCAGGCAGGATCTACACTACTGCTTTATAATACTTTATAACAATATTGACAACTGTTGAGGTCCAAGACCCATTCCATAAACGGTTTTCAAAGTGTTATATCCTGCTCAGTGTAGACCTGGCCCCAGTCCAACACTCTAGGCACTACACTAGGGTAACCGTATTGAAAGGAGGACAGGGCTCCTGTATCTTTAACAGTTGTATAGAAAAGGGCATTTCAGCAAGGGTCATTTGTATGACTGGCCCAAAGTCATCCAGTGAGCATCATATTTGAGTGGAGGCTAGAAACCGGATCTCCTGAGTCCCTTTACAACACTCTAACCACTACACAACACCGGCGCTTAATGATCTTAATTTCTCCTTCTCCTTCATATTTTATAGCCCACCATACTTGCTTGCTTTGTCTCAGTTTATGATTCTCCCTCCACACACACTTACAACTGATTTACACTGATTGAAAAACTGTGGAATAACAACAAAAGGGATCTTATTGTGATTGTTTAATCACTTCAAGATTCATTTTATGCTGTATTTTAATCAACAGATGAATGTAGTTATTTGCATCAGAACTTGTACAGAAAAAGGAAGAAAGACATGAACTGAAAATATGGGGGTGGGGGATGAACTTGCCAGTAGCAAAGAGAGGAATGACACCAGGGCCAGCTCTGTGGTTTTGTGGCCCTTTTGGCAACTTAGGCCTTAGCTAGACCTACCGGTCTAGTGAGATGGAGGGTTGAAGATCTCACAATATTTTTATTGTGCAATCTCCCCCTCTGTTTACACATGGTGCGCGATGACCTCAGAGGGAGAGGACATTGCACCCACCATTTTTAAAAAAGAGGAAGCAGCGCTCGTGAGCAAAAGATAAGTGTTTTTATTTTATTTCATTTTCCTGCTCCCCCAACCCACCCCCGATGGGTGCAGAGCTCCTGAGGAGTTCTGCGCCCAATGCACGGGTCCCAGCTCCTCGCGAGTAACCGCAAGGAGTTGGGACAAACTGTGACGGTGGGCCACACTTTCCGTGGTCTCAGGATCAGCCCGAGACCAGTTACTAGGGGTGTGCACGGACCCCCCGCTCCGCCCTGCGGGCCGATCCGAAAATTTCAGATCAGCCAGCTCCGCTCTGCACTGCTCCGCCCATACTTCGCTCCTCTTCGCCACGGAGCTCCGGCTCCGAATCGGAGCTCCACAGTGGAGGGGAGTGGTGCCAGGAAAGGTCGGGAGAGGAGGGCGGGAGGTTTACCGGGCCTGGTAAGGGACCAAGGGGGAGGGGGGCCTTACCTGCCTCCTTCTGCGGTCCGTCGGCGTCTTCAATTGAGCCCGCGGTTCAACCAGGAAGTCTGGGCCGCAAGCCCAGAAGACGCCAACAGACCGCGGACGGAGGCAGGTAAGGGAGAGGAGGGCAGGGGGGGTTACCGGGCCCTGCCGCCGTCGCCGCATGGGCAACAGCGACAGCAGCAGGGCCCAGTAAACCCCACTTACCTTTCCAGCGGAGCTCCGGATCGAGGCGAAGGATCCGCCTTCACCTCGATCCTCTTCGCCACGCTCCGCCGGCCCCCCAATCCTCTTCGCCTCCACCTTAAGGGCAGGCAAAGCCCCCCGCTCCGCTTCTAATTCGCCGGTCCGATTAGAAGCGGAGCACATCCTTACCGGTTACACTTTGGAAGTTATGAGATAGGAGGGAATGTTAAGTCCCCTGTTTTTTTCCTGATGCATCCTCAAGCAGACAGACACAGTAAGATTCACATGAGCCAATGCTTGGTCCAAATGGAATCAATGAGATAATTAAAATATTTTGCATTTGAGGATAGAATGCTATAAAAAGTTTTATCCCCCTGATGAAGATCCTGTGGGTCGAAACACATTTGGGATAGCTGTATGTTGTATGTTTGTAGACCATTTAGTTTGTTTTTCAATTTTATGTATTTGTTATAGTATTAAGTATTTACATTACCAATAGCCTGTATAGCTCCATTTGAACCTTGAACATTGTATCACACCAATTTTCTTAAAATCATCTTAATTAGAATACACCTTTTATTTTTAAGTAAACCAATTAATGCAAACAATGCTGTCCCCAAAAGCTCTTCATTCTCACTGGATTTGATAGGAATGAAATTGCATTCTATGAGACATTCAAAGGTGCAGAAAATGTCAGAGAAATTCTCAGGGGTTGGGTGGGGAATTCTTGTGTTTAACTTACTAATGACATGGGAGAGGAGTGTGAATGAGTATTTCATAGTGCAAGTATCTCCCCAGTAGCCTGTAGTATCCTTGCACTTCAATAAAACCCCAAGGGGAGACAGCATGAGGTAATTCCTCCCATAGGGTTGTTGTTGTTGTTGTTGTTTCTAGATCAGGAAGTGCAGGCAGCTTGGGAGGCACTGTGTAGCATTTTCAAGTATTGGGCAAAAGGCGGGATACAAATAAATATAATAATAATAATAATAATAATAATAATGCAAAAGATTCTTGTCTGAATCCCTAGAGAACTGTTATCAGTCAGTGAAGATGAAATTGAACTAAACAGATCCACACCCGACTTGGCATAAGTCAGCTTCTTATGTTGTTTAGGGTAGACTACAAGAAAGAAGAAGTACTGAGCTTTGTTGCCACAAAACTCCCTTGGAACTGTGAATGGAAGCATTACTATTCTACTACTGGCCTATAGTAAGAAGGTGTTTATGGCAGTCATGTGTCTGTTGTATTTGCTTGTACAATATAAATGGTTCGGTATTCTCAAGGCAAAACAAGGCTCAGCAGCAACAGAAGCCAATCCACATGAAAAAGCTGTTTGGATGAATGATGAAAAACAAAGCAGGATCAAAAGAGGAGAAGGGGGGAGTTGCAATTTGCAGCAAACAATCCAGGCAGGAAACTAATGCTCCTGTATGTTTGCTTCAAGTCTGCAGATATGGGCAGTATCCAACCTTGCCTACATGCCATCAGGACCTACCGCTAGTGCAATGGGAAGCTACTAAGAAACTGGAAATCAGCATAAATGTTACTTACCAGAATGGGGCAGGTCAGCGGATTTTGCAGAAGGGAGTTCCACTGGTTCATCTCATTCTGGAAATAAGCATGTCGACCCATTTCTGAGGTTCTGGCTTTTCTTTGCTCATGCATGGAACAGGATGAGTGGAGGCAGAGCAGTAGGGATGAATGATTTTGAAAATCTGTTCCATTTGCATTTTGTGGATTGTAAGGTGCCTTTTGTTCCAATGGATGGAATTGATTTTTTTCCAATTCTCCAAATTTGCATAAATTTGCATTTATGCAAACTCACACTTGTGAAAATATGTAAACCATGTTTTAGCATATAGGGGGAGCACACACTGTTGGCTGTTTTTTTATTTTTATGTATTATTCTACAACTACATGTGTGTGAAACTCTGGAAAGCAAACACACACACACAAACACACGCACACCATGATTCGCAAGTCCATGGAATCCATGTGACTTGGAAAAAGCTGGTCTGCTGTGGAATTTGTGAGTCCAATTCATAGAAATCTAAATTTATTTGATTCCATTGAGGATTTCTCCATCATCCCTATGCGGCCCAGTGAGACTTCCTTATCCTTTGTCTCCTGGATGAAACAACACAGAGGATAGCATATGTGAATTACTTGTATAGCAGTTGGAAATGCAATTATTGCAGGGGTGATGTGGTGAATCTGGACACATTTCAAAGCATTTAGCAGGGCAAAATAAATAAATAAGGAGTGGATTAAATGTTCAACATCTGATATGCCCTGGATTTTGCTTGTGGAATAAAGAGCTCCAGAAGGATGCAACTCTTTCCCTTTAACAAGAATTTTTCATTCAAATGGAAATGACTTTTACACACACACATACACACACCACCTTTCTGGGATGATAGTGGTGGCAGCCACATTTCTGTGAAAGAACACTTTGTCAAAGCACAGCATGGCTGCAGAGACTTTATCTGCTCTGACATCTTTGCAAATTTGACAGCTGCCTTTATTATTAAATAAGGAGCCATTCCAGCTCCTGTAAGTTATAGCTATATCTTGGGGTGTGAGCTTAACAGAAAGAGATCTTATCATAATTACACTACAATAACAAGCCAGGGCTTTTGTAATCTATCGACATGCCCTATAATCTTATCTGATTCCATGGCTTGAGGAAAGCTCTGCTTTTCAGAACTGCAGCCTGATAAAATAAATGAATAGCAGGCTGTATTCACCTCCGCTTTTGTCGATGCTGAAGCTAGAACTGGAGGAGGCCGATGAAACCGAGATTTGGGTTCTGCTGTGCACATATATATATATATACACAGTTTTGTTTATCTGACTGAAATGGGTGGTATCAGAAACTTTTGGATACTCAGATATCAACACAAGCATGATATCTATCCACAGTGCACAGTGGCAGCAAGTGAACTGGGGAATCCCGAATCCCAAACAATCAGGCTGATTTAGGACAGATTTCAGATTCATCCAAAGTGAAGCAAAGATTCTCTAAAACTCTCCAAAGTGATCTTCCCAAAGCTTTGGGGGAGTGATTCAGAGAAAGAGAGAGAGAAACACGACATCAGATTTGCAAAAATGGACAGTCTCCATTTAAAGAAAGCACAAGTGTGGGAGAGGGGGAGGGAGCAGAGGGGTGCAATTTTGTGATTGACAGTTCCCTTTATTAGGGCTCTCCTTTTTGTTTCCAGTGACAGTGCTTTGGGGGAGGGTTGTGGAACAAATTGATCGCTCCAGTGTTTTTGCTGGATTTTGTGACTGTCCCTGGCAGTGGAAGCATCGGCCATGCTCAGGGCTTCCGGGACAGTATTAATGGAGATCCAACATTAACTGGGAAATGTGTTTATCCACTGCCACTAGTGGGCTGCTGCTGCTGACACCAGTTCCCCAAGCAATTTGGTGGGGTTCCATCAAGTTCCTATAATCTGAGTCAAGCTCTGCAACCATTTCAGCTTCCTGCTAAAGGGGACCCCTTTCTGCCACTGATAATAGGGGGCATAACAGCCAGGGAAACAGGGTTGGGGAGAGGGGAAGAGAACTGGTCCTTCTCCCTCTGATTTCTCCTCTCCTACTCCTTAATATACAGCCAGGTGATGAGCTAGGTGTCTCTTGTTGCCTAAAAACGTATTGGGGGTTCAGAGAGAGCTTTACAAGCAGAGAGGGTTGTATTGTTTCCTAAGTACTATCCTAACATTTCTAGTGGAGCCAGAGCTCACAAAGATGCAACACTGATATATAGATAAATAGGGCATGTCTACACCAGGGGAGGATCTCACAATATGCTGATTGCGAGATCCCCCTCCTCAGTCCACTCATGGCATGCGATGTCCAGGGAGGAAGGAGGAGGTCACACACCTGCAATTTTTTTTTAAAAAAGACAGGAACTGGAGCACACCTGCGCTCCAGCACACAGTAAGTAAGTAAAAAAAAGAAGAAGCCCCGACCCCACTCCCCTTCCCACCCCCGAAGGGCATGGAACACTTGAAAAGCTCTGTGTCCTGTCCCTGGTTCCCAGCTCCTCGCACTTACTCACAAGGAGCAGGGATTAAACTCAGGACGATCCTGAGACAGCAGGAAAAATCAGGCTAAAAGCCATCCTGGTTATCCCAGGGAAATGGAGGGATCTTCCTTCCCTCCCCCCGGGAACCCCTGTGCATCATGTGGATGCACAGGCATGATCGCAGGGTGATCCCCGGGATAAGCCATCATCTAGACATGACCATAGATACTGATATAGATATAGATATAGATATAGATATAGATATAGATATAGATATAGATATAATAAGTAGGGATGCTGATATCATCAGCCACCTCACTCAGATTTCCCTGTTCTCTCTGAGCTTAGCTGCAACCTTCACAGTACTGGGGTGGTGGTGATTTTTTTCAGCAACAATATATTGTTCCCTGTCATAATGTAAAGCAATTACAACAGGGATCTGCTCTGGCAGGTGCAGGACTTTTCTAAGCTCATTAGATTTACAAAAGACCTGATGGAGAAGAAACTCAGGAATGTATGAGAATTTAGCTTGTTGTTTGAAAAATATGGACGCATGCTCTGTTTAAAGCCCCAAGTGCAAGCACTGAAGATGTTTGCAAATTGTTGAACACATGTTCAAATTTGCTTCAGTCCCAATTCCAAGTTCGATATGAGCAAATTTCCTAATTTGCACAAATTTCCTTATGAGATTAAATCAGCCCCGCTTTAGTCATGTCTAGACCAGGGAAGGGAGAGGGAGGATCTCACGGTATTCTGAGATATTCTTGTGACATCCTCCCCTTTGTCCAGATGTACATGCAGCATCCCGGGAGGAAGGAGGGATGTTGCCTTCACCATATTTTTTTTTTTACATAAGGATGATTGCACATGCGCTCCAACTAAAAGTGAGTGGTTTGTTGTTGTTTTTTAAAAAGTCCTGCTCCATCCACCCCTGATGGGCACAGCACACCTGAAGAACTCCATGCCATGTGCCCAGTTCCTGCCTCCTCAGGTTTACTCTTGAGGAGGGAGGACAAAGCCATAATGGGTGCCCACACCTCCTGTGGTCTTGGCATCATCCCAAGACCATGGGAAGAATCAAGCTAAAAGGGCCTGCCGATATCCTGAGGAAATGGAGGGATCATCCCTCCCTGCTCCCGGGATACCCTGTGTGTCATCTGGATGCCCAGGGATAATCCTGGGACAATCCCTGGGGTAATAACTGGTCTAGACATGCCCTATGTAGGAAATCTGAGCAAATTACAAAATTTCTTAAATTTCAGATTTGTGTAAATTTCAGGAGATTTGTGTAAATTTCAGGAGATTAGCACCAATCTCCATTTTGATCACTGCTCAATCTACAGAGATGTCCCATTCGCACAGAGTAAGCAGCGATCACAAATATGATTGGGAATGAAGCATGAGCTAAGCAGTGAGGCAATGTTCAGAGACCGCTAATGATGTTGACCATCACTTTTTTGCCCATCCCTAAGAACATTGTTAGAACTGATTTATTGGTAATGGATCAACACAGCTGTCTGAATTTTTGGATTCTCCTTTGGGTGGGCCATGGTTACTTTGATGATAAGTGCCTGCATTTCATGAATTACAACTAGACATCTCTCTCTCTCTCTCTTGCAACATTTACATAACAACAAACACAGCACTTTGCCATCAAAAAGGGAGAAAGGAAACCCACTAAAAGGCACCCCATATTTTAAACGCTTTGCTTGCATTATACAGTGTGCACGAGCTCTACAGCATAAACATTCATATCTGTTCTCTATAAAGTATCATCCATCTACTCCATCCAGGACGAAGCACTTAACGTTTCTGTGGTTCTTGCTCCTTAGCCTTGCATTTGTGTTCCTGAAATATTGCAAGTTTCTTACTTAGGAGCACCTACATATTGTATGCTTAGAAAATGCACACAACACCATAAGGGATCTCTCTTTTTAATACCCCCCACCAAAAAGAACAATCAAAATCTACTTTAAAGATGCTTAGCACAAACACCATTGAATGTAGCCTTCTCAAATTTTGCAGGTTTGATTTCTTCCGTAGGGTTACCTCTGTGATTGCTGGCATTGTTGTACCAGTTTCCCAGGATAGAAAACAACAACATCTGGGTGGGTAGAGACCTCCAAACAACAACAACAACAACAATAATAATAATAATAATAATTTATTCCTTACCCTCCTCTCCACTTGGATCGAGGCGGGGAACAACAGTGAATATAAAGAGTTGTCTTGCTTAAAACTCTCTGCACATATATTTCATAGGCTTCATCAACTCGAAATGGGCCACTATACTTGTAGATTTCATATAGTTTCAAAAAGTTATCAGTTGCCTTAAAAGCAAGAACAAAAACATCATCATTTATGACTTAAAAGAAAATAAATCAAAACACCTGTACCTATTCATCTGAAATGTGTCAAGAGGCAACTTCCCTTTCTCCCACATGGTGGTGAAATCTTCCCACCCCAAGAAATCAGTAGCAAAACAGGACCCATTTTTTCACAGGAAGAGAATATTTTGGGGTATATTGGTATATCAATCTATCAGTTAGGAACATGGGAAGCTGCCTTATATGAGTCAGACCCTTGCTCCTTCTAGCCTAGTATTGTTGACACTGACTGGCAGCAACTCTCCAGGGTTTCAGGCAGAAGTTTTTCCAGTCCTTCCCAGAGCTGTTGGGGGTTGAACCTGGGACCTTCTACATGCAAATCAGGTGATCTACCGCTGAGCCAGTTGCAAGGGGAACCCGCCTGTGCCCCTCATTCATGAGCTGTCACTGTTAATGGGAAGGAATTGCAGTCTTCCTGGCTGGCAAAGCAAGAGTACCATTTGAGTTCCTTTGATTATTTTTACCGTTTCCATTTTAATTTGGTAATACTTTAGAGGACTCCTATAAGGAAAGGAATACAGCCTTAAGGGTATTGCTGTAAACAGGTGATCTGATTGCCATCGGCAGGGGAAGAAAAGAAAAGGAAAAAACCTTTAAAAAGGGCAGAAGTGAACTATATGATTAGGAAATGTTTATAGTAAGAGGGGAACAGAATAAAAAACAGGCTTTTGATGCCTGTATTTATAGTTCATTTAGCAGCGCCCTAAATTCCCAAACTACTCAATATGGAAAGTATTCTTATGTAAAGGGCAAATGCCTCTCACAATGTTTAAGTTTATTTCTGCCCCTAAGATATGTTGTTTTATGGAAAGAGTTTGCTTCAAACAATACATACACGTTCAAAGCTGGCTTTTTAAAAGGGATATTAAATAATGGGTTGAAAACAACAGATGAAAGCCATAAAAGAGTCTTCATTTGTTCATTCTCTGGAAAGATAAAAAAAAAAGCAGCAGACTTTTTAATATTGCATAGCACAGGGAGGGGAGGGGAGGCAGCACTTTATTTTTAAACTCAGAATGGAATAGTTTGATTGACACATAAAATACAGCCTAAAATTTAAAGAACTTAATAGGATAAAGCTTGGAGCAGGAATTGAATTAGTTTCTGTGTTCTGTCACATCTACAGCAGAAATCATAATGTTCATTTTAACAGTAGCAGGCAGCCTGAAAAAGCAGCTGTTTAATGATGTGGAGGGGTCGCAGAGAAAAATCTGGTTGAGATTATATATATTTACCGGGGCTGTTCACTTGAGCCCCACTGCCATGGTATGCTATGCATGGAGGGACAGCAGAAACTCCTGTTCCTGCACCCATATTTGGGTGCCCCACTGCTCATTATCCTTAAAGTACAAGAGGATAGGTCACTGCTATGAAGAACTTCCAATCTAAAATTCAACACAGTCTATTTCTGGTCTAAGTTAATTCCGCATGTACTCATTTAAAAACAAAACAAAACCCTTCTGTCCCATTACAGCATGAATCTGCATGATTTCTTTAAAAACAAAATGACAACAACAACAACCACCTTCTTATTAATGTACACATTTTGAAGGTATTTTCTTGGTAAATATGCAGTTATATGCACATTTTATCTGAAAGCATGGTTTTCTAAATTTCTTTTATCCAAAAATATGAATTTTCAAATGCATTTTTAAAGCCAAGAACAGCATTGCAAAATTTGGAGAAGAGCTAACCGAGAAGGTTAATTACATTTTGATTTAGATTGGTCCAAGAGGTGAGGATTAGATTAGTTTGCATCAGAATTTGCAGGGGTGTGTGTGAATTCCTCGACTGAATTCCTGTCTCTACAAGCTACAGTCACAAATTAAGTAGACCTAAACATTTGAGAAAGGAGGGTAGAGATTTACAGCTCTGGGTTGCAATACATTTTTTTTTCCTGAGGGCTGCTTGCCATGACACATTTTGAAATGGACTAGATGTCATCATTTGTGAAGCAGTCCTAAGACTCCTTGAATTTATTTAAAAGGCAAAGAACTGGTGCAAAACTGGAAGAGGGGAGGGTAAAAAGTAGGTGTCTTCTGCTTAAAGGATTTTTCTGAGAAATTTCTCGTGAAGGGAACCTGTCTCAATCTTTTGGCTGTAAATAGTTATTGAATGTTACTGCCTGTCCCTATGGAACCTTATTGCAAAGGGCAACAGAATAGAATTCTTAAGCCCCTCCCTCCCCCTTCCATCTTGGATCCTGCACTGATGATAATTCAAGGAAATTAAGATGGGGTTGGATCCAGCAAAACGTTCCTGTGGTTGGAAGGGCTCAATTTGTTTCAGCAGAAATTTCCCCGCTAGCTGAACATGGAGGAAGTGATTTTGCCAATCCATTCTTCCCTTGCAATCCCCTACGTACCCCAGAAATCTGTTTGACACTCCAGTTCAGTCGGGAAGGTAAATAGGCAAATAATAATAATCAACCTCCTCCTTTACAGCCAGTTAGGCATTCTGGTTTCACTGATTATCATCATCATCATCAACAACAACAACAACATTTATATCCCACTTCCCCCTCTTACACAGATCCCAAGCAGCTCACATGATCCTCCTCCTCCTCTCCACTTTATCTTCACATCAGCTGTGTGATGAAGGTTAGGCTAAGAGTCAGTGAGTGACCCAAAGTTACCTTGTGAGTTTCACAGCCAAGTGGGGAGTAGAAACTTGGTCTCCTGAGACCCAGTCCAACAATGTAAACACTGCACCATGGTAGCTCTTGCCATCTTTTCTTTAAAGATCAAACTATGCATCTCAATATATGGTGTTTTACTATTTCGTATTGCATTGGCAAAAAGAAAGTGTAGTTGAATTTCCAAGCATCCCTTATGCTAGGCTACCACTGGGAAGACCTTCAAAGTCCAAGAATTAGAGCCAGATATTTAATGAAAGTCTCTGCAGCTAGTAGTAAGTTGCTAGGAAGAAATGCCAGGCCTGGTAGGCAACAATTACAGCTGGCTAGTCACCAGAACTGGATGCCAACTTTATCTTCTGCAGATAGCAGCTGCTGGTAAACTGCTGCCAGGTGGTAGGATAGCTGTTTTATCAATATCTGAGTATAGGATGAATAAAGGGAAGGTATCAGTTCCTAGTTCTGAAAGATATCTTAAGGCCTTCTGGTCTAAACTTCTCACAATGCTTTGACGCTTTACCATAGAGAAAGGCCTATAGCTAGACCAGGCTATATCCTGGGGTGATACTCAGGATCGTCCCTGTGCATCCAGATGACACATAGGGGATCTTGGGATCAGGGAGGGATGATCCCTCCCTTGCCCCGAGATACAGCCCTACCCTTTGTCCCCACTTTTTCCATGATCCCGGGCTGAGCTCGAGACCGCGGAGCATGTGGCCGTTTCTGCGAGTTTACCCATCTCCGCGCAATTACTCGTGCAGAGCAGGGAGCTGTGCCCATCGGGGTTAGGGTGGGGGGAGTGGGAAAAGGTTTTTTTTTAAAAAAAACAACCACTCACTGTTCATCACTGGAGCGCTCCTGCACTGCTTCCCCTTTAAAAATTTAAAAAAAAGGCGGGCGCGACACCTCTCTTCCTGAGGTCGTGTCGCCTTACGTGTAAATGGGGGTGAGATCTCACATTACTCACAACGCAAGGTCTCCCCTCCTCTCCCCCAGACTTTATGGTAGGTCTAGTTAAGGCCTTAGTCCTCAATAAGATGGCCAAAGTGATTCACTTTCTGTAGGTTTCCTTGTAAGCCATGGTTAGGACTGCTAACCCTTTTGCAGCAAGTGGTTATTCAGCATGGTTAAACCATAATAGTAATTTATGATGATGATGATGATGATGATGATGATGATGATGATAGCCACCATGGTTAGGAAAAATACCATTCACACAACACACTAAGCCATGATGGTTAGCATGTTGTTTGAACAAGGTCAAAGAAGAAAGAACCTATAATAATTAGATGCAACCATCACCACCACCACCTCTATCCATCATACATTTGTGCACATACACACAACACTCACACACATACACATTTACTTATACCATCCAATTAATTTTAAGTCTAAATTGCTTTGGGAGCAAAACACACTAGAAACTTACATTTCTCTCTCTCCAGTTAAAGTATTTTCCCTTAATACATTCTTCTCATTCTTTTCTAATTATTCTTATTGTTCGTTCCTTGCACATACATTCTCACAATCCAGATCACAATATATCAGAAGCAGAGAGGTGAAATATTGCAGAAAGTCATCTGCAGAGGAAGAAACCAAGGTTATGTCTACACGATCAATATCCCGGCAGCTATCATCCCGGGATCGTCCCTGTGCATCCACATAACAAACAGGGGATCCCGGGAGCAGGGAGGGAAGATCTCTGCATTTCCCCGGGATAGTGCCCTATACTTTTTTCACAGTTCTTCCTGCAGTCCCAGGATGATCCTGAGACCACGAGACATGTGGGTGGCTGTCCCATTTTGTCCTGGCTCCTCGCGAGTAAACGTGAGAAGCCAGGAACCGGGCATGGGGCAGGATTACTATTATTTTTTGGGGGGGGAAACACTCTTTTCGATGGAGCGCTCATGCACTCATTTTCAGTAAAAAAATTTTTTAAAAAAAATGGTGGGCGCAACATGCTCCTTCCTCCCAAGTTTTCGTGGAAGTGTTGGGTTGGATCCAGATTTAGTCATACTTAGGGTGACCATATGAAAAGGAGGACAGGGCTCCTGTATCTTTAATAGTTGCATAAAAATTGGAATTTCAGCAGGTGTCATTTGTATATATGGAGAACCTGGTGAAATTCCCTTTTCATCATAACTGTTAAAGCTGCAGGAGCTATACTAGAGTGACCAGATTAAAAAGAGGGCAAGGCAACTGCAGCTTTAACTGTTGTGATGAAGAGGAAATTTCCCCAGGTTCCCCATATATACAAATGACACCTGCTGAAATTTCCTTTCAATACAACTGTTAAAGATACAGGGGCCCTGTCCTCCTTTTCATATGGTCACCCAAGTCATACTAAAAGTAGACCCACTTGAAATCAATGGGATTTGTTAGTCATTACAAACTTAAGCGCCATTTATTTCAATTGGCCTATTCTAACTGTGACTAAGGGCCTTGCTAGACCTGCCGGGATAAGCCAGCAGGGAGGCGAGGCGATGGCGCGCTAACATTAGCGCTGCCGCCCCGCCTCCTAGATGGCCGACATGCAGGGACTGCGGAAGCCCTGCAGCGTCGGCCATTTTTTTGTTGTTAAAGGGGCCACGTGTGCCCCAAAGACTCCGGAGAAGGTAAGCCATTTTTTTTACTTAACCCCCCCGATCCAGTCCTGATCCCTTCCCATGCCTCCTGCCCACTCTTTCCCCGCCCTCCCTCCCTGTCCCCGTCCCCCGTGTCACCCTCCGTGTCCCGTGTCGCCCGTGCTCCATCTCCCTCCGTGTCGCCCGTGCTCCATCTCCCTCCGTGTCGCCCGTGCTCCATCTCCCTCCGTGTTGCCCGTGCTCCATCTCCCCCCCAGGATCTCCCCGGCCCGATGGGCACAGCGCTGAGTGCTGTGCCCAGCCACAGCCCTTGCTAGACGTTCCGCAGTCCCGGCCTCAGGCCAGGGCTGCGGAAAAGGCGTGCCATAAGTGACTTCGCTTATGGCGCATTATGGCAGGCTTCAGTGCGGCCTGGGCCCAGATTCCTCTGTGCGCCATCTGGACGCACAGCAGGGAAACCGGGTCTCAAACTGCGCTAAGGCCTGGTCTAGCAACGCCCTAAATCTGGATCCAAGCCAAAGTATATTTATTTTATTTATTTATTTCATTTATATCCCACATTTTTTCCTCCAAGGAACCCAAGGTGGTTTACATAATCCTTGTCCTCTCCACTTCTATCCTCACAACAACAACCCTGTGAGGAAGGCTGGGCTGAGAGGCTATGACAGGCCTAAAGTCACCCAGTGAGCTTCCATGGCTGAGTGGGGACTAGAACCTAGATCTCCCAAATCCCAGTCCAACACTCTAGCCACTACACCACACTGACTAGAGTGTGCAGGTTGATCCTATGCACATGTATTCAGAAATTCTACTATGTTTAATGGAGCTTACTGTACCACAAGTATGCCTTAGGCTGCCTTCATATACACATAGGGTTATCCTGTTAATTTATTTCACTATTAACCAAGCTCTACACATACAATGTTCTGGTACCAAACAATGTCAAGAATCTTGGAAAGAATCTTGTCCTGTGTAATTATTTCCCTCAACTCTCCACTTAATAGTTTCCCTTTTCTGACTCGTTGCTATGCATGCTTTCAGATGAGTTTTAATATCACTCAGCTGTGAAGCTCACAAACCAAAGTACCAGTCATTTTTTTCAATTATAATTTTAATATGTGATTTCAAGTCACAAAAATTGTGATTGCACAGCCTCCAATTTGTCCATTGTTGAATGCTCCTAGGGGTCAATTCCCCCTTCCTCTAACAAAGGCGAAGAAGATTTGATTTCATTGTGTGCTTGTTTTCTGTGGGGTAACATGTCCAAATTCTTCACTTTTTCAGATGCTGTCTCCTTGGAAACAGCAGGTTGTTGCCTCACTCTGTTAAAGCATAGTTTTGCTTACTGGGAGGAAAGAAGGTAAAATTTCTATCAATTAATAGATCCTTGAATATCAGGAGATCTTCTTGTATCCTTATGATTGTTTTATGGGATGGAGTTGCAAAATATGCCCAATCACCACCCAGCTGGTATGGCTTGGGTGGAGGATGGTTTTTGCAGGCAGTGGGAAGCCAGGAATAATGAGAGAACACTGTGCGTGCTCAGCACGCAAACAGCCTCATAAAGGCTCACCCCCATGAGGCTATTGGCCACTTTTCAATTTTGGCCCCTCCCTCCCTATAAACCAGTATGGGAATAACCAGTCGTCCTATTTGCAGAGGAAGCTGAATAGGAATTTTCTCTCTCATTTAGTAATGTGCAGGTTTTTGCCTACTCCATACTGGATCCAATCTGCAGAAGTGGAGGATAAAATAGGCTAATTATAAATGGCAGGATTGGGTGGCAATTTGTGTGGCAATTTGGCCTAGTCAGGATAGGGATGGTGAGCTCTCTGGCACTTTATTTATTTATTTATTTATTACATTTCTATACCGCCCAATAGCCGGAGCTCTCTGGGCAGTTCACAAAAATTAAAAACATTCAAAGTATAAAACAACAGTATAAAACCATAATATGAAATACAATATAAAAGCTCAACCAGATAAAAACAGCAGCAATGCAAAATTACAAATTTAAAACACCAAGTTAAAATTTATTTATAGACTGTTAAAATGCTGGGAGAATAAAAAGGTCTTCACCTGGCGTCTGAAAGCATATAATGTGGGTGCCAAGCGAACCTCCTTAGGGAGCTCATGGTGATTGGCAATTCCAGAGGTCCTGCTCCTCAGGGGCTTTGCAGCTTTCGTGTCAGGATATGGTTTGCCTTTGGGGACCTTCTTGTCTCATCTACTCAGCTGTGCAGCCTGAGTGGAGACGACGTGGGTCAGTCTCACCAAACACGCAAGTGTAGTTGAAAAGGGGGCTGGGTCACTCGACCCCTTTTTTCTGCTGAGTGGCTCATCCTGATGGGCAGGCTAGTTGCCTGAGGAAATAAGCTTGATTCCCACACGTTCATGCACAGATCCATGGAGGGGAGAATCTCCATGTGTAAATAAAGAGGCCCTATTTAATCCCAAGCTCTGGTGTCTGTGTGTTTATTTCTGGGACTTCCTTCTCTGCTCGCAAATGGCTGTGTTAAGATGATCTGGTGATGGTCATGGTACAACAAAGAAGACCTGCTATGATGATCTTCAGGAACACACAGCTCTGTATTGGGGAAGATGATTTGTCAGGTAACCTTGGCAGGTTCTACACTACTGATTTAAAATGGTTTATAACAGTAGTGAGAACTATTGGGGCCCAGGGCACACTCCATACACATTTGCAAACTGTTTTCAAAGTGCCATACCCTGCTTGGTGTAGATCTGGCCCATGTTTGGAACCATTTGGAGATTTATATGCCAATGGCAAGACCTTGTACATGGCTCAGTGGCTAATAGGTAGCCGGTACAGTTGCTTCAACAACAGTGTAGCCAGCATCCTTGCTGCTGCATTCTCACCAGCCGCAGGTTCTGGACAAGAAAAGTCCCATAAAAAGTACATTGAGTAATCCCTCTTTGGATGAGTGTGTGTGTTAAAAATTAATACAGAATACAGAACTTCATAGGTAAGTGAAAGGTAGGTTATTTGTTCTGCTTTTTGCCACATGGCTAAATAAGAGTTCTTCCAGCAACAACAAATCATGAATAACACAATGATGGCAAATTCAAACAGATGTTAAACTGTATTTATTCTCTTAAAGCTAGAAGCTTTGCTGTATCCATAGCCAATCTGTGTTGGCATCATTAACAGAGAGTTATAGAATTAAGAGCCCAATTTACTAATGAGCAAAATTTGCAGTGCTTTGTCAACAAGCGCTGAAGGGCAAAATCTGTACAGATATGGATTTTCACTTGGAAGGAGGGGTTGGAAGCAGCAAACAAGCCCAACACACTGCTCCTGGCTACTAATTAATTTTTGTTTTCACTCTGGCAAAACAGGTCTCTATTGGTGGATGGCTGCCTCCTCTGTGCAAAGGTGTTATTCAAAACAGAATTGATCCATTCACTCATGGGAAGTTCTGCTTAGGGAAACATGGCTATTCTTAAAATGAAATAATTATTGGTGAACCCTCCACTATTGTCGGACTATGGCTCTCTGTCCGCCCACCCCATTAATCATATAAAGATACCATGCTATGCTGAGTCAGATCTTCCTAACTAGTAGCAGACCTAAAAGCTTAAAGGTAAAGGCATTTTCTAGATCTGCTACCAAAGGTTGTTTAATTGGAGATGGTGGTTCCAATTTCGTTGGGGCTTTTAATGCATTCTGGGTTTCAGTTAGAACCAGTGAGAACTCTAAATGAGCTATCAATGGTGCTGAACCGATTTTATTGATAGGGTTCTACACCTCGGATAGTTCGTTTAGAGTCCTGTCTGGTTCTGATTGAAACCTAGAATGGACTCACAGTTCAAACAAAATTGGAGAAACCAGCCTCCTTTGGATGGAAGGGACTGAACCTTATGACCTTATCATGGAAAGAAGTTCTATCACAAAACGATATGCCGTCGTAAGTATCACAACCGCTGTATCCCACAATTGCAGAAACACCTGATATGGTTCTGCCAGTTGGCCCTGAACCTTATTTGATAAAATTGCTTAAAATGTGCAAAATGAATAGTTCAAATCACCTCCAGTACTTGGCAGCCCTTGTTAAATTGTACAACACTAGCTTATAAGAAAGGAATTTAAGAAGTTTGTAATTAATTACTACTAGCATATTTATCCTGTGCAGAGAGAAAAAGTTGGTTTCCTATGCACAGCTGGGAAAGATCCCTACTTCAAAATTTGGAGAGCCGAAGCCTGTCATAATAGAATAAAGCTGAGCTGAAATGCCTCAGAAGACTATTTGGGGGTTGGGGGGGAGTCTGAGATTTTTATTTTTCTCACACACCCCTCTAGAAAAAGAAGCCCACTTGGCAGAATTTGCTCCAATTATTCTCCACCTTTTTATTTTTATTTTTGTGGTGAACATACACAATGCCCCAGAAAGACTTTTGGTCCAGGTAATTGTGGAAGATACAGAATCATGGCCAAGCTGCCCACACAGCTGCTGCTGTTCCCACTTGCAGTGGCAGCAGAAAACAAAAACAACCTGAGGGAAATGAAACTAACTGTCCTCCTGTCACTGCTCATGGTAAGCCTTCTTCCCTAGAATTTTTTTCCTCCTCCTGGAAAAATTCAGTGAAATTCCCCACCACCATCACCATTTCTTTGCCCACAAATAGCATGAAGAATTTCAAAATGGGATTTCTGCACACATCTAGAGTAAACATTAGTGGTTTGGATGACTTAATGGTCACAGGCCTTAGCTAGACCTACCATTTAGCCCTCAACAGAGGAGGGAAAATCCTACGATGTGTTTATCGTGAGATCCCTCCTCTGTTTACATGCAACACGTGATTACCTCAGAAGGAGAGATGTTGTGCCCGCCACTTTTTTATAAAAAAATAAAGGAGCAGCAGTGCACGAATGCTCGTGTGCTAAAGGTAAGTGTTTTTTCAAAAAATTACTTTCCCCACTCCCCCCACCCTATCCCCGATGGGCAGAGCTCCCGGTCCTCACGAGGAACCACGCGGAGCTGGGTCAACCAGTGGCGCCCAGCCACACGTTCCACGGTCTTGGGCTCAGCCTGGGACCATGGAAAAACCAGGGCCAAAGGTAGGGTGACCATATTTTGGAAACCAAAAAGGAGGACAACATGGTCGGCCCCCAAGGGGGCGTGTCCAGCACCAAGGGGGCGTGCCCACCCGAACATAGCCTTGGTCACATGTCTGATTTTACAGCACACATTTAAGACAATCTACATAGCATCTTAATGTTAAAATCACTGAAATAAAGAACAAGTGAGAGATTCAATGTATCTGAAATTAACTTCACTCACTCCTACTTTTGTAGGTTTTGCTGTACTTTGAAGCTTTTGCTATGTTTTGTGTGATACAGTCTCCCCTTCCATCAAATATCTTTTCTGACTGTATCTTCACTCATAGAATCATAGAATAGCAGAGTTGGAAGGGGCCTACAAGGCCATCGAGTCCAACCCCCTGCTCAATGCAGGAATCCACCCTAAAGCATCCCTGACAGATGCTTGTCCAGCTGCCTCTTGAATGCCTCTAGTGTGGGAGAGCCCACAACCTCCCTAGGTAACTGATTCCACTGTCGCACTGCTCTAACAGTCAGGAAGTTTTTCCTGATCTCCAGCCGGAATCTGGCTTCCTTTAACTTGAGCCCGTTATTCCGTGTCCTGCACTCTGGGAGGATCGAGAAGAAATCCTGGCCCTCCTCTGTGTGACAACCTTTTAAGTATTTGAAGAGTGCTATCATGTCTCCCCTCAATCTTCTCTTCTCCAGGCTAAACATGCCCATTGCTAGCTGCTGTTGTTGTTAACAGGGTTTGCTACTGGCCAGCCAGATGGCTGGCTTTTTTTAATTTCAATTTTTTAAAAAGCTTGTGTATAATTGTCACAAGTTTCTCTACTCTAACATTAGGGTGGGTGTTGTGGCAGTTTACCTAAAGACTGGAGATCCCCTTAATGTCAAGGGCTTTAACTGCTCAATATGCAAAAACTCAAAGAGGAGGTTTGACAACCTGAGTTTGAAGGATATGGCTCCAGCAGTTTTAAAACACAATAATTTTAAAACTTTGAACTTTTAAAAGAATCCTAAAAAAAATGGATGAACAGATCTGATTCAAACCTTGCATGGCTAAATTTCTGCTTAAGAGCTATCATGGTGCCAACTTTCAACCCTTTATCTTTTAAAAATGTCTTTTTTAAAAAATAATTTTAAAACCTCAAACTTTAAAAAAAAATCCTAAAACTCAATGGATGGACAGATCTGTTTCAAACTTGGCATAGCTAAAGTCCTTGTTAAGAGCAATCATGGTACCAAATTTAATCTCTTTATCTTTAAAAATAATATTTTTAATATATTTAAATCCTCAAATTTTAAAAAATTCCTAAAAAAATCAATGGATGAACAGATCTGTTTCAAATTTGGTATGGCTAAAGCTCTACCTAAAAGCTATCATAGTGCCAACTTTCAGCTCTTTATCTTTAAAAATGACAGTTTAAAAATAATTTAAAAACCTCAATTTTAAAAAAATCCTAAAAAATCAATGGATTAACAGATCTGTTTCAAATTTGGTGTGGCTAAAGCTCTACCTAAATCCTATCATGGTGCAAAGTTTCATCTTTTATCTTTAAAAATGATGATTTTAAAAATAATAATTTTAAAAGCTCAATTTTTAAAAAAATCCTAAAAAATCAATGGATGAACGGATCTGTTTCAAATTTGGTACGACTAAAGCACTTCCTAAGAACTACCATTGTGCCAAGTTTCATGTCTTTATCTTAAAAAATGACTGAGTTATAAGCATTTTTGTTAATTCCCATTAGAGCTGCTCTTTGGGAAAAATATCCGGATTTCCCCTCCCCCTCCCGGATTTGTCATCAAAACCCTGGACAAATCCAGGTAAATCTGGTCATATGGTCACCCTAGCCAAAAGGGAGGGTGAGATCCCAGGGCAAGGGAGGGATGATCCCTCCCTGATCCCGGGAACCCCTGTGCACCATGTGGATGCACAGGGACGATCCCAGGGATCACCCCAGGATAAAGCCCTGTCTAGCTATGGCCTGAGTCTACTGAGTGAATGAGTTGAAAATGGATAGAATGGTCTGCACAATCAGGGACCCCGATTGAAACACATGAATAAGGCTGATGTAACTTCAAGAACTGAAGTTTACATTGAAGAATTTGCTTGCATTCCTTTCCTCTCCCCATTCTTTTTGTGTCACATCAATTAGATTGTGGGCCTTGGGCAGGGGTTAATTTATCTGTTAATCCACAAGTGGCGATGATGATGTCACACTTTTGATAGTTAAGAGTGACATCACACAGGGGGAAATCCCATTTCCTTACTGTCTCTTCTCTGCCCCCACTTTTGTCCTTTGTTACTTTCTCTTTCTGCCCAGAGAGGAAAGAAGAAGTAAACAAGGACCATGTGGCCCATTCTGGGGCCGTTTTTATCTCGAAGGCTTTTCTGCACGCAGCAGAATATTGTAGCGCGTTCCATTTTTGTTTCGCTTTTGCTTTTAAAGTCACATTAAAGGGGGTCTATTTTGAGATGGAAAAATTAGTGGAAGGAGCAGGAGGTGCTTGGGAGATGGACAATGTCGTCTAAAGGACACACACATCTGCAAGTGAGCAGAAGCAAGCATGCAATAAAATGTTCACCTGATGAACCTCTAGCAGATGGTAGATATTCCCCCCACCAAGTCTTTTGCATTTGTATTCTGAAGACAATCCCAGTATGTTCAGCAGAGTTTATGATTCCATCAATAATCACAACAAATGTGTGTGAAATATGTGGAAAGTAATGAGCTTATTACTTTATAACACAATTATTCAGTTATGATGGTCTTCATTTTTTCCTTACCAAGTTCAGTAAATGATGGAGAAATTCCACCTGGGGCAGGGATTGGGTGGAAACAGCTTTTGATCCAATCCAAAGCCCCTCGGATCTACCAAGGGGCCCTGAGATCAGGCCTTTCAACTATGTCATCTTGGTTTCAAGGGGGGAGGGGTTAAAATCAAACAAATATTGGGAGAGAATGAGGAAAATGTCCATCCCATTTCCTGTCCTAGGCCATAGATAGACGTAAGGTTTATCCCTTGATCATCCAGGGGTCAAACCTGTTCATCTAGGTGACACACAAGGGATCCAGTGCTCAGGCAGGGGTGAACCCTGGGTGATCCCAGGATAAACCTTAGGTCTAGCTGTGGCCCTAGTCAGTGTGAGCCAGCAAGAACTTGGATGTGGCAGACAATCCACCCACGTTATTCACCCCCTCATCTCAATTAGGATATGTATTTGTCGGATAACATATGCAAATATCTGTAGGTCTGTACAAGATCTGTACATGTTATCCATCAAATATAAGAACTGTAGTACAGTGCTTTTTTAAAAAAAATACTACCAGGGTTTTCCACAAAGCATTTAAGAAAAACTCACAATTTTAATCCATGGCTTTGGCTAGACCTAAGGATTATCCCAGGCAAATGGAGGGGTTGTCCCTGCCTGCTGCCAGGATTCCCTGCGCATCATTTGGATGCACAGGGATGATCCCGGGACAATCCCGGGACATAGGCCTGGTCTAGCCATGGCCCATGTAAGTGACTGTAGAAACTTATGAAGTTTACTTATCCAGAATGGGGGTGGGAGGAGAGAGATAATTGTAAGCTAACACATATTCAAGACAATTTACCCATTTTTAGGACTGCCTTTGTACAAATGATCTGGGAAGAGTGGATTAAATTTATTTCTCATCCAACATATACTATGTTCT